>NC_138538.1:31222094-31944426 GCF_964234715.1 Podarcis melisellensis
TGCTATTTCATGTCTGCAGGGGGGGGGGGGGAAATCACATCCCTTCTTGCAGTTATTTAACTGGCATAATCGGAATTCTTTGCAAGTCACTCTTGAGGCAAGACATTTGTAATCTAAAATTCAACTAAGGCCATAATTTTGATGGACAGAGTACAGCACTTTAGCCAGATGTTAAGAAATGCCCTCTAAGACAGAATTCAGGTCTCTGTAGTCATTTCAAGATTTCGTGTCTATCACCATTACAGCAATGTTTCTCTTGCCTTTTGGGGTTTTTTGGTGTGTGTTCACAAAGTTGTACTTTGAGAACTCACTAGCAAAAAAGGATGGAATGTAACAGGAAAGCCCTGGGGCCAATTTTGAAAGAATGAAGTGTGTATTTGTGCATGTGTGTACGTGTACACACACACACACACACACACACACAGTCAGTTTGACAGGACGGAGCAATTCACATTAACGGATAACACAAAATAGCAATGTGAACTTTGGGCTAAAAATCAAAGAGACAGACTTAAAAACAACAACCCTAAAACCCCAGGATGTTGAAATACCAGGGAAAGGAAGGACTGAGAGAGGCAGCCATCTTCTTTAAAAACTTCCCACCATTTTGCAGCAATGCTGCTTTATAAACTTGTAAAAAGGGGAGTGCAGTGAGTGGCCAACACAGCGTCAAACTAGTTCAGATACCCAAGAAAGCTTCCAGCATTCTTTAAAAAAACCACAAAAACCCACTACCTGGTCAAAAATAACCAATTAAGTCTTGAAGGACTTAAAACGGAGGCAAGCAGGACAGAGGGTGGTGGATCAAAAACTCTCGCCCCTGCTGCCCCTCCTTCCCATTCCAGACAAAGGAAAGGGGCTCGGAGATGTCAGCTCGAAGTCTCCCAGACAAATGAGTCATGCCCAAACCATTTTAAGTCTCAGCTTCCTTTTTTTTTTGTCCTTTGATTTGATGGCATGTAGGCATCTCTTGCATATCCCCAAATGCATGTCTAGGCCCAGAGACGATTAAGACTGAGAATCTCAGCAGCAGAGGTTTCAAGAGGAGCTGGCAGAAAGGACAAGCGGGGCAACTCGAGGCAAAACGAGACAGTGAATCGGGGAAAAGTGCAGTAGCAGCAGCAGCAGCTGTTGGCTGGTCTCCCACGCGAGGACTTTGGACACTGACCTTTTGCAAAAACCCGAAGCTCACCCCCCCCAACTCAGCCTACACCAGCTGGGCGCGCGACTCCGGCGGGGAACCAGGAAACGAAGAAGGGCCCGATCCTGCTTTACTAGCTTCACAGAGGCCACCCTTAGGGAAACCTGTGGGCCTTCGGCGATCGAGGGGAACAGTCCACCCGCTCTGAACAGTCCTGCATCTCTGTCGTAGCTGCTTTCTATAGACGGCATGGGCTGCGGTCCTAACCGCGTCTACTCAGAAGTAAGTCCCCGCTTCATTAAACAGGTCTTGCTCCTATGTAAGCGGGGATAGGATCGTTGTCTTAGCAAAGACTTGCCGCTGTTAAATGCGCATTACGCACCTCTTTCCCGCCCCGAAGGACACGGAGAAGCCCTTCGACGTCCCCACTCGCCCCAACGTCGCTAGCGCGGCACAGAAAACGGAAAGGAAGATGTTGGAAAGCCCGACGGCATGACATTACGTAAGGCAAAAAACCACATAACGCGCGCCTTTATTAATAGGCAGATAGAGGGAGAGGCAGGAACCGGAGGGAAGAAAAAACCAAGCAACCCTCACCATGTCTCCGACAGGCTACGAGGAGTCTGTGAGGTTGTCGGTGCTCTGGCTTCAGCAGACGCGCTACGGGTCTGATCAGCACCACGAAACAGCTGCTCTGAGGACCGGGCATCCCTTATATAAGGGGCTCCGAAGGAGCGCTTCTCTCCTCGCAGCCGATTGGACAGCGCCAGAGTCCCCTTGCCCCGCCCCACGCGCCCCATTGAATAGGGAGCCAAAGGGAGACGCCCCCGGCCCGCCGCCATTGGGCAGCGGATATGAATTTGCCCATTCGCGGACAGCCATAGGATAATTCGTAACGAGGCAAAACTGGGAGACGAGTTCCCGCCAAATGAAAAATGATCGGGATAGGAGCGAACCCCGCAAGCTCTCGCTCTCTCGTGCTATTTCCACCACTGGCAGAACCTGCTTCTATGTCAGGTTCATATACCTGGGGTTGACTGCGGCCTTGCGGAGTCCAGCACAAGGCGTTGCTTCCTTGATTTTGGAAAATTTCTAAGTGCGTCGTCCCCCAGAGGCTGGGGGTTGGTCAGTTGTTTCTGGACGTGTCCCTTGAGCAGGCAAACCTTCCGTCCACCTACATGGAGAGACCTGGTCTGAACAAAGACATTGGATTCTTATCTCATTATACATGACAAAGCCATTTTTCACCTTCTCACCCCTTGCTTTTTCCTGTAAGACCTATTGCAGTCGTTAAGAGTCGTCAACAGGCTCATCACAGCTATCTGCCAATCACCCATTCCCACCACCCTTCTGAGTAATACCCCTCCCCACCTTCTCACTATATAGAAGGGTCTGGTAACTTCTGTTTCAGTGTATCTGAAGAAGTGTGCATGCACACGAAAGCTCATACCAAGAACTAACTTAGTTGGTCTTTAAGGTGCTACTGGAAGGAATTTTTTTTGTTTTGACTTCCATCCACCTTGTGCCGAACCACTTGCACTCCTGTTTTGGCTGCGCTTTTCTGCACAACTTGGCGACAACCCGCGAGCTTGCGAGACGGATCAGGTTGAAGAATGAAAGCCGGCGGGAGGTGGGTTGGACGTGAATCCGACGGGTTGATGCACTGATCGATTCATTCCCGACACACTTCGAACCATCGATGCTATTGGGAAACAAATCCACTTTAAATTAGTTTGAACCCATCGCTCTATATGGTTGTGATGAACTTACTTCTCCAAGAGTTTCCAGGTTTGGGTCCCTTTTGGGAGGAGGTTACTAGAGGCTCACTGGCACTTTGTAACATTTGCATTTGGGGAAAAATTTGCCGGCTGCCCAGTTTAAACACTCCAGCAGGCACACAAAGGCCGCTGCTCCCGTGTGACGTCTCCAAGAATGAGAGCAGGGTGGGAGGCCGAACTCTATATCAGCGATCATTAGGACAGAGATAAAAAACTGCCCTTGATGGAAATCTATGGTAGAGCCATACTGCATATAGTTCCCATTGCTGTATTTCAAAAAGAAGTTTGCAGAGTTGAAGGAAGGGATAACCAATATGATCAGGGAACTGGAGTAAATACCCTAACACAATTTGGAGCTTTTTTTTAGGTTGGGAGAAAAGAAGAGTAAGGTGTGTGTGTTGGGGGTGTATATGATAAAGTTGCATAAATGTATGCACAGTGTAGAGAAAGTGGATAGAGGGAAGTCTCTCCCCACCCCCGCCAACCCCATACTAGAAGCTTGAATTGTGGAAGATTCGGGACAGAGAAGAGGGGCTACTTTTTCCACACAATACTAGACCATGGAATTTAGCTACCACAACTATGGTGATGGCAACCAGCTTAGAGAACTTTAAAAAAGAATTGGACAACTCAACAAGAGAATAAAGCTGCCATTGGCTACTAGTCATGGTGGCTGTGTAGTATTTCTCCCTCTAGAATCTGAGGCTTCCTGCTTTTCAGTGTCATTCACTGGGGAGCCCAAGCAGAAGATAAAGATTGTGCTTTTTTGCCCTGCTTGTGGGCTTCCTCTGGGCATCTGTGGGAAACAAGATGCTGAACTAGAAGATATTTACTCTGATCTAGCTGGGCTCTTGCGTGAAATATCAGGCAGAGCTCCCACTCTGTTAATAATTGTGTAGGGAATTCAGCAGGTTGGGCTTGTCATGCAAGTTACACATGCCAAAATTCTCTCTCCTACATAACTATTAAAGGTGTTGGAGTCTTGTCCACTCTTTCATCTAGTAAGACAGGTGTGGGGAACCTTCAGCCTCCCAGATGTTCCTAAGCTACGATTTCCATGAGCCCCAGCTAGCACAGCAAAAACCCAGGGATGATGGAAATTGTAGTTCAGTGGCATCTTGAGGGTCAAAGGTTCCCTACACTTGTAGCAGGGAGGCAGGTGTAGCATCCTAAAATATTGCTAAAGCCGAAGCTGAGTTCTCTGTATATTTCTCTGTTTTTCTCAAACTGCAGTGTATGTTTACACATGGATTAACACATCCTTAGCGAGCACCTTCTCTGATAGTTGTCCAAATCAACAATCAGTTGGCTAATTAGTTATTAGTTCCCATGCCAACACATTACCAGCACTCTTGTCAAGTCTACTTATTGCCTCAGGGCAACACAGACAGCTGACAGAAATCTGATAGAAAACAGATACAATATAACTGATGTTGTGCCAATATGTTACATACTGTGAATTGTCATTCCAAACACACTTACTAACTAGTAAGTCCCATTGAGTTTGGGAATACATACCTGTCAAAGTAAACATGTATAGGATTATGCTGATAGTTAACTAATCATAGATAAACTATTATTTCCAGGAATGATAATAAGAGAATGGATTTTTTGGTAGTAACTCCCTGTCACCATTTAGTAAAATGCTGTGATATGTAAATATTAGTTAGGGTAGTTATGTTTTATTATTTGCTTTGGACAAATTGAGGTTCATTGGCAGCAGCAGGGGAGGTCTGGGTAGATCAAGGGCTCTTGGGAATTGAGTGTCTCATGAAATAGCTGCCAGCTTCTGGAGATTTACAGCCCCTTATCTCAAGGCTGGTACCCAAGTTTCTAGGACACCCACCTATTCCTAACTAGTAACATCTTGCAGCTGGGCCTGTTATAGGTTTTTATCTCCTGACTAATTCTGGAATGGGCATGTCTGTATTAGCACAGGGCCACCCAACCCATCCACCCAGGTCTCAGTTAAATATACCAAGTCTGCCCCTTCATCCACAATCAAATCATGGATGCTTGATGTTTTTTTCTGGACAGACCTGGCATTTAGCAACAATACCACCAGTTTCTGCACCATGATTATGGAGGAGCCATAATCACTGTAAATGATAACAGAAGTATTTAAATATCATTTTTCAATGATATTTAGCACTTCCCAAACATGATCTCAAAAATCCTCCTTACAATAACCATCTTTAGGGAGATCAGAATTATTATCCCTATACTGCAGAAGGGATTTGTACAAGAGGCTAAGATTATAATAGATTGTTCAAGATAGCCTAATGAGGTCACAGCAGAATTTGAATGCAAGACTTCCGAAGACTCTGTTCTTGATTGTTTTTGTGTGAGAGAGCAAGCCTCTTTCTCGTTTAAAGCAGCCCAGCAAATGTAACCTGGTTTGTCCTTGGCTTTTTCCCAGTAGGAGACTCTTACTATAGAGAATTTAATTATTGCTTCATGGTTTCTGGAAGGAAGGAACCTGACCAGGAATTAACATGGTATGTGTGTGTGCAAGGGGAACGTGGGCTGGTATTGGCAAGAGAAACACAGGAGGAGTATTTACAGCTCTGGGAGTTGCCCGCCTGCTGTAATTGCTGTATGTGACTTACTTATTAACCAGTCAGACAGGCCAGGCAAGAGAGACCAGGGATTATTTTGCATTCTTGAGTGTGTTAGGTAAGGCTGAGGGATTTTTAAACACCCACATAATACATTTCGATGATTTTTTTTCCTTTCATTGTTCTTTAAATACTTGTGCTTTGCAGCAATCGGGAGCATCACACACTTGGTTCAGAGCCATTGGGTGAACAAATAAATCTAATTTTTGATGGCATCTGGCTACTTTTTTGGCTGTAGATTTTATTTATGAGTCTGCTTGAATCTGTGCATGGTGTTTTAGAAAAATTGGGGTTGGCTTTTGCAACCCAAATTCCAAATGGACTTAGAGCCCTCTAAGTCTATGATTGGTCAATGGATGGCGGCAAAATCCAGTGAAAGAAGGAAGATATTTATTTTTCTGTTGCAACAGAGTCCTCCCCTCCACCCTTTGCAAGGAGATGAGCAACCAAGAACAAAGGTGTGCAAGCCCCTTTAAAGACTTTTGAAATTGCCCAACCCCTTAACCAAAGACCACCCCAAAAGCACCATACATACATCACAGAAGGAGGCTGTCCATAGCAGAAATTTGAGTACATGACTTCTCTCCTGTCTGTTAAGATACCCTATAATGTTTTACTGATTACATTGCCTGGACAGCCTGACCATGCTTTTGAGATGGCAGATACTTTAGTTCTTGAATCTAGGTAACAGGCATACCCTATTCATACACAAAATATGCCCTCAAGACAGGATTTGAAGGATTTGTAAGTGAAAGAACTGTTGGGAAAGATTTCCCCAATACATTTCCTTCTACAGAGGAAATATTTGGTATCATTAGGAAAGCCAAGATGGCTTTTTGGGATTGTTCTGTCTGCTAAAATAAAGTGTAATTTTTCTCAGGGAATATTTTGTGTGTCTGCTATCTATGTGCACCCTAAACGTTTATAGCAATGGTAACTGGTTTTACGCGCAAGTTTGCCACCACATGTGTGAATAACTGATGTGCCTGTTTTGAACTACATGAGCTCCCAATACATGGGTTTGTGTAGTAGAGAAGATGCAACTGGAAGTAAATATTGGCCAATGAAATACATTTGAATATGTCTTACTGCAGAATTTCCCAGTCTGGTGCCCTCTGTGTGTTTTAGACGACAACTCCCATCAGCTTCAGCTAGCATAACTGTTTAATTTCTCTTCAGACTTTTGCTATTGCAGACCGGGAGGTTTGAGTTATCTTGATGCTAGACCTGGCTCTCTTCTCACATTCTTGATCAGCCTCTGGTACAGTGGAACCTCGGTTTTCGAATGTAATCTGTTCCAGAAGTCCATTCAACTTCTGAAACGTTCGAAAACTGAGGATCAAAGGGCTGGCAGCAAAAACCATTGAAAAAAATGGAGAAATGTGCCTCAGAAGACATTTGACTTCTGAGGTGTGTTCGAAAACGGAAGCATTCACTTCTGGGTTTTTGGCATTCGGCAGCCGAGACGTTCGAAAACTGAGGTTTGACTATACTCTGCAATGTGAACTTTACACTTACATTGGGCTATATCCAGCTCAAACTTGAGAAATATCCCATGACCAAAACAGGGCCCCAGGGCACTCTTGGCTGTTTGCAGGACAGTCTTCCTCAATTTAATCATTGCAAGAGTTGATATAATAAATGTGTGATTTATGAGGTGTAAAACAGCAATGCTGGATTATTATGGGTTTTCTATTAGATCACTATGAGTGGGTTTTCTGCCCATGTGAGTTGCCTTGAAGAAATACCTGACTAGCCTCTTAGATTTGACAAGACAATTGATAGCTATATTAAGATGGTGTGTGTCTGTGTTAACTAAGATAGCCCAAGAAAACTAAGTGAGCCTTGGGAAATTTTCTTTCTTTTAGTCAAGGGAAGCATGACAAGGTGTCTCTCTGTGAGAAGAACAATTGACTGCAGTTTTGAGTGAGACCAGAGTTTTCAGAAAAGCCCAGAGACACAGAACTGCTTAGCTTTTGGACTTTGTGAGCTGACAGTGTTTTGGAGTGCTAGTTTCCCCCCCCTGGCTGGAGTCCTGAAGTGAGAGCATTGAACTTTGGCTCTCATGTGGAGTGTTTAAGCTATGATTCCATGTGGACATTTCCTCTCTGCATATAAAATATTTATATATCACTATCAAACACCTAATTTTATCTTGTCAGCTGAAAATCAAAGAGTATAGACAGCTTCTCTTTAATTTAAATTTTAATGCATGATTTTACGAGATTTCCACTATATTTAAAAATGAGACTTGCAACCGTACCATATTATTTTGCATACCAAAGACTGCAGAACTTTATTTCTTGTTTAACCTGTTAGGAAGGAATCGGGCCTACATAATTGCATCATAATATTTCTTAATCCATTCATTACCAAATGTCTTTTTAGTCTTTCATCCAGTACAAAAACTCCATCAAATGTATTTCAGAAAACCTGCTCTTTTAAATATGTCTTAATCCCTACAACAATGTTAACCATAATTAGGAATGAATTGCAACATTTAGGGTACAACATATATCACATGACTACTTTGTTGCAGAAGGAAAGCACAGTTGTTACGTGGATCCACACATTTCAAGCACATTCAATGCAAATTTAAAACACGTTTGCACCTGAAGTTTGCACATTCCCTAATTAATTGGCAATATAATACACTTGAGTGAATACATGACAAAATAGCTTAGCTGTCTGAATGGGCTCTCTGAGTGAAATTGCTGCTCTTTCAGAAGAACATGAGAAAAGCCTGCTGGTTCTGGCTAATGGCACATCCAGGCCAGTGTCTCTGTTTGCACAGTGGCCAACAGGTAGCAAACCTGAACGCAATATCTAAGCCATGGTTAGGCAAACTAAGGCCCGGGGGTTGGATCCGGCCCAATCGCTTTCTAAGTCCGGCCCACGGACGGTCTGGGAATCAGCCTGTTTTTACATGAGTAGAACTTATGCTTTTATTTAAAATTCATCTCTGGTTATTTGTGGAGCATAGGAATTTGTTCATTTTCCCCCTCCAAAATATAGTCCAGCCCCCCACAAGGTCTGAGGGACAGTGGACCCAGTGGCGTAGCGTGGGGGGTGCAGGGGGGCCGGCCGCACCGGGCGCAACATCTGGGGGGGGGCGCTCACACTCGCAGCTCTCTGCCCCTACCTGGCTCACTCACTCTCTCTCACTGCAGTGCTGGCTGTGCGAATCTGATCTGAGCCGCCGGGTCACCGCCCACTGTGGAGGGGGTGGGTGCCAGGCGTGCGGTGCGGAGAGAGAGCGAGGGACTATCTGGGGGAGGGACAGTGCAGCGGCTGCCCAGTGCAGTGCTGAGCGCGGGAGAGAACCACACCAGACCAGACCAGGCAGCAGCAAGAAGAAGCTGGCAGCGGCGGCAGGTTAGGGGTTAGGGGGTGCAAATTACTTGCCTTGCCCTGGGTTAGGGGGCGCAAATTACTTGCCTTGCCCTGGGTTAGGGGACGCAAATTACTTGCCTTGCCCTGGGTGCTGACAACCCACGCTACGCCACTGAGTGGACCAGCCCACAGCTGAAAAAGTTTGCTGACCCCTGGTAACCACACTAAACCTGTCACTTCAGGACTGCCACATGGTTCAGTAACTAGAATTCAGAGGCATACTGCTTCCAACAGTGAAGGTGGCAAGTAGATGTTGTTTGCCTTATCCTGCACGAATTTGCCTAATCCATTTTTTAAGCCATCCAAGCTGGTGGCCATCACTACTTCTTGTGGGAGCGAATTCTATAGTTTAACTATTATCCACACATAGCTTTTGCCCTTCTTTTTCCAGGCACAGGCCCACGCTTAAAAGCTCAGTGTCCAAGTTGGATTGTCCCCCTACCCCGGAGCTTTCCCCACAGAAATCTGCCCTTTAGTGCTTAATCAGAGCAGACGTCCATTTAGGTTTTCTGTGGATTTCCGCTTGCTCTGATTGAGCTTTAAAGAGTGGGTTTTCACGGGGAAAGATCTAGAGTGGGAAAAGGGTGCTTAGGCACAGAGCTTTAAGGCACAGTCTGTGCCTCAAAAGCATGGAGGAAAGTTAAGTGTGGATAAATGCTATGTGTGTGTGAAGAAGTACTTTCGTTTGGCTATCCCGAATCTTCCAACATTATGGGATGTCTCCAGGTTCTAATATTACAAGAGGAGGGAGTAAAGCTTTTCTCTCTCCATTCTCTCCAGGCAATGCATAATTATATACTTCCTTCTGCAAGATAGTGATATCTTGCAAAGGGCCTCTTTCTGTTCAACCAGATGTTCTGAGTTTGCAAGAAGAATGATGAGGTGAAATTCTCTGGCGTATATCATAGTGGAGATATGCCTGGGTCTAATTTTTACATATGATTTGCATTTATTGTGCCAAAATGGTGTCTAGTTTCATCAGTGGGTTTTAGGAATCTATGACAGATACAGATATCACTCCATAACGAATCAGCACTTCCTCAGTGTTTTTAATTATTTATAAATTCCCCACTTTCCCCTTTAATATTACACAAGGTAAGGGTATAGACATTATAGATTTCTAAAGAACTTCTAAAGAAGTTGATAATTGTAATGAATGTTTCTGATGCACAATTTTCACAAATGGTAAAGAATTCTGAACAATAGTATAAATATTATATTAAATTGGTAAAGTAGATACCTGATCTTTGAGTGAACAGAGATTTACCTCCCAATCTACTATATACTTTGCAATGTTGCCTGCTTTGCTATGCATTTAGATACATCTCAAGATATCATAACCAAATTTTACATGGAATTGTGGAGAGCAAGGAGCAGGTTTTCAAATATGTTTGGATGCAATGGGATGGCAGTTTCGATCAAAATAGCAGACTGAACTTTTCAAACCAGCGCTGATGTTTCGGTTTCTTATAATTACTGAGCAGCAGAGGACACAATGCTGCTAGCTGTAAATAAGATGTCCGCGGGTCTTTCATCTTTCCTCACTTTTTTCCTTTCTTTGTTATTACAGGGGGGGGGGACATTGTTCCCAAAATCTCTATATATCCATCAATAAATTAAGGTATATTGTCCAGCTAATAAATGCAATGCAAAAATGAATAAACATTTGAGTATGCAGTAAACTAGGGGTGGCTAACCATATTTGGCTAACCTTGGGCAGCCCTCCAGGGGCTGCATACCAGCAATGATGTCCAGTGACTGACAGGTGGGTAGTAATGTTCACTAGTCAAAGCTGGCCTGCACAGGGTTGGGGTGGGAAGATAAAGATCTGGTTTGCCAAGCCAAAAAGGTTCTTCACCCTGGCTTAGAACTTGGATACCTGAGGGAGCACCTTCTAACTTATGGGCCTGCCCAAGTATTAAGTGCTAATAGGGGCACCCTCTTGACAGCGCCACACTTGTCAGGGATTGAAAATGCTGCAACCCGAGGAAGGGCACTCTGGTTATTCCTCAGATAGAGTTGGTGTCTGGTTTTACTGTTTGTTGATGGCTTGCATGGTTTTATGGTGTTTTATGGCAGTGTTTTTCAACCACTGTTCCGTGGCACACTAGTGTGCCGCGAGAAAAATTTGAAAGATATTTAAAAATATATATATATCAAATTTTCGCCCACTAGGTGGGCGCCGGACTGTGTCCACCCTATTTTCCATCCGTCCTGGGTGGGGATCAGATCGGATGGGATGGGAGTTCCCCATAGAGAGCAGCGGTGCTCTGACATCTCCCTCTCCGCACACAGTGCGGAGACGGAGCTGTCATCCGCCGGCTCAGCGGGGATCAGCGGATCGATCCCTGCTGAGCAGAGAACGTTTTTGTTTGCCATTAAAGAAAAAAATATTAAACATTTTCTAATGGTGGTGTGCCTCGTGATTTTTTTCATGAAACAAGTGTGCCTTTCCCCAAAAAAGGTTGAAAAACACTGTTTTATGGTATTGCACCTCCACTTTGGGATTATTTTGTAATAAAAAGCAACAGGTAACACATTTTAATAAATACAATGTGGTACTTCTTTAGCTGAATCTACTTCTTACTGAAGCTGATATTTTTCATGTGCCAACAAGAGAAAGGGCCTTTTTGGTGGTGGCTCTCCATTTGTGGAAGCTCTCCCCAGTGGGAATCGCCTGGTGCCTTCATTACATATCTTTAGGCACCAGGCCAAATTGTTCCTCTTCCGTTAGGTCTTTGCCTGATTAAACAATCGAAACATGGACCACTTATAAATCCATCTCCAATTCCTCGAAAGATTCCATCAACTGTGTCTCCGAAAAGTTTTACACATCACTTGGGAAGACAGGAGAACTAATGACAATGTACTGGAAGAAGCAACAATCACCAGTGTTGAAGCAATGATTCCTCAACATCAACTTCGTTGGACTGGTCACGTTGCTCGGATGCCTTCCAAAGCAACTACTCTATTCCCAACTTAAGAATGGAAAGCAAAATGGACAACAAACTAAGTTTAAAGATGCTCTCAAGGCAAATCTTAAAAAATGTAGTATAAACACTGATAACTGGGGAACACTTTTTAATTTGGAAATCCGCCATGATGGAATAAGACCGAGCTGCAGAATTATAAATAGTCATAGGGGGAGGTGAGCCTTTAATATGTTGTTATATTTGTATTTCAAGTCCAATTTGGTAAATCTCCCCGGGAAAGGCTAATGTTTGATGCAACTGGTCTGGGAAAATTAATGAGCAGACGCCTAGAATTGATTTCATTGGGACTGAGAGAAGATGGCAGCTGCCAGCAGCGAAAAGACTTTTGGATTGATTTGGCAGAAACACCAGTGTGTGAGGAGATGCTGCACCGGACAGAGGGGAATCATACACATAAAATTCACACAGAAACACCTCATTTTACTTCAACTCGCTTGTGGAAACAACTCAGAGGCCATGAAAGAAGGAAAACAACAGGAAGATTTAAAGGAACTATTAGAAATTACTATTAAAAGCAGTAGAGATATGAGATGATCAGAGCCCTGCCAAACTTGAAGCATGGGAAGTCCCAATAAAAAAATTATAATTCGGCAGAATATTTGGATTATTTGATATGTATCCGTATAATTTGGAATATTTAATGTGATTTGATTGGATTGTTAAAATGGAAAACTTAATAAAAATGATTTAAAAAAAAAGATAACTGGGGAACACTGGCCTGCAAGCATTCCAGTTGGAGAATATACTTTACCAAAGGTGCCATGGATTTTGAAGAAGCATGAACTCGGGGCAAAAAGGAGAAAGCCAAGAATAAGGCACTTTTGGCAAACCCTCAGCGGAAACCTATGTCCCCACTGTGGAAGGACATGTGGATCCAGAATTGGCCTCCACAGTCACTTACACACTCACTGTTAAGACTGTTTTATTGGAAAACAATCTTATTCGGCTACAAGTGATTGCCAAAGAAAGATGGGCTTTTAAATGTGCTTGTAGGAGGGTTTTTTTATGTTGTCTTTAATTTTTATGTTATAATGTTATGTATTTTGCATTTTCATTTTGTATTTTTATGTTGTGCAGTGGACAGTGTACTTTTTTCTTATCTGATAGCATGATTTAAGTATCCCTTCTAGAATTAATCGTACCAGATGTTCCCCACATATACCTATTGCTTAACAACTCTTCTTCTTCTTCGAATTCAGTATTGTAATAGGTGGCTGTCAAAGGAGACAGCCCAGGAGTTAACATGTTCTTGGATTTCTGCCAGTTCACAAATAGAGCGCTAGTACACAAATAGATCTCTGTCTCTAGGGGTAGAATTTAATAGTTAATAAAAGTTTTTGATTGCAATAATGCATGCTTTAAATTTGCTCTTATGCCTTGCTGCTCCAAGGTCAATAAGGAACTTTCTCATGGTATTTGGCGTTAACATGCAACTTGGAAGCTTAACTGAAACACCGTTGAAGCACACTTTACACTGAGACTCTTGAGTTTTGAATATAAGAAAGCTAGGCTTATTAAAGGAAACACATTCTTGATAGGAAAGATCCTAGTTCTCACTCAGTTGGAGATACATAGAGCTATGTTTGCTCACTGATGTCTGCTGGAGAGACTCATGAAGATGTCTCATCTCCCAGGATGAGCATGAAGAAAAGGAAGTAGGAAATGAGGCCGGGGGCTCTGAGAGTATCAGTATAATACTGAATAAACAGATCAGCAGAGGGAAGACTGGAGGTTCCTCCCTATTTGCCCTTCCCATGCCAGCCTACAAAGCAAGATGAGTTGCATCCCAATGCCTCTCTCAGACAAAACTTTTAAATGGGCTAGCACGGCTACTTTATAATTCCACTTTAAGCCGGGGTCAGTGGGGCTTCCTTTTAGGCACTTAGGACTGTAGCCTGTCATAAATGGATGTATATGCAATGGTTCATGAGCATATAAAAAGTATTGATTAAAAATATGATAAACATTGTTTTAAAGGAAAGCTGCTTGATATTTGATATTCCTTTTTTTTTGTTGTTGTTAAAGAATAAGTCCCCAGTCTAGCAAATGTTAGTCATGAGTTAAGTTCCACTGAAAACAAGGGAAACTTGGTTGATTGGGAGTAAAACTCCAATTCTAAACATGAACTCAAAGTCCCATTGTGCTAGCAGGAGTCCTGGCATTGGCTCCAGCCAGCAGACCTACTTAGTTGAATCTGGCCCACTGCAATGTTCTTCAAATCTAGTTCCTTTATAATAACCCTCCACCTCCCAAATTTTCCTATGGTACTCACTGCCTAAAGAGCCAGTACCTCATCCTCTTCTTCAGCCTGTCCTGGCAGAATGAGCCAAGTCATGATCTGCACAGAAAGGAGAAACAGGAATCATTCCATAATGAAGGAAAGGAAAAATTTCCTGGCGCTCCACACATCGTATCTCGTGAAGGAATGTTCTCCGGCTAGCACTAAACAGTAGCTAGGGGCCTTTTGTTCCATCGCAGGGTGGTCTGCCTGAAGCAGCCTCCTCTGACAGGTGCCTGGGATGAAAACTGTTGATGTGGCATCCCTTTCCTCACTGTTCTTAGAGGCAGCTCTCTTGGCTGGGGGACAAACACCCTATGGTACACCAGTTCAGTTCAAACAGGAGCGGCCAAGCATCTTCCTCTCAAAGGCCACATTCCCTTGAGGGTAGTCTGTCTGGGGCCACATGTTGACTATGGGTAGGGCTGAGCAAGCAGCAGTGGGAGGCCACCCTGTTCTCTCTCTCCCACTGTTGCATGTCCAGCAGGCTGCTGTAGGAGGGGCACATCACTCCAGTCAGAGGCCTGAACCAATTTGCATGCAGAAATTAAGCCAGATGGGTGGGGTATAAATAAAAAATAAATAATAATGATAATGATGCTGAAAATAATAATAATATTGCCAATACAGTGGTACCTCAAGTTACAAACGCCTCAGGTTACAAACGCTTCAGGTTACAAACTCCGCTAACCTGGAAGAGTTACCCTGTGTTGAGAACTTTGCCCCAGGATGAGAACGGAAATCGTGTGCTGATGGCGCAGCGGCAGCAAGAGGCCCCATTAGCGAAAGCACGCCTCTAGTTAAGAACAGTTTCAGGTTAAAAACGGGCCTCTGGAATGAATTAAGTTCGTAACTAGAGGTACCACTGTACAGTGGTACTTCGGGTTACATGCACTTCAAGTTACAGACTCTGCTAACCCAGAAATATTACCTCGGGTTAAGAAGTTTGCTTCAGGATGAGAACAGAAATCAGGCAGTTGCGGCACAGCAGCAGCAGGAGGCCCCATGAGCTAAAGTGGTGCTTCAGGTTGGGAAAAGTTTCAGGTTAAGAATACACCTCCGGAACGAATTAAGTACTTAACCTGAGGTACCACTGTAACCCATTTATCCTCCAAATGCCTATTGAAAGAGGTGCATCTTAACCAGGTGCCTAAAACTATAAAGAGGTGGGGCCAGGTGCACCTTTGTAGGAAAAGTGATCCACTTGCAAGGCACCACCATAGAAAAGGCCCTTCCCTGGGCCACTCACAATCTTGCTTAGGAACCACCAAGAGGGTGTCACCTGCTGATCTTAAAACACAGGTAGGTTGAGTTTAAAGGAGGCATACCAGAAGGTATTTGGATCCCACGCCATTTCAGCCTTCAAACATCAAAGTAACACCTTGATTTTGGCCCAGAAAACAACTGGCAACCAGTGTAGTTTTTTCAAGATAGGAGTAATGTGCTTATGGCCTGCTGTTCCAATTAACATTATTACTGCAGCATTTTTCATTACTTGTGATTTCGAGACAGTTTTCAAAGACAGCCCCATGCACAGCAAATCAGGTTGTAGCTTATCAGATCATGAATAACTACGGCTAAGGTATTCCTATCCAGAAATGGTTATGTTGGTACATAAGCTGAAGCTGGACATAGGCTTTTCTAGCCACGGCCACCTTGGTCTTGAGTGACAATAAAGACGATTTCAGGAGTGTCGCCAAAATACACACACTTCAAAAAAAGTGCACCCTATCAAGAACAGCTAGTTCTGCCACCTCCTGGACACTCATAGCACTTTTGCCTTGTTTGGAGTCAGCTTCAATTTATTTATACAGTGGTACCTCGGGTTACATACGCTTCAGGTTACACACTCCGCTAACCCAGAAATAGTGCTTCAGGTTAAGAACTTTGCTTCAGGATAAGTACAGAAATCAGTCTCTGGCAGCACAGCAGCAGCAGGAGGCCCCATTAGCTAAAGCGGTGCTTCAGGTTAAGAACAGTTTCAGGTTAAGAACGGACCTCCGGAACAAATTAAGTACTTAACCCGAGGTACCACTGTATTACATTTCTATCCCATCTTTCCTCCAAGGAAATCAAGGCAGCAGATATATTGGGTCTCCATTTTATCCTCATAACCCTGTGAGGTAGGTTAGGCTGAGAGACAGTGAACTGGTCCAAGGCTACCCAGTGAACTTCATGGCTGATTGGGGATTTGAGCCCATCTCCCAGGTCCCAATCCAACACTGTAGCTACTACACTACACTGAGGATGAATTATTGGGCCAGATCTAGCTCACTACCACCACCAGGCCCTGACTGAGCAGTTGCAGTGCCTTGCATGGTACAAGTGGAAAATAGAACATTGTGTGTGATATCAGCATACTGATGACTTGGTGCTCCAATCCTGATGGCTGTTTCCAGTGGCTTCATACAAACAGCATGGACAATTAAGAGTAAACTGTGTGTGACTCCACAAGAAAGCTAGCTCTGGCCCAAGCAGAAGTCACCCAGGGCTATTGTCTGAAGCTGCCACAGAATATGAATGGAAGCCCTGCAAAGGACTGCTTCCTACCTCCCACAGATGGCCCAGAAGGATAACATGGCCAATGGTATCAAAAGCCACTGAGGAGAATCAGCCACTTAAGAAAATGTAGTAAAGAGGTATGAAGGAAGCTGCTGCACTGGAAATAACCACTGCTTTAACAGGGACACATTCACTTATTTGCAAGACAAATGCTGGATCCCAGAAGCAAAAAAATGCACACTACAGCCCTGGAGCAGTGGTGCCACCATGAGGTGTACATTTGAAATGGAAATGTCATCATGCCCTCTCCGTTTTACTTTCCAGGTCATTTCAGATGCTTGCCAAGAAGGGCAATGGCTTCTTCTCTGGTGTCCCAGAGGACAGGACAAGATCTAATGGGTTTAAACGATAGGAGGACAGACTTTAACTAAATTAGGAGAAATGTTTTGATGGTTAAGAGCATGTCAACAATAGAACTAATTCCTTAGAGGGCTAGAGGTCTTCAGGAGAGGGTGGGGATGCTCTAAAGCTGGGTTTTCTCAACTAAGCAGGGTGTTGGCACTAGAAATCTACTCACTAGACAGGGGTAGCCCAAAATCCAGAAGTTGCTCCAAACTGCCACCAGCCCCTGCCAATATGGTCAGCAGTCAGGGATTATGGGAGTTGTAGTCCAGCAATAGCTAGAAAACAGCACATTGGCTATTGCTGGTCTAGGATATTTTTGCCTAACAAAAGCATTGGACATTTCTCTTCATGAAGTCCTTTAGCAATGTTTTGTAGTTCTAATTTACAAGCAGTTCCTTTGATCTATCACAGAATCATAGCATTGGAAGGGATCCCGAGGGTCACCTAGTCCTACCCCATGCAATGCAGGAATCCCAACTAAAGCATCCATGACAGGTGGCCACCCAATCTCTGCTTAAAAACCTTCAAGGAGGGAGAGTCCACACCCTCTTGAGGGAGTCCTTGCACTGTCAAACAGCTCTTACTCTCAGAAAGTTCTTCCTGATGTTTAGTTGGAATCTCATTTCTTGTAACTTGAATCCATTGGTTCAGGTCCTAGCTTTGGGAGAAGGAAACAAGCGTGCTCTTTAGATATTTAAAGATGGGTATCATCTCTCCTCTCAGTCTCCTCTTCTCCAGGTTAAACAGTCTCAACTCCCTCAACCCTTCCTATGATGGGTGTTTCTACATGTGCTACTTTGTTTTTATCCATCACTGTTATTGAACATAATTCTCATTTCCACAAAAGTAATGAGATTTACATTTAATATATATTATCAGATAATTGTTTTGTTTTAACATCAGAATTCTGTTTCTATAGAACTAGTGGGTCATTTTTGGCAAGGAAAATGAATAAAAATCGAAAAGGACTATGCGGAGAAGTGGAAGCATTCTTTCTTTGTCAAGATTTGCTGTGTTTTTAATTAGCTAAGATGCATTAGGATCATTATCTCTGGCAACATTTTATAGAAAGATCACAACATACAAATTGAAAAGCTTGGTTTACATTTAATTAAATACAAATATTTGTAAAGGATTAGAAGGTTAGCTCATCCAAGGACATTCTTTTCTTGTACTTTTCTTCTGCTCTCTCAAAAGCTTCGTCTTATTTTCCCACATTTAAAAAGTCCCGCAACCAAGACTTGGCTTTCAATAACAGTTATAAGATAGAAATTATAAAATGTCAATTATAAAATGTCAATTGACAGAGATATAGCAGTCAAGTCTGTAAACATTAAAGTCAAAAGTATGCACCCTTTGGTCCAAAATACAGCAGAAAACCATAAATCTGGATATGATACTGCCCAAAAGCAAAAAAAAAAAGGCTAGAAGAATTCTTCCAGTTGCATTAATATGCTCACTATACAGGGGATAGATGGTTTAGTGTATCTCAATATTTTTCTTTTACTCAATAATTAAATAAAGCGAGGTCTTTGCTTCAAATTACACCAATGTAATCTGCAAGATTTTAGACAAGAACAGGACTCAGGGCAAGAATTAAACGGGGAAGAAGGGGTTCAAGGGAGTCGTAAGTCACTTGACAAGCAATATAAGCAGACACTTCTTTCAATGCAACATGTTAGGGCACCATTCTTGAGCCGTTTTCAAGGCTGCATGTTGGCATTACAAAGTAGACATTAGTCTGCTAGAGAGAAGAGTAGCTATAACATGTCTGAACCAGCCGACAGGAAGATCATTGATCTTTTGGTTACCAGCCAGCACATCATTCATGGGACACACGGTCCAAGGCCACGTAAAAACTCTTTTTGTCATCCAAGCAGTGCCAGCCAATAGGACCGATTTCACAGTCTGCACAGATAAGGAACTTTATATTTCCAACATCCTTGGTGAAGCCAACATTTTCAAAAGAGAACATGTCATCAACCAGCCAGTGGTCCTGTAGGACATCCCCATCCAAGTCACTGTTACCCACCAGGGCGGTCTTCTTCTTCATAGCAGGGAGGAAAAGCTGTCAAGCAACAAAACAAGCAAGTCAGCTGCTTTTATCGTGAAAGTAGCGACATGGCTGGCATGATATGCTGGTACTTACTATGGGATAGTTAGAGCTCTCTACAGTTTCCCAAGCACACAACTCCCTGTCTCTTCACTGTTACTTTGAATATGCATCAAGAGTGGCTAACTTGTGGCCCTCCAGATGTTGTTGGACTACAGCTCCCATCACCCCTGACTATTGACCACGCTGGCTGGGGCTGATGGGAATCGGAGTCCAGTAACACTAGTTAGCCTCCCCTAGCATACACAAGGTGACTAGCTGCAAACAGGAACGTACCTAGGGGCTGGGCAGATTGGCCCCTGCCAAGGGTGCAGGCCCGGGAGGGTGCAAAAATTGTACCTCTCCACACCAATAGATCTCTTTGCCAAGGGTGCAAGGGAAGACAGGGGCGAGACAGCTCACTGCAAAGGGTGCAAGGGAGCCTGGGTACGCCTCTGTCTGCAAAGTTGGCTCTCCATCTAGGTTTTGGATTCAGGGCTTCATTTTAGGCAAGACTGATCTCCATAACTGTAAAGTATGTGTTAATAATAAGTATGCCTCTTAGGATCTGCAGGGTGTCTTCCCAGTCTTCCCATTCTGCAGCCAGACAAGTCGCCAAGCGTCTTTCCTTTCATAGCCATTATTTTCACTTATACCTCGGACTTTAACAAGCTCAACATTGCAGATATCAAACCCCCACCCCCCACCCGCAATATATCCCATTTTTAACTCGCAACCTCCCTGCAATGTAGCATTAGTTGAGTCTGAGAGAATGACTGGCCCCAAATAACGGAGGGATCTTCAGGGCTAGGCAGAGATTTCTACCTCTGGCTCTTATTAAGCAAAGCACCACCGGAGGAACGGGAGATTTCCGGGGAAGCTCCTCCGAAAACCCCGCCCTGGCCTTGGCAAGCCGGTCTCGCGGCGCCCCAGCAAGCCCTTCTCCCGCCCGCCCGCCCGCTGCCTACCTCTCGGCGGGTGAAGGTGGCGGTGCCAGGCAGAAGCACGCGGGAGCTGCAGCGCTGGCAAAGGACGGCCTTGCGGTTCCGGCCCCGCGCGCACACCAGCTCCTCCGGCCCCGCCGCGCCCGCCGCTTCCATCTCCGAACCGGGCGCCGCCATAGCCACGCAGGCGCACGAGGGCGAGGGCGGGGCGACACCAGCGGGGACGAGAGAGGCGCCCCGCTTTGTTCCCCTCGGCCGGCTCGGCAAGGCGCGCGCGCGCAAATTACGCGGCGGCTCTGGAACGGGAAAGCGGAGAGGAGACCGAGCGAGCGAGCGGCGCAGTCCAGCGCTCCTCAATTGCTAAAGCTCTTTGCTTCTTTTTGCAATCCTGCCGTTGCACCAGTTCGGTTTTTTTTATTTTTAGTACTAATATAATAAAGAACGGAAATAGTAAAAGTAGACGCCGGCTGAATTCATCAGCTACGAACCCAGTGCGGGGGGGGGGGGGGAGATGAGCAAATGGCTCTGCGCCCTTGTTCCCAGTACCGGCAGCTTGCAAGATGTCACGAACACGTCTGCGTGGTTGGAAGGCAGCTTCCCGTTATGCCAGGAAAGGTGGTAGCGCGCACATCCCACTTTCGTTTTGGGAAGAACGCCCTGCTAGTGCAGATTCTTCTTTGTTCGTGTTTGCTAACTGGGGAATTATTGAAGGCTGGCATACATGCCGTACTGTGTGTGTATGTGTGTGTGTTTTTAGGCGGGTGGGATTAGAGGGGTAGATGTAAGTAACCGAAAGGAAAGAGTCGTCCCAAAATAAAACGTGACTCCATTCACACATGCGGCCATTGCGCCTTCCAAACAACTCATTGTGCTCATGGGTTCTCTGTTCAGAATACTACTCAGTTTTCTCTCCTGTAATGTATTTCACTGAGTTCGATTAAAATACAGTACTAAAGAGGAAGAAGAATATGATGGCTTCTTGGGTAAGGAGATTGATACCTGGCTAAAGCTCCCTGCCTCTGTTTTATGGTAAGATATTACAGAGAAAAGTGGAAGGGCTGAAAAGAGTAGGAAAAGACACAGAATTATTTCTTGGCAACTTCTTTACCAGATGATGAGATGCATTATTCATTTCATTCAGAGCCTGCCTCAATAGATGACAGCTCCCTCCCTGAAAGGAGCAATGGGGTCATACTATAATGTAAGCAAGAGTGGAAAGGGAGATCTGAACATATGCAAGATTAAGAAAGCCGCAAATGCAGTTTGCGCATCCAAGTAAAAATAATCTTCAGTTAGTTAAGAGTGTGGTGCTGATAACGCCAAGGCTGCAGGTTCAATCCCCATATGGGACAGCTGCATATTCCTGCATTGCAGGGGGTTGGACTAGATAATCCTTGGGGTCCCTTCCAACTCTACAATTCTATTACTCTATAAACATTTTCTTAATTCCCATCACTTTACTTTCTCTTTAAGAAATAAGCTGTAAAAAAAAGATGGACTTAAGAGAAAAGTGGGCAAATGTAGACTCCACCAATGCCCAGTTGGCACCTCTTCAGAAGAAGCCTACATAAAAGGCACACTTCAACAAATACTTTAGATTTTTTAAAATGGTTTAAAGAATAAATGCTACTGCAATAATAAAGTCAACCTACTTGGAGAAACCAAATGTTCACATGTACCAGAGATACTTTTATTAAAAAATACGTAAGAAATGAATCACAAACACTGATGTGATAGGACAGGACTTATAAACTCAGTGTTATTCGAAAGTGCATCATTCTCCCATGCTACCATATCCCCAAAGCAAGGAGTCAATATCACCCAGCAAATAAATACATTCACCCCTTGGCTCCCAATAGAGCTGTGTGACACAGGAAGAGGCTCAGTGGGTCATGAGAGAGAGAGAGAGAGAGCTCCAGGATCATGCTGAAAGTTTAGGGCACATCCATGAGGGGTTGGAGGCGCATTATCCACAGGCTCAGGTGTCCATTTCAGCAATGTGGTGTGAATTCACATATCTAGTACAAGCTGCATAACACACCAGAGGGGTATTAAAATAGGCAAGGAGAATCATAAATATGCCACGAAAGAGATGCCTTGAGCAAATGTTCCAGTTCATGTGAAATGCCTTGTAACTGGGCCTGGAGAGAAATGACACCAGGTAAACCTACAATGCACTGTAAACATCAGTGTGCTCTTAACGAAATATAACGTATCATGCTCCTACTTTGATGCTAAAGCAGAAGCACAATAAAAGCTGAGTGTAAGACAACCTGTGCTGACAATGCTCATGCAGAAGGCCTGCACAGGGTATCAGGCTTAAGACCAGTGTGGGTTTGAGAAGAGATGTTCAGTGATTTGTGGAGATTGAAGGGACATTCGCAATGCAGCCTAAGTGGCCTGGGCAGATGCACCCTTTCCAGAGCACATTATACGCTTTCCCGCCAATATGTCAAGATTTGCTACTTCACTGCTCCACTAACACTAAAAAAAACTTGGCTTAGATAGCAGATGTAAACAGGTTTTTGTTCACAAGTACTAGAACACACACCCTCTCTTCAGGTAAAATTGGTAAAAACACGAAATTCAGTATTTTCTTCCTGTCCGCTTGCCTTTCTTCCCAGCAGATAAGACTGAATATTCCAGCAGGGTATAGTCTCCGCTGCCCCCTTTTCCGTTATGGTGGAAGGCCAGATTGCTTATACCAACACACAGAGTCTTTATCAGTTGCATGCATCAGCCCCTGGCTCTTCTCCCCAGCACCATGGGCAAGTCTGTGCAGAACTTAAAAAGCGTCCAAAAACAAACACAGTGTGCCCACACAATGCTCACTAACAGTATGTCTGCACTGCAGCATATTTGGTACATGGAAACATTCAGGCACAAATCGTTGGTGCCATGCTCAAACTTCCTTGTATGTGCCAATGTTCTAGAGATGCAGAAGGCCAGAAAGCACAGACATCTTTACTGCTTTAGGCAACTCACTTTCACAGGGTTATCATTACATGAGGATGTGATTTCTCTGTTTTCAGTTCAAAGTGCCTTGTGTGTGGATTGTTTTTTAAATGGAATCAGTAGCTTTGAAGATGAGCCTGGAGGTCTGCAGTGCAGGCCAGGTAGCAATGGTCACTGCATCCACAGCTACAAGAGCAATAGCTGCAAGTGAGCCAGTACTTTCTCCCATAGTCTCTTTGTTCCACAGAAGTGCTCTCGCAAGGCCTTTCCCCCTAAGGTCACTTCTCACGCAGCACACAAACGCCAGCATCACACCGTTGGGTTCCCAGTGATGTCACCACTTCCCAGCTGTCAATGATAGGGTCATAGCACTCAATACTGCTCAGAAGCGAGTTCCCATCGTACCTACACGTGAGAGAAGATTACTGATGAGAACATGTTGAAGTCTGGAACTCTTAAAAAGGAGATGATGACTTGATAATAGTTTGGAGCGGTGGCACACCCATCCCTATTAAGTTATACAATGACAGAACTCTTGTATTTTGTGAGAGGTCACTGCAAGGAAACACGTACCATGTCCATCTTTGATCATGTTACCACAAACCCACCCTATGGACCAATCCAGTTTACAATTTCACAGAAGGAAGACTCACGCCTGGTATGCCAGTAGCTCATCTATTTCGGCATCCTGTTCTCACAGATACCTATAGGGAGGCTGCAAGCAAGGCCTTAGCCAATAGTATTCACCCCGTCTGCATATTTTATCTTGATCATGTGCCTCGGTGCGCAAAAACAAACACTGTATCAGATGGGCCTTTTGCCTTGATACTGGGCATCTAATACACTTATATAAAAGTATAGATAGACTGCCCCAGCTATGCTAGGGCTTAAAGGTATTTCTGAGTGAAGCTTGGCCCCCTTACCCTGCTATGGCATAAAGTCGTCCCCTCAGGACTGTTGCTCCCACATAACAGCGGGGGGTTGTCATGCTGGTCACTGTGGTCCATGAGTCTGTGCGAATGTTATACGCCTCCACAGAGGAGAGATGTGCTGTTCCATCAAACCCTCCAACCACATAGATATGATCATTCAGCAAGGCTACTCCGGCTCCTGGGAAAGAAAAACCATGGAATGTAGCACCAAATACCACAATAAGGCATATCTGGATGGATATAAGGCATATCTGGATGCCTTCTGAAAATGAACAAGCCCCTTGGTGGGTGAAGTTATCATAATGCCTGCCTCTATTAATAGTCACAGTCTCCCACTGCAAAGGTGACAGGGGGAAAGTAATCTTCCCAGAACTGTAATGTTTGCACAGGATGTCAAAGTTGCTTAAAGATATCCAAGAAAAGTATACATTTATATACATTTAAAGACAGCATGCAAACTGTCTTCACTGTATAAAGGAGTGAGAGCAAACAGATGTTTTATATTGTAAAGGCTATTCAGATAGTATGAATTGTATCTAACAGTCCTCACAAAACAGGCTTGTGCAGTGTAATAGGACATCTTCTCTAACCCTAATCCTAACCAACACTACCCAAAAAAAGATCTGCTCCAGGAAGCTGGGCGACTGTCTGGAGCAGATTTTGGGAGCATGCAGGGAGAGGAGAAGTGGAAGCCACATTGCATGAGCAGAACTCCATGCACTGTTTGATACAACCCTGTGGTAGTTGGAGAGCTGCTGGGAAGAGAGGGCTGGTTCCTGGTGTCCTTGGCAAATTCCAGATTCATTATTTGGAAGCTTCAGGAGCTCTACTCTGTAGGAGTACAGTTGCAGGGAGAAGCAAGAACAAAATTCTCACTCTAATCAGATGGTCCCTATTAAACCAGACAGCTGGTATACTGCCCACAGCTCCCCACCTTGATCAGGACTCTCACCTGAGCGCTTTGTGGCCATTGGAGTGACATTTGTCCAGTGCCCAGTGTGGGGATCATATCGCTCCACAGAATTTAAGATGTTCAGACCATCATAACCACCTGAAAACAGAGGAACCCATTAAATTATTTGTATTACTTTTACGAGGGGCTATTGCCCCTGCTCGCTTCACTTCACTCACCAAGCCAACCTCTGCACAAAAATCACCCACATCTCCTTAAGAGCTCACCAAAAGCCTTGGTTGCCACCACTTCTCCTTTGCCTCTCCTGATGTCAAGAGGTGCAAAGGAAGAGTGCAGGGTGGATCATGAAAGGCTTAGACTTTCTTGTGCTGTTGCCAAACGTTTTAGAATGAAGAGTCAGACTGGCAGGAGGACTGCAGGAAGAGAAAGGCAGCAGCAAGCCAGCCTAGGGATTGGCGGTGGCGACTGCAGCAGTGGATTATCAGGCCAGCTGTCCACTGCTTCTACCAACTTTCCTTGTTCCCACACTCCTCCTGTCAGACTGAGTCCTAACTGGCCAGCTGGCAGCAGTAGAAGCAGCAGCAGATCCCCAAGCTGGCTGGCGAAGTAAGGTGGCCAGTAGTGGCAGTGGCTGGCTTGGGCATCTGGATCCTGGAGGCAGAGGCTTCAGGGTTGGTAGACTGAGAAGCCTGTGGAGCTGAGGGCTGCTGCATCTACTGTGCTGAACAACTCAAGCACCTACTAAGGATTTCTTTGGGATGGTTTCTTAAATATTAAGTCACCTCTTAAAAACCAAAAGATACAGGACCGATGCAATGCAACAATTTCTGAGTTCTGTCCTGCAAAATTCATTGCCTTTGCTCTGTTTCTACGTTTATATATGGAGCCTACTGCGTTCAGATATTGAAATTCTGAATTCAAAGGCTTTCCACGGAAGAAACCTTTCATACTTGATGGGCATTCCAGGGCAAAACAGAACTTACAAATGCTGTGAAATTTGCAAGATCACTTCCTAATTACAGCTTCTTGCATAGTCTTTTCACCAGACTGCAGCTGAGGCACTACCATATAAAAATTTGTAAATACACGGAGGTTACCTACCAAGACAATAGATAACGTTATTAGCAACCACCAGTCCTGCTCCTTCTCGAGCTGTCTGCATATCTCCCAACATACTCCACTGATCAATGTTGGGATCATATCTTTCCATACTGGTGTGGCGCCGACTTCCATCAAAACCTCCAGAAACATAGATCATGTCTGTAACACAACAGTTAACTGAATTAAAGAAATCACAGTATTTGAAATCAGTATTTTACAAATATGCACTTAGGTTGGTTGAATAAATGAATTAATTTCCCTGCAAAATGAATGTACTTAAGATTGTTTCCAGCAATGATTATCAGTAGTGGAATTAGAATACATTTACCAATACATACCTCCTAGGGTTGTAGCCCCTGCTAGGCCCCGACGAACGTTCATGGGAGCCACAGAGTACCAGATACTGTCTTCATCAGATGTATAATCCAAGCATTCCACAGAACTGAGGCGAGAACGGCCATCATAACCACCTATTACATATATCCGATCATGCAAGGAAACTGTGGCAACATAGCGTCTTTTACGGCTGATACTCTATGCATAAAGAAAAAAATGGAAGCAATTTTTTTGGGTATCTTTAGGTATGATGGGCACCTGCAATTTCCTAGTGATGCCATACAGAGATAGTGCGATCAATACAGACAATGCTGCACTAATGTGTCAGGGCTTATCATTTCTATATATTCTGTTTATCTACAACAATATGTTCAATATATTCAATTTCACACACTCACATCTTCAGTACGCAGCACACTTTTGAGGTTCTCTGCATGAGACGAGAAGAGCCTCAATGGAATGCAGTATCAAAAGGTTTTGACATACAGAAAGCAAACAGCTCACCAGGGGATTTAGAAAACATTAATTTAAATTTCAGATGGCTCTGTGAGTCATCATCCAGAACCTCCCCAATTCTTCATCTCAGACTACTTTACACAAGAGGCCTTTCTAACATTTATGTACATACAATGCTTTCGTAGGTTCAAATAGTTTCACATGCCTTTTCTGGACAATCCTTATAATGGCCCATGAAGGCAAAAAAGGGCAGTATTTTATTAAAAGCCTATGTCACTCTTCCTCCCAAAAGAGTTGATGGTGGAAATTATTAGGAGAGTGTTGGTGGGAATGGAAGAGTGTGGCTTGTGCAAGATTACCCAGTAAATTCAAGGAAGAGATGAGATTTGAACTGGGGACTTCTGACTCGCAGTTCGTTCTTGGTAATTATTATCCTAGCATGTGTGCCACCCACATGCTTGTTGTGAAGTCACCATCCAGCTCCTGGTCAGAGACACATGTATTATTGCCCACAGGTGATGCTGTACAGCAGAGCTGGCTAACCCTTTTTTCAGCCAGATGTTAGCCAGCTCCATGCTACTGAGACACACATGTGAGATACGCACATTGCAGAGAGTTAAACACCTCTCAGCCCAGTGCTGCAAGGGATGGTTAGATTTTGCCAATGTGTGGTGAGCTACCTGCATTGGTTTGGCAGGCCGAATCCAGCCCACAATTTCACAACAGCGGGACTACAGGGTTTATCCATTTTCCTACGTGAAGAAGATGCCTGCATTATACACATCCTTGTGAAGCCCTCCCTGCAGCAACTCTTCCAACCACAAGGTTCAAAAGAAGCATTTCCAGTTGCAAACGTATGTCCACCCCAAGGAGGAAAAGCAATCTGAGAGGAAAAACAGAGGGCAGGAAGATGGTAAAGCACTCCCAGCTGCTGCTTCGCTGTTTTAAATCCCCTCATCTCTCTTTTTTAAAAAAGGTGTTGAGGCACTGTTACATGCATCAGCTAGTAAGTGCAGTTAGCCCCTTAGCAGGCTTAATCAGACTGGTCAAACATGTGTTATTAAAGTATATACCTGTTATTTTACTGTTGCAAAAAAATGTAATAAAACAAACAATTACATACTGGTAGGAAACTCCACTCCTGTGTCTTCGGATCATATTTCTCCACCACATCAATAGGTGACTGCTGACTTCCAAAGCCCCCAATTACTAAGAGAACCTCATTGGCACCTGAATAAAAACGGACCACTTTAAGGTTAATATCCTAGAGTATATACTTTTTATTTCCATTATTGGTGTACTGATCCTCACTTTAACTCTAAGTAGTGGGTCAAGAATAGTAGAACTGAGTGACACTAGTTCAGCCTTGAAAATAAAAGCACAAGTGCTACTAGCCTTTGTTTTATTTTTTGATAACTTGCTAAGTGGCCTGCATTTTCATGCCAGTTGTGGAGAACAGAAGTCCATCACCCGTGGTCAGCATGAAAATGCAGGCTACTAAAAAAACTGCAGACTGGTGAAAGGATAGGGTGTTTCATTCTCCCACTGCATTTCTGTGATGGTTGTGGAGGAAGAGACTTTCCTTCCTCTGTTGCTAGACTGGAAACCAAGTGGGCTGGCTGAGGAGGATGGAGAAATCCGTCTCTCAGTCAGGCCTTTAACGCATCTACATAGAATTCCTATGGCTGCTAGGTAAGTTGTTAAATATAAGGCTACATACTCTTAAGCCACTCTTGACAGATTGCCTAACCTTTTTAAACTCTCCAGCAAGAGACACCTGACTATTTTATTAAGCAACTGGTTTCATAGCACTTTGTAGTCTTAGTAGTCCCCCCCTCCACTTGCCACCCTTGAATTATGCCTAAATCTATACTGCTTCCATTTTAAACACAGGACATAATTTGCAAATCATGAAGCTTAAGCATTTTTTTAATAAAAATATTTCAATAGCATGTAAGCAAACCTATCTACGAGTTGCTGTATTTCACTGCATTTTGCTTTTTCTTACATCATTGTGAGGAATAGTTAATCCTGTTTTAACAACAGCCTTAAGATTTCTATTTTGCCCATCAATCTACTAAAGGCTAGATAAATGTGACAATAAGAATCTAGTTTTGGTTTAACGCCAAACTGAACTGTATTAATATCCTATGTCTGTGAATCCAAGCCAATAACCCTTGCTCTTTTCTTTTCAACACCACCACCGCAGATGACTCATGCTTAGCTGGTGCCATATAATCTTCATCTCTCTCTCTTGACAACCTTACAGCCCATTTTGCAGCTGTGCACTTGGGCTTTGTTTCCCAACCATATTTGCCCTTGGCAAGTCCATTCTATTAATTTCCAGTTAATTGCTCCAATCCAGAAGATAATAGTGAAGCTTCAAGGATGTTTGTCATACCACATGAGAAGCCTTTTTGCTCACTTTACAGAACATCCTGAACATGTTGTCTTAAAAAATATGCTTTGACTTTCTCCCAGCATCATCAGTTTGTCATTAACAAATTTAGGTTGAATTTTCAGCTTTATACAGAATCTAAGAATAGTAAGTATCTGTATGCCTGTCATAGGCAAAGGCTTGAGTATCTGAAAATTACCACTGAGCTGTAATATCATCTAATAACTTACTTCCATTTTCTTCTAACAAGCCTTCATTACACAATGCTTCAGTTGAGAGTAATATTAAATACCACACTGCAGCAGAAGTATTTTTATATGCTTGCTTATCATATACAGAGATTCCCTTTTGCTTGGAACACATGTTAAGAATTATATTTATCATTTATACCAGGTTTGAAAGATGCAATTTATATGGCTGTCTTTCATGATTAACAATAGCTTCCAGGCATGCATGCAAGCAAGCTAGTATTAACCAATTTCATTCTCTTTTAAGTCACATATGCTATGTGGGCAAGTATGGACAGACAGGCTAGCAAAATTTTCTGAGGCTAGACAGTTTGCAGAAGTATTTGCAAGGCAGTTAACATCCATCTATACCACACACAGAGACACACTAATCCAAGTAATTAAAAGACCTAGCTGACAATTATTTGCTTTCTGAGCATTGTTTATGATTGTGCAGGACCTGAGGTATGTAAATGAATATGTTGGCTAACTACAGGTAGCTTTCAGCAATTTTACTTCCCCAAAGGTGTGTTTGGGGCAACAGCTGCTATTCCCAGTGCTTTTTTCTGGGGATACGCAAGGATAAACATACCCCTAAACATTTTGTGAATCTTTGTACTTGTGTCCATTTACTGTGTTTATTTTCCCAATTTGAACTATAAAATGGTGATTTTCTTAAGTCAAAATGAGAGTACCCCTAAACATTTTTTTAAGAAAAAAAGCACTGGTTATTCCTATAAAGCAGTTATTTAGACAAAGCTGTGAAGGTGCTTCTTTTGCATCATACAGCTGCTATCTGGGTCCTTGTACCCACATGTTTATTAGGTCTGTGCAAACGAGCAGCAGCCCCCCACATCCTTCCCTATATCTCCGGGGGAAGGTCTGATGGCACAGCTTTATTTACTTTTAAAAATCATATCCTGCCCTTCCTCCCAAAAGGTCCTGAGCGGCAAACATTTCCATAATAAAAACATTATAAAACATAAAATAACACATATTTAAAATATTTCAAGAATGGTTAAAACATCTAAAAGCAATAAAAGCTTAACAAATTAAGAACAGATTACATATCAAAATTATATGTCTGGATAGGCCCACTGAAACAAAAGTTTTCAACAGGCATCTAAAGGATTACAGTGCCAGTACCTGTGTAATGTCAACAGGCAGGGAGTTCCAAAGTTCAGGTACACTAGAGAACAGACTCCTTATAAACTTGAAGCATTGCTTCATTCTGAGCCTGCCAATTGGCAGAAGACATTAAATCATACTCTTCCCCAGCTATTTTGATATGCACTTCTCTGATGCTTACCCAAACGTGCTCTGGTTCTGGGACCTTGCATCTGACTCCGAAGTTCAGGTCTTAGATGAAACTTCTTTGCTTCATCTACAAGGTCTCTGCATTGCAAACTACATCGAATAAAAGGCTGCAGAAGACATACAGGCATTATTTTCACTTTATCCAATTCTTTATACACTTTTACAATTCTTCAAAATACCCTATAGTTAGTAGAAGAATGGAAATACTTGCACATTATGACCCACTGCAAAAAACCCTAATATTTAATGAAATTAATCTAAAATTAGTCCAGTTACATTAATTCAAGTACTGTAAAATAAAAGATATGGAAAAATAAAGCTGGTGGAGCATAAAACAGAAATCTTTATACAAATACAGTTTCCAGGATTAAAACTTAAAACACTGGTTCCAGAAGACCTTTGCATTAACTTAATTGGTTTGAATGTAAAATTATATACTAAGGATACTGATTTGTGAATTTGATTTTGGCCCATTCTCTCTTCCTTTAGCAAAGCCCTGTGCCTTATCCCACACCACTCAGGAAGGTCCCCTTTTTGAGGCAATGCAAAGGACTGCCTGGGGTAGGGTAGCAGGTAGCCTTCTGCGAGCTTCCTTCTATTGTCCTAATTTTCAAGGATACAGCACAGAAATTCCTTCCTCAGTTATTGGAGGGAAGAACCCATTGGCCAAAATTGCAAAAATATTGCTAAAACTAAAAAGAAGGCCACACTGAAAGCAGCCTAACTTTTCTATGGCAGCTGCAAATATTTGTCAAAGGAACCTTGACTTGTGTGGTAGATTGCAAATTAGCTGTACCGTGGTATCTCGCAAGACAAATGCCTCGGAAGACGAAAAACTCGCAAGATGAAAGAGTTTTTCGTTTTTTGAGTTGCTTCGCAAGACGATTTTCCCTATGGGCTTGCTTCGCAAGACGAAACGTCTTGCGAGTTTGTTTCCTTTTTCTTAAAACCGTTAATACCAGGGTGCATCCGTGCTTCGCAAGATGAAAAATCCGCAAGACGAAGAAACTCGCAGAACGAATTAATTTCGTCTTGCGAGGTACCACTGTATTACATTTATTAGAACTGATGTTATTTTGTTATATTAAGTCATCTGAATAGCTAAGGCATGTGGCTAAATAACTGAAAATTATGGGTTGTTGTTTTTTTTTTACATGGATGGGGAAATTAAAAATACACAACTAATGATGTACAGACCAGAGTTTCCCCCTTTTTCTGCACAAAGGCTACACCAGAATTGGATTATCTTTCTCATTTCTTTATTTAGGCATCACAAAACTCATGGCTACCTCCAGTATTAATACATGTTACTGAAGGAAGGCGGGGAAATGGGGAGCAGTTAGGCTGGGTCATTCATTTCACTGCTGAGAGGCATGTTCACCTGACTTGCTTTAGATATTTTTTCAAGTTCTTACACAGTAAAGTAGATGGGTTTGGGGTTAGGGTTTCTCTTAAGGAGGAATTGTAGGGGTACTAATCTTTGTTCCCATATTCTAACATGTATATATGCAAAGGATCAGCTAGAACACATTACAAAGTTACTATTATGAGTGAGGTTTTCCTAAATACAGCAGTTGTTCTGCAGGACTTATTCCATGAGCTGCTTAATAGGGCAACTGGCCCTACCTCAGTGTCTATGACATCGGTAATGTAGCGTGGGGTGAGTAGTGGCATGCGCACATACTGCAGAAGCTCTGGCAGGGATGCTTCCCGTTCCTTCTTTGAATGCTTTACCCAATTGATAACAGCCTCAAAGACAGGCTCTTCAGAATCCACCTATAAGAAAAGGCATGGAATTAATCAGTCTTTTGAAAAATAGATGGCTACGACACGGGAGGAGGGATTACTTTAAGGGGGGGTGCAGCATAGATTGTACTTCTGGTGTGGGGAAGCTGCATTTGCACAGAAAATTATGGTGTTTGGAAAGCAAGACCCACCTTGCAAAGCAAGCACAGGCAGCTCTCTAGAGGGGGAAATGTGTAACTTTGTCGTGTAACTGTGACAAGCATATAATGTGCAATGTCAATGATGTGATATGCTTCCTTTTATTTGTATGCCGCCTTTCCATAGCTAAAACCATGCTCAAGGCGGCTTACAGCATGAAACAAATGACATAGTTACAAATATAACCATAGCAGTCAAAAACAATAAACACATCAAAAAGTACACAACCAAATTGAACAATTTCCACATAAACCACAGCAAGATTTAAAAATAAGGATAGAATCAGTTAACAGCAACAACTCCCCCCTGCAACCCTCCCTAAACAGTACCCTAGCCCAAGACCAGCACACATTCCTCACCATCACCATGCAAGATTTTTTCTTTCAAAAAGCATTTTCTCTGAAGAAAGTGCAGTTCCTTTTATTTTTATTCTTTATTCAATTTCTATACTAATCCTCTCTCTGAGGATCTCATGGCGGTTTACAACATAAAAACAAAAAAATCCATATCAAAGTAAAAAACAATAACACACACACCCAACACAACTTTGTTTGGGTTTGCTCTTTTAAGAGACAATCAGGTTTTGTTCATAAAGCAAATATCTCCCATAATGTTAATCTCGACAAACATATATTTTACAAGATAGTGTTAGCATGAGTGTGGTGCAAAGAGGGCTCTTTCCCACTGATAAAAGGGTGATCATATTTACAAGCGCAAATGTGCTTAAGATCTGGGTGGTGCCTTACAAAATGCTTTCAGAGTAACTAGCAAGACTGTACTTCTCACTTTAACATTCTTCAGCAGCTTCATTCATTTACTGCCAATGATTTTGTAGCACAAAATTAAGTATTGATTTGTAACTCTTTCAGAGCATGGACCAAATGTTAAAAAACCCCCACACTGTGCCTCAAAAGCCTTGTTTGGCCATTCAGAATCTTGGTTTCACACACGCACATGGTGGGAAAAGGGGCACAAGGGCATGAGCTCTGCTCACTCCCATGTTCCTCTGAGAGTTCAAGGGCTACTGTTTGCAACAGGAAACCTCCTGTACTTGTGGAGACACCCCCAAATTGTGTCACAGGGAGCATTCCTGGAGAAGCAAGTAAGGGCTCCTCTTGGGTGCAGAGCTCTTCTCTAGGTCTTCCAGGGACTTTCCTTGTAAATCTGTATTAATTATTCCAGACTTCCATCTTGTACCCTGCCCCCCTTTCTGCCATGAATTCTGAATTTTAGCCTTGCATCCATTCTAACCCCTTTTTATTCACATTCTCTCTTTTGCCATTGCTTCTTTAAACAGATCTTGGTAACTGTAAAGGCTACCAACTTGCTTTTATATTGAAATGAAAACTAGGATTCTCAGAATTCTAGTAAGATCTTACAAGTGCTCATGGACTGTAAATTGCTAACCTCCAAAGTATGAATTCCATTGGTCAGCTCCACAGTATTTTACTGGTTAATTCCTAGGTTGTGTTTGGTTCCTGTATCAAATACTAGAACTTAATAGCATTGCTTTGGACAACAAGAAGAAATATTTTACCTGAATCTCATCACATTTTATTAGCTTTTCCACTTCTTCTTGATTTAGGAGAATAAATTCTTCATGTTGAACTACATCTGGGAAGTGCTTCTGGCTAAAAACTTCAGCTGCCTGCATTAAGTCAACACAATTGTGTGTTTCAGCAAAATCTCGAATCCCCAAACAGTTGGAAGGATCCAGCTGGCTTTCCAGGAACTCACAGCAAGCCTGCTTCACTCCTGTGAGAAATGACATGATTTGCACTTCAGAGGGCTAAGTCACTGTTCTGAAAAGTGTTTAAGAGGGGGGGAAACTGTGCTTAACAAATCCATCCATTTTCCTAACAAACACCAAATCTGGTAAATAAAAAGCCATCTTTTTATCTTAACCAGCCTGTCATTTTCCTTGGTAGTTAATATTGAGGCTCTTTTTGGTGGTAATAAATTCTAAAAATGGTGTGACATCAGTAAAATACATTCTTAATTAACTATTGTATTTTATTCATATTACAAAAACAGTATCTACCCTTTCACAAAGACATAAATATCTTACTACCCAGAAAACGCTCCCAAACTACAGTGGTACCTTGGGTTAAGTATTTAATTCGTTCCAGGGGTCCGTTCTTAACCTGAAACTGTTCTTAACCTGAAGCACCACTTTAGCTAATGGGGCCTTCTGCTGCCACCACGCCGCCGTCGTGCAATTTCTGTTCTCATCCTGAGGAAACATTCTAAACCTGAGGTGCTATTTCTGGGTTAGCGGAGTCTGTAAGCTGAAGCGTATGTAACCCGAGGTACCACTGTACTAATCAACAGCAGTTTTACAATTTTATATTTTCATTTGTTCTCAAGATTGCACTTCCGCCAGAACTCAGATAACTGACTGTTCAGTATCTTAGTATATAATAAAATTGTAAGGATGTCATCAAGCTAAAGTCTGTGTGGCCAATGGGCAGCCATGCAAAATGTGACATAAAAGGGAGGGGGGTTTGGCCAGGCTTAAGAGGAGGGTGGTTGGTAAGGAGCAGTGGGGCTGGCGAGAAGTGCTAGCAGGGATGCAGTTCCTAGTGTGCATATTAACAATCTTTTAATTTTAAGTTTAACAATCTTAAAATGGAGAGACTCTCTCACTAAAGAGTCCGTGTATGAAAATCTGCAAAAGTATATACCTTTTACTATGGTGTAATCTGGGTTTTAATGATTTTATATGTAGTGCTGGTAGTATAATTTTCTGTACGTTGCCTCTGAATGCATTATGATTGTCGGTTTATAAATTCCAGTTTCTATATAAAAAGTGTGGCACTAGAGAACAGTTCCTATTTGCTGTCCAATTACAAAATCAATGCATGAGGCATGAAACCACAGAAATACCACATCCCCACCAACATCACCTGATGAAGAATGTTTTACTGTGCTTGAATAAGAACAAGCAGAGATGTTTGTGATCCTTTTATTCATTATGGCAAAATTTCTACTTTTAAAAAGGAACCCTCCTTGACTTTTATATTGTTCTTGGCTTTCCTTATTAATCAAGCTACACTTCTGGTGAATCCTTGGAAAACCTTCTGCCCGCTGAGAGCATGGTTCAAAATATTTCTTCAGACCCCAGCCCACTAAAGTATCACCCACTGGTATCTGCAATGTGGCATTTTCAATCATATTACCCGAGTGGTTGACACACTCAATTGAATAGGTTCACTCAAGCTACAATGCTTTTGTTCATGTGGGCTTTTAGACAAGGTTAGGCTCATGTTGTATTAGGAGCTGCTGGTTTTATATTTGTTTATTAGTCTAAATATATTTGTTTTCTTATTGTGTTCACCACTTTGTAAATCTCTTTAAAAATGGGCAATACAGATCAAGGATTCTCAGAAGCTCTTTGCTCCTGATCTACACTGTATGTTTTTGTCATTACCTTTCAGCTGAAGCAAACAGGCTGCTGGAAGCAACTCCTGAACATTCTCCACTGTCACATGAACGGTCTCTGTGTACACGAAGTCCAGCAATATTTCCATAGTTGATGCTGTTAGCCCTTGAATATCTACATAGGGTTTATCCTTCTCTGAAAGCTGTGAATTATAAACAAGGGAAGTACTTTTTTATTCTCTGGGTTTTACAGGGTTCCAAAACATAACTTGGAAAACTACAGTGTAGGCAATGGGGAAGAGATATAAAGCATTAATAATCTCACATGAATATTTCAGCAAATGGAACATATAACAAATACCCTACAGACATTTTGGTATAAGGATAATACTTTGAAAAGTTCTAGTTACAGGTGGGTAGCCATGTTGGTCTGCTGTAGTCGAAACAAAATAAATAAATAAAAATTCCTTCCAGTAGCACCTTGGAGACCAACTAAGTTTGTTATTGGTACAAGCTTTCGTGTGCATGTATCTGAAGAAGTGTGCATGCACACGAAAGCTCGTACCAATAACAAACTTAGCTGGTCTCCAAGGTGCTGCTGGAAGGAATTTTTATTTATTTATTTTGTTTCGACTTTGAAAAATGTTATTTTAAATATCAGAGAAACAGACTTTAACAACATGCTTTAAATATATTCTGTCAAGGGGCAGGCAAATTAATTCACCAAAAGTAATTAACATGTACCTCTACATATAAATTACAGCAGTGTCCTTATTACACTGAGTTCAGGGTTGAGAGGAGAACATAGTAATGCCTTTCTACCCTACAAAAATTCTGCATGGCTTGTTTACCCATTACGTACTTACATGGGTCACTTGCAGCCAAATTAAAAAAGAACCACCAACATTTGTAAAGCTTCCTTCCTGGTAGACCAGAAGACAAAACACATTTGCCAGCCAGCTTAGTAACAATTTAAAAGTGTGGATTTGCAACAGAGATAACATTTTTTTAAGCCTAGATAGCCAAGAAAGCTAAATTGTACATAAAGTTGAAACATTAGGAAGCCTACAATTTAACTTTTCTTATACTGTACTGGGATGTTGAGATCTGCTAACAAGACTGCCACCATATGATTCTTGTGGCAGTGCGGGAGAGCACCAATTCTATGGTGGCCCCAGGCTGTGGAATGCCCCCCATTCCAAGGGGCAAATGGCCTTGTCTTAGTATGATTTTTGATGGCAAGTGTCTAGATCTTTAGGGGTACAGAATAAGACCTGATGCAGTGCTGTTGTTGACCTTAATTGCAATTTAAGATGGATTTAATTGCTGAGTAAGTGAAAAGCATTACATGGCTTTGTGCATAATGTGCATTAGGGCTGCTTGGTGAAGAGCAAGCTATAAATGCATACAGAATTGCAACCTTAATGACATTTTTGCACTTTTAAGTTGTATTACGAGCTACTTTCTTATTTGCATGAATAAAAACAAAAATGTGTGTACTCTGCATCTTGCCTACCTCACTGGTGAACATAGCACAGAAGTAGTCACTGCAAGCAGCTAACACAATACGATGGGCTGGAAAGTCTTTCTGCTCCACACGAAGGGTCACATCACAAAGTGTGTTACTTTTTCGTAGAGAGTTCATTGCATTGAGAATGGACTTGGCATGAGAATTAGTCATTATATCTTTAGGAGCCATAGTGTATTACTCCAGTCAACAATAGCGTTGAGAAGGTAGGTTCAGAGTTTGAGTAACCTGTTAAGAGAAGAGTCTGCTTCACTAATGGCATCAAACTTGAAAGAGGTAGAGAATGAGGATCTTGGTTTCTGCTGGTTCTCCTCTTCTATCCCATGGGCCTGTCGTCTACCTTGATTCACTTCTAACTGCGCTACTCAACTACATTCAGATGACCACCATCCCTACCTCACAGAAGCATAGGCATATCATAAAACATAGAAATTCTATGTTTTAATACAATAAAATCTCAGAACAGTACACATTTATTTACAGTGAGATGTGTGCTAGGCAAATTGAAGAACATCAAAGCATTTCAGAACTACAGACTAATAAAGACAAAGACAAGATTTAGTGGAAGGACAATGGTGGAGAACCACCTGTCCAGGAAAGCACAACAGTGTGGCCAAAGTTAAACCATATATTGCCACCTATTTAACTTTCCCCCATGTTAATTACTTCAATTTTATTTGGAAGTTAAAAAAGAGACAAATATATGAATATTTCCTAATGTAGATCAATAGAACAAGATTTCTACAATCAAAGGCTTTGCCTTTGTTTTATAAAGTGTATAAATGTATGTTAATAAACCTTCAAGAACTTACTACAGCAGATACTCAAAAATCATTAATCTGCTGTAGTAATTACTTAGAAGCAAGTACCACTGAATTTGATGGAACTCACTTCAAAACAAGGGTGCACAACTCAGAATAATAGCCTAATCTTTCTTGTTTCAAAGGTTGTTAAGGCTATACCTCCTAGCCACCCCTAGCTTATCAATGTAACGACAGATAACTTACTGTACACACAAGTTTTACTTGGTGTTTACTTGCAGCAACTGAAGTAATGGTTCAAAGACATATGCATTTGCAAATAATGTGAGCAGAGAACATCCATTTCAGAGCTAATTCTGCTCCCTACCACAAACAGTTGTTAACTGAAGAGATTCATTGACCATTCCTGTGTGGGAATAATATTCTCTTGGAGCTGAATTCTCCAACAAACCTACAGAACTTCCCTCATAACATTGCAATTATTGGGCATTCCTAAATGAGATACATAGACCTCAGTTCAAGCAATGGGTCCCATTACCTAGCACATAATTGGGGAATCTCAGCCCAGAGGCCAAATGCAGTTCCCCAGGGCTCTCTGTTGGACCTTCAGGTGCCTCGCCATGCAACACCAGCCAATTCTCCTGCTTCACGCCCAAGTATTTATCCTAGTTGGAACTCACCCCTGACCTCTGATCATGCCTCACGCTTTTCCGGGTGGCGGTTAGAGAGCCGTGTGAGTGTGTGTATAAACCATAGCTGTCAACTTTTCCCTCTTCTTGCAAGGAATCCTATTTGGAATAAGGGAATTTCCCTTTAAAAAAGGGAAAAGTTGAGAGCTACAGTATAAACTAGCCTAAAAGTATAAAGGCAAAATTTAAATTTGCTACTTTGCCCCCTTTGGCCCCACCCACCACAGGCATGCGGCTCCCAGAAGGTTATCCAGAAGGCAATAAATATGGCCCTCCGACTGAAAGGGGCTCCCGCTCCTGACCTACCACAACCATCAGTGCTTAGGAGAAGATTTAGCTACCCAATTTGGTACTATTCCCGGTGCGGTCGCCAAAACCCACAGCAGGGCAAGACCTCTATTTTGAAATACTGGTACCTATAGATTTGGCTATTCAGCAGCAGCGGCTGGGAAGGGAGCTGTGGCTCAGCGAAAAGGGAAGCTCTCCTTCTCCCTTCTTCCCCAGGGCTTCATGGACCTCTTCCCCTGGAAGCCCTCGGAGGGAGCGGGGGCTCAGGAGCTCCGCTCAGCAGCACATGGAAGGGGGCGGGCCGCGCAGCATTTCTGCCCTCGGGGCCTCCTCCCCCGTCCAAACTCACCGCCGCACCCTCCCCGTGAGGGGAGAGATTCCCGGCTCGGCTCCTCAGGCCCACACGTCTCCTTCCTCCTTCGCATCTGGCGCACCTCGATGACGTCACTATGGTGGACGCCAGGACGCAGGCTTCGGGAACCATCTTTTAAATAGGAAGGAGGGCGGCGGCGGATGGATTCGGCTCGGCCTGGGTTGCTAGGCAACAGGGATTCACAACGAAGCTGCGCGATGTCAGCTCCCGCTCGCTGGATAACTCCGCCCGAACGCTGCAAAAGAAAAAGAAAGAAAAAAAGCTGTTCTTTTCTTGCCGTCGTTGGACTGCCATACGCCCTGAATTTCCCGGACATAACCGGTAATCGTCGAGCGGAGTTTTGGAAAAGCGGCTAACATGTCCGGTAAATCCACGGGCGTATGGCAGCCCAAATAAGAAGTGTTGAAATTTTTTTTTTTGCGATGTCCCTAAAAAGAGGTAAAAAAACTTCATTTTGGGGGAGATTTTGCCAAAAAAAAAGCAGCCTCAATTTCCGGGCTGGTCAGATTGCATGCAGAGGCATCGAAAAAGCCATGACTACTGTATTATTATTACTGTTATTGTTGTTTTAAATAAATGAAGCTTTCAGGTGTTGCGGGGGGAACTATTAATCTAGCCCAGTATGATACACTCAGTCTCTCACCAGGCAGGAGAGAAGGTAACGGGGAGTACAGTTGCCATTATTGGTGAACCGCTAAGGGCCTAACTTGCATATTAAGTTAAGTGTGCATTTAAAAATTATATTCTCAGACCACTTAAAAACAAACAAACTGTGTGGATCCCCATGCCTTTCCCTAGTGACTGCTTTTTTTTGTGTGTGTGTTGGTTTTCTTTTGTTTTTGGCAAAGCACCTTTGGGTGGTAGCAAAAACTGGAGGGAAGAGTAAGCCCACTCCTTGGCTGTGCAGCATGGTTCTGATCCAGATCAGGGCTTCATGTGACTTATTTTTCTGGACATGTAGTTTGATCCTACACCACATATTGCTGGATGGAAATTCAAGACTGATTTTTCCTTGCAGGATCAGATACATGACATCCGAAACTAGAGACAGAGTTCCTGAGCGGGGATGTGCTTAATACCACCCCCACTGTACTTATTTTGCTCTCTATACATTGGAAGGGCAACTTATGGAATGGGGAGCCTGCTGTATTCATTGGGTTATTTGGATTCTAAATCATACAGCAGTAGAATAGCCTCCCCAGTGCAGAGGTTACCCTTCCAACACATGGAGGGTAATGGAACATGGGGAGTTGTCTTATACTGAGTCAGACCACTGGTCCATTTAGCTCAGCATTACACTGACTGACAACAGCTGACAGGGACTTCAGACAGTCCTACCTCGACCTGTGACCTTATGCATGCAAATGAGATGCTAATTTGATGGAGGGAGGGAGCTAATCAGCATGTCCTGTTCTGTCACATCTTCCTAATTGGGAGGCCGAATGATTTTTGTTTGTCTTTAGCCACTCTGTTATATATTAAAATTCAAAAGCAAGCGCGGAACAAAATTATCACAGAAAACAGGTATGAAATTTGAAAAAGAGACAAAAAGCAGGCCAGAGACAACAGTAACACATTCCAGAGTTTTTATATAATAGAAATGATAACAAGTCACACAGTCCTAATTGTATTGTTTTACTACTTTGGTGTGGGCTCCTCTGAAAAAAAAAGGGCAGGATAGAAATTAATTAAACAAACAAACACACACACACACACACACACCCTCCCCTACCCCCATGGATCCACACTGATAGTGTCACAATACTGTTGTTTTTGCTGCAACATGCTACTACTATATTTTGGAAATTACCAACTTGGGAATCCTTTTTTCTTCCAGAAGATGGCAGACTTTCCTAATTGTTTCACATTTAGCTGTACAAATTTAGCAAAACGCTTTCATGGTTGATTGGGAGAGGGAGAGACATTGTAGACAAGAAGGAAGGAAAGAAGTTTAATAATATTTGTGCTATTCCAGGCAATTTGAGATAGTGATATTTTTAGCCATTCAGTAAGATTACTAATATAAATAATTCCAAACTGTATCTGGGGGGGGGGGGGGAAAGCTTTGGTCCTATTCAGAGCTTTACCTCTTCTAAGACAGGATCAGTAGTGAGACCTCTACTTTTTAACTTGTTCACAAAGCTCTCCTATTGTCTCATGTGGCACTTCGCTGCGTTTCCCAGAGAAGTGCTTTGGGGTGCATGCATGAAATAAAAAGCTACTGTAACCGACGTGAGATATGCGAGGCGATTTGCAGGGGGGTCCGGGCCCTTCACATGACCTCGCGCCCCAGCAGGCCTCGAGGAGAGGCGAACATTTATTCACATTGCACCGGTTCTTTCCCTCGTGGCCGGCATTCTTGAGAGGGCGGAGCCAAACCCGGGAGCGTCGAGGCGGGGGGCGGAGCCGAAAGGCGCGGAGGGCGCAAGGGACCACGTGGATGGCGGTGCATCCTTGGTGGAAGTGGGGCTGTGGAGCCGGGAAGAGGGAGAGCAGCTCGCGGGTGCGAGGATCAGGAGGAGCCTCGGCAATACCTTTCTCCGTCCCTACGCTTAACTCCTCGACAGCTGGCTGGATGTCATGGCCTTCCCGCCCCCCAATCCCGCGCTGCTATCACGGCAACCCCGTGGCAGGATGGAGCAAGGAGAGATTCGCACCCGTGCCAATCTACCTACTCCTAGGGGCCGAGGTCCCTCCAAATAAAACTTTGGGACGCCCTCCGCCCCAAGTTGCTGGGCATTGCCATTCAAATAGTGTGCATGTGCCACATCATGTGATCGATTATGTGGGGCGGGGCTTACCTGTCCTCCCCCCAATATCTCACACACAATTTTTGTTTATTTTCCATGTAATAATATACGTTCACATCATTACTCTCCACTTTACGTCCCTGGCTCTTTAGGGCCTGTCAGCTTCCTTCCCTCCCGCCTCATGACTTTCAAAATTAACCTTTATATCATTGCATTTTGTACCTTTTCCAATTCTAATTACACACATTACAAAATAACTCAAAATTTAAATTAATATAGAAAGGTAGGAAGCTTCTCATTATGTAGCCTTTCTAGGCCTTTTTCACGGGTAAGAAGAGCATTGCGGCTGGGGAGGGAAGAAGGAGCCAATACAGACACCGAGGGGTTAATTAAGAGAAAGAGCTTTATTCTGCCATGGGGTAGCAGAAGTGTTGTAAATAAAAATATGCCCTTTTCCCTTATGGGGTATCCAAGAGCCCATATAGAGTCCTTACATAGGTTCCCTATTGGTAGGAGAAAATAACAGAGGCCAACCAGAGAATATTGAGAAGCAAAGCAGCTAGTAAGCTTGATCTTTATTGATCTGTTGCAACAGGGTACTCCCCTCACACGCAGGAGAGGAAGAGGACCCAGAACAATGGCCTGCAAGGCCTTATAAAGACTATTGAAATTGCCACCCTGTAGATCAAGACCACCCCCAGAAACATTATGCATTCATCACAGAAGGGGTGTAACCTAAGACCACCCCTCAGATAAGGCGGTCTAAAACAGAACATTTGCATGTTGTTTGCATGGGCAGTCTTGTAATGATAAGGCTCACACCCTTATTCAAACACAGATTAAGACAGGATTTGTGAAGGAAGAGACAATGGGGAAACTTTTCCATTTTGACCATGCAGAGAAACATTTGCTCAGTTTAGGAATCAAAATGGTTCCAGGTTGGCTTTCCTGTGCTGATCTATGTACGTGCGGTTATGAACATCGCCATATATCTAAGACTATAAAATTCCTATGACAGAAGGCACCTGCGTGATTGATTCACAAGCAAGTACAACTTTTACAGCCATTGCACTTAGCATATATTCCCGCGCCCCCCCTTCTCCCCCTCCTTAGGAGCCCTACCTCATGAGTTTACACATGAATGTTGGCAGAAACAATCTTCCATAGAATTGTTTCTTTCTCGCTCTCCTGGCGCCGTTCCGGAAGAAAGTTGCAATTGGTAAGACAAGGCCACTGAAAGCCTGGGAAGCAAAAAAGCATTGTTTTCTCAGCCTATTTTGTTACAGCAAAGCTAATGCTAGCTAATGCTTTTTTAGCTACTGAATCCTCCTCAGAGAAAGTAATTTAAAAGTCTTGAGGCCTGCTGGGGGGGGGTGACTACACAGGTTTTTGGGTAACCTAACCTGTCCCCTTCAATAACAAGTCTTCAAACAACCCTGCTAGTGATGTTAATTGCTTACAATAATCTTTCAAATATCGTATGAATTTACTCCAGTCCTTTTGGAATACTTGATCTTGCTGGTTTCGGATTTTTCCTCTCAGCTTTGCCAGTTCTGCAAAGTCCATCATATTCATCTGCCACTCTTCTTTCATTGCTACTTCTTGTTGTCTCCATTTTTGGAGTAAGAAGAATTCTTGCTGCAGTTGTTGCATACATAAACAGTCTTTTATCTTCCCTTGATATCTCTTCACCCACTAAACTCAATAAAAAGGCTTCTGGTTTTTAAACAAAAGTATTTTTAAACATTTTCTTTAACTCATTATATATCATTTCCAAGAAAGCATTTACCTCTTTACAAGTCCATCACATGTGGTAAAAGATACCTTCCTTTTCTTTACATTTCCAGCACTCATTAGTTCTTGTGCTATACATTTTGGCAAGTTGAGCTGGTGTTAAATACCACCTATACATCATTTTCATAACATTTTCTTTAAGTGCGCTGCATGCAGTAAAATTCATACCTTCCTTCCATAAACTTTCCCATGATTCTAATTGAATATTACCGTATATCTAAAATCTTTAGCCCAGGCATAAGCAACCTTTGGCCCTCCAGATGTTTTGAACTACAATTCCCATCATCCCTGACCACTGGTCCTGTTAGCTAGGGATCATGGGAGTTGCAGGCCAAAACATCTGGAGGGCTGAAGGTTGCCTATGCCTGGTTTAGCCCAACGTATCATCACAACTCCTTCCCAATATTTTATTCAAGTTGGCACCCCTGGGCCCAAACCGCTTTCAGCTCCATCACGTGGCGCAGCAGGACATAGCCAGCAGAAAGGGTGGTGTAAATCAAATGCCTCCAGAATGGAATAGGGGCTAAATTGTGCCAGTGCTATTTATGCTGGCATAATTGGCACAGAATTCCTACAGTTAGGATTGCTCTGTTGCAAGATGACTCCTGTAGGAGTCTGCTGTGAAATACTGGGTGCCACAGCTGGGAAGTCGAGCCCTTGTTTATGGGCTCACCTTCAAGTTTTGCACTAGTTCCGCATCAGTGTGTGTTCCTGCCTCGTGGACATTTTATGGGCCAGGAAAGCTTCTGGTTTTACTATGAGGTTAAGAGACAAAGGAGCTTCCTAGCTTCTCAACCTTCCTATCGTTTACATTGCCACTCCGTTTCTCAACATGTACAAACCAAGCCTGGAGGTGGGTGCATGAGAAGATGCTTGGCTCAAAGTATATCCATCTCAACAATGTTTTTGCACTGTTTTTACTTGCTTTTTGAATCCGGTTACAATGTGGATTATTTTAATAGCAGTTAGAGATATACATGGTGTTACTTTGGTTGTAACAATTTTGTATATAATTCTGGAGTGGGGTGTGGGTGGTGTTTCTGGTGATTTGCCTGAACATCAATGCTTTTTTAATTCTCTACAGCTCTAACGGGACGTGGGTGGCGCTGTGGGTTAAACCACAGAGCCTAGGACTTGCCGATCAGAAGGTCAGCAGTTCAAATCCCCGCGACGGGGTGAGCTCCCATTACTTGGTCCCTCCTCCTGCCAACCTAGCAGTTCAAAAGCACATCAATGTACAAGTAGATAAATAGGCACCGCTCCGGTGGGAAGGTAAATGGCATTTCTGTGTGCTGCTCTGGTTTCCCAGAAGCGTCTTAGTCATGCTGGCCACATGACCTGGAAGCTGTCTGCGGACAAACGCCGGCTCCCTCGGCCAATAAAGTGAGATGAGTGCTGCAACCCCAGTGTCGGTCACGACTGGACCTAATGGTCAGGGGTCCTTTACTGCTCTAACAGTACCTTGCTAGCAAAATCCCACCAGGCTGAAATCATTGGAGTACAACCAAAACTCACCAATTCATGCTGTCTAAACCTCCAAAAGGACACCAATTTATGCTCCACCCTTAACCCAAATTTATTCCATTAACTTTCCAGGTCAAGAATTAAATTCTTGACTTCTATTCTCCCCCTCCCCAATCAATTTAATACATTTAACTTCCTCTTCCCTCTAAAAGTTATTTAATAAATCTCTTCTTCCAAAATTCATTTCCTTGCCTTCAAGCTTATTTGACAGCAGTCCAACTGCCCCTCCCTACCCAACACCATTTGTTCTCCATTACAAAGACTACAAATCACAACACACAATTTGCTCGCCAGTGCTTATTGTTAAGTGCTAAAGTGGTGCTGCTGGCTGCAACTGCTTGTCCCCACTCTGATGTATTCAGCAGAACTCTGGACAGATTGCTGAAGGTCCACACTTTGGCTGCTGATAGCATTGCAGGCAGCTACTGAGTAGTGCTGTGTTTATTTTTATCTTATCTTGTGTGTGCGCATGCAAAAGAATAGAAACAGTACCAAAAAGCAGCAACAACAGATGTAGATGGTGCAAAGAAAATATTTGGACTGTTTCATTTATTGAACGCAGTAAGTATCACTGTTAATAGTGCTGCCAGAAATTAAGGCAAAGCATTCTTTACAACATGGAACTATAAAGAGCTAAAAGGGAGCCATTTTGGGGGTGTATTTAGAAAATTACAGAGATGAAAAATACCCATATTATACCCAAGGGTTTTTGGGGAAACCTGGGGAAATCCCCCCCAACCAGCACCACTGAAATTGCCACCAATAAATGTTGGGGGTCCTTTGGGCCAGCAAAATTATCTTGGCAGGCCACATACTGCCCATGAGCTGGCCATTTCTGGTTTAAGGGCTAGCTATATATGTTTATATAAAAGTTGAAATTCTCATTTTACCCAGAATAACTATCTGGGCTTTTGTAGTATGATCAAGGAACTGTAGAATTAATTGTTTTGGATGATTTTGCTCACAGACTCAGTTTGTGAATGAGAATAGGTTTGGTGGAAGCTTGGTAAGGTTGGTTCACCTGCATGACTTCAGAAGCTCCTTCTGCAACAAAGGACCTTGCCCTCTGATGACTGAGCTGAATACATTTCTTTCAGGCCATGGTGAGATAATACTAAGGAACCATAGTGGGGATGGTTTTGGTTGTTCTCAAGTCTGATGCTCCAAGTATGTACCTGGGGACCTAGGTGTATGTGTGCCACACAGGTGACTCTTAAGCATGGAGAGATGCTTTTGAGTGGCAGAGGAGAAAGTGGAACTGCTCAAAACCTACTTTACCTCTGCCTTTGCTTTGCCCAAAAAGAAAACAGTGCCCAACAAGATGGTGATGATAGAATAAATTATTCATAAAGGGAGCTGCAGCCCAAAAGGTGATAAGAGAACACCTAGCTACTTTAAATGAATACATATCTCCAGGGCCTGATGAGCTGCTCCCAGGGATACTAAAGGAACTTGCAGATGCAATTTTAGAGGCTCCGTCTATATTCTTTGAGAATTCTTTGGGGTTCCTGTGGGCTGAAGGCAGGCAAACGTCCCTATCTTCCAGAAGAAGAAGAAGAAGAAGAAGAAGAAGAAGAAGAAGAAGAAGAAGGGGGGGATGCCCAAGCAACTACCAACTGGTTAACTTGACGTTGATATCAGGAAAGGTCCTAGAACAGAGAATTAAACAGTCTGCAAGCACTTAGAAAATGATGCGTGGATACAATTTCGGCGCATGTTAAAACTCTCCCTTGTTCAACACAGCCTTTGCCCGCCGTTGATGCTGGCAGCTGTGGAAATGTTCAGCATGTTGACTGGACTCAACCGTAATTGTGTTAGTTTTGAATGGTGTTTGATGGTGCTATTGCACATCGCCACGAAACTAACGCACGACGCGCAAAAATCGCAGTAGGTATACTGTAAATTCTGCAGTGGGGGGGGGGGCATCCTTCCCGCTTTCCACGGCTCTCTTCTCTCGCATACCTAGCAAAACGTGAGAGCCCTCCAGTTTCCAACCTCTTGCCATCGATTTCCAGCCTTTCGCTGCCGTGTAAACTAGTCCTTCTTTCCCTCCCCGATCTCGCCCCGCGCCACCAGCGGCGCCAAGGAGACGCACCGAGGGGAAGCACCGCTGAGCAGCCTCCGCGTCTGGCTCCCCGAGGCCCATCGTCGTGCTCGCCAGTGGGGTGGGGTGAGGATCTCCGCCCTTCCCGGGAGAAGAGGAGGAGGAGGAGGAGGCGTCGCCTCCCGCCCTCCCCCCGGATCCGGTTTCTCGGCTCCCGCCCTCTCCCGCAGCGTCGCCCTGGGGCGCGCCGAGCTGGTCTGAGCCGTCGGGAGCTGCCGCGATGGGAGCCTGGGGCCTGGCGGCGATGGTGCTCTGCAGTCTGGCTGCTGCAAGCTTCGGTGAGGCGGTGGAGGCGAGAGAAGCGAGGGGAAGGGAAGGCAAGGGGGCCCGGGCGAGGTGGGGAGGGGGGCAGGAGGATGGGCCGCCCCAGGGCTACACGCTGCCCCGCCCGAGGTGCCTTTCTCCTCCTCCCGCCCCAGGAGAACAACAGGGGCGCTGGGGGGCACGCCTGCTTCGGGCCCGACCTGTGGAGCCGAAGCCTTGCCTTGTCCTGGCGCCCGCTGGAAATATGGGTCACGGGTCTGGGCGCGCCTCTGCTGGGAGGAGGAAAAGCTTGCGGGGGGGGGGGGACCTGTTTCTTCCCCGGAATTCGAACCCGGGGCAAGTTGTTCCCCAGATTGTTTTTTTCAACCTGAGAAGCCACGCCTCTGAGCATGTGCAAAATGCCTATATCGCGACTGGGTTAAAGAAGCCCGCCAGCTCCTACAGTGGCCAGCCATATGTTTATAGCAGGACATGAGTGCATCGTGATAACCTTTTCCCCAGGGCTTTGAGTCTCCAGCAAGTGAGTTTCAGAGGCTTATTGCCTCTGACAATGGAGGCAATAGATAGTCATCATTAGTAGCCATTGACAGCCCTATCCACTACTATCTATTGTTCCTCTGTTCCCCCAGCTCTCAGCCCCCAGCTCTCATTAGATGGGAGGAAGCCTAGAAGCCTGCGGATCCCCACGTGGTGGCTCTGTCTGTGGGCCCTTTGCTGCTGCTTGCTTGTGAATTGGGGGCTGCCCCCACCCCATATATTTCTCAAGCTTTTCTGCCTTGGGAGTTACATCTTAGACTGAAGCTAACCAGAGGTGTGTATGGATGATTCATGGTGTGGCGAGAAAGTGGATCTAGAGAATTTCCTAACCCCTCTCTGAGTATAGGAAGCTGGGTGGTGGGAGATTCAGGACAGAGAGGAAGCGCTTTTTGAAAGCGCAGGTAGTTAAAACTGGAATTGGTTAAACGCAACCTTTCTCAACCTGCGGGTCCCCAGCTGTTGTTGAGCTACAACTCCCATCACCCCTAGCTAGCAAGGCCAGAGCGCAGGGATGATGGGAGTTGTAGTCCAACAACATCTGGGGACCCACAGGTTGAGAACTGCTGGTACAGGTAGATGTGGTGATGGCCACCAACCTGGACTGCTTTAAAAGGGGGACAAGAGGAACAATAGATAGTAGTGGATAGGGCTGTCAATGGCTACTAATGTTGACTATCTGTTGCCTCCATTGTCAGAGGCAATAAGCCTCTGAAACTCACTTGCTGGAGAATTAGAGCCCTGGGGAAAAGGTTATCACAATGCACTCATGTCCTTCTTGTGGACTTCCTATAAGCATATGGCTGGCCCCTGTAGGGGCAAAATTCTGGATTTGATGGGCCTTTGGTCTGATCCAGCACTGCTCTTCTTATGTTCCTATAAGTGATGTGATGTTTGCCTCTGTAGAATTTCTCTGGATTTGTTCCTATGGAGGCAGACACCCTACGGAGAGTATCGCGCCCAAACTGGTCCTTGACCATATGGATTGCCTAGAAACAAACCCAACAGGAATCTGCTAAGTCTTCTTAGAGTTTTGACTTCAAACTATGTATTCCCTCAATTAGTAATTTTCATTATTATTGTTTTTAAACTGAGGATCTTAAACCACTTTTAGATATATTAAGAAGCTACGTTACACCAAGCTAGAACATTGGTCCATCTTGCCCAGTATCATCCACAATGTGGATCTCCAGGACTTCAGACATTCCCAGCCCTACCTGGAGATGTCTGGGATTGAACCAGGCACTGTCTGCATGCACAGCAAATGCTCTACCACTGAATTGCAATCCTTATTTTTTTGTATTAAGTAGTATATAATCTTCCCAAGTAAATAAGTAGAATTCATGGATTGGTTTTAGGAGCCAGAAAAGAGTCAAATAAAAACTTGCCGTACTAAACACTGAAAATTTCTGAGTGTGCTCCATTGAAGTGAATGGGAGCTGTGCAAGAATGTGAGTATTCATCTCAGTGGACTTTGTGCAGGGAAAAACTTTCAATGGAATTTGCACTTTGTAGGTATTGTATTCTGTTGCTGCATCTTGGGCACCTCTTGGAAGCCACTGAAAATGCACATACAGTACCAATGTCTACCTGCTGAACCCTTTTTCCATTTCCTGCCACGTCCCCATTGAGTTCTTTGTGGGTAATTTTTGTCTGTGGCTAAGGAAGGATGTTGAACCTGTAATTAGAGGGGACCAAGAGAATTAAATGTCTTATTCAGTGTGAGTTTCAAAAATAACTATGCCTTTCTTTTTTTAGAAATGTGGATTTGAGCATTGACTTGAGTGCATGCTGTAACTTATCCCTGGCAGCTGAACATGCTGCTGTCTGACTCTCTCAATAATTCCTTTCTATTTCCCCCAAAAGCAGGGTTATCTGACTATACTATAGAAAGAGCCAGAGTGTACTTGCTAGTGCTCTTTTAATTGACTATTCAGATTGTTGCTTTGCAGTTTGAGGTTTGCAGAGCTGATTCAAATACTCAGGAAAAAAATTATGACACAGGAAACAGCCGTATACTGAGTCAGACCACTGGTTCATCTGGCTCAGTATTGTCTACACTGACTGGCAGCAACTCTCCTAGTTTCAGACTTGGGGGAGGGGTGTCTCTCAGCCCTACTTGGAGATGCCAGGGATTGAACTTGGAGCCTTATGCTTGCAAATCAGACTCTGAACTGCTGAGCTATGGCCCTTCCCAGTGCTACTTACTTACCTTCTACTTCAGAAGGTAGAATTGGGGGACCACATATTTTAATACACTCCTACACTGAAGGCTTATGAAAAGCCAACATGTTAGATGTTATGGAAGAACTGGGAGTGAAACATACTAAGCGTACTTTTGTACGCTTGAAACGCTGAGCATTTTCACATTAGGCACCTCTGTGACAATATGAAGCTGCCTTATTCAGAGCATTGAGCCATCTACCCCAATCACGGGTGCCAACTTGAATAAAATATTGTGGGGGCCCAGGTAAGGTAAAGGTAAAAGGACCCCTGATCGTTAGGTCCAGTTGCGGATGACTCTGGGGTTGCGGCGCTCATCTCGCTTTATTGGCCGAGGGAGCCGGTGTACAGCTTCCGGGTCATGTGGCCAGCATGACGAAGCCGTTTCTGGCGAACCAGAGCAGCGCACGAAAACGCTGTTTACCTTCCCGCTGGAGCGGTACCTATTTATCTACTTGCACTTTGACATGCTTTCAAACTGCTAGGTTGGTAGGAGCAGGGACTGAACAACGGGAGCTCACCCCGTCGCAGGGATTCGAACCGCCGACCTTCTGATCGGCAAGTCCTAGGCTCTTGATCACATGATGCCATGCAGACACACCATTTGAATGGGAATGCCCATCAACTTTGCAGGGACCTGGCCCCCTAAAATATTTTATTGTGGGGGCCGAAGCCCCCACAACCCCTAGGAATTGGCTCCTATGACCCCAATACTGTCTATTCTGACTCGCTGCAGCTCTCCGCTGTATTAAGGCAGAAGTATTTCTGCTTAACTGGAGGTGCCAGGGGTTGATGAGGCTTTCTATGTACCAGTTGCGTGCTCTGTCACTGAACTAAGGCCCCTCCAATAATTTGCCTGTAGTTGCTTTTCTTTAAATCTGAAGCAAATGGAAAGCCTGTATCGGCAGGAATGCACTTGTTGTTTCTTTTACACGTTTTATCCTATGGTAACAACTATTGCTATATGGAACAAGTAGTACTGAGAGCCTCAAATATATTTCTGCATGTTTTATGAAAACAGTATCTGTATGGAATCTATAAACTCTGTCTCTCTTGTGGGGTGCCATTTTCTAAATTGTGCTGATAACTATGATGGGCCTGTGATTAACAAAGTAAATGCCAGCAATGATATTTACAAGAGAGAGATACAGAATTGATTCCTCAATTCTGAAAAATGGTCTCTCCTCAGAGTGTTGTCCCAGACTGCTGTCTCAGATTAACTTAATATAGATTACTCATCCCTTAACATACCCATTAGAGTTATTACTGGTACTTGTTTGTTACATTTATATCCCAACTCTCCTCTAAGGAATTAAGGGTGCCATACATGGTTCTTCCCCTCCTCATTCCGACCTCTCAACAACTCTGGCCCAAGGTCCCCCAGTGAGTCTCATGAATGGAGATTTTAACCCTGATCTCCCGGGTCCCAGTCCAAACCACTGAGTCTCTTGGGCTTGCCAATCGTAAGATCAGCGGTTTGAATCCGTGCGACGGGGTGAGCTCCTGTTGCGCTGTCCCAGCTTCGACCAACCTAGCAGTTGGAAGGCACACCAGTGCAAGTAGATAAATAGGTACCTCTGTGGCAGAAAGGTAAACGACTTTTCTGTGTGCTCTGGTTTCCATCACTGTGTTCCATTGCGCCAGTAGCGGTTTAGTCACCCTGGCCACAAGACCTGGAAAGCTGTCTGTGGACAAACGCTGGCTCCCTTGGCCTGAAGCGAGATGAGCACTGCACCCCACAGTTGCCTTTGACTGGACTCAACCATCCAGGGGTCCTTTACCTTTTTTTTTTTTTACCGTCCAACCACCAAACTGACTTACTAGTAAGTCACAATTTTACTGCTGATTTCAGACACTGATTTCTACCCAGCTTCTTTATGTAAATAAACAGTTCCATAACAGTTCCTAGAGACAGAAGAAAGCTTATTTTTCTTGCACCCCAATGTTTATTAGTCCTGTTTTCCTACTGAGGAGCAGAAAAACCCTTTATTCTTGAAGCTACAGTACTTACTGGGCAGAAAAACCTCTCCAGTGCTTTGGCAGATGGAGTGTTAGGGGCTCTTTCTGTAACAGTCTGTTGTGTTTGGTCTGTGGCAGTAGTTTTGTTCAGTAGAGGAGTAATCTAAGATCTATGGCAAGTCAGATGACCCTGCCTTAGATCTAGATATAGGGTGGAATTCAATGGAGGCGTTGCATGCATGGAATGAGCTCTGCTCATGCAGTGGGATTTCCCTCCTTTCCTATCCCCTCTGCCCCCTAAATCTTCTCTGGAGGGTTGGGGGGGGGGGAAATCCCAGAACAGATTTAGGGGGTGTGCAGGGGGAAATGTCCCACTGTGTAAGTAAACCTTGTTTCCTCTCTTAGTGCTACATTGAATTGAGTTCCACCCACAGTCTCTGCCCCACACTTGAGATTAAAAAAAGTTTTCAAAGCAGTTTTCAATTTGCGACAATTAAAAACACATACAGAAGTTATGCTGCTATTCCCAACACAAAATACAGCTGCAAAGAGATGGGCTTTTAAATAAAAAAAAATCAAGGAAAGGTTCTGGCAAGAGCAAGTCAGCGTGGTAGGAGAAAATGTGAGTCACAAATCTAAGTAACTGAGGCTCAAACTACGCATAATGGTGGCAGACTAATCAGTTTAAAACCAGGGGCTCGCCTCATTGCATAAAAAGGAGGGGGTGAAAACCTAATTTATAGAGCAAAAAGAGTGTGCAGGTGGGGGTGTAGGCCAGACAGGAAGGAGAGCCTATGATCCTCCAGTTGTTGTTGGACTCCAACTCCCATCAACTCCAACCATATCTGGCTGTCAGGAATGATGGGAATTGTAGTCCAGCAACATCTGGTGGGATGGTCTCTGGATCAGTAATAGCCTCTTCCTTTAAAAATCAAATCAGCCATGGAAGGCTGTGATCAAGAGTAGAAGAGTCTCTTTAACCATGACCATTTTACTGTTCAAAATTACTCTCTTGACTGCTTTTTCATCTGTGATACCTATATTTCTTTCCTTTCTTGGGAAGAAAAGCAGCTTTGGCAGCAGGGGCTTAAAGGTAAAGGTAAAGGGACCCCTGACCATTAGGTCCACTTGTGACCGACTCTGGGGTTGCGGTGCTCATCTCGCTTTATTGGCTACCACCAGAGTGGTATCTCTTTATCTACTTGTACTTTGACGTGCTTTTGAACTGCTAGGTTGGCAGGAGCAGGGATTGAGCAACGGGAGCTCACCCCGTCGTGGGGATTCAAACTGCCGACCTTCTGATCGGCAAGTCCTAGGCTCTGTGGTTTAACCCACAGCGCCAACCGCGTCCCTAACAGGGGCTAACACTGATAAAAAGGCCAGAGGAGGAAACAGCACCCCCCCAGAGGAGAAACACATCACCCCTATCACCAGCACACAAAAGCAGGAGCCTTAAGTGGGCTCAGTGTAATCTTTCATTAGAACTTTATTTTTTCTAAAGCAAACATTCTTCTTCTGTTCACTATCCTATAGATTTCAAAAGTAGCTGTTCCATCTTTTCCTTACTAAATAACTATATGAAATACTGCATAGAAGTTATAGATTTGAGATTCCCCTCTGTCAGATACATTTAAAAGCTGGTTAAAGAACTCAGCCTCTAGAATTATATGTACAATGCAGTGCCACTTGTGTGGGTTTCCTGTTTAATAACAAAAATTCCTTTTATTAAAATATTTTCTTGGATAACAAAAGTACATACTGTACAGCATATCTGTTTGCAATTCATAGAGTCCTTTCTACAGATTGGTTGTCTGGGTTTTCTGTTTTGCTTTGTTTTGATAACGGTTTATTTCCCCCCTCATTATCTGTAGCAACACCCAAAAAATAATAGAATTGAAAGAGAAGGAAGAATCAGAACAAAAACAAAAAAAAACCCCCCAAAAAACTTGGAATTCTTGAAAAACAGATGCTTTGTGTTGTCTAAAACTATCTGGAAGATAAGAGACTTCTAGTCATTAAATGATGCCTATGTTCTTGCAGCTGAGCTGCTCCTTGTCACCTTCTTAGAGGATTGAGGATGTATTCACTTGCTGTTGGGTGTGTGCTTGGGGAGGGAGAGAGAGAGTTGGTGGCTTCAGAGCTAAATGCTTTAACTGAGCATAATCAGATGAAGATGTATATCAGACAAATATTAATCAAAGGAAGACAAGATAATCCCATGGTGGAGACAGCAGGGGAAATGGATCTACTTACAGTAACAAGAGTGGATTCTTTTGTAGCTAGCTAAATGTGAAAGGCTGAATGAAAAATTGCTGTTGGGGGGGGGGGAAGCTGGGAGAATGAAGTCTGGGAACCCTTAAAGGGAGGGAAATCAACAAGGGAGGAAAAATAAAGCATGGGGGGAGGCATAGAAGAAGGCAGATATCTGTTGGCAGAGCACGAAACTTTTAATCTCAGTGTTGTGGTTCAAGTCCCACATCTGGCAAGAGATCCCTGCATTGCTGGGAGTTGGACTAGATGACCCTTGGGATTCCTCCCAATACTACCAGTTTATGCTTCTAAGGGGGAGACTGAGCAGAAATATGACATTTGAGATCCATGATAGAAGTCTTGTAAGAGGTCAAGTGCTGAATTGCCTTAAGAAGGTTGCAACTGTCATGAGTTTGGTTGAATTTATCTATCCATCCATCCATCCATCCATCTGCCAGTCATAATAATGATTGCCATGGTCTCTTGCTCTTTACCTCAGTACAGTGGTACCTCAGGTTACAAACACTTGGAGTTACAAACTCCACTAACCCGGAAGTAGTACCTTGGGTTGAGAACTTTGCCCCAGGATGAGAACGGAAATCGCGACACAGTGGCAATGGGAGGCCCTATTAGCAAAAGCGCACCTCAGGTTAAGAACGGTTTCGGGTTAAGAACAGACCTCCGGAATGAATTAAGTTCATAACCCAAGGTACCATTGTATTAGGTTTAATGTGAGTTTCTTGCATCCAATTGTGCATCTTGGTGGTGCTGTCCATGGTACCATCTGTGGTACCATTTTAATGACCAGGTACAGTATTGTGAGGTATTGCTTCAGAGCCAATATGGGGCAACTTCCATACTGAGATTCCTACTCCCACCCCCACATTCTGTGCACTTGTGATCTGCAAGCTGTAGAAGCAGAGTTTTTTAATCAAGTTGATTGGATCTGTCTTAGTCTTTGGGTGGTTGGTGAAGACCTTTTTATTCTGAAAAACTTCTGAGTGGATCTGGCTAGATGCTTCTGTTAAATATGTCCATACCTACACTTATCTTTCTATAGACATTTGTTTCTGTCTTGGATCTGTGTTGCTTATGACCCCAATAATACTAGGAGGGTGGTTTTTCCTTTTTTCCAGTTTTGTATAAGGAAGAGATGTTTTTACTGCACTAAAGGAGTTGATGCCAGAAACGTTAATTATTCAAGCTCTGTTGCAAGAGTGCTTTTTCCATGCTTGGCAATATCTCTGCACAAAATACTAAAGAGTGATTAAACTCAGTAAATCGACTATCTAGCCAAAAACAAGTCTGTTGTACGAGCGTCTCTAAGATCATATTGAAATAGATAGGGAGGTATATAATTCAGATTTCTGGTTGGAAGACACTGAAGAAATTCCTTTCCGATGTCCAAATCTTCCTACAGATGGATAGCTTACATGTTAGAAGGCTACGCTTGTATTAGCTTGCTTTTCTACCTTTCCATCCTGTCATCGCAGAGCTATTCCTACTGCATGCCTCAAACCCTATAGAAGAAGTAATATGAGAGTGTTAATGGTGGCTGTGCACACCCTTTTCTCTTTTCTGGGCTTCCAGTGCCAGGGGAAAGAGTGATGCTGTGGTCTGCAGAGAGAGAGAAAGGGAGGTGCAGCTGTTCCTCCTACAAAAAAATAATAATAAAAAAAAAACTTATATATTGCCTTTCCTGGCTGCTAGTCCTGGCTCAGTAAGTGAGCACAGCAAATATGGACCCTTGATGAGATTTTCTTTCCTGAGACCCAGTATATTTCCATTTCTGTTTTTTGAACCAGGTGGCTATGACCTTTAGGTGTCTGTCAGCCCTGTAGTTCTGTGGTCTCATAGCTGTTTTTCAACTTTCTTAACCCACAAAGCCATGCAACTTCTAGCTAATGTTTCTCAGTCAGTCTGTATTGTGGGTGGGACAGTGGGTCAGAGGAAGGGCCTTTTCAGCAATGGCATCCCAATTGTGAAACACCCTCGAATCTCGCGTGGCATCTAGATCATGATTGTCTATTTTGTTTTATTCCCCCCCCCCAGACATTTTGAGATTATTTAAAGATTTTTGGTATTTTTAATTCTGTTGTTTTCATATATGTTTTGCTGCACCTGGTTTTATGTAATTGTTTAATTTTGTAGTGCAGGTTTATTTCTGTTTAATATTTAGGGTTCTGGTTTTTTAAAATGATTTTAACATTTATTGTTGACTGAGAGGGTAGTGCTAATTGGGTGCCTTAGGGTGAAGGGCGGGTAATAAAATAACAACAACAACAACAACAACAACAACAACAACAACAACAGTAATAATAGAAATGCAAAATATGTTCGTAAATAATAAACGTAGTTTCCATGGACTGGGGGACACTGAGCACACCCAAGATAAAGGGAAGTCACTGTATTTATTAAAATGTATATATATATTATTGATTCATTACAAAGAGAAAAGTGCAAACATAACAGCTAGACTGCGGCAGCTAGACTGGTGACTGGGAGCGGCCGCCGAGACCATATAACACCGGTCTTGAAAGACCTACATTGGCTCCCAGTATGTTTCCGAGCACAATTCAAAGTGTTGGTGCTGACCTTTAAAGCCCTAAACGGCCTCGGTCCAGTATACCTGAAGGAGCGTCTCCACCCCCATCATTCTGCCCGGACGCTGAGGTCCAGCGCTGAGGGCCTTCTGGCGGTTCCCTCATTGCGAGAAGCAAAGCTACAGGGAACCAGGCAGAGGGCCTTCTCGGTAGTGGCGCCCACCCTGTGGAACACCCTTCAAGCAGATGTCAAAGCAATAAACAACTACCTGACATTCAGAAGACATCTTAAGGCAGCCCTGTTCAGGGAAGTTTTTAACGTGTGATTTTACTGTATTTTTGGTTTTTATGGAAGCCGCCCAGAGTGGCTGGGGAGGCCCAGCCAGATGGGCGGGGTATAAATAATAAATTATTATTATTATTATTATTATTATTATTATTATTAAAAGTACAAAGACAGAAGTCACTGTATGGGAATTGTATTTATTGAGTAATCATCAGATCATTACTTTTGAGATTTGCCTTAATCTTGTATTTACTGCCAGAGATTACAAACACATTTCTAGATTCTGTGGCATGGTGAGAATACACCTTCTCTGCAAGGGAATTGCTTGCACGGTGGGGAGGGGCTGCTTTTAGAATTGCAGATGTTGAAGGGACTAACATTTGTCAAAAAACAGAGTGCTGTGTTAGTAGTTGGTGTTTTGGACTAGGGCTGGTTCAGATCTCCACATCAATGTGTGATGTTGTAACTTAACCTGTCTCACAAGATTGTTGTGAAAATATAGTGGTGGTGGTAAGAATCATGCCCATCATTTGGAGCTACTTGGCGAAAGGACAAAATATAAGTAAATAAAATAGCTTGTGTACGACAGATGGTTATGACAGTTCCTTCAGAAGTTCAGCATAGTTTGAAAACAAAATGTATTAAAATAACGTATGGTTTAAGTGCAGGTCATTATGATGGCATTGAAATAAGCTTGAACTGGATGGATTTGCCAATTTGCCCCATCATTGCCCCAAAGTACTAGATAGTTTCCTCACTGCTAAAATACAAGCAGACCCTGCATGCTCTATGCACCTAGTGCATCGATACAGCTTCCTAAAAGATTTTAGAGCTTATGACAGTTGCTATGGCCCAAAGGTCACAGGCAGAATGACAGGAGGGTGGGATTCCTGAGTAAGGAGCTGGACCTGGCTGGATAAGGCAGGTTTCATGAATCAAAGCCGCGCTGTGTGTATAGAGCAGGGCATGCACCATTTCCATCCATTCCAAGGCGGCTGATCATGTTCCATATGTGGAGATTACATTTGGAAGAGAAGGGGACTTGGAGCGTGAGTATGAACTTCCAAAACATGATACTCTAGGTGGCAATATAAAACCACGGCAGCTGCCCAGTCTACATGTCTCAAAGAGCGGAGGAGTTTCAGTTTCCTGTTCCCCTGCTGCCCTGACTCACGGCCAGGTCTGATGTAATATGATCTATGTGTGCCTGATTTTTCTCGCCTGCGACAGGCTTTATATATGCATGCTCATCTACATTTCCAAGAAGGAAGGACATCCATGTGACTTCAGCACCTGCCCCCTCGTCTATTTATTTTAAAAGCAGAATGGCTACATGTGCACCATGTTGTCTGGACAACAGGAAAAGTAGTTTTGTCCTACATTTTGTTCAACTGCAGATAAGGAGTGACAATGAGTTAATACAGCCCATGAAAAGAATAAAAGAAGAGCCTGCTGGATCAGGCCAAAGCCCCATCTAGTCTACAGCACTCTTCCACCCCACTTGCAATGTTCAGCAACTGGTATGCCAAAGCACACTACTTCTGATATCTATAATGGCTAGCGAGCATTGCCATAGGCTTGTCTGCATGAATTTGTCTTATCTCCTTTTAAAACCATCCAAACTGGTGGCCATCACAACACCTTTCAACAGTGTGCCGTTTAACTATGTGCTGTGTCTGTCCTTCCAACATTTGGCTTTATTGGATAGTCCCAGTGATCTGTTACTTCTCTTGCTCAGGACATAGGGAATTGGAGGCTGTCTGGTTAATTGTTTCTGCTTCCGAGGGAAAAGGAGAAGGGAATTGAAGTAGGACTTGAAAAAGTGAAGAGGGCGAAAGTGTGCCAAAAGCTTCTTACATATCCCCATTGGGAGATGTTTACTCTAGAACAGACATGTCCAACTCCCAAGAGACTGTGATCCTACTCCCAGTATAAAAAAACTGGCAGTGATCTATCAAAGGTGGCAACTAAATGGGGGGAGATTTGCCAAGGGTTGTTTAGCTTTTTTTGGGGGGGGAGGCCAGAGTTGTTTCTCAGTGATCACTTCCTATTGTCCCGCAATCTACCTGGGGCACCCCTTTGATCTACAGGTTGGACATCCCTGCTCTAGAACAACAAACATGTTACCTGGAGGCCAGGAGCTCATTGCATTGAGCACCCACAACATCTGTCCAGCAGGCAGACAGTCATACTTCTGACATTCTGAATAGGCCTAACATCCTTGCTTCATCTCTGATATTATGGTTTGTTATGCTAATTTGTTTTGGAGAATAGCAGGTTGGAGAGAATAGCCTGCCCTGGTCTCCTTGCCCAGCTTCCCACCTCACCTGTCACTTTGAAGCTTTGCCACTGGGCCCAAGATCCTTCATCAGATGGGGCTCCCCTCCAGTGTGGAATAAAGACTATTACCTTTACCTGGTTTACAAAGGAGAGGAGTTCATGTGAGGTTTAGTGCATTTATTTCAAAGGACACTACTAGCATTAGGACTCTTGATCACTTGTTAGGTGATACAGTGTTGCTTTGATTGGATTGGAAACTGGATGAAGATTAAGCATTAGCTATTTTAGGAGTCCCAGCCAATGTATAGAGGGTGTCAATACTGCCTTGTCCATTTAAATAGAGGGCTTCAGTGGAAACTTTCAAGTGCATTTTATCTTGACCTGCTATATCTTTACTAGCTCCCTTCAGTGGAAATGGAAGTTTTTGGTTAAAGTACCCTTGATGGTAGCTATTATGTTGCACACCATTTCTATTTATGGGAATTCTTTAGCCACAGAGAATTTGAAAGTGTTGCTGTCTCACTTAGTGTGACCCGGCTGTTCTTACTTTGGTAGGGAATTTACTGTGAAATTGTCACTTTTTTTTAAATGAAGGCATCTGCACAGAGAACAAAACACCCCTATCTCATGTTTTGTCTGTTTAGTTTCTGGTTTGTTTGTTTTCCTCTCAGCAGTCCTAAAATCCAACTTTTAAAAGCTCTATAGAATAGGTGCATAATTTCCCCATGTGTAGATGACCTGCTGGGTGACTATTTTGGCCAGTTATGGCCTGCATAGATTGTCCTAGTCATTTTCTTCTCTGTCAGGAATAAACACTATCACATTAACCCCTCCATTTCTATGGTGGAGAGGCAATCATGATTGGCAGTGCAGTGAAAGGGGAGTATTTAACCCTTCCCTCACACATAATGGCCCCAAGGAAAATGGCCCCACTCCAACATTTGGGCTGTGGAAAAGCGGAGTGTCCCCTTGGCTGAAGAGTGTTAGAAGTTTGGAAACAGATTTGCTGTTCTACTTCGAGCATCAGCGTTTTGGTTGCGGCTAAATTGTCCACCTCTGAAAGCAATCGCAGAGAAAGAACAGAGAATTGTGATATGGAATTGCAATACGAATTTTCCATTTGTATGCATTCATGCAGGAAATTTATACTGCATTTAGAGGAAGATGTGCAGTATATCCTGATATCCTGGTCCTTGTAAAAGTGGATCTTGAGAAGGGAATAGCTAGATTACAAAGACTTTATCTTGTATTATTGGATTGCATTCTAGTACGTTCCTTAGGCTGTATTCCAGTGGTGAAAGAAAATAGATGGTTGGTTTTATTTCTGGTATGAATGCTAGCAGTGATAAAGTTGTGCTGTTATATGGCATGACTGCCATTTATTTTAAGCATGTGGGTAGGGAAGCAGACAGGTTGCAGTTGGCAAGTGGTGAGGGAAATGTACTCTGCACATGCTCAGAGGCAGGTAAAGACTAACGAATGACTTATTCAACCTCCCCACAGTCTCAGCTGATGAGGACTGCAAGTGGTACATGGACCGCAATGGCTCATGGCATCCCGGCTTCGACTGCCACTTTCCCTCCTTCTGCTGTGGTGACTGCTATCAGCGTTACTGCTGCATTGACCTCAGGAAACTCCTCACTGAACGGCAACAAAAGCACTGCATAGCATTTGGGTAAGAACAGGCAAGATGTGTGCCAAGGAAGGGAGGGGCTGGGAGAAAAAGAGAGAGAGGAAGAAAGGATCAAGGTTGTGCTTCAATACTTGAAAAGGCTAAACCAGATGGAGCTGAGGAGGAAAGAAGTGAGCAGACTTCTTATTATCCCGCAGCCATGGAGGGGTTGCAAATTTGTTCAGATCATAATAGTGGCTGTGGGGGGGGGGCAAGGGAATAATTTCCTCTGAGAGGTTTTGATAATCAAAATTCCTGCTGTGCAGCTAGCTGGGAATGGCTTTCACCATGGAGATGGCCCCTGAGGGATGTTGGAAAATTCTGACAAAACAGAAATGGGAGTGGGATTTGCCAATGTTCATTTATTTGCCCCATGTCCAAAATAGACATCCATCCAGTGAACATGATTGTTATTTGCTGCTGCTGCTTTCCATCCTCAAACAATAAGCAATTAATTACATCCCTCCCCCTATTTGCATTGCATCTCTTTGCATTGAAATGACAGGGGTGGAGTAATGCAGTGGCAAGGTAATGGCATAATTTACTTAATTAATTACATAAATGATGTAAGTTACATAAATTTGCTACAGTGGACAGCGAGATGAATAACATTGTTTTTGGCAGAAGGTGAGATGCAGCAGAATGGAAACAGTGCTGCATGCTGGGAATACAGGGCAGAACGAAAAACCCTGCCTTTTCACATCCCTACTGCAGACACGTGTATGTATACACACACCTCACTGATTTGAGCATAAAGTACAGAGCTCATACCTCAGTTAGAAATCATGGATATTATAGGTAAGATCAATCCCTAGTGAAGGTGAACCTCATGGGATCTCCTACTCCAGGGTTGGAAAACCTCAAGCCCAAGGGCTGAATGTGGCCCTCCAGGCCTCTCTGTCTGGCCCTCCGGTCTGCTCCATGTCCTCCTTAAGTACTTCTGCCTGGATGGAACATATCCTAGAATTCTGATATTACCTCTGGATTGCCTGGCTAGAAGATGAGCTGTGTGAGCAACTTCTGACATTTGTGCAGCTGGAGTGCAGCCTACTATACAAAGGTTGCTCCACCCATTTTTAGCCTCTGACCCCACCTACTTTTTGTCTCTGCCCCTGTCCATCAATGGCATGTGCCCTGCTCCCTCCAAAGGGTGCCCAGGAAGGATCTGCTCCAAAGGTTGTTGGGTTCTACTCTGCCCTCATCAGCTTCCAGTTAGCTTATCAAGGCTTCCTGTTGATGCCCTGGTGAGTTAACTATTTATTCCATTTAACCCACAATCAGGGTAGCTAAAAACTAGAAGCAGCATTTGACTACACATTTAATGCAGACTAATACATGAAACTGTTATTCTTAATCATGTAATTATAGGTATGGGGTAGAGGGAGAGTGCTTTTTTTTTACGTACAGCTAAAAGTAATCTGTCACTTAGCTCATCTATATTGACAACACAATTTCCTCCTGCTATTATTAAGAAAAACTCCATTTATTTCTACCTCAATCAAGTCTACTTCTGGAATCTCCGATGTCTGGTTTGGTATCAGATGCTATTGTATGCACAGCTCATTTATCACCTCTGTCTGTATTCTATAGCCCCAAAACCATTGCTGGCATCGCTTCAGCTGTGATTCTCTTTGTGGCTATTGTTGCCACAATTGTCTGTTGCTTCCTGTGCTCCTGCTGCTACTTGTACCAGCGACGGCATCACCTTCAGACACCCTATCAAGGTAGGAGAAGTCCTGGTGATGTGGGCCATGACCTTCTTTCTCACAAGTAGCTCAGGATTAGAGATGATATGAATCTCCACAATCTGCAAATTCTTATGCAGATACTGTTTATATGCTTTTGTGGAAGTGTTCTGGTAAGCTGCAGGTCTGATAATATCAAAGTTTTATGATTTTTATTTTTCTTAAGGATGTTCAAGGTCATGCAAAGCAAAAACAAATCAAATTTTCTTTGGTTTTAAACCTGTTCTGGATAACAAGATATATTCATGTCTCATAATGGAGCATATAACACGCAGAGAGGGCTTCAGCTGGGGATCAGCCCATTTTCTATAAAATGCATTCATATTTTCAATGGGACTTCTACAGTTCAGATGTGCTTTCCAATGGGGAATTTTTCCTGTGGCATTTGACTAGCTACTGTGGAAGACAGAGAGTGTTAGAGTAAATGGAACTTTGGTCAGATCCAGCAAGGCAGGCCTTACAGAACATTTGGCTTAGGCCTTCATGTTCTCTGTCTTGGAGATGTTATAATCTATCTATAGCATACTGTGTTTGTTGTCCAGTTAAATATTCTATGTAGCCTCTTCTGCAAGGATATTCATCAAGACAACTGACCTGCAAGAGTAGACCTACACATTAGTAGATTGGGGCACTTAGCTGTGCTTTTATTTGCATGTGTGGACTGTGAAAGCATGTTTGTTGTTTAGTCATTTAGTTGTGTCTGACTCTTCGTGACCCCGTGGACCAGAGCACGCCAGGCACTCCTGTCTTCCACTGCCTCCCGCAGTTTGGTCAAACTCATGTTGGTAGCTTCGAGAACACTGTCCAACCATCTTGTCCTCTGTCGTCCCCTTCTCCTTGTGCCCTCAATCTTTCCCAACATCAGGGTCTTTCCCTGAAAAGCTTATGTGAAAACATAAACAACAGCAAATGAAGCTATGGGGATTAAATGGAAAGCTTTGGTCCCCCAAAATAAATAATTCCAAAATGTGTGTAAAATGATGAGCACACTACATTCATGTTTACACCGATATGATCTGAGCCAGCAGGTGACTGACCAGGAAAGCTCAATGAAAACATTGGCTCAGTATGCCACTTTAATAGTAGTAGTAGTAGTAGTAAATTTCATGTTAGGAAGGCTTAGGAAAGGGTTTGAAAACAAGCCTGCTGATGTTGTAATGCCTTAATACAAATCCATGGTGAGACCACACTAAGAATACTGTGCACAGTTCTGATCTGTGCACTTAAGAAACAACACAGTACAGCTCAAAAAGTTGCAGAACCAGACTCCCAAAAGACCAGAGGCTAGAACACCTCCCCTAAGAGGTACAATGTCGGGGGCTGTTTAATTTAGGGGGGCGGAAAGCAAGTTAGGGGAAGCATGGAGGTGAATCTGTGGCTCTTCACATGTTGGATTCCAAAGTCCTATTGACACTAATCAGCATGCCAAATGTGAAGGGTTGAAGGGAGCTGCAGTCCAGCCACATCTAGAGCATCACAGGTTTTCCTTGCCTGACTTGTAGACTCATCAGCCCAGCATATGCTCACAGAATCTGTTTCCTTTGTCCCAGGTCAAGAGATCCCACTTTCTGGCTATCCTGCCCAGCCTCCAGGGCCTTACCCTATGGATCCCAAAGCTGGGCCAGCACCATATCATCCTGGCTATACACCAGTTGTTTCCTATCCTCCCACAGCACCAGCTGCACAGTATCCTCTTTACCCACCTGGGCCACCATACTACAACCCTGCAGGTAAGAAAGTAGGGGGGGAATTAGACTTGAAGACAAGTGAGCCTTAGTTAAAGCTTTGTCTTATCCTCTCCTTCTGTATAGAGAACCTTCCTTAGGAATTGAAGTGTTGCATTTCATTCAGCCACCAAATGGGGAAAGAGGGGGCTGGTGTTGGGAACCTTCAGGTTTTGTTAGACATAAACTCCCATCTTCCCCAGCTACCATGGACAATACTCAGGGATCACGGGAATTGTGGTCCAGAAACTTCTGCAGGTTTCTGAGATTAGCCACCTTGTTCTAGACCAACATCTCCAGAACAGAGGTTACTACCGGGAAGTGGAAGATGGTCCAACAGGGCAAATGGTGAACTCTTCTACCAACATTGGCCAGCCTCTGCCTGCCTTCTTAACTTACATTCATTCCAGGGGGTGGCACTGTCTCCTCCCAGGTATCAGGGTTGCTGTTGACTCCTACATCTGTAGGGTAGGCTGCATTTCAGCCATTGCTAACTCAGCAGGGAGGAGGATGTGGAGGTGGGAAACTCAAATTAGTTGGCTCTGCAGTCATACCTTGGTTTTCAAACAGCTTAGTTCTTGAAAGTTTTGGCTCCCAAACGCCGTAAACCCGCAAGTGAATCCAAATGTCTGATGGGGCTTCCGCAGCTTCTGATTGGCTGCAGGAGCTTTCTGCAGCCAATCAGAGGCCATGCTTTGGATTCCGAACATTTTGGAAGTCAAACGGACTTCTGAAACGGATTCCGTTCAACTTCCAAGGTACGGCTGTCCTTGGCTCTGGCTCCATGTGTTGTTGGCCTCTCTGCCTTCTGTCTTACCAGTCCCAATGGGCACACTAGCCATCACGGCTACCTGGGTGGTTTAACGATAAATTCCTCTTCACAGAGAGCTCTGGGAATTGTAGCTCTGGAGGCAGAATCTGGGTCTTCTCATAACTCTCAGCACACTTCAGCTCCCAGTATTCTTTAGGGGAAGCCATGACTTTTAAAAATGGTATCATAGTGCTTTAAATCTGTGGTGTGAATGTGGCCCGAGAGCTTCTTCTGGTTATTCCTGAGATGTGGGGGGACAACACCTCCCTTATCCTTGTGCACTGTGCAGTATGCAACTGCTGAGGGATGACTTTCACATCCACCCCTCCCTATGAGGCTAGTCTCACTTTAACCTTCAGTGCTTCTGGCCACATCCTGATTGCCCCTCTCTTTCTGCTGCAGCTCCCCCACCCTACATCCCACCACAGCCGTCACAGCCCAGCACCTGAGGAGGACCTTGCAGAGACTATCCAAAGGAGCCCTTTCTCTCTGGGTCTGCCGTTTCCACAGAACCTGTATTGGGTTTCCCGCTGCACTGAAACTCCAGCCCAAGCTTCAGCAATTGCCAGTGTCCCTACTAGTTACCTTTTGCTCTGCATGGTAGGAGGCATCATGACTCTCTACATCTTTGCCTGCGCACCCGCCACCCCCAATTCTTGCAATTCCTGCCTGTGTCACTGTGGGGAAGCTGATAGTCCCCCTTGCTTTCCACCTGGGCTCAGGAAAGAGCATGTGTTAAGACCGCCACAAATGCCATATGTGTCACTTGACCGTTCCATCGACTGTGCAGCTGAGCCTCTTCGATGGGAAAGGAAGAGGTGTCTCAAGGTGGCAACGAAGAACAAAGTGCAATTGTCTGTATCTCACAGAAGGACACCGGTCCACCCTGTTCCCTGACAAAGCACAAGGATCCATTACGTCTGCTGTTCATGGCCCCAGGTTGAAGTTTTGTCTCTTAAGGAAGTCCTGAAACTTAGGGAAAGTGGGGTGGGAGGATACCCAAATACCCCAGGAGCCTGATATCACATGTGGCTGTTATGCGCCATTAAATTTACTCACCCACTGTCCCTCCTTTTTTTACAAACAGCTAAGCTGGGTACTTATCCAGCATCCCTTACACAAACCCTTTCCACTTCAGCTTTGTCTGTGGCCTTTGAGGGGTGGGTGGAGCTTAGAGCATCTACTTTAAATGATGTTCTTTGCAGCGTAGCCATTATTTCACATTTCCCCAGGAAGTTATTGGTGCTCCCTGCAGCTTTGCCCGTATTCTGGCTGCATGGCTCTTTGTCTTGGCTGAGCAGCTCACCAATCTGCTCCTGCAGGCTTAAACCAGCCCTTCCTCTCAAACGATAGCAACCTTCGGTCTGTGGAGATGAGGATGCAAGGTCCAGGGTGATGTCTCTCTCCTGATTCATTGACGCCAACCTTTGGAGCAGATAGTGTTGGAAACTGACTCTTACAGTTTAATTCTCTGGAGTAGAATCATGGCACAGGGAGCAAGGCAAGAGTGTGGAACAAAGGCGCAATATACCAGTCAGGGTACAAAAGCGGTCATTGTGTGCAAAAAGGGAAATGTTGATGTCACAGCAGTGAAGCAGTTCCCCTTGAGCTCATGGCTCTTAGGAATGGATGAGGCCAATGGGCCCATTGTCAAGAGGGAAAATGCACCATGCATGTGACCTTTACTGCAAGACCAGAGCACAACTTTACATGGTTTGTTGCTGTCTTATGGAGCTGGGCTGCCGAGAACGTTGTCTGGGAGTACATCTCAGCTCAGACCTCTGTCTCTAGGGTGGAGAATCTCGCAAATATTTATTTGAAGTATGGAGCAGTATAGAAATAGCTTAAATAAATAACCTGTGCCCTCCACTGCTGGACTCCATCAACACCAGCTAACATGGCTAATAGGCAGGGATGATGGAAGCAGTAGTCTAGCAACATCTAGAACAGCCTGCCCCCACCTCAGGTTCCCAAACATTGCTGGACTACAACTCCCATCAGCCAAAGCCAATGGTCAGGGATGATGGGAATTGTAGTCCAACCAGCTGGGAATCCAAAGTTGGGAAAGGATGATTTGGAGGACCCCAGGTTCCCCACCCCTACCCTAGGTCAAGCCTTGTTCCCACTGTGTGGGGGGTATGGCCCTGCTATTTTCCGGGAGCTCATGTTATAGTCAGAATGACAAGTGTTGGCATCACAAAATGTTGGCTAAAATGTGGATTAAACTTGTAAATACCGATAAAGCAACTGTTTTACGTGTGTGTTCTTCCTCTCTGTGAGGCATACAGGATGGTACATAAACCTGAAGCTGGTTCTGGGAGAATAACAACACTTAAGAGCGCTTTTCTCACTTTTGGAAGGATTAAGAGCTTGATATGGGGAAAATACGAGTATGTTGGAGAAAGGAAGGAAAGTGAGTCGGTGTGGTTCTGCACTGAGGTGTGCACCCACAGGCCACTCAGAGTATTAATGTTTACAAACAGCTGCAAAGGTAAGCTTCTCCCACTTCTAAAATGTAAATTATCAAGCAAGCTGGGGGGGGGGCCGCGGGAAATATAGGCCAAAGTAGCCCAGCCAGTATAAAATAGCTAACTATAGCCTGGTTGCCATGGTAACACAGGCTTGAATTTGGAACAGTGCTCTTGGTGTGCAAAAATATCCCTACAGCGTTTCCCTGAACTGCAGCCCCATGTTTTAATTACAGCACTGTTTGAGAAACCTGTAGACCTTCAGATGTTACTGGACTGCAACTCATCAGTCTCCCCAGTTGGGCTGATGGGCGTTGACAGCCCAACAATAGGTGAAGGCACTCATGTTCCCCATCACAGAGGTACAGGTTTGCTCTCCTCCTTGACCCTCAGAGCTTTCTCTTTCTCTCCCCCTGAAGCATTCCTTACCAAATGTGCACACATTTCCCCCATGTAACTGACTTCATTTGCAAGGACAACCACTTAACAGACGTTTTAATTTTGGATCAAATTTTGTCATGAGAAATCTTTCTTCTGCCTCTGAATGGTGTCTTACCCAGCCATAGGAATCTAACTGGATCTCTGTATTCCTGCCACTGCCACTTCAACCTGAGGCTGTAAGCTTAAAAGTACTGTATGTATGCTAGAGCATTGCCATCTAGATCAACAATCAATAATTCTGTTGTAGTGGGCACTGTTCTTGCCCCCAGGGCAACCATAAGTGGACTCCACAACAAGTTTTATCTCTTGATGATTTTCAGCAGGGCAAACCAAGCCCCTTCTGCTGATTACTGTGATCGGCAGAGGGGAAAAAAGAGCAGTGTCGAGGGGCAGTTGGAGCAATGAGACCAAGTAAGTAAAATGGAAGTAGAAAAATCAGGGTTGTTCACCCCTTAGAAAAAGGACTCTGGATTTTCAGTGGAGACAGAAGCAGGGTGACACAGTGCACAAACTACTGTTTAGCTAGATGCCACCAATAGCACAGACATGCCCTGCTTGGTACCGTATTTTTTGCTCTATAAGACTCACTTTTTTCCCTCCTAAAAAGTAAGGGGAAATGTGTGTGTGTGTCTTATGGAGCGAATGCAGGCTGCACAGCTATCACAGAAGCCAGAACAGCAAGAGGGATTGCTGCTTTCACTGCGCAGCGATCCCTCTTACTGTTCTGGCTTCTGATATTCAGAATATTTTTTTTCTTGTTTTCCTCCTCCAAAAACTAGGTGCGCCTTGTGGTCTGGTGCGTCTTATAGAGCGAAAAATACGGTAACTGATTCTTAAGCAGAGATATCAATTTCACTGTTTTATTGAGCTGGGAATGGAAGGAGAATCCAAAGGAAAACCTGTCCTGAAAACAAACAAACCTGTAACTCCACAATAGCTGAATAAATTCTTCCCCATATTAGTCACTTCTGGAGTAGCTGGCACCTTTCCGCGAAAGGGCATTTGCATCCAGATTGCTCGGGATCATCTGCCAGTGGACCCCTCATTGCTTGGGTACCACCTGCTGGCGGAGGTAGAGGTCCCGGATCTCGGACAGGCTGCTGCAGACGCCACTCAGGGCTTCAGCAATGCTGTGCAAGATGGAGGCAGTCTCCCTGTGGCTCTCAGCATATTCCTGCCGGAAGGCACGCACCTCCTGTGCCAGCTGCTCATTTGACTGGACAATCCGCCTCTCTGCTAGGCTCAGGCTGCTGCTTTCTGACAGCCCTTCCTGAATCGGCACAGTCTCAGGAGCAACCATATCTCCTATGTTGCAGTCGCTTAGGTGCCCAGGTGGTGGTGACTCATGGTCAAATGTGATGCTTGCATAATCCGAACCCAGGGCCTCTGAGAGCTCAGTCTGTGAGGAATTTGAGGGGCTTCTCCTCCAGCCCTCACAAGGATCATTGGGGGCATGGGCAGAGCTCCTGAGCAGCTGCGTCTCAGCCCCCTGGCTCCCACGCTGGTGGGTGGCCTTAGTGGGAAGGAAGTGGGATGGCTCTGACTTCACATCTACTGGTTCTTCTTTCACTGGCTCCTCCTTCACACCTGCCCAGAGCAGAGAGGACAGATCAGGTTAACTCAAAGTAGCAGCCAGCTAGAACAATGAGCCCTTTCAGGGCTTTCCTGACATCCGAACATGCAGTTAAAAAGAGAGAGAAGAAGAGGAGTTTGGATTTGATATCCCGCTGAAGGAGTCTCAAAGCGGCTAACATTCTCCTTTCCCTTCCTCCCCCACAACAAACACTCTGTGAGGTGAGTGGGGCTGAGAGACTTCAGAGAAGTGTGACTGGCCCAAGGTCACCCAGCAGCTGCATGGGGAGGAGCGGGGAAGCGAACCCAGTTCACCAGATTACGAGTCCACCGCTCTTAACCACTACACCACACTGGTGTAGAGAGAGAAAGCCAACTTCAAGTTGTCCCAAGAACCTATATCAAAGGCTCTATCAGCATACAGAAATGTTTTGGTACAGGGCGACAAGAAAGTGGAAAAGAAAAAAATGCACTGCAAGATGGAGTACAAGAAGCTGCCTTGTACCAGGTTAGACCACTGGTCCTTGTAATAGGTTTTTTTTCCAGGCAGTCAAAGGTAGCTTGAAAGAGGGATTTCTAATTGTATGCATGCCCTTGGGCCATTTTTACCTCTGGGGAAAAACCACGAGCTTTCCACTATGTCAACAACCTGTAAAAACAGTTTGACAAAAATATGTGTACATAGCCATAGGAAGAAATGCTTTCCCCCTCAGTCTAAAAGGCTCTTGTCTTGCTGTATCTAACTTCCCTCATCCTTTGTTGCTGTGAAGAAATACCTCTCCGCATTATCAGGATACCACTCTCTACTACATTGTATCATCAATGCAACTTCTTCCTATCTTGTCATGTGATATGCATGGCAATGCCAGCACTTCAAAGACCAATCCATGCTGTTAAGAATAGTGATTTTGATAAAAATGAACCTAGCCTGAAGGCCAAGAGGGCAAAAGAACAGGAAATACATCAAGGCAGAGGGGGCGCTGCCGCAAATGAACAGAAAGCTGAGAGAGCAGGCTATGAAAGCAAATGCTGGCCATATTCGCACCATACATTTAAAGTGCTACAGTGCCACTTTAGACACACCAAAGAATTCTGAGAAGTGTAGTTTGTTAAGGGTGCTGCAATTGGCAGGGTGGCTAAATAATCAAGTCCTCTTCCCAGAGTATTATTGGAATTATAATTTTGTGAGGGGAATAGGCATCTCTTAACAAATCTCAACATCCCTTAACAAATGACGTTTCCCAGGATTCTCTGGGGGAAGCCATGACTGCTTATAGTGGGATGATACCGCTTTAAATCAGGGTGCGGTTGTGGCCTCTGTTTGGAAAAATAATTGCCTTCACCCAACATCACAATAATATAAAGTGCAATGAGACTTCCAGAGTTCACACTCCAGCAGTAAGAGAACTTTTTATATTTTTATACCGGTATATATAAACTAGTGGCAAATGTGATAACAACTTGCTAGTTAATTACAGTTCTGTTTCCCCACATGCCTCCAGTTTGGTAGGCTTTGTGTAAGCAGAGGTATTTAAATGTGTTATTCCCAGTGCAGCTTAGCCCTTTGATAGGGCTTTGATTTCACACGCCTCCCCACAGTGTCTGCAAGCAGCAATAACAAATTTATGTTGGGTGTGCAATAATGGAACTACTAAAGAGATTTTGGATTGATTTTTATTGGACAAATGGATACATGGGAAAATATATTTGCTTCTCTAATTTCAGCAACTGTAAACCTATTATCAAAATACTTCTCACCACTAAGTGGATGCTCGTGTTTCTTAGCTATACCAAAATCTTGTTTTGCTGGTCCAACAAATACACCCCAGGTGACTTTTTACATCAGTGGTCAGGTGTCTATATGCCCAATTCCTACCAACCTCAGCCAGCAATGTCATTGGTGAGGGATGATGGGAACTATAATTCAATGTGTGGAGGCCTGCAAGCTCCCCATCCCTGTTTTAAACCTGTCCAGGGGCAATTCCACACCATACAGAGGTACCTCGGGTTACATACGCTTCAGGTTACAGACTCTGCTAACCCAGAAATAGTACCTCGGGTTAAGAACTTTGCTACAGAATGAGAACAGAAATCGTGCTCCAGCGGCACGTCAGCAGCAGGAAGCCCCATTAGCTAAAGTGGTGCTTCAGGTTAAGAACAGTTTCAGGTTAAGAACGGACCTCCAGAATGAATTAAGTACTTAACCCGAGGTACCACTGTACATTTAAAGCACATGGCTCCTGCCCCCGAAGACTCCTGGGAATTGTAGTTTTCCCCCTCCCAGAGTTAAAATTCGCAGTGCCCTTAAACTACAGCTCCTAGCATTCTTTGAGGGAAGTCATGTGCTTTAAATGTGCACTGGATACATGTGCCTTATGGGCATGCCGTGAGTATACTAGCCCAAACAGAGTTAAGTGCTGCTAGAGCGATGCCTCAGCTTCCATGAGGCTGCTACATGGGTGGCGCCAGAGAGGGGCGGGGGGGGGCAATCACCCTCCAAACAAGCCCCACTCCCATTGCTGGGCTCCTGTCATCAATATATGCTGTTGATTTTCTTTCAGTGATGTGGGTTACAACTTGCCCATCTAGAAATATACTTTGCCCCTTCTGCCCCTCCTACTCAGAAACATTTTTTTCTGGTGCCACCGCTGGGTGGATGAAAAGGGTCACTGGTCAGTTCAGAGGTGGGGAAGCTTTGTGGGCCAACCTTCCAGGAGCCACATGTCAGTGGTGGGTGGGCCAATGGCTGTGATTTCTAGTTTGAGAGGAAAGCTACATTCTAGAGATGAAATCCAGAGGTTTCTACACACACACACAGAATCCTCAGAACTCTGTTGAGCGTACTGGGAATGTGAGGTTTGTGGGTGGGAAACTATCGTTCCCAGGATTCTTTGGGGGGAAGCCATGTGCTTTAAAAGCACACCGCATGCACTTTTAAGTGCACAGGGCATATCACACACTCATACATCTATTCAGGCAAGCAAAAGGTATTCGTCACTCCCAAAGGACACACACGCGCGAGGGGCGTGGCCTACGGAGGGGGCGGTGCTAAACCAGAGCATCCCGAGGGCCAAATGGCATCCAGCGGGCCAAATGGAGAGGCCTCATTGGGTCCTGAGGGTTCCCCCACCTTTGGCTGTGGGCGGAGAACAACTCACCCTGAAGAGCCACAACCTCCATAGCGGCAGGCGACGGCGGCGCATCCGAGGGGCGCACGCCGGGCGAGGCCCACTCGGGGCCGAGCTCCGGTGAGCTGTGGGGCTCGCTGCTGCTGCTGCCGTCGCTGCCGGGGAGGTGGGCGAGGCGGGGTCGCCCCCCGGCCAGGGCCTGGCGCTGCAGGAGGCGGTGCCGGGCGATCTTGTCGTTGGCGCGGCGCCGCAGTCCCCGCCAGCGGTTCTTGACCTCGCCGATGTCGCGCTGGTTGCGCCCGGCCGCGTTGATCTTGTGGGTGATGCGCCACCAGATCTTCTGCTTCTCGTAGGCGTTGACGGTGGCGGCGCCGAAGAGCAGCTGCTCGTAGCGGAGCACCTCGCTCATCAGCACGTCGATCTCCTGCAACGTGAAGTTGGGCTTGCGCTTCAGCAGCCCGCGGCGCCCGGCCATCGCGCGGCCTCCGCCCGGCGGCGCGCACGCCCCAAGCACATTGCTCTCCGCCGCCGGTGGGAGAAACGCGCGGGCGGCGGTGGCGCGGAGAGAGCGCGAGAGCGCAAGGGCCTTTTGTCTGCTGCTGGCTGCGCCGGGCCAGCCCGTCTCTCGCCCCCTGGCGGAGGCACTTGGCGCAGAGAAAGGAGATGGGCGGCGTGGGAATCGGCGTGCGCGTGTTTTTGCGCGTGTGTGCCTTTAAAGGAGCTGGACCCCGACTCTGTCCCCCTTCACGGCTAAATCTGATCCATGTGGAATCCCCGCTCTCCCACCCGGCAGAAGTTCTCCCGCATGGCGGGCAGAAGTTCAACAGGTGATGCTTTTCACGGAGAGGCAGTGATGTGGAAGGCGCTACCTGTTGGAATTCCTCCTGCACATCATATTTGTAGCAAAAGGCCCAGAATCCCATCATAAAGACTAATCAATATATTGTGACATAAACTTTTGTTGACTAGGGAACTCCGATTGTCTGGTGCGTGGTGATGAACTTCCTTCCGCTTTAGCTTACCTGGTGTCCTGCAGTCGCCACTGTTTTGGGCTTCAGTTTTTATCAGCTCTAGCCAGGAGCAGGTTGGTTAAGGATTTCCTTCGTCGTACATTACGTGCATTAGGGCTATCACTTGGTTCAATAAATTCCCATCATTTGCACAGTTAAACATGTGCTTAATAGGACTTTAAAGTCCTTAATTGTGTCTTAATTGAATCCCAAAATATTAAAAACAAAATACCTCAGCCCAAAATATTAAAAACCCAAAACCACAGCCCTTCAACCAATAGCGATGTGCCTTTCCTTGAGCATGTGAGGCAAGAATCCCACCACTTGAGGGCAGGGCTGCATCACCCAAACGAAAAGTGAAGTCCCAGACTATTTCTCCATCCTTTCAGTGCATGCTGATTGGTGAAATCAAAGTGTAGGGGTTGATGATAGTTATTCAAGATTAACTAACACTGGAGTAAGACAGTGTCCAGCCTTGATTAAAATCCATTGCTCCGCCCCTGCCACTTGTGTTTTCCCCCTAAGTGTTGTGTTCCACAACTTGTGATAATGGTTACTGCTACTGGTGCTCTAATGAAAGTGGGATCTAAGGACCCTGATCTTTTTACTAATCCTTTCACCAGGAGGGGAATGTTTTCTTGATCAATCGTCCCACTTTCAAGCTATATTTTGCATCCCAGGGAACTTGCAGATATCCACCCAGAAAAGGGGCAGAAGAGATTGTCACTGATCAAACCAAAGAACAGGATCTCTTTTCCAAATTAAATTATCAAAACATTCAATTCTGTTCTGGGTCTGAATAGAGATCGTGGTTTTCTGCCTCACTTAAAGTATTAAATTACCCAGCAATGGTAAGATGATAGTCTATCCCCAATCATTTCTGCTGGGGTCATTTTGCATACATTTGTGATCTAACTGAAGTGTCAGTTAGTACTGTACTTTTAAAATTCAGTTGCCATTTAACTCCTACCTAACCCTTGTCCTTGTGTATATATGCCCAACAACTGAGGACCACTTGCCCTGCATCTGATGATGTGGGTTGCAGTTCACGAAAGCTTATCCTGTTATAACATTTTTTGTCTTTAAGGTACCTTTGTTGTTTCTGCTGCAACAAACCAACATGGCGAATCCTCTGGAAATCCCTCTAGTAATCCCTGGGACAGCATAATTCAGTGCCATAAATAACAAAGGGTGCTAAAGTACCCTTGTATACTTTCCAGCATTAGGTGGAGAAATCCATAGTGTTTACTGAGGAAAGGCAGGCCATCCATTTTTCATTATTTTCAGTGGAAAGCAGAAGTTCCACAGCTCTGAGTGGCCAAGGGGAAGTGATGGTGCTGTGACCCCAAACAGCCTCATTTTATGCATTGCAGTGCAGAGAGAGACCACCAAGGGTAGGGAATTGTCCTCATCTCAAGGTATCTTAAAGTATGATGATGCCATTTTTAATATTAGAGGGAAGGGAAGAGCACAGAAATTCCTCTTTAAGTGACTACAGTTGCTCCGTTCAGGGACCGCGCCACTCAAGCAATTAGCATTTATGGTTTCCCATAGCCCCGAGACATTGTTATCTGGCTCTGAGTCACTGCTGGAATGGCTCCCTTGTAGATGCTCATGTAAAACTGTTTTAAGCGTAAACATCTACATTTATTAAGTTCCCAAGTTCTGTGCAGATTGCAGACACAAATGCTATGGCACAAAGTTACCGTATTTGGCTTGCACAGACCGAAAAGTCCGCCCCACAAATAATCAGTTAGCCAGCCCTCTTTTCCTCCACAATTTTTCATGGTTGTTTTGTATGCAAAACAGTGCAAACTCACTGATATAATAGAAATATAAGCAATTTCATTTACGAAACTGTATGAAAAAATGAACTCTGGGTCTGCAAATAGGAACACCCCATATAAGTGTTTAAGCCTGGCTTACTTGCAAATTCCTCATGCCACTGAGTGCTCAGTCTTCCAATTTTATGTTTATTGAAATACCTCAGAATATGACTGGTGGTGTGCACTGAATCTGTTTCTAATATTGTGGCATTTTCTCCAACTTCACCTCATTGGCTGGGACAATACCAGACAACATTTTGGTCTTGGATATCACTGTAGCAGTGTGGGAGAAACAGGGGAGAATTTGTGTGACACAATGAAATTCAGACCCATACTGAGGATTTGCAGGGGGGGGGGATTGCTTTCTAGGTGGGTGGGAAATGAAGTCTTTGTGACTTCATCAGCCGGTCGTTTTAGGCGGGTCATGCAACCCAATAGCATGAAAGTAAATCTCCTCCTTTGCTTTCACATCACTTGCCCTTCTTTTCTATTTTCATCTGCCACCTGTGGGACTGTTTGCAATGTGGCACCGACTTACAGAAGTCAAGGGGCATCTGTGATAGGATAGCAGAGCCTGCCGGGTGCTCTTATGACTGAGGACAGCTGTGTGCTGATGGCAAAGACCCTGGTGGCAATGACAGGAGAACCACAGGTGGAAGAAGCACCAGATGAGGGAGGACCGCAGTGCTGCTGTGAGTGTAGCTTGGTAACGAAGGAAGAGGTCCTTGTGAACTAAGCCTTGTTTTCTCTCCTCTTCTTGGCCGCTCTGGGCAGTTGGAAGGCTTCCCACTATTAGGAAGAGCAAAGGAATGAAGTTTTGCTTGGGCTAGTCTATGCAAAATGCCCAAATATAGACATTTCTCTGGACTCTTGAGGAGCAGTTCAGCTGCCTTTGGAGTCAGCCAGACCCTCGTCAGCCATGATTGACTTCTGCACAGAGCTGGCAGGCAACCCTCTGAATTGGCAGCGACAGGAGGGAGAAGCTCCTCTCTGGCCCCGTGCCCAACACACTCAGGCTGCAGGGTGGGCTTCTTGTGTTTGTACACAAAGAGAACCGTCCCATCCCAGCTGTGGATTTCTGCAAGTTCCTGACATGCTCGGGTGAGTTTTTAAAAAGAACAGAGAAAAGGAACCAATTCTCCACTTATTTTATCACCTATTTTGAGCCTGACCCGAAATGAAAATTCTGGACTCTGTGATCAGACCAACTACAACTGCAAGAAAACCATTGCTTCTTAACCTCAGTTGCCCACGTGTCAAGTGGGTATCAGTAACAAATGAGTTCATGGGGTATTTGAAACATGATTCTGATGCCAGATGCCCGTTGACACACCTACAAGGCTGTCCAAATCTGCACGTACTTGCATAAGTCTAAAGGTATTCACTGCCCACAGCCTCAGAATTTTCCACTACTCGCCATCAGCAGCATTTTGTGAGCTTTATTAATGAAAGTGTGGGTGATTTTGTACATATTTCAAATAAGATTTACATTCATGAGTTGGAACTGAAAACTGCAGCAGCTTCTGCACCCGAGATCACCTGCTCAAGCAATTTGTCTCTTGTTATTTCTCTCTCCTCCTCCAACATTTGTCCAAAATGTGCTACAGATCTAAATCCAATATTACTTTCTTTTTCAGTAAGCAAGCACAGATTCCCTCTCCAAAGACTGATTTAAAAAAACTAAAACCCACAAAGAACAGTTCTCTTTCAAGTGCTACATAAACCCCCTCCTGTATTTTACCCTCACTTATTAGGATCCCTCGAACTGCAGAGTTTGCATGCTCAGCTGGATAAGAGAAGAGGCAGGGAAAGCCTTTTTGAGTTGCGAGGATCTCCATAGACACATTAACAGGAGTTCCACTTGTCCTTCATGGAAGGATGAACACATGTGCAGCTTGGGGGAGAGAGCGTTCTATACTACCTGTTCCTGGGTGAGAAATCTTGCTGGTTTCTCTCCTACCGCAGAGGAACCATGAATGAGTTTCCTGATCTGGAAACTGATTTAAACAGACCAGTAAGCGAATCACTTCCCAGTCACTTGCACCTGCATCACTTGGCACCATCTCAGTGCAGACAAGCTCTGGCAGTTTGTGTGAGAAATAAAACTCTGCTCCTTAGAGAGTACATCTATTAAGATATATATCCATCTGTCTATATATTAAACTCTTACAGCCACACAAATGCATAGATAATCTTTCTTTATGTACAGGCTGAGCCACAAACTAGTTAAGCTGCAGGGAACTGAACTGGGCAACATCCTTGTAGCTGAACTGGTATACAGCTACAGCTGCTCTATTATCCATCACTCACTCCATGCAGGAGTAAGGGAGAAAGATGATGCCATTGGTTACTCTTCTTCTTGCAGGCCCCCTCCATACATTCTCTTTGTGGCACATTTGCCACTTCAAAAGTGCTTCCATGTGCTTGACCCAAATGCCCATCAGCAGCATATGGATGTTCCTGCACACTACCCAGGGAGTCTGAATTACATACATGGGCAGTGCCCCTCCACTGGAATTGCTGTTGCTGGCATGGGAAATACTCTTGCGATCCAGGCTATCTGCAGAGATGCAGAACATCCACATGTTACCAGTGCATAATGGGAAGCAACCTCAGGAGAGCATTGAGCAGCCACCATGCTGCAAAGGTAATGTATGAGCTTGGTTTTGCTTGCCTGCAAAGAGAAGAGACAAGACACAGAAGCTGAATCTGACACATAGGTTGGTTGGAAGACATAGTATCTTCACAGCCCACATGCCATGGCTTGTTGACCATAGTTCAGGAGACACTGGTCAACAGGCCACAAATGCTACTCCCTTGGGAGTGCCTCTTTCACTTCAAATGAGCAGATGTTGAACTATTTTGAAAAGTTCTGAATTGGCACAGAAACCTTCTGGTCCCAAAAACAAGCCTTATGCTGTTTCTGTAGCAAAACGAGTGAAGCAGGAGTTCTGTACTCTCTGCTAGGTTACTGTCATCTTGACCAGGCTTCCTCAACCTCGGCCCTCCAGATGTTTTGAGACTACAATTCCCATCATCCCTGACCACTGGTCCTGCTAGCTAGGGATAATGGGAGTTGTAGGCCAAAAACATATGGAGGGCCGAGATTGAGGAAGCCTGATCTTGACTATCAAGTCTCAAGTGCCAGAAATATATGAATGAGAACTTGTGTGCCCTGAGCACTGGAGATTCTGAATGAAGGTTTCCCAGTGCAAGCTTTCAAGCTCCCCCCGCCCCATTCTGGTGTACACATAACAGCCACTGCTTGCGTTTGCCATCACCTCCATTACATGGCCAACCATAATGTGCACCTTCCCTCCCATCAGGCCTCTTAAGATTAGGCATCACAATAGTAGTTTGGAAGATGCTGCTTATGTCAGAGGTTCAAGCACCATGTAGCTCCCCCCTCCCCCCACCACGGCAGCACAATCCGTAATCCTTTCAGAGCCATTGTCCACGCGTGTGCTTAAAGGTTTGATTGCAGTAGGGTGAGAAGCCGTTTACATACACACACATTCAAAACACAGAAACATGCAATGCTTTTCATGCTTCTTCAGGGAACAAAGCCAGCCTTTGCACGATCATCTATCAGAGAAATGGAATCCTTGAGATCACAGAGACATTAGGAAATTAGATTTGGCCCAGTGATTTCTCCTCCAACCTTCGGCTTCATAATATTCCAGGTAGAGTAACATTGGTGCTACCAGTTAGATTTAGCAGCAAATGGCAAGAACATGCTGCTGCTTTTTGTGTGTGCGCGCAAACACACACAATTTTGGAGTCATTTTCTGCTGAAGATGAGCCTGGCAGTTTTCTTCTTCTGTGCTGCTACCCCAGTGTGGCTTTACTCTTGTATATATTTCTAGTGGCAAGTGATTGCCGTGCTGTCTTAAGATAAGCAGGGATGCTGCAAATATAGGCTTCTTCAATACTTCCCACTTTTCTTTCAAAACTCGGAAAAGGGGGGAGGGAATTGGACAATTAACCCAGCTACATAACACTCTGAGCATCTGCAGACCTCTCCTCTCACGGGGGAAAAAAGTTTCGTGGTTGAAAAGCTCTAAAAATAAATATTGCTTCTTCCTGCCACAACGTCTCCTTGGCAGCTCATTCAGTCCTTCCATCCAATTCAGTTCAACCCCGTAGAGAACACTGCTCATTTGGGACTGGAGCAAGGCAGCTTCCTGCTCCTGCTGAGTCCTTCTCGTGTAAACAGTCACCTGAGAGACAAACATAGTGATTCAGCCTTGGCAATCTCATCCTTCCAGGGAAATCTGGATTCCGCTCCCTATTGCAGTATCTTGGGAACCTCCACCTGCCAAGATAAAAGGTGTGCTTGTTAATGCAAGATCTAAGACCATAGAAAGCTATTGGTGATGCAAATAGCAGCTTGCAGGAAGGGGGAGCAATTTTCATCCAGACCTGCAATCCTAGTAGTGCTCCCCATGTGTACCACATCTGCTATTTACATTATAAAAATGTGCCTGTTAATTGCATCTATGTGAACCTTGCTTCACATATGAAGGGCCGTTCATTTTATTTTTCTGTATGTGCTTTTTCCTGCATGGATCTACAAGCATCTACAACATATATTTAAGAACACAGTCTCTGAGGTATATGCCATGGATATGCTCCCAGTATGTTTCCGAGCACAACTGAAAGTGTTGGTGCTGACCTTTAAAGCCCTAAACAGCCTCGGTCCAGTATACCTGAAGGAGAGTCTCCACCCCCATCATTCAGCCTGGACACTGAGGCCCAGCTACAATGGCCTTCTGGTGGTTCCCTCACTGTGAGAAGCCAGGTTACGGGGAACCAGGCAGAGGGCCTTCTCAGTAGTGGTGCCCGCCTTGTGGAACGCCCTCCCATCAGATGTCAAAGAAATAAACAACTATATGACATTTAGAAGACATCTGAAGGCAGCCCTGTTTAGGAAAGTTTTTAATGACTAATGTTTTAATGTATTTTAAACCTTCTGTTGGAAGCCGCCCAGAGTGTCAGATGGGCAGGGTAGAAATAATAAATTTGTTGTTGTTGTTGTTGTTGTTGTTGTTATGATTATTATGGATTTGGTGGGTTAGTGGTCTGAGATATTATAAGCTGCTCTTCAGTTAAAACTCCCAGAGCATAACTAAACCAATGCAGTATTTTTTGAAAGTATATACAGTATAACACCAAAGCAGAAAGTAATAGTGTTAACAGGGCATGATATAATAAAACCTCCACAAGGCCTAGGTAAATAATTGATTTACCCATACAAAGAACATGAAACTTGGTTCAAGGTAATATTCACCAGGAAAGCATTCAAAACAAAGGGAGCCACCACCTGATAGTTCATATCCCTGTTTGGTGGGGCACTGTGGGGGGGGCACCTCTTATTTTCGGGGATTATCTTAATAACCAGGAAGTCCATGTGAGTGCAGGTGGTCATTTAGGAACCCAGATTCATGATCAGTTAGGGTTTTAAAGATTAAATATGTCCTGGAAATGTTTTAAGAAGCCTATTGGTGTGTGAGCATCACAACATGCATAATACTGGCAAAGTAGATACATGTGGTTCCTCATATTTTAGTTTACATATTTTGTACAATGACTCAGTTCAGGCATCATACCAGATTTGATCTGAACATCCCAAACCATGGTCTGAGCTTTCAAATGTACAGCAAACCATGGTTAAGAAGTATTTGTCTGCTTTCATTTTCCATTCTTTAAGCACCTAAGATCCACAATGACACTCTTATCTCAACTGCACAGCAGTCTCTGAAGACAGAACTACCACGGTAACTATAGCTTATCAATTGAACCTTGTTTGCACAAAGTCTAGTTTGTCAATTCAGTAATTTATTATTCTGTTTCTTTTGTCAATTGCAAACAGTGGTGTTCAAACATGGCAAAGCTTCCTTTACCATGGTTTGGCACATTGTCTGAAGTGTGTAGTGCATCAATGGTGAAGTATGAAAGTATCTATTTAGCCCTGAGTTCACATACTGGAAAGCTGAGCAGATGCTTAGATGTCACAAAACTGTCAAATGTGTGTACATATTTTGTGGATTTTACATCAATGCAAGAAACGTTTCATGTATCAAAAAGGGATCATGTTTGTTTCCAGTTCTCACCTCTTCCCCTCTTCCTTCCTTTAAATTACCAGTATTCTGTGAAATCAGCTCCCAGTGTGAACCTGATAATCCAGCTATCATCCTTGCAAGGACCCCAGAGAGGCTCATTTCCTTTTATTTTGTTGTCATTTTGGTACCTTTTAATTTTCCCAGGCCTTTTAAGCTGTCTCAGCTTTAAGGTGTTTTTTTCATCTCTGTTAGAAGCATTTTTACATAGCCCAACACTTGTGCTTGTTCAATTGTTATTGAGTTTTCAGGGGCTTTATCTTTAATAATAATTATTATTATTTATACCCCGCCCATCTGGCTAGGTTTTGCCAGCTACTCTGGGCAGCTTCCAGAAGAATATCATAAATTGTGAGCTGCTTTTAGAGCAAGGTGGCCTACAAATACTATTAATAAATAAATGCACATGTTATTTAACAGCAATGAGCCATTCTGGGCTTGGTACTCATTGGGCAGTTCTCAACAACACTCCATACTTCTTTAGAACGCAAGTGATGGAAAATATGCCTTTTATCAGACCCAGGAGATTGGGATGGGCTAGGGGGAGTGTGTGTATGTAGCACTAAACCTAGATAGCTGGCATTATTAAGAGTGTAGCTTCAATGAACCCAGCAAGGACTTCACCCCAGGATGCTTCCCACATTTGCCCTTGACTTGCCTTCTTCAGCTGTTTGACATTGGTGGAGCGAATGGCTGCCAGAAGCTGGTCTCTGGAGTTCTTCTCTTGCGGTGGGAGAGCTTTCTCTACCATCTTCCTCTGAGATGCCGGAGAGAGCGACAACCGTAAGTTTTCATTGATCAGGGGAGGAGCCAGGAGAGGAGCCAGAGGAGGAGCCAGAGGAGGTGGAGGTGGTATTTCTGGGGCTCCAGCTTTCTTAGGGGAAACTTTAGGGGACGTTTTGGGGGATGGCTTTGGTGAGGCCTTAGGTGAAGAAGCAGCTGGCAGGCCTCCTGCCTTTGGCACCTCCAATAAGTCCTTCTTCTCCCCTTTTCCCTGAGCCTGCTTCTGCTCCTGCAGGCGCTTCTGCCGCTGCTTGTCCATGTTGCGGCTCAGCAGGTTGGTCACGGTCATCCGGGGCCCTGCCAGCTCAAAGTGGTAGCCTAGCTTCAGGAGGGTGGTGTTTTCCTTCAGCAGAGTGGCTATCTCCATCTCCGTCTTCCCTCCGCAGATATGCCTCTGGTTGTGAAAGCGGAGCTCGGTCAGAGTGTTGTTCTGCAGCAGAGCACGGAAGATGGCCAGGATCCCTTTGCCCGTGATGTGATTGGAATCCAGGTTGATGCTGGTCAGCGTCTTGTTGGCCTTCAGCATGATGGCAATGGCAAAAGCCACATGGTCATCTGCGCGTGTGTTGGCCAGGGCAAAGACCTTGGCGACGGTGTTGAATTCCAAGGCCTCGGCAAAACGCACCAGGATCTCATTGTTGATGCAGTCGGAGTTATTGACATTGATCTCTATCATCTCTGGGTCATTATTCTTCACTTTCTCCAAGGGCTCATCAAAGATGCTGGTGGCTTCCTCTTCCGTGCCCTGGCTGGAAGAGCCGTCTGCCAGTTTAGAGGGGCTGCTCTCAGGATCCTCTGTTGTCCCTTTCTCTTGCCCTGACATTGAGGTTTTCCCCTCAGAGGTTCCTTTGCTATCTGTTGGGGATTTTGCCTCACTGCCAACCTTTGATCCTTGCTTTAAAGCTGGACTTTTCTCTCCATTTCTCTCCGATTCCTTTTTGTCATCTCTCCGCCTGTCTAAGCCAGACTTTAAAGCGGAACCTTTTTCTCCTGTTTTTTCAGGTTCCTTTTTATCATCTCCCTTTCTGTCTAAGCCTGACTTTAAAGCGGAACCTTTTTCTCCTGTTTTTTCAGATGCCTTTTTATCGTCTCCCTTTCTGTCTAAGCCTGACTTTAAAGCGGAACCTTTTTCTCCAGTTTTTTCAGGTTCCTTTTTGTCTTCTCCCTTTCTCTCTAAGCCTGACTTTAAAGCTGAGCCCTTTGCTCCTGTTTTTTCGGGTTCTTTTTTCTCCCCCATCTTTTTGTCCTTTTCAATCCCCCTCTTCAGCTCTGTAGCCTTTTCTTCTTTCCTTTTTTCCTCAACTGCTTTGATCTTGGCTGCCAGGCCCTTTTCTTCCCATCTTCCTTTAATTTCATTGTTGTCCACTGAGATGGCTTTGTATTTGTCTTTGGGTAACTTCTTTGCCTCCTTCTTCTCTTCATTGACTGGCCCAGTGTTCTTAGTAGTGTCCAGTTCATCCTTCCCTTTCTGATTAGCTCTCTGGACATTTTCTTCTTTTCCCCCTTCTTTTCCGAGATCAGAAGATTTGTTTCTTTTCAGATCTCTACCATGGGTTTCCTTTCGTTTTTCTTCAACAATCTTCACATCTTTCTTCCTCTCTGCTGCTTTCTCTTCCTAGAGCAGGGGGAGAAATGCAGAAAGAAATGTTTGTTGAGACAATAGCATGCTGACGAAGCAGCAAAAATGCAGTTTGCTCCTGGAGGCTATGTTTGTCATATTTAATAGGAGAAAATGACAGTGGTTAAGGAGAGCCTATCCATTTCCTCCCCAAATCAGCTTTAATTAGAATTGAGAAGAAGAATAACCTAGATGCATTTTAAGATAGGAATGTGTACAATGAAAACTAGAGAGAGATCTTATTAACACTCATTTGACTCTGACGTGGATCCATGATCAGCTCATGCCAAAACCTCCACATAATGAACTTGCCCTTTGGATCTCAATGAGCATTTCTATAAACATCAGGTCTTGCTGTCCCTTATGAGCCAAAATCCTACATCTGAATCTCTTTGGCTTACACGGATTTCATTTCTGGCATGGCCAGGACCCAAACCTTCTAGAATCTGCATATCCAGCTTCAACATGCCCTCTAGCTAAAGGACACCCATAGAAAAGGCAATCTTTTATATGACTTTGGTCTAAGAAATCTGGAAAAACAACAACCCAGCACATAGTTAAAACAAATTTGCCTTAAGACATTATTTACATTATGACCATAAACAGACTCTCTTTTGAAAAAGCAAGGATCCCTGTATTTAGTTAAGAGATTACGAGACTCATTTGAGTTGCCCTTCCAGGACTGGAATGCAAACAAGTGGGCCAAACCCTCAGACATGGTTTGCTGCTGGGTCAGAAAGGCAACCTATAGCCCCATGCCACCTATAAATGCAACAACAGCCCTTTCTCTTGCTGGCCTTTACAATTATTTTTAAATTTAAAAGCAAGAAAGGAAATAGGATAATTCCTTTTTTTTTTTAAATGCCAAAGTGAAAAAGCAGAGAGGGACAAGAGGCAAGAACCTAAATTGGTAGCTTTGACAGTAGATTAAACAGTAATTTATTATGTTTTTATATAAGTTGGAAGCCACCCAGAGTGGTTGGGACAACCCAGTCAGATGGGTGGGGTATAAATTAATACAATTGTTGTTGTCGTCGCTGAAAAGGACGCCCCTATTTTCATCGGAGAAATGCTGGAGGCTATGCAATTCACTTGCAGCCCTACCTCTGACCTACCCTCTTATACCATCCCATGAGTGGACAAAATGTCTCCCTAGTCACCATGCCTTGCAGCGATTGGCACAAACTTATTATGCTCTGACCCTGGCCTTTCTTTAAAAAGAACCAGCCTGTTGCTTGTGCCGATTAATCACAAATGTTTTGACAAACTAAAGCGCTTCAAGTTCCTCCTAAACATACTAAAATGAGCATTGCTGCTGCTTGCTGGCAATTACTGTTCCGCAGCCCCACTCAGATGTTTCCTTAAAAGGAAAAGGAGACTTGGGAACTTCTTGTTTGGAATCTGGGCATTGAGGCACTAATGATCCCCTCCTTGGTCCTCTCCCTGGTGCAGCTAGCCTTCTGGACTGGTGCCCAGGGGTGGCTGTGTGCAAGTGGTATTATTCAGCAGGTACCAACAGAGTGACTTAACTGAGCTGCAGAGCTTGGCAGGTGTTTGGCAAGGGATGTGAAAGGCACACTTGGGTTCGAGGGTTGTTAACAGCCAATACTTACTAAGCGACATCTCTGCTCTTCAGCCTTGCAGAGAGTCAGTAACAACGACTATGTAAGTATGAATGCAACCCCTAGCAGCAAATCTAGATTGGTCACAGAGAAGAAAAGATTATTTGCATTAAACATCCAGTGGAAGACAGTACTACGCTAAAACAGTCCTCAATAACCCTCAAGTAATTATCCTTAAACCAAGGCTGTGGACACAGGGCCAGCTTAAAACACAGCTAGGTAGTTCTTTCTCTCAATTCGGATTGATGCTGGTTTGAGGAAGAACATATAAAAATGCAGTATTTTGTAAGGAGTGACAGGATAGATGCAGGATAGTATAGATGCAGGATTGTGGCTAACACCGTGTGTACATTGCTTCCCAAACTAGCAGTTGGAGCATAATGGATGCAGAGTAAAAAAAAAAAAAAAAGGTGTGTTTGTGTGTGTGTGTGTGTATACACAGTGCAAGAAAGTGTGTATATCTTTCAAGTTGCAATTGCACTTGCTGTACACACCAGAGAGGGAGGGTCTTCACTCGATGCACATTACCCTATTTGTTTCCCTGTGCCCAAACACCCTCTGCACTCCTATTCAAAGAAGTCATTGTCTGCACAAGTGTCTGAACACAGCTTAAGCCTTTCTTGCATTTTCAAATCAGATTGAAGCTGCAATCCATTCGGAGTATTCCTCGAGAAACTACAACTATATGGATTGTGGCCAAGGTCATGGGTACTCGACTTTAAACACCAGTGGTGGGAGCACGCAAGAGCCAGAGTAAATGGTAATGTGTACACAGCCTAAGCTGTAGTCTGAAAAGACATGACCTTGGCAAAATTCTGAAGGTCAGGAAACTCAGAATCCCAGGAGCCACCGGCTCGGCCCACACGGGACAGGAAATAACTCCTAGGGGTAACTGGCAGGCATCAAATCTTGCCAATGATTCCTTTACTCTAAGAAGTACCTGCGCAGGGATGGTTGGGCAGGGATTTCCTCCCCCCCCAAAGTATTATTATTTCTGGAATGGGCGTGTGCACATTAAGCATATGTCTGGAAAGCATGAATCTGATCTCCTTCCTGGTCTTCATTCCTGTCTTAAATTGGGCTTTCCACATTGTTGCTTGGCTTACAACTGGGATCTGAAGTAGGCACAGGGCAAACATTTGAAACTGAAGAGCTCAAAATGGTTTCCTCAGATACAGGCCACATTTGTGTTGGGTTGCGTGGAACCCTTTGAGCAAGAGGCATGCACCCTCTACCACATCACCTGCTACTTACTACCCAGTGCCACCATAGGCCAGTGCATCTGGCTATTAAGCAGAATGCTGGTGGTTCGAGTCCACCCAGGGATGGCTGTGGGCGGGATTCCTGCATGGCAGGGGGTTGGACTAGATGGCACTTCCACCTCTATGATTCTTCCACTTCTCCAAGCCAAAACACCTTTGCAGAGGGAACTACGGGATCAATATCGATCGTCATGTGAAAGTTGTTGCAAAAGCTAGCAGCAGGAATGCGCTGATGTGGAGTAAATGGTAATGGGAACATACCCTGACTGACCCGATCCAACCTAGTCATTTAACAGAGGACTATAATCAGAGGGTTTATAAGAGCACCCAAGGAAAAAAATGTATGCTGTCACATATAAACACACCCCAACAAGCATCTCTGTATTCCACATTAACCCTCTAATTATGTATTTAATAATAATTATATCTATCCTACCCATCTCTGCAATGCAGACGCAAGGCAGGCACCAGTTCTAAACAAAAAAGAAAGGCCCCTCTGGACATCTTTTTTAAAAAAATCTTTTTTATTAATTTTCCAATAAAAAATCCAATTAACATATCCAATCATAATCCAATTAAAATAAAAAGACCAAATTATAACCCAAATTATAATTGTTGATTTTTTGGGGGCTCCCCATAGTCTGGACCTCTGAAGCATATTTCCCAATCTCAGTCCTGCCTCTCCTCGTTGTTCCCTCTGGACATCTTTTTACTTACAAGGATTTGTGCTCATGATGGTATGGAGGTGGTTATACGGGATCCTGATTTCAATACTGTTTGCATCTGCAAGTTTTGGGGCAGACATACTACTTCGTTTCCAGTCAGTGCATGTGTACCATAGCTTCTTGCTGAATCCCTGAAACTTTTCATACCACAAATGTTCCAGAGTGAGTTCGTTGTCCTTCTTTGTTGCATTATGGTGCAAGAGTGTCCCTCTCAACTGCAACAATATGGTGACATTGGCAAAGCATCACAGAACAACTAATAAAGCAGAATGATGTGTGGACAGTCCAGAATAAATCTGACACTAATGCACTATGCTTAGGCCTGCTCCCAGTTTGAGATTCTATTCTATTTCCTTTGTTAAATATTTTGTGGTAGTCTCCAGTTGCTATTAAAAATGTGAGGTTCGCCCGCCCCCAAAAGGGCGAGCAAATAAGAATAAGTCTTTTACAAAGGAAAAGATTTGCTTTTAACAGATGTAAGACCAAAACTCAACAGGCATTTTCTCAGTATAGAGATGGAAAACTTCATTGGCTGCAGGATATTTTTTTTCTAAAGAAAAGGATTTGTGAGGAATAATTCAGTAAAACAATCTAAATAATCCAAGGAAGTAAGCCAGTCACACACCACATGGCACAGCAGAAAATGAAACACCACTTCGCATTGGGAAAAGGGGCATGATACACAGTATCTGAGGATGTTCATTACAGGAGGACTCAAAGGAGGCAAAGTGTATCTAAGTCATGAAAACTAATTCCATAACTCATCTTGGTCTATGTACAGTGGTACCTCAGGTTAAGTACTTAATTCGTTCCGGAGGTCCGTACTTAACCTGAAACTGTTCTTAACCTGAAGCACCACTTTAGCTAATGGGGCCTCCTGCTGCCGCCACACCGCCGGAGCACGATTTCTGTTCTCATCCTGAAGCAAAGTTCTTAACCTGAAGCACTATTTCTGGGTTAGCGGAATCTGTAATCTGAAGCGTATGTAACCTGAAGCGTATGTAACCTGAGGTACCACTGTATTTTATATGACCACTCACAATCACAACGGATCTCTCTAATGCTATTTATGAACATTGCTAACAATAAAGTGCAGCTTATTCTTCTTGTCTGAGAAGAGATGCATTCAGAAACATGACTGCGGATAATGTTGACCACAGAACTAGCTCCGTAACATCCAAAAGCCTATTTCCACGAAGAAACATTTCAATTGTGCAGCATCCAGCTAAACTACCGCATTCAGATCAATGCACTCCCATCATAGATGAGTTGGTGGTGCCAAACTGCAGAAAGATTATGCAGTTAGCAACAGCTTATGCAGTGCCAACTGCATCTCTCAACTTGAAGGTGTCAACAGTTCCTCAAATGTCAACTGATATTCAATTACCTTTCAATGTGAACCGTTCAGACGGTGTGAAAAAAAAGAATATGGCTAAATACAGTAACATTGTTGCCCCAAAACAAACTTGAGGATGATCAACTTGATGTCTTCATCATTTTGTCAGGTGCAAAATTCGCTTGCTGGTTTTTGTGCTCTCTCTGAATCCAGCTGTTTACCCCTATTCAAATACTGTAACTTGCTCATTCTCTGCCTGAATGACTTTGCAGACAATGGATATTGTGAAAGAGCTAACAGAGCAACTAAAGCTGGGGCAGACACCTGTCACTAGGAACATAAGAAGACCCAGGTCAATGGCCCCTCCAGTCCAGCACCCTGCTCTCATAGGGAAACCCTCAGGCAGGAGCCAAGCACAGGGACAATTTCTCCTCTTGTGGTTTCCACCAACTGATATCCTCCAAGCATACTGCCTCCAGCAGTGAAGGCAGAACAATGCCACTGCGGCTGGTAGCCATTGATTCAGAAGCATGACTTCTGAAGCCTTACCAGGTTGGCATCTTTATTGGGGTGGCCACTATGACCCCTAGGTCTCATTCCCAGTCAGTCACCACCATGAGTATATGTGCAGAGATATCTATCGATCTTGCCTTATCGATAGAGCCGCAACGTCAGACAGCTTTACGATCCGCATCAATCACCTACAGCGGTCCGGCAGGCTTCCTCTCAAGCTGCGCAATAACTCCTGCTGTCTCTCCTTTCAGTCACGGCTTTTTAGCAGAGTAGAAGCACAGCGTGTAAAGCAGTCTTGCTTCTTGTAAGCACACATAGACAGGTTTGTCTATTTACAGTTCTTTATTCATACATTACAGCATTAAAGTCCAGGGCTTCTTTCAGCCATGTCCAAAGGCACGTCTTTCTCTCTCAGATACACAGAGAGAAGTGAAAGTACAGGGAAAAACTCCTCCTTCTTAGCTTCTAAAAGCTTCTGTCTCCGCCCAGCTTCTGTAAGCTGACGTTAGCAGGTGACACACACCAGGGGAATTTAACCAGATAAATTCTGAACCATCACACCCCCCCTTGTGTCCCTGCGTGATACCTGTGCAACATCTTCAGTAACACCTTGTGAGATCGATCCCTTCCCTAATGCCTTGTGCCCTCCCTTGGCAAACCTGTTTGGCATTTGTGGAACCACCTCACAGCTCTCAGAATCGCACTGTGCGAAACTTACCCACGCACCTGTGGCCTGATACCTCTCTGGTGGGATACCCTTAGTTGTGCGACTGGACCTCCTAGGCACAAACTCAGGTGTTCCCCCTGACTCACTTTGATCAGCAGGTGTATCCTCTGCATCATGGGATTCACTCTCTGACTTAAAGCGTCTTCGAATCCTCTCCATTACACTCACAGGAGAACTAGGCGCACTCTTGGGCAGTCTCATAACAGCTTGTGGAGATGCCACATCCTGCTCTTGACCCTGGTCAGTGACCTGGTCGTCATCAGCAGCCTCAGCCTCTTCTTCCGCCTCATCAGAACTGTCTTCTGGGTCAGAGAGACAATCTGAGAGAACATCACGCCTGACAGGAGTCTTTGACTTTACCTCCTCCTCTAAGAACTCAGCGTGTTTACTGATCAGCACCTTACTCTGATCACCTGATGGGTAAGCAAAACGCCATGCATGGGCATCTGGCTCATACCCACAGAAGATCATTTTCTGGACTTTGGCTCCATCTGGCCCTTGCAAAGCCTTAGGCAAAGCGACAAGCGCAGGAGTCCCAAAAGTCCGCAGAAAGTGAACCTGGGGTTTGCGGCCATTTAACAAAGAAAACGGTGTGTCACCTACCAGTGAGTTGTAGACACGATTCCAGGTGAATGACACAGCCCTAGTAGCCTCCACCCAAAACTCAGGAGGCAACCTGGCTTCTTTCAGCATCACCTGTGCAGCCTTAACCAGAGCTCCACTCCTCAGCTCTGCCCCCCCCCTTGCTGGGGTGAATTAACTGTGTGGCGTATCCCTCTCTTCTGCAAGAACTTCTGCAACGCAGAACCAGTGTACTCAGCATTTCTGTCACTGATGATCTCTTGAACCCTGGTGGAGAACCTCTGTTCCACCCCCTCAATCCAGCTCTTGATCAGCTGTGCTGCATCCTCCCTGGATTTGAGACCGTGAGCCCAGGAACTCTGCGAGAAATTATCCAAAAAAGTTAGGAGAAACCTGGCCCCCCCTAGACTTGGTTCCTTGACAGGACCGGCCAAATCTATGTGTACCAACTCAAAAGGTTTAGTGGCCACACGTTCCACCTTTGGGTAACTGCACCCTCTCACCTTTGCCTGCTTGCAAGTGTCACAATCAATGGCACTTCCACAATTTTGAATCCTACACCCCGTGGCAACCTCGGGCAGAGTCTGCAAGTCCTCTACCGACCCATGAATTGTTCTCTGATGCCATACGCATGCACATGTAACATTATGAGCGGGAATTGTAGCACGCTGGTTGGGAACTGTAGCACGCAACGCTTGTGCTTTCTCAACCTTCCCCTCACCTCCAAGAGACGTTTTAAGAATGAAAAGATCATTCTGTCCCTTCTGCACTTTGGCCAGTAACCTCCCCTCTCTGGAGATTGTGCAGACATCATTTTCAAAACAAACTTTGAACCCCTTATTCAACAAATAAGGCACAGATAACAAACAGTGATGAATCTCTGGAACAATACAAAAATCCACCGTCTCCTGTAAAACAGAAAGATAGGCATTAGTGCATTTGCGAACTCTAGTTTTCTGTCCATTCGCGAACTTAATAGTTTGTCCCTTCGGAACTGCTGTGCAATTCCACCTCTCAACTGCAGGGGTCTCTGGAACCATGTTGCGGTTAGCTGCAGAGTCTATTACAAGGCTGAGCTGGAAATTTTCCACTCCGCCGTCTTCAAACACTGCCATACTCGCAGAAACTTGATAAGACTCTTCCTGTTGTTTACCACGACCACCTGGCTCAGCTCCACGCCTGCCTGTCTTCCCAGGCCTGTTGCCATGGAAACCTGCCCGATTCCCATGAGAAGAGTCCTTGAAAACATCCTGCATCGGCTCTCTGCTCCGGTGGGGGCAACTGCCACGCCGACGTTGAACTCCAGTGGAAAAACACTGCCCGGGGCTCCTCCCAGCTGGCCTGGCCTTCCTCCTTCTGGAACGGTGCCTTCCACCAGCTTGGCCCACCCTGAAGCTCCTCTCTGCTTCAGCACAAAGCGAAAGCCTTTTAAACTCGCCTTTGGAACTCTTCGCCCCCCCGATCTGCTCACTAGCGCTCCTAGAGGCTAAGACATCGGGAACAGGGCCTGCCAGTCCAGCCTCTCCAGGACTCAGTCCATCACACAGACGTGTAGAAGCATTGCAACAGCTCCCCAACACTGTCTCAGCCCCCATTGGGCTTTCTGGGCATCCTTCTGCCTCTCCTGGGCTTCCTCCAGGGCTCTGACCTTTCGCTGACGCCTCACACAAGCCCTTCAGCAAATTCCAGGCAGCCCACGCTGTCGTTACGCCCTCCAAATGAGGCCTCAGTGATGCATCAACGCATGCTTTGAGCATCTCTAGCTCAAGTTGCATTCTCTGCTGGCTATCTTCAGCCCACGCAGCCCCACAGCTTGCAACTCCTGCTCCAGCTGCTGGCCGGCTAAGGGGTGATTTTGGCTCCCATTGGCATGCTTCCCAAAGCCCTTCGACCAAGAACCATCCCCTTATTTGTCTGGACCACGTTGCCCAACTCTTTAGAGTGAGCTTTTCCAGCGGTATATTCTGGCTTTCAGCCATCTTCTCCCGTTCTCCCAAGGTGCCCCAAGCTGTACTTACTCCGTACCAGCTGCTTGGCTCTCCCTTCCGTGGAGAAACGATATTTCAGCTGCGTCTCAGCTTTCAGCTCTTTGTGTATCAGAAGCTCTCACTGTCTCACGGAAGCAGGCAATGAATCATTCTTGCTCTCCGGTACCCACGCTGACTTCAAAGCGTTCCTGGAGCTCACACCGACTGCTTTACGAGCGTTTTCTGGGCCCATAACCTGTGCAGAGATATCTATCGATCTTGCCTTATCGATAGAGCCGCAACGTCAGACAGCTTTACGATCCGCATCAATCACCTACAGCGGTCCGGCAGGCTTCCTCTCAAGCTGCGCAATAACTCCTGCTGTCTCTCCTTTCAGTCACGGCTTTTTAGCAGAGTAGAAGCACAGCGTGTAAAGCAGTCTTGCTTCTTGTAAGCACACATAGACAGGTTTGTCTATTTACAGTTCTTTATTCATACATTACAGCATTGAAGTCCAGGGCTTCTTTCAGCCATGTCCAAAGGCACGTCTTTCTCTCTCAGATACACAGAGAGAAGTGAAAGTACAGGGAAAAACTCCTCCTTCTTAGCTTCTAAAAGCTTCTGTCTCCGCCCAGCTTCTGTAAGCTGACGTTAGCAGGTGACACACACCAGGGGAATTTAACCAGATAAATTCTGAACCATCACAGTATATATGAGAAATCAAGATTTTTGGCCTCGGCAAGCATTACTTACACTTTCTTCTCCTTCTGCATGACCACGTTTGTAGGCTCTATAAGCAACAACCTATTGGACAAGTAACTGATAAACCCCTTCCAGATTCCTATACACTACCACTAACCTCAATTGTCCTTTTTCGTTGAGAAGTTTCCTTTTATGGTCCTTCTATTCCCCCCCCCCCCAACAAAGCAATTCACAGGCTCCAGCTGACTCATGTGTTTGGACTTTCTGGCTGGACATAGTGTGATTCTGGGAATGGTGAATTGACATTGGCTGCCACACCAGCATCAGCTGGAGATGTCACAGAGGTTAACTCTGTTCCTCATTCTGACCCTGGTCACACACAACAGAATATGCTTTCGGGTACCTCTCTTGGCTTCTTTTCCTGGATTGTAACAAGTATTAGAGAATTACTTAAGTACTTTTGTAAATTCTTATGTTCACTGGTCTCACAGAGAAAGGCTGTTTAGGTCCTGCTTCTAATCAAATATCTTCCTTTTGTTTCTCCAGTTTGGGCTATATGCCTGAATAGGAACTCACTGCCTGAGTTTGCTATTAGAGGAAATAATTAGAACAGTGCTTTCCGAACTTTTCATGTCGGTGATGCACATACATAATTTTGCAACACAGTAATTCAGTTTTACTAGCAAACCGGAGATTAAACGAATCCCTTTCCAGCCCTGGGAGGAGCACAGGGAGCGTTTGTGCGACACACCTACACACTGCAGCCAACACACTAACATGTCGTGACACACAGTTTGGAAAGCTCTGGTGTAGATGCTACATAACCTGTTCACCTCTTAGGTTTCCCTTGGGCCTGATTTTCTTTGCAGATCTGAGAGCTGTTATGGTCCTTTCCTAGAGAGACGCTTTGCTAAAATTGGGGAGTGAGAGGGTCATCTCTAGAGAGATGTCCCTAGCACCATCATCATCAGCTTTTAGACACCAGGCAAATACATTCTTGTTTACTGTAGCATTCAGTTCTTAACCGGGATCATATGGTATGTTACTCTAGTCTGGACCAGTCTTTTAATAGGGTATGGCACAATTCACCCCTTATTGCAGGATAAGCTCTTTTACTAAATAATTTTATCATGTTCCTCCTTTAGTGGGTTGGGGTAGATTTGTCTTTTTATAACGTTGCTGGGTGAGTTTTATCTTTTTGATGTTTTAAGTTTTGTATTCTGCAGATATTATGAAATGAAGTAGTAGACCCACTAGAAGTAACAGACCTAATGTGCTTTAATTTTAATGGGTCTGTTCTGAGTTAAACTTCATTGATAACTAGGTAAGGTAAAAGGTAAAGGTAAATGACCCCTGGACGATTAAGTCCAGTCATAGTCAACTGTGGAGTGCGGTGCTCATCTCGCTTCAGGCAGAGGGAGACGGTGTTTGTCCACAGGGGAAAGGCTTTGAAACATTTTATGTAGTTAGTGATGAATAAACACAATTATAATAGCAATCCTTTCACTACCAATAAGGTTAATTGATGCCTCCTGAGCTGTGTGCATTTGGCTCTTTGAGTATGAAGAAGTCATAGAGATGCTCATTTCTATTTTAGGTTGTTTATAAACAGCTTCTTGGTTACCTATGGTTGTCCTAACCATCAGAGAAAAAGAAGACCTGTTATTATGTAGTCAAAGTAGTTCCAAATATAACTTGCTCTTCTGAGATTCAGTAGAGAACCAAGATCATAAATGCCTGCTACTTTCCCATCCCTGATAAATTCCAAATGAACCTCATGGACCTGGCTTCTGTCTTTTTCTCTCATTCCAGGAAAATGATTGGTATTTCCCATACAAGGTTAAGCAGATACAAGACCACCCCCGTTCCTCCACCAGCTCAAAGGAGCAGAGTAGGTAAAGCTGTTTGGGAGGAATGGACATTGGGTTAGCAATCTCCAGCACAGCTGGCAGGTTTGTGGGTGTCTGGTCTGATCAAAGGTGCATATTTTAGATAGCAGCAAAGTCGTAAACTCCAGATTAGTCAGCTTACTGTGAAGTATCTCTCAGCCCTTCAATATTTTGCCTTGTTAACCAAACACCATCTGAAAACATCACTATAATATATGGGGTCCCTTCAACTCATATACCTACACAGAAGAAAAGGCTGCAGACTGACATCCAGCGTGGAGGTGGAAACATGAGGCAAATAGAGGAACACAGGAAGCTGGTTTCTACTATGTTAGACCATTGGTCCATCAGCTCTGGACTGTCAACACCGACTGGCAGTGTCTCTTCAGGTTTCAGACAAGGAGTGTCTCTCAGCAGTACATGGAGATGCCAGCAATGGGACCTGGGATCTTCTGTATGGAAAGCAGTTGTTCCACCACTAAACTATGGCCCTTGTGCATGCGTGCACAGAGTTGGGAAAGGGAGCAAGGATGCTGTGATGGGGCAGTTCAAGCAAATGATGGGATTGTGGAGTCCATGCAAGTTGCATGGTCCACCTAGAAGAATAGTGTGTATAAAGCACCACTCAACATGGTACCTTTTTGTGAGGTATTGCTTCTGGCATGTCTGGTTTGATTTTGATTTGCCAACTAAGGACTTTAAGAAGTTCCTGTGTGCATTTATCACACAGACTTCGGTGACTTGAAGGTAGAGGCAAAGCATGTGGCTATCCTGAGTTGCAGCAGTGGCTTTATTCTCCACCTAGGGCAGGGGTCTGCAACCTTTAAGACAAAAAGAGCAACATGGACCTGTTTCCGAAGGAAAAAAAACCTGGGAGCCGCAGCGGGCGGGAAGGTGAGGTCGGGGCGGTGCGTGACTAACGCACGCACCGCCCCCATGCGATGTCATAGCCAGTACAGCGCCCGCCACAGTGGAGAGTGTCGGGGCGCACAATGTGCCTCCTCCCCTCGCTAGTATCCGCCCCGGAGCTGCGGCAAAGGTGTAAAAGAGCCACATGCGGCTCCGGAGCCGCGGGTTGCAGACCCCTGACCTAGGGCATCTCTGCTTGCAATGAACTCATCTGCAACAAGCAGAAGGTGCTGCTTCTCCCGGGTGGTATGGTGCTTAGCATGTTGGACTAGGTTGGGGGAGCTGTCAGCTCAAATCCCTTTCCAGCCACAAAACTTGCTGTTGGTTCATCATTATATCTCGGCTTAACCTACCTTCCAGATTTGTTGTGAGCATACAAGCAGGGACAAGAAGGAACAGTATATGCTGCCCTGGGCTCCTTGTAGGTGCACTGCCTTGCAGGGTGTGATAAAAATGTAATAAGCACATTATAAATACCACCCAAAGGCCTGTCAATTGTTGGCATGCAAAACTGAATATGAAAGAACTGCCTTGATGGATCAGATCAAACCTCCACTTAATCTCACACTCTGTCACCAACAGCACTAGTAAGATGCCTTTGGGGAACTTCTAAGCAGAGCATTTAGACAGAGATTATTGCAGCTCCTGGCAAATCAATGAGGAAATATTTGCTTCAGGCAAATGCATTGCCACAAGCGGTGATTTGCATGGGCTAAGAGAAAAGGAAGTAGCCGTGAACTGGGCAGCTCTATGGACCATCCCTCAGCTCTAAGGATGCTTTGAGTCTCAGCCTGAGCACTGTCACCTGCTAAGCAGGCCTTCAACCAAGCCTTCACTCTGGTCTTCTACATCTGTTTCATTATTGTATTAATTCACTTAATCAGCCGTGGAGAACAAACCACTGACACAGGACTAAAAGCTCCATGGTTTGACATATTACATTTCCATGAGGTAAGAAAAACTGATGGGGAATCTGTGGGTCTCCAGTCAAGAGAAATGGGATGATGATCTCAATGTGTGAGAGATCTTCATGTTATTACAAACTATAGAACAACTATAATGTTACATGTGTTTCAATATATTTCAACTACAGTGGTATCTTGGCACTCGAATGGCTTAGTTCCTGAACAAATCAGCTTCCGAACACCGCAAACCCGGAAGTAAGTGTTCTGGTTTGCGAACGTTTTTCAGAAGCCGACTGTCCAACACGGCTTCCAATTGAGTACAGGAAGCTCCTGGAGCCAATCGGAAGCTGTGCCTTGGTTTTCGAACAGTTTCAGGAGTCGAACGGACTCCTGGAACAGATTAAGTTTGAGAACCAAGGTATTGTATTGTTTTTAACTAGTTTGTTTATACTATAGTACTATGTATTTTATAATGGTGTTTTAAAATGCTGTGAGCCACCTTGAACTCCAATTTGGGAGAAAGACAAGGTATGAATACAATAAATATATAAACAAACAAACAGCTGGAGGGCCACAGGTTGCTCATCCCTGCTCAAAATACAGTCCAGTGCCTCAGATGATCATGACAGAAGTCACAGCATTAACAAAGACTGATTCACATGTTATTCTTGTATAACCCAGGGGAGATGGGAGGTTCTGCATACCTGGGGTGGAGCGAAGGGTGGGGTGAGATGATAGCAACATGCCAAATAGTGACACTAGAATCTCAGCTGTGACTAGATTGAAGTAGCCCAGAATTAATTTCAGCCTTGAGAAAATTCCAAACTAACAGAACTTAAAAAGTTCCAACCATTCAAAAGGGTTCGGCTGAAACAAGAGAATGCTAAAGTCCCTCCTCTACTTATGGAAGAACCAGAGGAGCACAAGGAAGACTGCATTAAGATGATGAACTTCTCAGCCTGTGAGAGATCTTCATGTCATAAGAAATTTGGCCCCGGTTTCAGCCCCGCTGCTGCTGGGATCTGGGGTTTCAGGAGTGTTAATCCCCCTATTACTAACAAGCCCAAGGAGGAGGAAGGGATTGGACAGGGTATTTTTTCTTTCTCTCCGGGGATGGAAAGAGAAGAGAGTCAGCTAGGCAAGATCTTATTACTGCAACATGATCTGAAGGGGCAGATTTACCAGGCAGCTTGACCACCAGCATAAGTTCTTTGTCTTCTACAGTTTAGCTCTGTAGTACATACATCAAATTAAGCACGTTGGTAACTCTTTGAAGATGCCGTTCAATATTTTAAAAATGTGTATTTGGGGCCTTTCTTTAGCTTGGGCCATGAAATAACTATTCCATGAAATCTACTCTTTGCAGAGCTTTGCACTACAATGGAAGTAAATCCAGTGAAACTGGGTATGCTATTTGGAAATGTGCTTTCTTTCAGATACTGTTATTAAATGGATTTTAGAAAGCAAAAATCCGATTGTGCCATATGCATTCTTTTCTTAATAGGCTGCAGATGTCCTCTGGCAAAGGATATCTTAAGGTGAGGTTCCCAGGCTTTTAAGAGCAATAAAACAAATCCAAATGACCAGTTTATTTGGTGGCATTTAACCTTACCCTTGGACTCACAAATCAAAGAAAAAAGGAACAAAACCATATGATCCAAAGGCACACCATATCATTTCTTAGGAACAAACTTTTTTGGGGGGCGAGGAGGGAACATTGTTAAAAATAACAATTAATGCTTCACTGACCTCTAGCATTGATAATCTATATGAGGATACTGGGGTGGGGCATCAGGTGTGATCCTGTCCCCATCCTCCATGTGATGATTCAGTACACATTTATATGGGTTTATATTATTGAAGGTACCATTAAGGCACACATGTGCTGTCCACATGGGGACCTTAGTAGGAGCTGTATCCAGCTAAGGCTATGTATACATTAGCAGCCTAAAATTCAATGAAGTTGTTTCCTTTCACTGCGTTTCAAGTTGCATTTGCCCATTGCTGTACACACTGGAGAGGGGGTTTGGACACTTTCACCCAATGCACATTATCTGTTTGGTTTCGCTGCACACAAAACCTCAAACTCCTATTCACAAAGCTGTCATCTGCACGAGAGCTGTCATCTGTGCACACACAATGGCTACCTCAAATGTGCACACCTCAGCTGAACTGAGAAGTGAATGTGGCTTACATTTTCAAATTGGATGGAAGTTTGAGAGAAAGTACACAAACCAGCAGTATTTCTCAAGAAGCTACAGGATACATATGGATAGCAGCTTACATTGTATGCACCTGATGACTCCAAACACCAGAGGTGGGAACACCCTTGAGCCAGTTTTTTTTAATGTGTACAGATTGTCCCACTCAGAGTAGATCCAGTGAATTTAATGGAACAAAGTTAGTTGTGTAATGGGTCTGCTTTGAGTAGGATTGACATTGGATGCAATCCCAGATTTCTCTCTTACTTCAAAAGCTTTACATTTTACACTTATCTGGTTCAGCTTCAGCAAAATTTAGCTGTCATACCTTAAATAACTTGCTGAACAGTTGAAGTTTTGAAAGGAGCTCTTCTTATACTGTATTACCTAACCCCTTGAGCAGCTTATTTTAATCAGTATTATTACTATGAACAAAACCTCAATGAAATAATAAGCACAGTGGTACCTCGGGTTAAGTACTTAATTCGTTCCGGAGGTCCGTACTTAACCTGAAACTGTTCTTAACCTGAAGCACCACTTTAGCTAATGGGGCCTCCTGCTGCTGCCACGCCGCCAGAGCACCATTTCTGTTCTCATCCTGAAGCAAAGTTCTTAACCTGAAGCACAATTTCTGGGTTAGTGGAGTCTGTAACCTGAAGCGTATGTAACCTGAAGTGTATGTAACCCGAGGTACCACTGTACTTTTTGTAGGACTACACATGAAACTGATTTCATCAAAGACAAACGATGGAGCAATGAACAGGCAGGGAGGTTGATCACCTGAAGTAACAAAAATCTACTAAACAAAGAGTAGCTACAATTGGCACTTTTTAAATGCCTTTCCGCTGGCTCTTCTAACTCCCTTTTTACTCTCACTATATTGTAAGTATTTATTCCTTGGACTTTGGTTGCTTTACATTAACTGATTCTCTATAGCTGGCTCTTAAGTCCAGAACAATGTTGAAACCAACCCTATGTTCTTGCTTCACAGCAACAGACAATCACAGAGCAAAGCTTATGACTTCCCATGGTGCACAAATATAAAAGTAACACTGGGGTAGCACCAACCATTGAGACTACAGCATTGATCCTAGGGGGACGTCTCTGTGGTTCAGGAGCTTTAAAAAGGCATGGAGGCAAATTCATGGTAGTCTTGTCAATAGCTATTAGCAATAATAGTTAAATGGAACTTCAGTATTCAGGAAAACACGAGGGGAAGGCTATTGCATTTATGTTCCTAGAAGCATCTAACCTGACCAAGTCTGGAAAACCTGTGGCCCTCCAGATGTTGTTGAGACTTCTATCAGGCTCAGCCAGCATGGCCAATGGTCAGGAATGATGGAAGTTAGTTCAGCAACATCTGGAGGGCCACAGGTTCTCCATCCCTGGACTAGTCACTGTGAGAAACAGGATGTTGGATCAGATGGACATTTGATCTGATCTAAAAAGGCTCTTCTTCATCCTATGTGTGTTTGATTTTTGACCAGGTCGTGGGCAGGTAGAACAAGAAACATTTTGAACCCAATCATGAGGGTTGATAGCAGCCTCACAATCTTGGCACCAACAGAAGTTGGTGCTAGTAAGGATGTTCCCTGCACACAAGTGTGTGTGTGTTTGTGTGTGCATGTACACTCGCACACACACACACAGAGACACTGACCAATGGGAAACCAGCTGGGTGTATGTGTACGATTGTAATCATAAAAATTGCCTGTACGAAAATTATAGAATTGTAGAGTTGGAAAGGATCTTGAGGATCATCTACTCCAATCCGCTGCAATGCAGGGATCTCAACTAAAGCTATCCGATCTCTGCTTTAAAATCTCCAAGGAAGGGGAGTCCACCACCTTCCGAGGGAGTCCCTTCCACAGTTCTTTCAGGACATTGTTAGTGCTGTGGCTGTGATCAAATTTCCACACACCCACCCACCCAATCTGAATGATGAATTTCACTACAAACAAAGAAACATGAGATTGATAATTTCCATGGAGCTGAATGCTGGCGAATTCAGGGCACATAAAAGAAAGTACTTCATTACTCAGTGCATAAACTGTGGAACTGTGGGATAAACCACAGAGCCTAGGGCTTGCTGATCAGAAGGTCAGCGGTTCGAATCCCCGTGACAGGGTGAGCTCCCGTTGCTCGGTCCCAGCTCCTGCCAACCTAGCACTTCGAAAGCACGTAAAAGTGCAACTAGATAAATAGGTACCGCTCTGGTGGGAAGGTAAACGGTGTTTCCGTGCACTGCTCTGGTTCACCAGAAGCGGCTTAGTCATGCTGGCCACATGATCCGGAAGCTGTACGCCGGCTCCCTCTGCCAGGAAAGTGGGATGAGCGCTGCAACCCCAGAGTTGGTCACGACTGGACCTAATGGTCAGGGGTCCCTTTACCTTAAACTGTGGAACTCACTCTCCACAGGAGGCACTGATGGCCACCAACTTGGCAGACTTTAAAAGTAGATTGGACAAGTTGTGGAGCTTAAGGCTATCAATGATTACTGTGCTCTGCCTTCATGCTCAGAGGCAGTAATGCTTCTGAATACCAGATACTGGAACCCATGGAGTGGGGGAGACTGCTCTTGTGCCTGGTTCTGCTCATGGGTTTCCCACAAGTGTCTGGGTGGCCACTGTGGGAATAGTGATGCTGGACTAAATGGGTGATTTGCCTCCTCCAACAGGCTCCTCTTAGATTCTTACCATCACAAATCTCCTAATGTCATGCGTAGTTTTAAGAGAGGCAAATGGGACAGAGCTGTCCACCTGCCCTGTTTGCCTGGCAAAGGGTGGCACAGCTGCTTTAGCAACTGGGTGGAAGGAAATGTTTGGCTACAATGATGGAAGCTTTAAATAGGATTGAACTGCTTGTGCACTCTTCGCAGCACACAACTTGGCAGTACAGTGTTCATGAAGCTCCTTTGCTAAAGAAACACTCTCTAGGAGAGATGTATTTTCTCCATAGCATTCAAGTCAACCCTGAGCTACAAATAAAAACAATAATAAGGGTTAACAGTGCCTTCAACTGTCTACTTCCTATTACGGAGGTTTTTTTAAATCATCCTGCATGCTCTAGTTAAACTCATTTTTTAAGAAGATGCCCTTAAACTGGATGCTTACAAAGAATTGTGCTGCATACACAGTGTGCTTAACTTTATCTAGTGGGAAACCAAAGAAATAAAGAGAAACACTGCATAATTATTTGCAGGACTAGAGCTATAAAGGAGGCATGATCTATGCATGCATGAAAGAGCCTGTGATTCACCAAAAGACAGCCAATCAACCCACAGTCCTAGGGGCTCAATGAACTTGTTGATGCTTCCTGGGACTGAAAACACGCAGGGGTTTTATCACACACCTGGCTGACAAGGATGGCTGGTGGGCTAGATTGAGTCCGGTGGGTTCACAAGCCATGCAAGGCCCCATCCACAAGCTGCTATGTTTTTCGTTTGTCTCATTGGTTTTCATCAGCTTTGCAGTTCAGAATACTTCCTGTTGATCTAGGGCGAGACTGAAAAATGAACTGTCAAGAATGACTGTTCATTGAAATACCACAGTTGTGTTGTTGTTGTTGTTCTGGCCTTCGTTCAGCTCATCTTGGAGCAGAAAAACAGGCATGCATTCCCAGTTACATGCTCCAAACCCCTAGGCTGGACCAAAGAGCCTAGCAGTCTAAATACAAACAAATACAGAACCTGCACTTTAAAAGCCACATTTTCCTTGGTGCTAGTTTCATACACATCACATGTTTTAGTTTCCAAACAGAACAGCCAGTGCAAAGAAAAACACATTTTATATATTTTGATACTCGAAATCAATTAACTATTGCCAACTTTATTCGCATGCAAGAACACAGGGTCGAAGTTCAGTGGAAGAGGACATCCATTCTTTGCATGCAAAAGCCCAGTCTAGGAGGAATGACTGCTGGATGGAGCGCAGAGAGATGAAACGCCATGGTGCATCTGCAGCAGCACAACCGAATGCCTTCTTCTGCCCCAGCTGCAACAAAGCATGTCTTTCCCCCATCAGTCTCTACAGCCACAGCAGGCGCTGCAACCTTCAAACAGTTTGACTTCACCTCGAAAAGCACACTCCTCTATTGTCTCCTGAGACACATAGATGCCAACCAATGCCTGGGTTCTCCAGGTACGGCTGGGAAAGACGCCTGCCTGTACAGTCACTGCCAGTTAGTGATGATGATTTCAAGCTATAATACCTGTCCATCATGGGCACTGAAGATCTCCGGGGAGAGTTGCTCCCTGTTGTCTCAAAACAAATTCAACAGAGACCAAGTGACTGAAAATAGTTTTTTATATTTAACCCCTCTAAGTTATCTGTTACATTTCGTAAGTTTTTCTGCTGTTGCTTTCAAACAGAAAAAAGCACTATGTTTCAACGCAGTAAAGGTAAAGGTAAAGGTACCCCTGCCCGTACGGGCCAGTCTTGCCAGACTCTGGGGTTGTGCGCCCATCTCACTTAAGAGGCCAGGGGCCAGCGCTGTCCGAAGACACTTCCGGGTCACATGGCCAGCGTGACATCGCTGCTCTGGCGAGCCAGAGCCGCACACGGAAACGCCGTTTACCTTCCCGCTAGAAAGCGGTCCCTATTTATCTACTTGCACCCGAGGGTGCTTTCGAACTGCTAGGTTGGCAGGCGCTGGGACCGAGCAACGGGAGCGCACCCCGCCGCGGGGATTCGAACCGCCGACCTTTCGATCGGCAAGCCCTAGGCGCTGAGGCTTTTACCCACAGCGCCATTGTGTCCCAAATTACAAACAGAATTTCGCAGGACTGCTGATGTTAATGTTAAAGATAAGCCTATGCCCCTGAAAGCTCTTACAATTCCCCCCCTTTCCTCACAAGTAACTGAATTCTTTTGAGCCCCCACAACCACGCGCCTGTGTAGTGAACACTTAGATCTGCAAAAGTGATCTGTGTGTGTGCAGTGGGGAGAGATCAAGCCACTTTCCCCCAGCTCCATGGCAGACAGAAATAGAACAGGGACCTCTAAGCATGGAGGTTCAATTATGGGAATTACTTAACCTGTTGAATTTCTGCCTGCTTTGCAATTATTAAAAAAAAAAACATGGACAACTCCTGCACAGACTGGTAGCAACCCCTCCAAGACAAAATATTGCAACTTTTCAATTGTGTGAAGTCAACATTACTGTGACTCTGATTTTGTGAAGGAAATCACCACTGATAATAAACACATCTCCTTTCTCCAGCTTTTCTTGCTCAGTGGCCTATGCTCCCCAAGTCAAATTCCAGCATCAAAGCAGCAGCAGGAGGAGGCATCCTATCAGAATATAGAATTGGGCAGCTTGCAAAGGCTACTGCTATGCACACAATATTATCTAATTTTATAAAATACATCAACAATAATGAAGGAAGATCATTTATTTTACCCCAGTTTTTATTCCTGCCCTGGCTTCCTGTCTGTTTTCAGATTTCTTCCTCTTGCTGTCAATATCCTCCATGGCCTTGCTTTCCCTTCTCATTTTACTGTTTTATCCCATTTATTTACCATTTTAGTGTGTATGAAATTGAGTGTCGCTGCAACTGCACTGCCCCCCACCCAGCTGTGTTGATGCTGTCATTTGCCAGGACCAGCGATGAGGCACAGCAGTGGTAGGGATGGAGGGGTAGCAGTGCTGGCAGTGGTGGGCACAGATGCATGAGAACCTGCCACCTCTGCCAACTTGGTGCTTGTGCCATCCTCACCACAACATGCTCCACCCCATCACAGTACCAGAAAGTACCCGTGTGCCATTGCCTCAGTTTCTGTTCTCAGGCACAGCTGGTACAACCATTCCCAAGGTCAGTATCACAGCCTTTGGTAAGGAAGGTGGCAGGAAGCAAACAGACCTGGAACCCCAGTCAGGCCTGAGACAGAATGGCCCTTATATGTTCCTGACCCTTATATGTTCCTGCCCCCTGCTGGGCTGGAGGACACAGAGTGGCATAGTCCAAATGGCAGAAACAAAGATACTGTATTGTGACAGTGACTTCTATTTCATAACTCTTGGGGACATATTTGCGAGAGTGGAAGGCAACAAAATTCTCCTGACACAATCATAAGCATCCTTTTGGCACCAAGTTAAAACGCATCCCTTCTCCCAGGCATTTGATGGATTATTGTTATCTATATACGGCATGTGTATGCTGCTGAATGTTTTGCTGCTGTTCTATTGTATTTGTTTTACAGCTTATTGTATGCCTTTTATTGTGACGCATTGTTCTTTCCTCGCTGAGTTTATGTTATGCTTTAAAAATTCTGAAGCCACTTGGAGATTCTTTATGTGTGAAGCACTAACTAATACAATGAAATAATATTAATAATAGAGGTAGCAGTTAGCAGTAAAACAGACACCTTGATGTTCCCTGCTGGGTTTCTTGATTATCCCCTTTTGGAAGAGCTAACACTTAAAAGATGGTTGTATTAATTCTGCTGCATCTTACCATGCTCATTACTACTCTCTAGGAGGGACAGTCCTCAGCTATTGACTCATTGATTTGCTAGTGTCCCTTAAGTGGTTTTCATAACACATAAGTTCTGTTCCTGCCTCTCCCCCCCCTCAATTGCACAAATACTCCCTTTCCCAACACTCAGTAAGAGCAACAACTTACATCCATTGATTGTTCCCTCTGAAGAATTTTCTTGCTCTCCTTCTCACAATAATTGAGCATTGCCTCTCGGTTGTATTTGCCACTTGGTTGCTTGTCAGTTTGGTCTCTCTGCCGCAACCCCACAGGAATGTTTGCATCTGTATCAGAGGCATCCAGCTCTTTTTCTAGCTCTTCCATCTCCTCAGCAGAGAGCGTAGACAATAAGTTGTCAATATCTGGATCCTCACTGACTTGACTTCGGAATCTTGCTACCCTAGACATTTTGGTAGCTTGCAGATGAAGCACAGTATGTCTATATATTGAAAAGGAAAAGTGCCAAATTAATAGGCTTTCAGGGGAAGCAGTCCAGTGAAACCAGGTTCTTCTTTCTCTCACTTTGGAGGTGTTGAGATGTTACATGAAAGCAGCTGTGACTTCCCCACAGCCTTGAGTATAATGAATATGCAGTTGAAGAACAGTTGGCCAATGAGAGTCAAAGCGGTGCGGCCTGGTTCAGATAGGCCAATCAGACATGGCAGGAGGCGGAGCTGGTGTCTATCAGAGGAGTTTGAAACCTGAGGACATTCCAGGGAATCTTCAAGTGCTGCATGACCAAATTTAGTCCTGCACATTTAGCTTTTTAAATGGGAAAGAAAACATGTAAAAAAGAAAAAGAAGAAGAAAAAAAACCCCACCCCCAAAACAAGAGATTAAACAAACGCTGCATGAAAAGTATCAGAATTGTTTGCAGGACATCCTCTACTTCAACATCACATTTATTCACAAAGTATTGTTGGCACTTAGCATCCTTTTAATTAACAGTCAATTTGCAAGAGAATGTAGGAGATCCAGGACATGCTTGTGTCTTTCATTTTCACTAAATGTTTCCATTTTAAAAAGGGGAGTAGCACATGCTCTGCTCTTTATAGTATATGAGCATCTGGGTCTTTCTTTGGAATGTTATGCAACACCAGTGGCATAGCGTGGGGGGTGCAGGGGGGGCCGGCCGCACCAGGCACAACATCTGGGGGTTAGGGTTAGGGGGCGCAAATCCACGGGTTAGGGGGCGCAAATTACTTGCCTTGCCCCGGGTGCTGACAACCCACGCTACGCCACTGTGCAACACAATGTGCTTCTATGAACCAAACAAACAATTGGGGGAGGGCCATAGTTCAGTAGAAGAGCCTCTGCTTTGCATACAAGCATTTCCTCCTTCAATCTGGCATCTCTAGGTAGGGTTGGGTGGGACCTACCGGTAGGACTAAAATCCTGGAGAGCTGCTGCCTGTCCATGGATGCTAAGCTAGGAGGACTGATGGATTCAGTATAAGGCAGTTTCCTCTGTAGAAAATGACAGCCATTTCTCTGCTATGTATGGTATGGCACACTTTCAAAGCACTGCAAAGCACACACATACTCCAACCAAGCACACAGATTAGGGCTGTAATATTAGATTACACATTTCTAGCACATTGTCACTATGTGCATGTGAAAATACAAATTAGATCATTCAGTCTTCCTGGTTTAATTCACATTGTCAAACGTATTTTGATATGGTTTTCTGATCTGGTGAGATGAAGAGCAAATTAAATGGTGCATCTCTTCTACCCTGCAGGTTGCCGGGCCTTAAGCTAACCTAAGGTGCCTATGCCTTTAAATCAGGGATAGGGAACTTGTGACCCTCCTGATCTTGTTAAGACTGCAGGTCCCACCCTCTCTGACCTTTGGCCATGCTGGGTAGGGTAGATAGAATTTAGAGTCCAACAACATCTGGATGGCCACAGGTTCCTCATACGCCATTTAAAAGCAAAAGGTCCCCTTCCTGTCCCATTTCCCCAGAGTTTCCTTTGCCTGTCTCCCTGTTTTGCCTGCTGCTGTGGGACAAAACTGGAGTCCTACTTTGCTACTACAGCAAGCAAGAGGAGAGGGTGTACAATGAAGAAGGTGTGACAGTTGCATCTTCTCCTACTGCCTCAGAACACAGAAATGGTTTGGATGATCTGCAGTAGTGGTCAAGGGAGTGGAGCAGTGGCACTTGCGGTACCTGACCTCCTGTCACTGCAGTGCAATATACCAGTAGGAAGAGGGGCAAGACAGCTGCAAGACTGGTGTGGTGCTGACACACCAGTAGAATCAGTCTGGAACCACTGGTGTGTTTCCACTGTACTGACCTTGCACTGCTTGGCCCCTTTCGCTACCAGTAAGCTTCAGTGATGCAGGAGATGGGAGGCTAGGTTAATGCCACTGTCCTCCCCCACCAATCACAACTGCAGTTCATCCATCCAATCTGTTTCTGCATTCTGAGGCTCTTGGGACCTGGTAGTTGAATCTGGCTCATTACATTTGTTATTTAGATTTACAAAGGAATTATAAAATCATAGAACTATAGAGCGGGAAGAGACCCCAGGGGTCATCTAGTTCAAGACCCTGCAGTGCAAGAATCACAGATAAATATGGTTATTTTACTCATATTTACACCTGAAGCCTTCAATGGAGCAGCTACACAAAATTACACCGCAAGAGTGTCTCTCCTTGCTCCTCTCATGGTTTCAGCAAGCTTGGGTCCAAAGCAGGAGCCAGCTATGGTTCCTGACCTCTTGGTTCAGCCTCTCCCATCCAGTGCTCATGGAGTTCTGCTTACTTCTCCCTTCTGGTAAATTTGCTTTTGCAGTTTTCCAGTTTTCTGCAAATCTTAGTCATCAAAAGGCTAAGCTCCTGACCAGCGAAAAAGAAATTAACTGTAAGTTCTCATCACTCGCTTTCAGATTGCTGCTCAATATTTTTGGTGTAGGACTTTGTGGTTTGCTTGTGCAGTTTTCTGGTTTTGTGCAAATCGGAGGAATAAAAAAATAAAAATCCTCCAATCAGGAACATACTGGAGATAGTTATGAGCAAATCCAGAAAAGAAATGAAAGCATTGAGTGGGCACAGAAAGGGGAGTAGCAGAAAGTGACAACTAAACCACCAACTCAAAACACCAAAACAAATAGCCTGCAATCCATAGTAGAACAGTTTAGAGCCTGATTTCCCCCTCCTTATAAGATTATCTCTGTTTTGAGTAATTCTGATTTTTTAGGCGCAAAGCATCAACACTGGTGGTGGTGTTGCTTGAGGGAATGTCATGTAGGCTACACAAATTAAACGGAAAAGCAAACAGCTGCAAACACTCATTAAATTCCAGTGTGGACGAGCCCAGAAGCAATACAAACGATGTGCCCCATCTGCTGGCGGCTTTTGTTATTTTTTGTTATTTTTATTGTTATTTTATTTTTTTTCTTCTGAAAAAAAAAAGCAAACAGAAACCCACTGGACCCCATCCACAGCTTTTTATGATCATTTGAGGATACCTGGTTTGGATCTAAAAGTATTTTTTTGTTTTGCTTTGTTTTAACACTGCTTTTTCACTCAACTGTTTCGTAAATTGCCACGTAATTACGGTACTCCTGTTTGTGCTTTTCTTCCTTCCCTCCCTCCTCCCGCACCACCTCACTTTCTACACAAACCCGCCCCCATGTATTTGGGCGTCAGATACTCAGGATAACTCTTCCTGCATCTGATGAAATAGGCTGTAATCCAGGAAGGTTTATGTCATAATAAATGCGTTAGTAAAAGATCATTTGTTGCTTTTTGAATATTTAAAGCGGCGCACGAAATGAACTCCCCATAAAAAACTGCCGACATTGACTCAGAGTTGTTCTGCCGCAGCATCTCCACCGTCGGAGACTTCTCTGTCTTTTGCTTTGGAAGAGCAAGTGGAAAACCAAGGAAGAACACATCTATACTATTTCTAGTTCTATGGCGGAATTTCAAAAGAGACTCCGTGTTAGCCTCTTTGCCGTCTCTTCCGGAGGCGCTCCTCGTTTGTAAACATAGAGATATAAATGATGTAGAGTCACGCTCTTTCGCAGACATAATCGGCACTCTTGCTCTCAAATCGAACTAGTGTCCCACTCTGCAAAGTACAGAAAGTTCCTCTCTTGGTGTACCACATGCGTGAGCGACACCACACTTGCCAGAATTATGACCGTTCCCGCCCCCCAGCCCGCGTCCTTCACCAAATGTTAATTTGTTGTTGTTTAGCCGTGTCCCACTCTTCGTGACCCCATGGACCAGAGCACGCCAGGCACTTCTGTCTTCCACTGCCTCCCGCAGTTTGGTCAAACTCATGCTGGTAGCTTCTAGAACACTATCCAACCATCTCTTCCCCTGTCCTCCCCTTCTCCTTGTGCCCTCCATCCTTCCCAACATCAGGGTCTTTTCCAGGGAGTCTTCTCTTCTCATGAGGTGGCCAAAGTATTGGAGCCTCAGCTTCAGGATCTGTCCTTCCAGTGAGCACTCGGGGCTGATTTCCTTAAGAATGGAGAGGTTTGATCTTCTTGCAGTCCATGGGACTCTCAAGAGTCTCCTCCAGCACCATAATTCAAAAGCATCAATTCTCCAGCGATCAGCCTTCTTTATGGTCCAGCTCTCACTTCCATACATCACTACTGGGAAAACCATAGCTTTAACTATAGGGACCTTTGTTGGCAAAGTGATGTCTCTGCTTTTTAAGATGCTGTCTAGATACGTATCATTCTACAGTGTGTCGCTCTCTTTCCCCCCTTCTCCTCATTCCTATTGGCTCGGCTCCTGGAAGCCGGACGACCAATGGCCTTGCTCAGAGGAGTCTCGCGGGGAAGCGGAGGTGCGGGGCCCACGTGACTCGCATGCCGGCAGCCGGCTGAGCGAGCGCGTTAGGTACGGAAGCCGGGAGCCAAGATGGAGGAGTACGCGCGCGAGCCTTGGTGAGGAGCCGCATTTCCGCCTCCCGCTTCTCCCGGGAGAGACGAAGAGCGGGACGGAGGGGCGGCGGGTGTGGTCCTTAGCAGGCAGGGCTGGCAGACCCGCTTAGCCTCCCTTTCTTCGGGACCGGCGGCGGGCAAGTGACCTTGGGGAGCCGCGAGTGGGTCAGCCGCCGCCGCCTGACCGGTTGCAGGGGCCGGGGAAGCCTCTCTTGGCCGGGGCGGCGGGGAGCGCCTTGCTTCTGCCTTGGCCAGCTCCCTGGCGGGTGGATGAAGTACCCGATCCCAAGGGATCCCAGAGACGCGGGATGGGCTGAAGCGCCATGTGGCCGGGCAAAATGGGCAGGTCTATTTTGTCCTTTGGCGGAACGCAATTGCAGAAAGGAGGGCGTCTTTTTGCTAAACTGGAAGCTCCTCGGAGTCCCCTTTTAATCTCCCATGTGGCAACTCGGGTTTATAACTGGCTATAAGAGAAGGTGCTCTGCAGGTCCATGGGGGCAATACTGGCCAGTTTTCGTTCGTCCTTCACCCATAATGCTTCCAATTTGCTGAGGCTTTGTAGGAAATTGCTGGACTGATACCACCAGTGCATTATGTGTATTCTTCAGCAACATGGTGCATGCTCAGGTTACACTTAAAAGCGGGTTGGTTTAAGAGATGCTGAGTGTACACTTTTGCTTTATAAGATTAAAAACACATTGTAGGATTATGCAAACAAAAAATATAATACTGCAGAACAGTAGTATCAGCGCACACCTTGCCAGCACTTTATGGATGAGGTTGCTAGATCCACTGTACAGGGGTTGGGGTGGGGAGATGGCTTGCATTTGTAAATCATTCATGAGGAGCATGCAGCCTTTGGCCTAGTATTGGAGGGGAGAGTAGGAGAATGGAAGGGGGACACTTGAAGTGATTAGAGCAATGTAAGAAGGGAAACCTCTGCAAGTCATTAGTTCTGACCTGTGTTAATGAATGGGGGGGGGGGGCGGACCATAGTGGATGGAGAATTGGAGAGACACAGGGTGCGCAGACAGACATCACCTTCAAAGACCTTCCCTGGCACCCACAGGTTTCCCCCCTCTTGGAAAAAAATAGTCCTGAAATTATAGCCAATATAATACATGTGTCTGCTTCGTGGTGTGTTTGTCCACAGCAGCTTCTCTAGCTTACAGATGAGTCCAAACTGGTTGTTGAGCTCTGAAGTATAGTTTAAAGCTTAAGTGTTCCAGACCCAATAATTTTCTGCATTGGCAAAAAACGGACGAGAGATTTTGATTATATAGTTAATGGGAAATTGCTGTTATACTTTTACAATGTCATATGTCCTTCCTTCATTTATTTATTTCCATTTATGAATAGCTTCCTATGAAACATAACAAAGCAATTAGCAATAATAACATCAACGTTTAAAACCAGACCTGGCGGGGGGGGGGATCTCCACTTAAAAGGATTGTGGAAAAAGAAGAGTCTTCAGTAGGTGCCAAAAAGACAATAGAGACAGCGTCTGCCTGATATGTAATGGGAAAGTATTGTAAATGGTGGGCACTGCCACACGAAATGGCCAATTATGACATTATACAGAACAGATGCCTTGATGAGATGTAATCTGCAGTAGGCCCTCTCCTGCAGAGCGCAGCGATCTCTTGAATATGTAAGAGGTGAGACAGTCTTTTAGGTAGATAATCTTTTTAGGTTTAGTGAATAAGGTTATAAAATAATAAAGTGATCCATTTGTTTGTTTTACTATGATGTGATGTTTGCGAGACTGAACACATTAATGTATTTGTTTTTTCATTTAGCCCTTGGAGAATAGTGGATGACTGCGGCGGCGCTTTTACAATGGGAGCCATTGGCGGTGGCATCTTTCAAGCTGTCAAAGGATTCAGAAATTCCCCAGTGGTGAGTTAAAATGATGATTTTTTTTTAGTGATAGTGAAAATTAATGCACTTTTTTTTTAAACGGAGACAACTCTATCAAGGTCTATTTCAGGATGTGGCAGAATCAGGCATAGAAGGGCCTTCCATGAGAGAGAAAATTAGATGCTTAGAACCTCTTGAGCTTAGCTCAGAAGATGACACCAATATGCAAATAAAAACAGGGTTGTTGTTTTTTAAAAAACCAACAACCCTATTTGCTGACAAAACATACAACTTGCAGCAAACAAAATATGAAGTGTGTTGTTTTCAGGCTAAATGCATCCTAAATTCAGTATGTGAAGAGCTTCAACTATTGAAATTGTTCCAATTTCGTTCTTTTATTTGTTGCAGGGTGTAAATTATCGGTTGCGGGGTAGTCTGACAGCTATTAAAACCAGAGCACCACAGTTGGGAGGTAATTGCACTATTTACACAATCTTTTTCTATTCTGTTTTTAAAGGGATATTGGTTACAGTTCTCACTTCCCTTAGTTTACCTTCAGTACATAATCGTTCTGAAATGAACGTGATGATGAAACATTTCTGTTCCAAGAGCACATGCGTATTGATTCATACAACTGGTTTCTTATGGACTATGTTGTTTTCTGCTTTCTATGTTTCCCCTCACTGCTACCTCTTAACATTTCCCTTTTTTTAAACACAACCCATATCCAATACCAGTTTTTAGCTCTGTAAGCCTATCTTGGGCTTTACATAGCTTGCTCTCCAACTTTATGAGGTACTTAATAATATGTACTGTTACACGGTCTGGAAAAAGTGCAGATGAGACTTGTTCAGGGTTATGCTTCCTTTTTTTAAAATGAAAGAATCTAATGTGGACAGGTAATTGTACGTAGAATCTATGGAAATCAGTGGCACCTGCACACATTTTAAGGATGTGTGCGGGATTGTGGCCCTGACCAAAATATCTACTTGGTGCTTTTCTGAAAACGAGCAGGGTGCCTTTTCTCATGTTTGTTTGTTTTTAAAAATCAACGCCTCGTAACTCATGCATGTCATGCCAAACTGTGGTTTAGTGCAATGTGCAAGCACAGCCAACATCAGGCATTTGCTTCTGTTCTCCTGCCACTGGGCAGGCAGCCAAATAAAACAACTGTCTTGTTTCAACTGATTTTGTTTTGAAGTGCCTGGTTTTTCACATACTAATTGCATTTTATTAATATTTCCAAGCGGATTGAGGACTTGCACAGAATATAGTACTCCAGAGCTTTGAACTGTTGATGAGAAACGACTGGTGGCGGCCAGTAGATTCAGTTGTAGAGTGCAGTGAATAGAGTCTGTTAGGAAAGGAGAATCTGGATAGTGAGAGGCTTTATTGTTATTTCGGGATTTTTAGTTAACGTGATAGGAATTATGGGACGCGGGTGGTGCTGTGGTGTAAACCACTGAGCCTTGGGCTTGCCGGTCGGAAGGTTGGCAGTTCGAATCCCCGTGACGGGGTGAGCTCCTGTTGTTCGGTCCCTGCTCCTGCCAACCTAGCAGTTCGAAAGCACATCAAAGTGCAAGTAGATAAATAGCTACCACTCCAACGGGAAGGTAAACAGTGTTTCTGTATTCTGCTCTGGTTTTGCCAGAAGCAACTTAGTCATGCTGGTTATATGTCTATGGACAAACGTTGGCTCCCTCGGCCAGTAAAGCGAGATGAGCACCGCAACCCCAGTCAGTGGCCTTTACCTTTTTAGGAATTATACTTATGAAGACATTTGTGTATTGTCAGCTTCCTGAATAATTATTGGCAGATTTTGTCATGAATTTGTCTTTGCTTCTGTTGTGGGCTAGAAGCGGAATATCTACAGTAACCATTGCCTTTGCTGGGAACATGAAACTAATATCCAGAAACCCAAATAAGGAAACTGCTGTTAAGTACTGTTTTCGCCAGTTCTGAACCCAGGTATCTTTCCCCTTCAAATAGGTAGCTTTGCTGTGTGGGGTGGTCTCTTCTCCATGATTGACTGCAGTATGGTGAAAGCAAGAGGAAAAGAAGATCCTTGGAATTCCATCACTAGTGGTGCCTTAACCGGAGCTATATTAGCTGCAAGAAGTAAGAACACCAGTTTGGAGTGAATGTTTTTTGGAAATATTTCATTGAAAATATTTTAATGTCACTTTAAAAAAATGTTAGACAGTCTTATGTGCACATATGCGCTTGACCATTCTTTCCGCGGTAAGGGTTGTATTGTTTATAAAAGTAAGAATTTATAATGAACACATGATTGCATCCATATTGCTAAGATAGGAACTTCGACAATTTTAGCATTGAGAGGGGAGAAAAATGAGTTGTAAATTCACTCAAGAATAGAATCATTGAATGCCTTTTATTTGGTAAACAATCCGTACTGCTATTTCTTTCCTGTATTAGCTCAATTATTCTTCCTAGCAAAGATGCGCACATAACACATAGCTGACATTTCCAATAGTGTTTGTGAAATAATCTGCTGTACCATTATAAAATATTTTTAAAAGCAACCTTTTTCATATTCTACCTCTTTTCAGATGGGCCAGTTGCCATGGTTGGGTCTGCAGCTATGGGAGGCATTCTTCTGGCTTTAATTGAAGGAGCTGGTATTCTGTTAACGAGGTTTGCATCTACACAGTTTCCAAATGGTAAGATGCCTACCACAGCTTGGGATGCAACACAAGATGTTAGTCATGATTCCTTGAGACTTTCCGCTGTTTAGCCATTTGAATTCTGTTTATCTGAGGGAAGGCTATTCTAAACTATATAAAGATCTTTAAACCAAATGGTTTGGAAATTAAGATGGTATAATATTGAGGAATCTGGGAGACCAGGAGTGTGACAAGATGAGCTTTCTTATGAATTATGGATTAATCCGTAAGATTAATATCTTGAGATCTTCACAGAATTGGGAAATGCAAACTGATAGAAACCAACTATTAAGAACCATGGTTCTTGAACCATATATGGATTAATTCTCATTGAGGTGGTTGCCTTTATGCACACCGTTAAACTTTTAATGATTTACACTAAAGCTTGGGTTATCAACAGAAATGGTCAGAAATAACAACTTTTCAGGTTTTATCCTAGGCTTTCATGAGGATACAGTGGGATAAGTGGTTGTGCTTACAGTTGATGGGAAGATGCCCACAATGCCATGTGTAGTGCCTATGAAAATCAGTAATGGGATCTGTTTAGCCAAAGCAGCAAAGATGCTTTGGAAAGATATGTATGAATAGCCTAAATTGTCCAAGTATGCAGATTTACCCAGGAGTAGTCCAGTTGATTTCATTGAGTCTTACCTGCTTCATCAGTGAGGCGTTCTCAAAGTAAAGGAAGGATTGAACTCTGATTAATAAGAATACATACAGAGGCTTGAACCAGCAAGACTCTGGGAAGGGTGTGTATAATAATCTCCGGCCCAGGTCATTTTATTCACGAAAGAGCTTTTTACAGAGTGTTCGTAAGAACCTATCAGATTTCTTCTGAGCATTTCAACAAACCCCACGTGGGGACAAAGTTAAACTACAAACACTAATTAAGCATGCACTTTTGGGGTAAATAAAGAACAGAACTACAAAGGAGTGCCATCTGGCAACCCCTGAGGTCAGAAACAAGCAATACCCTAAGATTAACATCATAAGATTAACATATCAGAAAAGCTACATCAAAAGAAGCTGCCCACTGTCTTTCACAGCCCAGGATGCATGCCTGCCAAAGCAACTGGGCTGTGTATGCTGTGTATGTGACTTGTCAAGAAAGAGAAATGGGCAGTAGAGGAAATGGCCAGAGATGCAGAGTGTTGTGGGATTTGATCAGAAATTCTTGTCAATGAATTAAACCCAGTCAACACAACGCATTCATCGTGGACACAATGGCTTGATGCATATTTTATAATTCCTCATAGTAATCCCACCTGACCCCACACTCTGGATATTTGCACGCCTACAATCAGGACTGTGAATGTTTCCTTGGCAACTTGCAAATGTCCATGTGCATTTAACTTCCCACTGAAATATACAGCTTGTAGCTGAAAGTCCACTATTTCTCCACTAACCTCCTGTACTATATCCTCCTGACCGTAATTCCCACCTTCAAGATCCTTACTATAAGCTGATAGGGCATACGTGAGCAACCAGTAAGCTGCATGTACCCCTCTTGCTGTGTGGCCTGCCAGTTCCCCAATGCCACCATTACTGCCATACTTGCTGCTGCTGCAGCCAAGTTCAACATAAAAGGACTTCTGCTTGCTTGCCCTCCCACTCAGAAGTTTTAGGGGTGGTTTTCCTCCCCTTCATTGCTGCACTAAACTCATATTTGATCCTGCCGCCCTTGTCTGATCTTCCTTCTTCCTGTTTCCAGCCACAGAACCTGTGCCGTAGATCCTCTAGATACTTTGTGGGCTCTATGGCCTGGCTTCCTTTCCATCAGCTCCAGTGTTATTTTACAGTGCTGAGGAGCTAATCCATGCCCCTTTTCATACTCAAAATCTCCTATTGCTCAGCACTGGGTATGAAACAGATTAATCTCAGTCTGTGTTTGCAGTTTATGTTTGGTCTACTAGTAGGTACTTAAAGCAATTGTAGAGTAAATTATAAATGCTTGATCTGAAGACATACCCACTGTTAATATGCTGCAGAGCATTGAATACTTAATGTTTGTTTTGTGTTTCAAATGCAGGCCCTCAGTTTACAGAAGACCCATCTCAGTTGCAGCCCTCTCCATTTGGGGACTATAGGCAGTATCAATGATTTTGTGTGTCCTCCTGTTTTGTGCGGTACAACCAATTGTCATCCTTTATGAACGAGCAAAATGCAGCGTTATTTGAAGACTTTTCGTTGGATGTGTGCACCTTGGTTTTCTGTACTTTTCACAATATTTAAAAGATAATTATGAATAGTAGGATTCTATTATTGCAAAGTGGATATGAGGTGCTTGAAAAACTCTCTAATTAAGCCTTGTGGTAAGAGGATCAAGCAATGTATTACAGAAAGAAAGGAATCTGTGGCCTTTACAGTGTAGCATTTATCACACTGGTGCCAATTTTAAGGAAAAGAACAGTCATACTGCAACAGAGCTGCCTAGCCCAAGATCTGATGTCTTCTACAAGAGTGGACTAGTATCAGGGCAAATGAGGCTGTCTGCTTTCAGTTTTATACTAGACAATTGGAATTGGAGACAGAAGTGAATAGGGAGTATTTATTGTCTTTCTCCTCCTTACTATCTTTATTGCACAGACAGGTGTGAGAGGTGGTAATTATTTTTCTTAATACAGTGGTCCAACATAAGCACTCAAAGGGATATATTCATAGCAGAACTACTGGAGATAGTTCATAAAAACTCTACCATTTCTTTGCAGAGTACCTAAGGACTTCAGTTTGCTTTCTCCAGAGTTGTCCTGGGCTACAGGACACTCACATTTGAATGGCCATTTTGCATCCTTTACAATTAGATCTTCTATGTAATTCACAGATTAATGTAAGAGTGGAATGTTGATCATTTTATGGTGTAATTTGCACGTTGTAGGGTCTACTTCTCAAACAAGAGAAGCATTCAGAGTAAATCTATTACTCCCAAAACGTATTCAACACTTGCACAGCCTGAATATCTCTTTAACACTTTGAATGGACTTTCCACATCCAAATATGAATTGACAATATATTACATCCACAGTCTTCTTAACTGGATCAATGATGATTACTTTTGCCTAAATTAAAATCTGTTTGCAGGTGTCTATAAATGTGGAAAATTGAACAAGCTGAAATACTCCTGCTATTCCAGTCATTCAGCATTGTTCAGTGTTCCTCGTTACTGACCGTGCTTTTCCATTAAATGTGGTTATTTATAAATGTCATTTGTCTTTGACCTAATTATGTGAATGAAGAACTTGAACATACAAGGTGAAAGGCTTCAGAAGCCAAGTCAATTAGAGGTTTGTTTTGGCTCTCAGCAAGTGCAGAGATACAAATTTGGGGGCTGGGGAGGGAATTGGCATCCTTTGTGGCTCCAGCATTGGGAGGAAACCTTGTGTGGGTCTCACTCACCAGCCTGCCCTTTGGCATGGCAAGAGGGGCAAGCAATATTGTCAGACTCTAGTCCCAGATAAGTCTGTCTACATGCCTTTCAGATAAACTAGTCTTTGGAAAGGGAATGGTAAAAACGATAAGAGCGGATTTCTAAAGAGACGACACAGATCAGGCAAGAGCAATCCATATAGGCCCATAACTAGCCCCAAACCTACAGAATAGCTATGCAATGGATTGCCTGCACCTGAGAAAATCGTGCAGTTGTTCCATAGTGTTGAAAATGTTGGCTTTTATGAGCTCTGGAGAAAACTGAACAGGGAAAACAAGGGAGAGGGATGTTTTTGAGCACAATGTCATGCTAATGCCTCATAGAAGTGAGTGAACAAAGTGTGGCTAATCCACAGAAAATGGCTGACATGGAAGCAGGTGGTACGAGTTTGGCCTAGAGCACTAAGGGCCAACATGATGTCCTCAATACATTATTGGACTATACCTCCCAATTACAACTTCCCTAAGTGAGAGTAAGCTCCTGAAGGAACACTGGATACTTACAGCATGTTGCAATATTTGGTTTATTCACAAAAACATAGACTTAGTAGAACATAGATGGATACAAGCACCACTGCATTTATAGTCCACTGTCCCACATCAGATCCTCAGAGAGAGGCACACTGCACCCCAAAATACTCCTAGGTTCCTGCATTGCAGGGGTTGAATCAGATGACCCTTATGGTCCCTTCCAACTCTACAATTTTATGATTCTGTGAAACTGTTTGAGTTGTTACTTCACACAGAGAGACCTTCCATTAGCCCAGGGATGGGGCTTTTGCATTCCAGAGTTGATATCTGCTCAACCATCATAGATACAAATAGCAAAGATCACTGGGTGTGGTTCCATCCATACACAAGAGAGGTAGCAGCAGGTTTTGGGTGTGCAGAAGTACAAACAACTTTGTGTACAGGGAGTTCCAAAATGGTGCCCAAAGGCCACAAATGCTGAGGGATGTTTGAGGGGAATGGAAATCTGGAAGGGGGGGATGGCATGGAGCACCCTGGAATAGGGCAGGATTGGCTGGCTGGCATTGAGCAGGAACACTCCATAATTAAACTTTTTGTTTCAGGTCCCATGCATTCTAAAAATCTAGCAGTCATTCTGTGCCATCAACATATATTCTTCCAAAGGAAAGTCTCCTGGTCACCAAGAGTTTTTTTAGATATACGAGACTGAAGTGCCATATGTCCTTTGTGGGAAGGGGTTTCTCAAATTTACAGTACAATGACATAGATTTAAGGTACATTGACATACTATTCCATGTTGATCAAAACTGGTAGTGGCTTAGTTCAGGACTGCATTTTGAGCACTAGTCGAGCAGATGAATTAAAAGGCAGACAATATGATAAAAGTAAAAAAGTTAAATCTAGTTACCCCACTGAACAATAGAGCCTATCTGGCTAAATAATGGGAAATCTCAAATGCAGCAAGGTTAACACAGGTGAACAAACATGGCTGTTTAGGGGAAACATCTTTAGAGACAGAATTTTTGCAAAAATGTGCATCAAGTCATTTTGATGAGAAGTAGATACCACTCACTGCTACTGTCTTGTTTCACTGTCATTTCAAGGGGCGCTGTGCTACATTTTTGACCCTAGTACATTGTATCAGGTGCCAGAATTAGAATCAGAATAATCTTTATTTGCATCAGCCGGTAGCCGTAGCAATAAAGTAAAAGACAATGTACTGAAGATAGAGGTAAAAACTTAACTATACAAAATACATTCTGGAAGTTTACGTTAATAATAAAATAATAGATCTTCTTCTGATTGCCCCTGGTAAAAACTTGGCAGTTTTTGCTGTCACCTGATTATCTTGATCTGCTAGGACACAGTAGCAATGGTTGAGCGATGTGGTATGGATAGTAGTAACCTCACTCCTAAAATCTTTATGAAGAGTGCAAGCTAGAAGCACATGAGCTACTGACTGAGCGTTTTCCCACTCACTGAGACAAGTGAGGTTACAGGGAACCAGGCAGAGGGCCTTCTTGGTAGTGACATCCACTCTGTGGAACGCCCTCCCATCAGATGTCAAAGAGATAAACAAAGATGTCAAAGAGATAAACAACTACATGACTTTCAGAAGACATCTGAAGGTAACAGTTACGGATAGGTAGCCGTGTTGGTCTGCCATAGTCAAAACAAAAAAAATTCCTTCTTGTAGCACCTTAAAGACCAACTAAGTTAGTTCTTGGTATGAGCTTTCGTGTGCATGCACACTTCTTCAGATACACTGAAACAGAAGTTTCCAGACCCTTCTATATAGTGAGAAGGTGGGGAGGGGTATTACTCAGAAGGGTGGTGGGAATGGGTGATTGGCAGATAGCTGTGATGATCCTGTTGACGACTCTTAATGACTGCAATAGGTCTTGCAAGAAAAAGCAAGGGGTGAGAAGGTGAAAAGTGGCTTTGAGATAAGAATCCAATGTCTTTGTTCAGGCCAGGTTTCAGGCCAGACCTTACGCCAAAGAATAAACGGACATAAATCGGACATCAGGAATCACAAAACAGAGAAACCAGTAGGAGAACACTTCAATCTCCCAGGACATTCTATACAAGATCTCAAAGTAGCTGTTTTACTACAAAGGAATTTCAGAAATAGACTGGAAAGAGAAGCTGCTGAATTGCAACTTATCACCAAACTTAAAACCATGGAGAAACCTGGCCTGAACAAAGACATTGGATTCTTATCTCATTATACATGACAAAGCCACTTTTCACCTTCTCACCCCTTGCTTTTTCTTGCAAGACCTATTGCAGTCATTAAGAGTCGTCAACAGGATCATCACAGCTATCTGCCAATCACCCATTCCCACCACCCTTCTGAGTAATACCCCTCCCCACCTTCTCACTATATAGAAGGGTCTGGAAACTTCTGTTTCAGTGTATCTGAAGAAGTGTGCATGCACACGAAAGCTCATACCAAGAACTAACTTAGTTGGTCTTTAAGGTGCTACAAGAAGGAATTTTTTTTGATCTGAAGGTAACATCTGTTTCAGGAAGTTTTTGATGCTTGATGTTTCATTATGTTTTTTATATTCTATTGGAAGCCACCCAGTGTGGCTGCAGCAACCCAGTCAGATGGGTGGGGTATAAGTAATAAATTATTATTATTGTCATCATAATCATCATCAGAGTTTGCATTCTTGGTCATAATAAGCTGCTATGGTAGTTACAAATCTTTGCATTCACCAATAATGTAGTATTTTCAGCTGCACCCAAAGAGTGATATTCTCTCCTTAAGTTCTCTGTGTCACCAGATTGGCCTAGCTTGTGCCCATCTTCATATTTATGATCCCATTGACATTCCCTTTTTTTAAAAAAGTGTGTAGCCGCACATAGAAATGTCAACATAACTGGAAGATGAAACAGAGAAACCACCTCACAGGACTTTTCTTTGCTTACTGCCACCTATAGCTACTCACCCTGGGAAGGAAGTGAGCTGTGATTTTGCAATCACATCTGTGCATCAGGGAGGCAAAAGAGTGGAGGAAGGACACTGTCCACCAGTTCTCTAGCTCTAGTACTGCCCATCATGTTGACTGCCACCTGAACATCTAAGTTCCTAAGGCAAAAAAGTCTCTGTTCCATCCTGTGTTCCAAATGCTTCTTAGCGCTTGGAGGCTAATCTCCCCTCTGTTGAATTACAGATTTGGTGTAGGATGTTTAATTACTGGCTTTGGCTAAATTAAACCCTCAACGGTCTACCACCCTTAGTATCACAAGATTGTCATGAGAGCGCTTGAACTAAAATTGTCATCCAATTCAGGGACCAGCCTTTGTCCAGATGCTTATGCTGCTTATGATCAGCCACTCACTCTGAGTCGTAGTCACTGTAATGCGCACACACTCAGGGGCAGAGGCAGTCCTGCCTTCCAGGCCTTGCTTGTCAAAGCTTCCATGCTCAAAGTGTCCAATTGGGGAGTAGCTAGTACAGCGCAAGCCACCCCGGCCCTTCTGGGTGCCCAACTCCACAGTCCCCGCCCGGAGATAGTCTCCTGGGCGCTGTTTGGAGCCTGTGAGGATCTGGATGCGGAAGATTTGGGTAGCTTGCTTAAAAACAATTGTGAATGAATTCCCAGCAGAGGGGTCCTTGCCCCAGAAGTAGTCTTCCATGTTGCTGTAAGCCTTGCTGGGAAGGTAATTCTCAAACGTCTTAATATCTGTAATCATATCTGCAGGAGGGTTGTCGGGGTGTGTGGAGAGGTCCTCTTCAAAGTCTTCATCTTTCAGCTTGTTTACTGTGCCCTGGAAGGAAGAGTAGTGGCCAATGTGCTGAAAGAGGGACGGCTTGAAACGGATCGCGTCCTTCTGGGTAAGAAGGAGGCGGAAATGCACGAAAAGCCAGTCGCAGGGCATCTCTTGGTAAAAGAGCAGAAGGAACTGAGCGAGACGGGGCAGGTCGCTGGAGTGGTAAAGCTTGCCAATGTAGCCAAGCTTGGAGAACTCCAGGGTAACCCAGGGGGAGCCTTCCCGAGATGCCACAGACTTTCTGATGGCCGTGGAGAAGGACTTGGAACAACGGACGTCATCCTCAATCATGAGAAAGTAGGTGGAGAGGTTGCCTGCAAAGTTCATGAGGTAGGCATAATCCACATTCTGCTTCGATCTGAATCGCACACGGTCTTCGGCATCGTTGAAATTCCGTTTCAGGCCTTCCAAGGGAGGGTAGTATTCAGAAGGCGCATGGATGACCAGCAGGCGGCCCAGCAGGACTTGCGGAGCAAACCTCTTGGCAATTTTCTCCAGTGCTTGAGAATTCCACTCCTGGTCTGGATCAGCTAAGTGGACCACCACCACCATCTCTCTCAGCTCTTCACGCGTTGATTGTTGAAAGATGGACTGCAGGGTTTCCAGAAGGTAGTTCTCTTGCTTCCGCTTGACAGAACACAGCCCCACAGTCAGAAACTCTGAAATCAGGAGCCAAAGGGGAGACACCTCATGAATGCAAGGCAGCAGATTATAACAGGCATATTGTTCCCAATCAATGGGAAAAGCAGTTCCTTGCATCTACACAAATCCGCAAGAACATCGCTAAATCAAAGTGGCTGGCAGTAAATTCAAGACAGACAAATGAAAGTGCTTTTTCACTGAAGTAGGCTTCTTTCAAAGCATGCATTTGTGAATCCAGGATTTTATTCTGGAAAAATCTCTAGCTAATGTCAGACCAACATTTAGCAAAACTGTTGTTTAGAGTTGCAGAATAGAAAAGGCTAAGTACAGTGTTGTTACTGTTTGATGCAGAGTTATTCAATTTCTGCTAAAATGTCATCTCAGGACATTTCTGACCATAATTTTTTGCTGAAGTTGACAAAACGGACTTGGAATATATGAAGAATTCAAGGTCAGCTTAGTATATTAAAAATAAACTCGACCATGGTTGCATGTCTGTGGGGATGATTTTTCCCACCCTGTTAGCTTTATGAGTTTGGATTTCAAACTCTGCTCACTCAACATGCGCCTGGATGAGGCCAACAAATGGCCATCTTTGTGTATGAAATGATCAGCCCAGATCAAAACCTTTGCGCTCTACATCTTCAACTGGCTTTTATGTAACTCGCCTGGAGCTAGATTCTTCTGTTAATTTCAGAATGTTCTGAAATCCTAAATTTCAAATTTAGATAGGTCCTGGCTAACATAGACAAGTTTGTTGCACAAGTCCTATTCACTAGTAGCAAGAAAGTGATAGTGTTTACTTTTAACCCATAAGATGGTTGTGTTGTACCAAAGGTGAACGGCTCTGGAAGCTATGCTAACATCATCTTGGCACTCACGATAGGCCTACAATTAATTGGTAGTTGCTATGGCTATGAGCTCATATATGTTTACACATGCCTGATTTGATATCCTAATTGGTTTGCTTTGATGGTACCCTTATCAGTGGGAACTGGGATGTTGGGCACAGAGCCCAGAAGAAGAACTACCTATCATGTTTTGAGTATTGGCTATCTGCAACGTGGTCAGGTGGCTGACACAGACTGCCCTGCTGTATAAATACTGTATATATCTTTGCTTGGGTGCAGACAAGCTGTCTCCTTGCTGTAGAGTCTGTCCCACAGAAGGCTTTGAGCCAGGGCAAGGGGAACAGGCAGGCTGCTTTGCTGTAAGCCCATACCTATCTTCAATAAAGCCTCAGAACTCTGGTGGTTAAGACTCTTCTTGGAACTCCTGCTTCTCACGAACCCCCATAGGCTTTCTTCCAGCTCGGAGCCTGCGGCTTGGGTTCACAACAACATTGTTGAGTGCCAATGGGATTTTAAAAATCAGAATGTTTTAGGAAACACGACAATTATAAGTTTTGAAACCAGGTTGCCTGGAAGATCTGGTCAATCTGAGCAAAAGTGAAAAGAATGTGATATATATGCTCCTTCGCTCTCTTAAAAAAAAAACCCTGTGAATTTTACCTGTGGTACAGCAGCACGAATGTTTCTGTACCTGTCCCAGCATCAAATCAGAAAACAAGAAAAATCACCCCCAAATGAAGTGACAGCAAAGCACAGGTGAGCATAAGGCTGAGAGGATGGTCCCGGCTTGTTCCGCTATCATTTCCATTTGCTGAGAAGGGAGGTGAGGGACCATCATGCGTCTATGCAGGGCATAGGTTGTCTTGAATGTGTGTGCACACAAAGAGGACATGGATAGCTCAGTTGGTTAGACCATGGTGCTGATAACGCCAAGGTTGCAGGTTCAATCCCTGTATGGACCAGCTGCATATTCCTGATTCTGTGCTATGCTATGCTATGCTATGATTCTGCTATGAAGGTGTTGTTGTTTGTGCCCATGCACACCTGACTACTTTTGGTGCATTGCTAGCCAGAGATCCTCTCACACCGAGGCAGTGGGAGAGGATATAGCTGCAGTGCCTCATACCCCTTTCCACTGCCTCTCCCTCCATTTCCTTCCCCACATCTGTGGTACTATAGGAACCCAGTGGCCTCCTGAGTACAGTGGAGAAGGAAGGCAAGTGAGCAAAAATATGTTTTTTGGATGGGAAGGAAGAATTTCCATTGTCTGAGCCACTATGCCTCTGAATACCAATTGCTGTGAATGGCAGGTGGGCAGAGTGCTGATACACCCATGTTCAATTTACAGGTTTCCCACAGGTCAGCCACTGTGAGAACAGGATGATGTTCTAGATGGGAACAGGCCTGATCCTGCAGGCTTGCCTTCCATTCTTATGAGATGCATCAACCACATCCTCACCTGTTGCCTTGGACATGCAGAAAATGAGCAAATGGACAGAAGGGGCAGTTGCCCCTTTCCTTCTTTCCCTGATAGCAAGCACAATAATTGACGAAAGCTATGGGACGCAGGTGGCGCTGTGGGTTAAAGCCTCAGCGCCTAGGACTTGCCGATCAAAAGGTCGGCGGTTCAAATCCCTGCGGCGGGGTGCGCTCCCGTTGCTCGGTCCCAGCGCCTGCCAACCTAGCAGTTCGAAAGCACCTCCAGGTGCAAGTAGATAAATAGGGACCGCTTACTAGCGGGAAGGTAAACGGCGTTTCCGTGTGCGGCTCTGGCTCGCCAGATGCAGCTTTGTCACACTGGCCACGTGACCCGGAAGTGTCTCCGGACAGCGCTGGCCCCTGGCCTCTTAAGTGAGATGGGCGCACAACCCCAGAGTCTGGCAAGACTGGCCCGTACGGGCAGGGGTACCTTTACCTTTACCTTTATGTGTTTCTGTACACTGTAAGCTTCCAGCTCTATTTCCCCACTGGATGGCAGTGTAAGGCCAGAAATGGACAGAAAACCCAACTTTTACCCATTCAGGTAAAGAAGGAAGCAGCCACAAGGGGCTCTCTTCTGTCTCAGATTTACAACCTTGATGGCAGAAAGTGAGGAGGAATTAAAGAATCTTTTACTGAGTGTGAAAGAGGAGAGCGCAAAATATAATCTGAAGCTCAACATCAAAAAAACAAAGATCATGGCCACTGGTCCCATCACCTCCCGGCAAATAGAAGGAGAAGAAATGGAGGCAGTGAGAGATTTTACTTTCTTGGGTTCCATGATCACTGCAGATGGTGACAGCAGTCACGAAATTAAAAGACGCCCATGACAAACCTAGACAGCATCTTAAAAAGCAGAGACAACACCTTGCTGACAAAGGTCCATATAGTTAAAGCTATGGTTTTCCCAGTATTGATGTATGGAAGTGAGAGCTGGACCATAAAGAAGGCTGATCGCTGGAGAATTGATGTTTTTGAATTATGGTGCTGGAGGAGACTCTTGAGAGTCCCATGGACTGCAAGAAGATCAAACCTATCGATTTTGAAGGAAATCAGCCCTGTGTGCTCACTGGAAGGACAGATCCTGAAGCTGAGGCTCCAATACTTTGGCCACCTCATGAGAAGAGAAGACTCCCTGGAAAAGACCCTGATGTTGGGAAAGATGGAGGGCACAAGGAGAAGGGGATGACAGAGGATGAGATGGTTGGACAGTGTCCTTGAAGCTACCAACATGAGTCTGACCAAACTGCAGGAGGCAGTGGAAGACAGAAGTGCCTGGTGTGCTCTGGTCCATGGGGTCACGAAGAGCTGGACACGACTAAACAACTAAACAGCAACAAAGGCAAACTAAGGCCCAATCCCCTTCTAAATCTGGCCTGCAGAAGGTCCGGGAATCAGCGTGTTCTTACATGAGTAGAATGTGTACTTTTATTTAAAATGCTTCTCTGGGTTATTTGTGGGGCATAGGAATTCGTTGCATCTCTGGGTTATTTGTGGCGCATAGGAATTCCAAAATATAGTCCGGCCCCCCACAAGGTCTGAGGGACAGTGGACCGGCTCCCTGCTGAAAAAGTTTGCTGACCACTGCCCTAGAATTAAAGGCAGAAACATGGTTCTACTGCAGAAGTCTGCGCTTAGCAAAAGATGAGATCCTATTAGTGAGCCCACAAAGGCATCCCACATTCCCAGTTCTCTCTGATCACATCCGCACCGTAAATTTAAAGCACTCTCATAGCACTTTAGCTGTCTTGACTTCCTCCAAAGACTCCTGGGAGCTGTAGTCTGTTAAGGGCACTGACCACAAAGGCCTGCAGTTCCCAGGATTCTTTGGGTGAGAGCCATTACTGTTAAAGTGGTACAAGAGTACATAAAATGCATGGTGCCAGTGTGACAGATCTGTGCGTGCACAGTCCCACATTCTCTTGCGACAGCCTGAAATGCAAATTTATTCTATGCAAACATGGACTTCAAAAATGGACCCATTGCCTGCTGTGCACCTCTGAAGTTTTGATCTGCCTTTTGGGAGGTGTGCCGTACTCACTTTTCTGGGGTGGGGGGATGCCAGCAAGATAGCGATAAGAGATGTTCAGGAAGTTGGTGGCATTCCCTAGCTTTTGGAGGCTACGTTGGTTCCAGTCAGTGTGCAATTGCTGTAGCCCCACATCCTGGGCCCACTGTCGTACTTCCCTCTGTGAAAAAACAGGACAACAACACTTAGAAGAAAGTATATGTTCCAGAGCACATCTGTGGGCCAACACAATGGGCTCCGCATCTCTAGATACGGGGACAACAAGCAAGGTAGGTTCTTGGCAACTCCCAAAGTTACCACCATCACTGCTCAAAATAGGGGGTAGCTGAGTGCCTATCAGTTTGGAAGCAGAAAGGGGATGGTTAACAACAACAACAACAACAATTTACAGTATTTATACCCTGCCCTTCTGGCTGGGCTTCTCCAACCACTCCTGGCGGCTTCCAACAAAATATTAAGCTTCCCTAAACAGGGCTACCTTCGGATATCTTCTAAAAGTCTGATTGTTGTTCTCTTTGACATCTGGTGGGAGGGCGTTCCACAGGGCAGGTACTCTGTCTGGTTCCCTGTCACTTGGCTTCTCACAGTGAGGGAACCGGCAGAAGGCCCTCGGCACTGGACCTCAGTGTCCAGGTAGAACGATGGGGGTGGAGACGCTCCTTCAGGTATACTGGACTGAGGCCATTTAGGACTTTAAAGGTCAGCACCAACACTTTGATTTGTGCTTGGATATGTACTGGGAGCCAATGTAGGTGTTTCAAGAAACGAGTTATATGGTCTCAGCAGCCGCACCCACTCACCAGCCTAGCTGCTGCATTCTGGATTAGTTGTAATTTCCGGGTCACCTTCAAAGGTAGCCCCACATAGAGCACATTGCAGTAGTTCAAGCGAGAGATAACCAGAGCATGCACCACTCTGGTGAGACAGTTTGTGGGCAGATAGGGTCTCAGCCTGCATACCAGATGGAGCTGGTAAACAGCTGCCCTGGACACAGAATTGACCTGCGCCTCCATGGACAGCTGTGAGTCAAAATGACTCCCAGGCTGTGCACCTGGTCCTTCAGGGGCACAGTTACCCCATTTAGGACCAGAGAGTCCTCCACACCTGCCCGCCTTCTTTCCCCCCCAAACAGTATTTCTATCTTGTCAGGATTCAACCTCAATCTGCTAGCTGCCATGCATCCTCCAACTGCCTCCAGGCACTCACACAGGATCTTCACCGCCTTCCCTGGTTCTGATTTGAAAGAGAGGTAGAGCTGGGTGTCCGCAGATGAAATAAGGTCTTCTTCGCCATCGTTATCACCAATTGGTAGGCTCGACATTGAGCTCTAACCCGTGTCTGGTCAGATTCAGAATGAGTTATCAGCCACTGGTGCTCTAGCTGTCTCAGTGATTGTTTCATTGCCCTCAGATTCATGCAAACCATGGGCTGTCCAGGCTCCATGCAATCGGAGAGGGCGCTTCGGAGCCAAACAGTCAATAGCCCTGGTTAACTCCACATTCCAGCGGCCACCAGGGAATCAGCTGAAAGGCCATCAGCATGGGATAAAACATCCCCTACCACTCTCGGGAAACCATTTGGATCCATTAAGTGGCGGGGGCAGACCATCCAAATCGGTCCCACCTCCCTGCAGAGAGGAAGAGTTGCATCAGGAAGTTGCACCAGGAAGTGATCTGGCCATGGCACTTCTTTAGTTTTGCTTTTACTTCATGTCAGATCACCAACATCCATAGAGGTGAACACCAGGTCTAAGGCATGTCCGCGGCTATGAGTTGGGCCATACAGTGGTGCCTTGCAAGACGAAAAGAATCCGTCCCGCGAGTCTCTTCGTCTTGCGGTTTTTTCGTCTTGCGAAGCAAGCCCATTAGCGGCTTAGCGGATTAGCGCTATTAGCGGCTTAGCGGGCTTAGCGGATCAGCTGATAAGCCGCTTAGCGGCTTAGCGGATCAGCTGTTAAGCGGCTTAGCGGATCAGCTGTTTAGCGGCTTAGCAGTTCAGCTGATAAGCGGCTTAGCGGCTTGGGAAAAAGAGGGGGGGAGGAAAACCCCCCCGCAGGAACTTGCAAGACATTTTCATCTTGCGAAGCAAGCCCATAGGAAATTCGTTTTGCGAAGCACCTCCAAAACGGAAAACCCTTTCGTCTAGCGAGTTTTCCGTCTTGCGAGGCATTCGTCTTGCGGGGCACCACTGTACTTATTCAGGGACAGCCCCATGGAGGCCATGCTTTCCACGAAGTCCCTAGCAGCCTCTTGTAAGGTCATGTCAGCGTGGATGTTAAAATCTCCTAGGACAACCAAACTAGGTATCTCCAGGAGAACACCCGCCATGACCTGAAGCAGCTCGGGCAGGGATCCTTGGTACAGCAGGGAGGTCGGTATACCAAAAGGAATCCTGTACTGCCCCTATTGCCCAGCCTCCAGAACATGCACTCAGAGAACTGGATCTTCCCAATAGGGCACCTGGTGCAAACTAATGACTTCCTAAAAATCACTGCAACCCCCCCCCCCCCCACAAGGCCTGGGTTGCTGTGCGTAAGAGAAACCTGATGGACAAGCAGCAGCTAGGACAGGCCCATCTGCTTCATCCAAGTCTCTGTTACACATGCCAGGTCAAGTCCTCCATCCACGATCAAGTCATGGATCACAATGGTTTTATGGATCATTGACCTGGCATTGCACAGCAGCACCTTCAGATTGTGTGGGTATCCCTTGCTGATTCCAGTAACCGTCCGGTCAAGACCAGACCTGGAGGCAGGGATAGTCCTCAAACAACGACTAAGCCTGCCTCCTCGATAATGACGTGGTCTGATCTTAGCGTAACTCCTCCTCCTACCCGTGATCACTGAGATCGGTTGTCCCAGTGCTCCCCCACCCCCGTGGAACCTGCCCCAGCCATTTTTTTGGCTGGGACCCACTCCCAGGCAGCCCTGACCCCTCCCCTTAAAATCAAATTAAAACCTATACAACAACAACCACAAAACAATAAAAACCAAAAACAGTAAAAGATACAAACACACCAAAATTAAACAAATTCCCACACCCGGCTAAACATCCATCCCACCCCCACCCCGAAGCCTCCTTGGAGCCTTATAAACTGTGGTGGTGAGTATGGGGCCAAGGTGGAAAATGGGCTTCATACTCAAGGGACTCCCAAGGTATGCAGAAAAAGTTTGTAGAATCATAGAATTGCAGAGAGAGACCTGCCTTAAATGTATGGTGTGTATGAAGCCAGCATAAACTCCTGTTGTTGTTGTCGTTTGTGTGTAAGCATACTTGCTTCCTAGCCACAGCTACAGGAAAACCCCGGGTTTCTCCATTATCTGTAATGAACAGCTGATTATGTGTGTCTATCAATGACATAAATCACCAAGGGAAGTCAAGACACATAATAAGGTTGGGTGTTAATTTTCAGAGAGGTAGGGAAGAAAATGGGTAGCAGAGGGAATGGTTTGTTCGAGCTGCTTGCAGCTGAGAAAGAATGCTGGAGGAGAGGTTGTTGGGTACAAGCCTTCCCTGCAATATGTTGTGGCATGTTTCAGGAGGGAGAAAAGAAGGAAATGACACCTTTTGCCTTTCCTAGTCTTTAGAGCCAGTCACACTCCACCCGCTGCTATTTAGCAATACAATGTGAAGTTTAGGGTTGGCAGCCTCCCCCTCCCCCACTGCCCGTCCGCTGCAACCTGAGTCCGAGGACTCTACATAACACAGGTGGATGTAGGAAGCTCTTCTACCTTTCAAAACCTCCCCCTGTCCCAAGAGGTCTAAGCAGCCCTGAACAAGAGTTTCTTAGGGGTGAGGATTCACCACAATGTATTTTTGTAGGAATCACTTGGAAGGATTATAATGAGGAATCAGAACCCAAGATATATATGGTGATTTGATGCCTGTCACGTTCAATCCATGTTCCTGCTATCAAGTGAGAGAATGGGTGCAAGACCAGTTTCTGAGGAAAAGAGGAAGAAGACCCTACATCTGATTTCAGGGTACCATTACAAAGGCTTAACATTTTCAATCCCATCAGTTATTATTAATTGTTTATCCCCAATGAAGCACCTTTTGGCTTTTCTGCCTCAGTAGCTGTGTCCACAGCTATCTTTGACCCCCTCTCCCCAATGAAGGACGTGTCACCAGTTATATGTAAGAATCTGGATCCCCACCCCCCTGCAAAAAAAGATGGAGGTGGGGGTGAGGAGTCAGGTCCCTATGTTCCCTGAAGAAATTTTGCAGAAATGTCTCGACAGAATCCCTGGCTTCTAGCCAAACAGCAGAACAACAGGATGGGAGTAGCAAGGCCTGTTGGGTATCAGTTTCCTTTTATTCTGCCCAGAACATGTGGTTTATGCTATACTCACCGTCTCAGAATCCTCTTGGGTCCAAGGAGACAGACTTACAAGGAGCAGGAACACAAGCAGGGAAATAGCTGCTGCAAGTGAACGCCTTAAGAAGAACCGCATGGCAACTGGAAGCCTGGATATGAGGGCTCCTTCCTAGAGGCTGGCAACTCCACAGGCCCTGGGTCCTCACGCTGTTACCTGGGGGGCGGTAATGAAGATCTGAGTAGAAAGGCTGAGATCTGTGTTCTTTTCTTTTCTTCTAATAAAAAGTAGTAGTAGTAGTAGTAATAATAATAATAATAATAATAATAATAATAATAATAATAAAAAAACAACCTTTACTGTCACTACACCACCTGTGTGCAGTGAAATTAAACAAGCCCCCCCATACACTCAGTGTTGTTCACGCTCTGTGTACTTGTCGGAAGTCAATTACACCACTATTTTTTTTCCCATTCAGCAGCCCAACAGCCCAAACTGTTCTTTAATCTCTTGGTGCGGCTGACTATACTTCTGTATCTCCTGCCCGAAGGTAGGACATTAAAGACGTGCTGGCCAGGGTGTGAGTCGTCTCTAAGAATTTTCCTCACTCTCCTGAGGCAGCGGTCCCCCACGATGTCATCTAGCGAACTCTGAGGACAGCCCATGATGCCATGTGCTGTATTCACCACCCTCCGTAGGGACTTCCCTGTCCGTGGCTGTCAAACCAGCATACCACATTATTATACAGTATGAAAGGACACTTTCTATTGTGGTCCAGTAGAAGGAGATCATCATTTTTTGTTTGACATTGTTCTTTTGCAAGACCCTGAAGAAATGGAGTCTCTGTTGGGCCTTCCTAACCACCTGGGTTGTATTGATTTTCCAAGTGAGGTCTTCACTAAGGTAAACTCCCAGGAATTTAAAGGAAGAGACTCTCTCCACACACACACACCCCTGATATACAACGGGCTAGTTCCTCTCTCTTCCTCCAAAAGTCCAACACCATCTCCTTTGTCTTGCTGATATTTAGGTGCAAGTTCTTCTCTAGGCACCATGTGGAGACTTTTTGAACCTGCTCCCTATACGCTGATTCATCTCCACCTGTAATTAGACCCATTATGGTGATATCATCTGCAAACTTAATAAATGCAGTGGATGGATCAGATAAAATGCAGATTTTCACATTGCCATATATAGTAACCCTGAAACAACGTAAGTTTAAGGTTCTTTTACCCAACTCTCTTTATAAATATCTACCTGAACTAGTATGTGGCTGACACTGGGAAGCCCCCTGTAAAGAAAATAAACAGAAGGGAATGAAAGCAAAATAGGTTAGACCACAAACGAAGTATATGGTAGAATATTTTCATTTATTTTATTTTTTCTATAAATTGATAATCTGCTCATTTATAAATATGTAACAAGACAGGGTACAAAATATCAAGATAATGTCAACAAAATACTAATAAAACAGCCATAAAACATCCAAAAATATCAATTAATTCTGATTGGCCTAATATCTGCACCTCACCTTTTAAAGTGATGCTAGAGAGGTTTAAGATTGTAACTCTACACCCCCTTTCAAGTCGGGAGGAAGTCCCACTGAATTCAACGACTCTGCTTCAAAGTAAAAAAAGCACAGGACTGGGCTGCACATCTGCCCACAATACTATTCCCTGTGCAGCCAACACTCACACAAGGCAAGCTCTCCTTTCTTTGATATGATCTCCCAGTCCAAAAGCAAAATCAGTGCTGCTCTTACCCAGCCACTTCCTGCTCAGTGCATTTGGCAATCAGCCGTTAGTGTTTCCATTTAGCACCAAAATGAGATGCAAACTAGCATAGCCCAAGCACTACTCAGCCTACCTTTTCACAGACCTTTGTCCCGTCCCAGCAGGGCAGAGTGCACCTCTCTATTTCTTCATCCAGTGGGTTCCTTTCATGGGTGTGGCTAAGCAGGTGGCTGGAAGTGACAGCAGCAAAAGAAGGAAACTGAAAGTCATGCTCCATTGAGAAGTGATGTATTGTGAAGGACCCCAGTCTTCAAAGTCTCCCAGATAGGTTGGCTATAGAGAAAGGCATCATCCTAGCCAAGGGAGGGACAAGTGCTTTCCAGCAAAGCACAAGATTCAGAATGGTCTTCCAAGAGCCGAGTGATGCAACCAGACTTCCACAACCATCCTTCCACTGGCAGCTGGCAAGGACCCAGGTATTTTCAAGATTCTCTCATCATTTGCTCTCTTCTCCACATCAGGTGGCTCTTTGCCCCAGTCTTAGGCAGATAATATGAGGGGAAATGCCTGCGGAGAAAGCAAATGTTTGTCTCAGAAACATTATACACCTATAGAGCTCTCTCCATATATTATTTATACTACGGAGTCAGCACAGCTAATGCTCTTTCCACTTAGCTTTTATTGCTTAACCACTTCCCAGCAGTTTCAGCAGAGACTATCCATGACAAATCAGTGAACAGATGTGTGGTCAGAAGCCTCCCCATTGGCCCAAGGCAGAGCCAGTCAATAAGGCCTTTGTTGTACATTGAAGAAAGGAAAGCAAATACAGAAAGAATTGGAGGAAGCAACTCTCGAGACACTGAAACCCAGAGCAGGATAAACATCTGCAGCCTGCACTTGTGTATTTAGAAGAACACGATCTTACGCATACCTACTCAGAAGAAGTAAGCCCCTCTGAATTGTGTGAGATTCTGGCCAATCCAGTTTATTGAGCACTCATTCTGATTCATTTGCAGGGATATTAAACAAGCAAGTTGTGGCAAGCAAGTGCTGTCCTACACTTCCTTGTGCATTGCTTCCCTGTTTGCAAAAAGTCTGATTCTGGGTGAGTGGGGAAAGCAGGCTTGTTGTGCAAGAACACCAAATCAACATCAATTGTGCAACGTGAATTTGCAGTTGAATCCCAACAGAAAATAGCAACTGTCTGAAAGTGTCCTTACTCCCAGGTGAGTGGGCATAAAATTCCATCCTCCATAAACATGGACAAAACCGACATTTGGAAGACATAAGTGTAGGATAGGAATGGTTTGCCTTGTGGGTGAGTTATTGCAACAGGTATGGAGAGATGGTCCCTTCTGCAACATGCAGCTTGCAGGTCACTTAAAGAGCTATCAGAACTCCAAAGGCAATGAGGTAGTGAGATCTGAGCTGAGCGATCAGATCTCTGGGAGTTTTGTCAGGTGCGTTGTCCATACCTATTCAGCAGGTATTGAGGAACATGGGTTACAAACTAGGTCTGTGTACACACCATACATTTAAAGTGTGCACACACCCAATAATTCTTGTTATTGGGTGTGTTTGTTAAGGACGCTGGGACTTGTAACTTTGTGAGGGGTAAGCTGCATTTCCTAGGATTCCCAGGAAGGGTGTGTTGTTTTAAATGTACACAGATAGCCCTCAAGGCATATTTTTGGATCACTGACAGATTTTGGATCACTGACAGCTGGACCACTAATTGAAGCTGATGGAAGGCACTCCATGCCAGCAAAGCTACTTGAACCTCAAGTGACAGCAATGGAGCCAGTGGCACCTCCATGCTACTCCTTCAGAGGGAGTGTAACCCCATCAAGGGGAGGCAACCTCCCAGCCATGTGGTCTAGGGAACCGCCCACTAACAGTCCCTCTCTTATCTGGAAACCTCAAGGTTAGATTACTGCAATGTGTTATACGTAGGGCTGCCTCTGAAGATGGTTCGGAAACTTCAGCTGGTGCAGAATTCAGAGGCCAGGTTGCTCACTGGAGCAAGACGGTCTGAGGATATTACACCGATCCTGGTCCAACTGCACTGGCTATCGATTAGTTTCCAGGCCCAATTCAAAGTGCTGGTTTTGACCTATAAAGCCTTAAATGGCTCAGGACTGCAATACCTCAAGGACCACCTCTTTCCATATGAATCTACCTGGATCCTGAGGTCATCTTCTGAGGCCCTTCTTCGTGTGCCGTCTCCTTGAGAGGTCCAGAGGGGGGGAACACAAGAACAGGCCTTCTCTGCAGTGACCCCCTGTCTGTGGAATGCTCTCCCCAGAGAAGTTCACCTGGTGCCTTCACTATACACCTTTAGGCCCCATTACTTTTTAACCAGGCCTTTTGTTGACCTGATCAACATCCCATCCCATACCCTTTCAAAATGTGGCTCTTTTGGGGGGGGGGTATTATTGGGTTATTGCTTTTATTTTTATTTTATATACTGTGATCCTTTTAGGTGAACCTCCCTGAGACCTCTGGGTATAGGGCAGTATATAAATCATCATCATCATCATCATCTGAGCTTCAGTTTGTTGGCTCTCATACAGTCCATTACTGAGGCAAGACAACAGCCACACTTGCAGATGTAAAGGAGAAGTAGAGCTGTGTGTCACCAGCATATTGCTGACCAGATACTCCAAAACTCTGGATAAGCTCACTCTGTGGTTTCATATTGATGTCAAACAGCATGAGGGATAAAATCAAACCCTGAGGAACCCCACACTGAAAGCTCCACAGGGCTGAAAAGCATCCCCCTCTGGAAACGGCAATCTAAGCAGGACCAGAACCACCACAAAGGGAGCTGGCCACTTTTTGTAATATTTATATAGCGGCAGGTGCATGGGTGAATAGGATCAATTCACCTGCCCAGCACTTGTTTACTCTTTCTCTTATTTATCCATCTCCCTCTCTCGCCATTTTTGTTCAATCAAGCATCTGTTTCTGCTTCCTCCGGACTCCACTCCTTCCTGAGTGATTAGCCCAGCCTGAGCCACCCACTGACTGACTGCCTGTGCTGTCCCCAGGACTCCTGCTACCATCCTCCTCTGTGGAGGCAGCCATGCTCTGCGTGTGCTGGGAGGAAGCCCTTTTGCTCACAGCAGGGTTGAAAAGGTGGGGGAGCACATCCGAAAGCAACGATTTAAAGAGACCGCAGTTGCTACTTTCCTGGCCTGCCCTCAAAACCACAAAAAATATGGGGAAGGAGATCCTTCACCGAGAGACAAATGATAAGCTGGTCTAAAGCAAGAAGAAACTGCTTCTCCCCACACTTGCATTTCCAAAATTAATACTGCGTATATTGTTTAAAAAAACAGCATATATGTGTATATGAAATTTAGCATAGAAATACTAACATTGTGCAAGGAATAAATCATTTTAAAACTCCAAATCACTCCTAGATCCCCTCCTATAAAATTACTTCAATGGGTTGCCTAATTCTCTTCCATGTGGGCAGCTGCCACTCTGAATTATGCAAGCTGGGGGGTTCAGGCTAGGCTAATGGGGGCCAGGGACAGGGTCTGCTGTAAATGAACTTTAGATATATGGTGTGTATTTAAAGCCCCATCCCAGAGAATCCTGGGAACTATAGTACACCACCCACAGAGCTACAATTCCCAGCACCCTTAACTACAATTCCCAGGATTCTTTGGGGGTGCTTTAAATCAACGGTGTGTGTAGACTCTGGACATAATAGGAAGAGACTCTGTAGATGCTAATGTGTTTCGTTTTTCTTAAACGGTCTTCACCCACCCTCCATGGTAATGTGTATTACATCACTTTCTTCAAAGTGTGATGAGCCAGTTTGCTGTGTACAGTACCTTGTTTTGAGGTCCCTCCTACTCATTCTGCGGAGTGAGGCCCCTGGGCCTCTGCCACAAAGCCATGGCGCTCCTACTGCCTCTTGCATTCTGATTTGACACCTCTCCTGAGCACCAAAGGCAGCTCTTTTCTCATATGCTCTGTGCAATTTCATAGTTATCCGAGGTGCATTTCCAGGGAAGGATCCCACCCTACCCGCCTCCAGAGATTCCTTTACAAAATGTTTAGGAACAAATACAGTTCTTGTTATCTCACCGGAAAAAAGAAGTGGCAGCATGGAAAGCAAATGTGGGCTGGTTGAGAATGTGAGTCACAACTTCCATTCTTGAGATGAATGAGTGAAAGCGAGGGAATCAGAAATGTCATGAGCGGTAGTAGGGCCCTGTAGCATAATGAGTAAACTCTACTTATTCTTTCAATCTGCTTACGCCGGGAATCTGCTCTAAAGCAGATTCTTGTTCTGGGTTGAGATTTCTATTCCAGCTGACAAGCATTCTTTGTAATTCCAAGGGCTGCACAACTTTCCACTGTTTTATTTTGGGACAGAGGTAACAAAGCTTTCTAGATCAAACGCATTCTCGTGGACTAGTTTTATAGCTCACTAGTTTTTTTTCTTTTACAATGCTTTGGGGAAAGGCTGCAGCTCAGTGGCACGGCACAGCTAGGCTTGCAGATGGTACCAGGTCCAGTCCAGACTTGAAAGACCACAGAAGAATAGAGTATGCACACTATATATCACAAATGAAAAGTGGCAGGTTTGCAAGTCTGTGAGCAAGTGACTTGCAAGTGACATGCCCATGGCTTCTCAGTCTGCTCATTAGGTGTTAACCATTGATGAACAGCTTCAAGACTCCTGCTCTTCTCTTTGTTTAGCATTGGAGCTACTAGGCAGCCCTTCCAGTAGATTTCTGCTTGAGTCTGCTGATTTCTGCTGGAGTCCAAGGCTGTGGGAGAAACAAGACCCTTTGGGGCTATTGATGCTGTGAACCCCTCCTTCATAGGTTCAGGTTATATATATGTGTAAATAAACCATATTTCATAAAGACACCCCAGTTTCTGCTGTGCCTTCCAAAAGGCAACACAGACCTTGAGTCTGGAACCCCTGAAACCTTGCACTACTCAGAGACGGAGGAGGTGTGCAACAGTATGAAGCTTAGGTGGTGGTGAGGAAATCCAAGAAAGTGATTTTTAAAATTCTATTTCTTCCTGCAGAGCTTCTGGCACTGTCTCTTTGGCATAGCTACAGGATTAGGGTAGGTCTGAGTAATCTCCCAGGAACCTGTTGCAGCTTGGTGGCTCTTGGTTCTACATGGGGTAACCTTGTAGTTCAAAGTTTCCTCAACGCTGCCTATTCATAAATTGACTTTCCTGTGAGTCATGTCAGCAAAACCAGCAAGGTCAAGTTATAAATGAGGAGCATGTGGTGGTGAAGAGATCCAATTACCTACGTACATAATCCAAAAGGTGAGCAATATAACAGAAAAACAAACGTCTGAATTAGTTGCCAAGCAACCACAAAAAACTGGCACAGTAAGTATTTTGTGCTCTTCCTCCCCTCGGTCCCTCCTCCCGGCTCCTGTCAACCAGCTTGAGGCCATTTGCCAGGAAAGGAAGGGACAAGGCTGTCCCCCTCCCCACCCCGCTTTATAGCAGTGTTTAAAAACAGGTGTACATTTATGGTAAATATGCACCTTTTGTGCTGGATTCTTCAAAGTGCTGCCCAAATATGCTAGAGACGTGGGTGCTCCTCCTAGGCTCACCAAAAGTCATTGGGCTGTGCCCTCAGACCCACCAAAAGTAGCTGTAAAATCTACAAATAGGCAAGGACCTTTATAAGGACCAACCAAAATGCCCCAAATGGTGGCATGTCTTCAAGTTCTCCAGAACACCAAGCAACATCATGCACAAAGCAGGAAATTTGAGGTGGTTTTTTTTTTTGGAAAAGCATTCCTTCCTTACTTCCTATGTCCTCATCTCCACATACCACTATTTCATGACAGTTTGCTTGGTTTTAATAAAGGTACTGCTCAGCTGTGGGTTTTGGAGGGTTCCCCTCATGAGCGTAGCCAAGTTTTTTTTGAGGGGGGCAGGACTTTTGTTGAGGGGGCAGAACTGAAGTGATCGGTCAGTTACTTAAGTATTTCTATTGTTTTACTTGATTGGGGGGGCATCTGCCCTCCTGCCCCCCTTGGCTACATGCCTGGTTCCGCTCCCCCCCACATGGACCAAGACTGCTGCCTTTACTTTTTATGTGCCTTCAGAAACAACTCTGCTCACTAGCTCCACCCACAACCCTTCACCAAACTCTGCCTAGGGGAGCTGAGAGGGGTGGCATCCCCCCTCCCACATTGTGTTCATCCAGCCATCTGATGCAGTTGAAGAAGCCATTATTATGTCCTGTGCTCAGTTATTCAGCCGAATATATCCAACTAGATCAAGTCTATAGCACAGAGTAATGTAACATTAGTTAAAATTGAAAGAAGGCTCAGGATTGTTTGACAAGCCACGGCAAAAACTGCACACGGGTTGCTGTGAATTTGCGTCAGAGACCTGGAAAATCTATTTCTGCAAATATGCATTTGCACCCTCTTATCGGTTATATCACTGAGTGCACCTTCAGTAAACTGAATTAGGCACAAAGCATGGGTGAGGGAGTTTGTTTCAAAGGAGGCAGCTGTCAAGTCAAGCGCAGCGGAGGTAAGAAGTGAGGCGATTTTCATCACGAAATCATGAACATAATGTAGAGATTGGCAAGAACAACAGGCAGAACGAGGGACAGCATGAGAGCAAATGATATCAAATGTGCTTGTTTTTTTAAAAAGGCTTGACAATTAAGGAAGTGCAGCACAGTGACAAATCAACACCACATCATGCAAAATCCTGCTTAAGTCCCATGTGCACACTGCGTGCTCATCACCAGCAACATTGACGCAGTTGGGCTTAAACTCTTCTCTTTCACACTGGAGCTGGGAGGTATCAGGATGAATAAAGAATCTACTTCATCATCTTCCTGACAGAATCAGGCACCCTTCATAATTCAGAGCCACACAATAAACGAGCTTTTTGCAAACCAGCAATGCCTGCCACACCTTTTAAATTATTGTATATATTGTTTAAGAGCTCTGTGCCACCCTTCTGGTGTCTATACACCACTTGGGGCAGTTAACAACTACATGAAAGCACAACACAATTATATATTTTACACACACACACACACACACACACACACACACACACACAGCAGCAGCAGCAGCAGCAGCAGCAGCAATAAAAATACAGGAAATATGCCTTGAAAAAGTTTAAATGACTGAGATTACACTTAGCAGGAAAAAAACACCCCTACTGACATAAAAAATGTATTTCCTAGCTAGAGATTCGGAGACAGGGTCTAAAGTTTTTTTGTTCTCTTTTTGTGTGTGTGGCATTTGATCTATGTTGCAAAAAATCAGACTTCTTGTGACAGCTGGTGCTGCTTTGTAACCTGGCAAATACCTTAACTGGTTTCAAAAAAACCCCCAAAATTGATGTAGCTGCATGTTTAGTCTTATTTCTGTGTTGCATCCCCTTTTGTTGAATCGTTTCCAGGGGGAAGCTGTGTTAGTCTCCGAATCTGAGGAATTGGGTTGCACTTCACAAAATTTATGCCATAGTAGATTTGTTGGTCTTTAATGTGCCACATGAGTCCTTGTTGTTTCTCTTGAATGAAATTGTAACTTACCTGGAAAGGGCTTGTCAGCATCTTGTTTTGGAATGCCTGCAGGGCTGATCTCTTGCTGTGTACTGTATTAAACTTCCTGACATGAATTATTTTAGACTCACCTCCGCCCCTTCCTTTCGTGATATTACAGGCCTGAGAAGTAGAACTTCCTTTCTTTTACAGTACAGGAGCAAGTGGCGCTGTTCAATGACTGTGGTGTTAGTGTGTTAGTGCCGCAGATCTTTCCGGTCATGCAGCTTTGGTTGAAATAAACTTCCCTTAAACTAGGTGGGTGTTTAAAGTCAAATGTCACTGAGATGACAGTTGTTTGTATTTCCAGTCTCCCTAACTGTACTCAACAAAACAATAGAAAGAAGGGGAATCTTTGCTTTAATTTCTGAAACAGTGCGTATTTAATCTTCACAAACATTCCAGAAATCGAATGTGATCACTGTCCCCCACTTGTGTGGTTTTAAAAACCAAAATATAAATCTATTAAAATGCACGCACACACAAAGCCATTATTAGAAAGGCAATTCATACATATCAAGGAGGCTGACTTACCCTTAAACATTTCCAGCTGGCCATCTGCTGTTGCCTAATGAAACTGCCTTGTCTGCTTCACATGACCCAGTTGCCTGGACAATTGAGAGGAAGCACTTACTTTTATGTGAACAGACTCACTGTAAAACCAAATTGCAAGGATCAGTTTACAGCACTAGCTCCTGGAAAAACACCACAATGCTTACGCCCTATGATCGTCAGACAAGAATGAAAGGCCAAAGATATTCAGAGACAATTAAGCAGGCTAGGTTGGCAGCCTTGAACTGTCCCAGTCTCAAGTGCTTCTGAAAGCCTGTATGACTCTAAAGGACTTTTTAACAGGGTTTTCTTCCTGCTGGTTGCAAAGAGAAGCTTGCAAATGTCACCTCAGATTATAGACTAAACTCGCCTGGAGCCAGACATACAAATGGATAGATTGGTGAATGTATGAAAAGTCACTTAAGCTGCACAGTCACTTAACATATGCACTCTATATATTACCTGCCTCATTTTTAAAACATGTTCAAATGACCCTGAATACTTAGGAGTATTCCTTCCAGCCCCAGCCACAAAGCAAGATTGAGTAATGGGTTGTGGTTCTATATTGCACAGCTAACAGAGTGGCTGCTACGCACTTAGCTGAAGCAGTCGGAGAACAAAGTCAATCCCAAGTGATTGATTATTGCCCCATTCTTCCATGCAAGCAGCATCTCAGATAAGGAATATATTTTAAACTACTTGAGTGGGAGAGAAGCCGTAATGCAGAGACCCAACTCCACACAGACTCTGTTGTTTTATGGCTACTTGCATTCTCTGAAAAGTGGAGCGATATCTTTAAGAGATCCCAGGAGTAACCAACAGTATCCCACAACTTGCATTTGTGGGGACAGCTGCTTCTCAAAATCACCCTGGCATGAATGTGGGTGAATCCCAGGGAAGATTCAGTCCCTTGTGGAGCTGTGGGTGCAGGAGACACGGATTCAAATCTCCACTCAGCCATAAAGCTTACTGGGCAACCTTGGGACCGTCACTGTATCTCAGTCTAACCTACCTCACAGGGTCGTTGTGAGGGGAAAGGGGTGTGAAAACACCTTGCGTGCCACATTAGCTTCTTGGAGGAAAGGTGAGAAAGAATGAATGTAAATAAATAGGTTTGGGGACAGCAGTGCCCTTTGGAGACTCTTTTTCTTCCTTTGGCCCTTAATTAGATTACCAGAGGGGATGGAGTGGGCTAACAATTTTGGGGTCCTTGAGTCCCACAGTACCCAGGCTCCTCTTCCTCCTCCATGCTTGCCCAACAATATACGGTAAAGTAAAAGACATAGAAAGCCATGTGAGGGAGTGTCTCCATGCAGAGTTGTCACTGAGGAAGGAAATTCCCTCAGTGAGATGAAATTCTATTTTTCATAGTAGGAGCAATGGCGCCATCTTCTGGAGCAGTATTTTGCCAGTGATGCCTGTAAGATTGGAATACAGGACAAGCTGTTGCTGCTGGAGGAAAATGTGCCCCCTCACAGCCGCCACCTTCTCCTCGTCTGCTGTGCACCACCTGCCAACTGCAATGGATACTCAAGGGAGGAAGCCGTGGTGGGTGTGCAGATAAGGGTGCATGTGCAGAGGAAGAGGGGGCTGACATGTGCAGCAGATGGATCAGCCACCTCTCCCAGTTATCTGGAGCCTGCAGTCCTGCGGCAATGGCTTCACCCCTCATGGACGGGGCTGGCACTGCTCAAATGCTTTGTCACCAGTGCAATGCAGCAGTTATTATAATCTTCTGGTTTGCATGGATAACATTTGCTTCGAACTTCTCCAGGTCTCCTCCAAACTGCCAAGCTGAACTCACGGAGGATGTGCAGGCATGTTTCATGCAGGGTCTATCAAAAACTGCAGAAACAAGCAGCGCCTGGTCCAGAGGAGACCTGACCTGGTCTCCCTGCAGCAGAATTTCTGCTGCTTACCAGGAGGGCCAAGGTGGAGGGAACGGTGACCAGATACACTGGTGGAGCTCATTTAGTGCTCTAGTCCAGTGTTTCCCAACCGGTGTTCCGCGGCACAGTAGTGTGCCGCAAGACGTTGCCTGCTGTGCCGGTTGGGAAACACTGCTCTAAGCGAGAGGGGACTCTGCTCAGGCTGCATCCGCCGTGCGCGAGGGAGGCGCTTCCTCTCGTGAGGGAGGCGAGAAGAAGGGAGGCGGGGCCGAGCAGGCGGATTGGCCCGGCGGCGGCCGTGACGTCACCCTGCGCGCGGCGGCAGATTCGAAACTCCTCAGGCGCAGGCGCGGCTGGAGCAGGAAGGCCGCTCTGCTTGAGAGGAAAGAGAGGGAGCCGCCGCCGGGATGAAGAACACCGTTCCGCGGAGCACCGTGAAGAAGCTGCTGAGCAAGCACAAGACGCACTTGCCTCAGGGTCTTACTGCCCACCCGCCTCTGTTTCCTTGCTGTGTTTGCTCAAACGGAACAAAGAGCAGGGAAAGCCCCTCCCCTCCAGGCAAGCAGAGGGAGAGAGAGAGAGAGAGCGTGCGAGCTGGCTGGCTTGGGTGCGTAGGTGAGGGAAAACTTTTGCCTTCCTTTCCTCCCTCCCAGTTATACCCCTCTCCTGCATGCTTAGCCAGCTGCACACCCCTCTCGTGCTCCTTGTCCGTTCTGTGTTTTTCCTTCCCTCCCCACTTAAAATGTGGTTTAAAAGCATGGATCCACATGGATCCTCAGGATCTTTGCATTGGGTCACCCCAAATTCACCAACAGATCACATAGCATGTCCATGGCTACAGCCTGCCCTCCAAAAATCACACACCCACTGTTGCCTGGGGCTGCAGTGGTGCAAAAACGTGGTTACAAAACATGGATCCACATGGATCCTCAGGATCTTTGCATTGGGTCACCCCAAATTCACCATCAGAGCACATAGCATGTCCATGGCTACAGCCTGCCCCCCCAAAATCACACACCCACTGTTGCCTGGGGCTGCAATGGTGCAAAAACGTGGTTACAAAACATGGATCCACAGGGATCCTCAGGATCTTTGCATTGGGTCACCCCAAATTCACCATCAGAGCACATAGCATGTCCATGGCTACAGCCTGCCCCCCCAAAATCACACACCCACTGTTGCCTGGGGCTGCAATGGTGCAAAAACGTGGTTACAAAACATGGATCCACAGGGATCCTCAGGATCTTTGCATTGGGTCACCCCAAATTCACCATCAGATCACATGTCTGTGGCCACAGCATGAAGCACAAAAATGATACATCATTAATATTCACTGCCCACGGCGGCAGCCAATCGGCTGCCGCAAAGGGCGGGCCCTCACAGGTTCACTTAAGGTCGGGACAGCCCGGGGCTCGCCCCTTTCGTTCCCCCAGCAGCAGCGGTTTGGAGGTCTTGGGCCCCCTCAATATTTTTTATAAGTCGGTATGGACCCCCCAATATTTTTTATAAGTCGGCGCCCCTGGCGCATGGTAAACTTTGTAAAGTCACGACCCGTGAAAAGTCGCATATTTGCAGCTTTGTGTGAGGAGATGGGAGCGAAGCATAAAACCTTGCTGTTTCATACGGAGGTCAGGTGGTTGTCGCGTGGCAAGGTCTTGGTTCGTGTGTATGAGCTGCGGGAGGAACTTAAAGTGTTTCTGACAAATGAGAGGTCAGATTACGCAAAGCTGCTTGCAAGTGATGAGTGGTGTGCAAAGCTGGCATACCTGGCAGATATATTTCATCATCTGAATGAACTGAACACACGAATGCAAGGCCGAAATGAAAACCTGCTTACAAGTACAGATAAAATAAATGGATTCCGTTCCATTGTGTTTATTTGATTCCTATTAAAGAGAGTTACTTTATATATAGTCAATATAGGCACAGAGTTAATTTTTTAAACATTTTCTAATGGTGCTGTGCCTCGAGATTTTTTTCATGAAACAAGTGTGCCTTTGCCCAAAAAAGGTTGGGAAACACTGCTCTAGTCCATGTGCTTGCACTGCACCCCTTCATGCTGGATACTGCTAGTAAAAAATTATTCAGCCTTGGTGAAGGTGCAGACCCACTTCTTAGACACATAGAGTGGGAAGGAACCCTCGTCCAACCCCATGCAATGCCACACAACTGTTCCTTATGGGGATCGAGTCTGCAACCTTGGCATTACCACCACCACACTCTAACCAACTGATTCTAACACCATGTAGTGATGGATTTCAGCATGGCTGCCTCAAGTCTCTAAAGACCTACATTGGCTCCCAGTACATTTCCGAGCACAATTCAAAGTGTTGGTGCTGACCTTTAAAGCCCTAAACGGCCTTGGCCCAGTATACCTGAAGGAGCGTCTCCACCCCCATCGTTCAGCGCAGACACTGAGGTCCAGCGCTGAGGGCCTTCTGGTGGTCCCCTCACTGTGAGGGAATTAGGTAGAGGGCCTTCTTGGTTGTGGCGGCTGCCCTGTGGAACACCCTTCCATCAGATGTCAAGGAAATAAACTACTGTATCTGACTTTTAGAAGGCATCTGAAGGCAGCCCTGTTTAGGGAAGTTTTTAATGTTTGATGCTTTATCATGTTTTAATATTCTGTTGGGAGCCGCCTAGAGTGGCTGGGGAAACCCAGCCAGATGGGTGGGATATAAATTATAAATTATTATTATTAATAATAAATTGTTTATTTGTGATTTATATGCATGCATGCATGCCTGAGTGGATCATGCTTGCATTTTGGGACTTACCTTTGAAGTGCAGCTACGAAGGCTGCCACGATGAGCTCCTGAACTTCAATTTTTCCCACTGGGCTATTGGGTGTTGCTGCCAGGAATGTTAAGAAATGCAGTTTGGCAGCCTCCAGGAATTCTCCAGCCTCCAGGGCTGTTTTGGTATGCATCACAGGAGCAGTTTGAGTGAGTGACGGTTTAGAGGCAGCATCATGTTGCAGCCCCAAGCACTCAGTCTGCTCCTTCACTAGAACTCACAAAGACAATAGACTAACCTGATCCCACAAAAGTAGGGATAAGAGCAGATAAGATGAAAGCTGGAAAGAGACTCTGGAGGAATGCAGCACCCTTGAATCAGGTTACAGCTGACCTTACCCCTATCCATTATTCAAGCTCCCCAGCCTGTCTAGGAGTGCAGTCAGGAGAATAAAATGAATGAGCACAAGGTAAAGAGGAAGACGACTACGGAATCCTAGGCATCACATTCTCCTCTAATCCAGAGAAAGTCATGACCAGGGGGCACATTCTAGGCTCCTCCATTTACAGGCTTGACCTTCAGGAGTAAGTTATGTTAGGGAATGCAAGATAATTTGGTGCATTTTCTAGATGGCTAAGCAAGTGGTTGTTGGTTCTTGTCCCCCCCCTGCAATAGGTTGTTTTGGAAAACTCTCTCTCTCTTTTAAATTAAGTTCCTTCCCAACTATATTGCTATATGCCATGAAGCTCCCTAGGCGACCTTGGGCCAGTGACTGTCTCTCAGCCTAACCTACCTCACAGGGTTGTTGTGAGGATTAAATGGGGAAGGGAGAACCATATAGGCCACCTTGGGCTCCTTGCAGGAAAATGTGGTGTATAAATTTAAGAAATAAACAAAGTAAAACAAAACAGGTAGTGCTAGGGTTGCCATATTCGGTTCAAATCCAGGCAGAAAAGTGTAAAATTGCAAAAAAAGAGAGAGAAGTTTTTGAGCTATTTTTAAGGGAAATCGCCAAAAATGACACTGTCAACGTGAGTTGCCATACGTCCGGATTTTCCTGGACATTTTTAGCGATTTCCGCCTGTACACTGCTTCCAACTGCAGTATTCCAGCAATGTCAAGGAAATTCCGGATGTATGCCAACCCTAGGTTGTACCAAATGAAGAGAGAGACACCTTTCAGGTTTTTGTATACTTGTTAACAACAATGGCCCATCAGAGTAAGCTTTATGCCTAGTCACTGGTCCATCTAGGTAAGTGTTGTTTAAACTGACTGGCAACAGTGCTCTTAATTCAGATTTCCATTTACTACAGAAAAACTGTTAAACAAAAATAATCTGTGATACATCTGCAGTAGCTTTATCACATTTGGGGGGTGGGTTGATGGTTTGTCATGTGTCTGGTGATGTTTCAGTGGGTGGTCCCTCTCACCGCACTCCTGCTGTATTTTTGATACAGCTGTTTTGTGCAAGAGCAAAGCAGCTGTTTCAAGCATAAGATATACATACAATGAACATGTCTTCAGGGATGTTGTTGCCAACCCCCCCTCACCTCTAGATCTCTTGCACCAGGCCCCAGAACTTTTGCTGCCTTTTAAAAACATGTTGTTTATTGATATATATATTTTAAAATACTTACAGAGCTGCTGGGCATGCTGCAAAGCTCAGTGTCAGTGAGAACTGAGCCACTCACCACTTTAATTTGCAGAGGTCCCAATCCACATACGTACTGGGAGCAGAAAATCCTGTTCATGTCCCATAGTTCAGGATGAGAACCAGCATCTGTCATCCCCTGCCCTCCCTGAAATTCAGCCTAAGTTTGCATCCCTGTTTACAAATTGTGCCAGGTTCTTTAAGGAATCTAGCAACACCCCTTCTTCCTTCCTTTCACAATGCCAATAACCATCTTTTCCTTCGTGTTTCCCAGCAAGCATATTCTTGGCAACAGAGGAAAGAACGGCAGTCTTACAGGAAATTAAATGTATGGGGAACTGATAGTACAAATATATTTCCCTCCCCGCTTCCCTGTATGTTTGTTCAGCATTAATAAAGCATGTGGGTGTTAAATCTCACAGGAATCAAGTACAAGGGCAGAGAGGCGGCCATTTAATCCATGATTTCTGCTTCCAGTGCCAGGGCTGTGCTGTTTAGATCTGTATTGTGGCTCTGAAATGATACAGATGTCCAACCCACCACAAGATTGGACAGGCGTTTTACCGTACACAATTTGACACCAAAGCAAAGCAGAACTAAGCAGTAGAATTCTGCTATACTCAGAAAGGTACACATTACTGAGCAAATGTAAGGGTTATTAGTAGTGTGTGGGAGGAAGAAACAGATTTCTCTACAAGAAGCAAAGTCAGCGCTATCGGCTTCCGCTACTTCAGGCAGTGGGCTGTTGCTATTTTAGGCTGGGCTTCAGCTACACAGAATGCACAATTATAGTTATTATTATTCAGTGCTTCTTTTCTGGGGGTACGCAAGGGTATGCAGTACCAGCACTCCCCGCCCCCTGCAAATGTTAAAAGTGCACTTACTGTAACAATGGTACTGTTGTTGTTATTATTATTTATTCCATTTACCGTATATACCACCATTCATCAAAAGATCTCAGGGCGGTTCACAAATAAAGACCCTTCTCTCTGCCTGAAAGAGTAGGAGGCTGGTGATCAAATGAAGCAGACGGTGCTGGTACATGTGGTGTTTGTGTGTGTGTGTGCAGAGGCTGTTTAAATAGTGGGAGGCAGTGTGAAAATATATGTATCAGTGGATTGGTAATGGCCCAGCAAATTCTTTCAAAATCATGGGAGAAACTCATCCCTTTGGGTGCCTTTGCTGCTGTCACTGAAAAGCAGGCATCCAGGTAGGCTGAAGCTGTGAGCCATTGGGACATGGAACCAGTTGCATCTTCCCACTTGCAAGAGCACTGAAGGCAGAGCTCAGGTGGCCTGACTCAGCTGCAAAATAGATGTATCATAATATCTCTGTTGGATGGTATGTTGTTCTATGCCTGGAAAACAACAGGTAGGGTTTTTCTTTTTGCTTGCCAGGGATGCACGATGATCTTCAGATACCGGATAAGCTCCCTTCGGAAGGCAGATTGGGTGCAGGCATAGAGATACATATTGGCAGCAGTGTTGGTCATTTCCAGCATGGTCCCTATATCTGCCACAATGTTTATGGTCTTGGAGTAATCTTTCCTTTCTATGTCATAGTAGCAGGTCTTGATGATGATTTGGGTAACAAACCTTGTGGTACAGAGATAGGCAAATGTCATTGAAACTGTCACCAGGAGGATCACGGACTTCTTTTTTGGTTTCCCTAAGTGGGTTTTAGGTGGGGTTCTATGCAACACCTCTCGAGAGAGACAGTGCACTTTGTTATGGCGCATTATCTGTCTTAGAATGAGGCTGTTCAAGGTGAAGATGATGGTGTATGGGATAATATAGAGCAGAGAAGTCTGAAACCACACAAGCCCTTCAACGTATGTTCTGGAGAGCTTAGGGTTATACTTGCAGATAGAAAGTCCTGTAGCATTCTCCACCGCCGAATAGTTTGACCAGTAATGGGGAATGGCCACAATGTAGCTGCAGACATGGATCACACCAATAGCATACAGTGTGTTCCTGGCAGAACAGATCCTCATCTTTAGCCTGAAGGTGTTGATAGTGATAAAGCGCTCAATGGTGAAGGAGACCACCAGCCAGACAGAAGTGTTGACTGCACCATAACAGAAAACATCCCGCAGGGTACACCAGGGGTCACTGTACCAGAATGGTCTTTCACTGAAATGTTCTGTGACCATCTCAAGGAGGACAAAAAGAACAAGGACCACTGTGTCCGAGAAGGACATGGCCATGAGGTGGTACCGACTGGAAGGGGCAATACGACAGTTCTTTCGCCACAAGATGAACAATGTCATAATATTTGCTGCAATGAAAAACAAGACCATGTAACCCAAGAACCAGGACCAAATTCCGTACCTGGAAGCCTGTAATCAATAAACCGTATGCCTAATACACGTCAGTGTAGCCCTGACCCCACCCGCTTTGTGCCTTGGCCCTGTATTTTCACAACACTTTTGTCTTCTTGTGTCCCCTCCACTCTGCCGTTCCCTAGACCTGTTTCCTCCGCTAACCCTTATATCTGCTTGTTCTGTTTATTCCTTCAGCTACCCTTCACCTCAACTGAGGGACCTCGTCTCAGTTTAGCAGCCCGTTTACTCTCCACATACCTCCCCAAAATCTGTATGAAGTATGGATCCCAAATATACAACATTCTCCTCTCTCATAGATGTTGAGCTACAAACATTCCGTTGCTGTTTCCTTCTCCCTGAGCAATTCAAATATTTGGAAACACTGTCCCATCAGCTCACTCAATTGGCTTCCCCATTGCAATTATTACTGCAGATAAGTCCATCGTACATGTTGGGTAAACTATTGCTCAGCTGGCAACCAAGGATCAGGTTCCAAGAGAAAATAAAGCCAATAGAGCTTCCTCTTTCATGGCACTATGCTAAGGGGTTGTATCCAGCATTTGGCATCCAACCGAGTAAGCTTTTCAACAAGTTCTCCAGTTGTAGAGTCAGAATATAAAAATGCATTTCTGCCAATGGACTCACACAAGGTATCTAAAATAAAGATACCAAACCACCTTGTGTGAATACATTGACAGAAAGGCACTTTTTATGTTCTGACACTACAACTGTGGAGTAAGTCAACAGAATTTTCTCAGGCCACTGGTGGTCCTTCAGGAGCTAAATTCTACCCTGTTCTATCCCCTGCAAATTGGGAAGAAGAGGAGTTATTTAGATTATCATTCAGCATCCTAAAACATCTATGACTGTTTCTCTCATATTATTTTTAAATAGTTCCAATGCTATCAGTGTAAACACATTTGAAGTAAATTTCAAGACAGTTGCAAGTCATGATATGTCAGCTGAAGATCACCGAGAAATAAGCTCAAAGCAGGCTCAGCTGGAATACTGATTTGTAAACATCTCTAATGGGTGTCAGAAGATGGAAGAACTGCATGAGAATCACTTACAAACATTATACAGGCTGTCAGAAATCCCAAGGACACAAGAGGGAGAGCAGCTTCTAAAGCACGACCCAGACTGTTTTTCTCTCCTCATTCAAAACTGTATTTTTCTTCTCCCCTTTTAGTGAGAAGCCCCCCCCCCCCCGCATCGCTGACTGTTGCTGTACCAGACATTAAATCTTTGTTGCTTCTGTGGTTGCATCCCTTGCTCAGGAAGACAGCCCAATTTTGGAAGACATTTCTAATTGCTGCTTACGTCCAGCATACTTACACGGGATCCCGATTATTGCTAGAAGTGGATAGAACACTTTATTTAGTGTTACCATCCAGTGTTCTGACGGCATTCTGAAATCCAGTTCTCTGGCAAATGTCTTGTCTGCTAGTGTTAAAAGACAGCCCAGTATTTTCTTATGACAGGACTGTCCTGTGTTTATCTTCCTAATTGCTATCTGTTTAAATAATCAGTAACTTAATTTAATTTAGCACCTACAAATCTCAGGTTAATTATTATCAGGTTAGTTATGAAAGGAGAGGATATGCACAGAGACAAGATTATGAGCACAAAATTAAACATGATCAACTAAAGTGGTAGAATAAGGTAATGGATATATCCGTAAATTCTCTAGTGCAGGCAAAAAAAAGGATGGATGCTGCTCTAGGTTCATGATTAAATTTTAGCCTTATTTTGTTTTAAATTTGTCCCACTTGTCTCTGATTTTACTCTTTAACATGTTTCTTGCTATTGCAACTTTGATTGCCTTTCATATGACAAGAATTTGCTTTTTGTATTTCAGTTTTATGGCTCACGAGGAAGGAAAAATTTAACTCAGAAAATGCCAAATGCCACTTGACACCAACACCTGAAATGTTCTTCTGTTTGGAAAGCCAAACACACTGATCTTTGCAGTATAGAAGAACTACGCACCAAGCAGAAAGCCTCCCACTATTAAGGTGATAATCAGATAAAAGGTCCCAGGAGAACTGAAATAGGGGTATCAAATAGAAGAAAAGGAAATGTGAGGAAACCGTGCCGTTGCAAAAACCCATACAAGATCTAATAAATGCAAGAGTTGTAGAAGTCAAAACCACAGTGAAGAGAAGCAGCAAGTGCAAGAATCTCTTGAGCCAGTCACCAGTTTCACCTCAAACCATGTTATGTGTAGTTTGAATTTGATCTTTATAATAATAGAGTTTTAACAGTATTCAAAGTAGGATTATATATAGATGTTATTTCTGTTTACTTATAAGCCACTCTGGCAGTTTTTCTGGCTGAAGAGTGGGCTATAAATGCTTTGAATGAATACATAAAATGCCCACCAAGTGTGCTCTCTGTGTGTGTATATAAAGAGAAAAGAGCTGCACCCGAGTGGGAGGGATAGTGCAAATTCAGGTTCCCTTTAAAGCTAGCTCCCACACCACTTTCTTTTCCTTAGCCTGTGATTTTCCCATTGGTTCCTTCACTTGCATACATCTGCTGCTCTTAGCTGTTTCCTATTCAAATAGAACCCACCTTCAATTTGTTAGCAAAGTAACTACTGCATTGTCCAAGCCTGAGATAGTACTTCCAGACAATAGCCATCTCATTTGAATGCCCAGCTTCAATTCTTTATCCTTTACTTTGTGGCTTGTTAATGCAAGTCACAGACCCCTTTCCTTCCTATGCATCACCTGTTTGATACCTAAATGGGTAGGAAGTGAGGGTTAGGTGTAGTGTAATGACCATGAATATGAAAAGGCAGGGTCTCCCTCAAGTAGCATTTAGCAAAGGTGCTAAATAGACAGGGGGGAGACACTATTTGCCAGATGAAAGGTTGCAGATTTCCTACATATTTATTGTCTTATCTTACTTCCTCACATCTTGTCAATGGGCTCTTCATCGGCCTGCACTACTGAATAGCTCAAGAGGAAGAGGCAAGACTTGCAGAGGTTTAATAATTTCTACAATTAATGGGTGGTATTAAATTAAGTAACTGTGCAAGCCCAAGTTCCACCTGGGCAACAGGACTTTCCCTCCCCCTCCCTAACCAAAATATACTTCAAAGTATTAGGGAAAGCCACAGAACATATTTAATTGGTGCACGGGGGGAGAAGGGGAAAATGTTCTGTGAATACAACCCAATGACATTATGTTAAAACTTGTTTTGCCCAACTGTCTACCCTAACACTACACTTTGGTGACCATGTATCTTCTTTCTATAGCTAAGAAAAATGGAGCCTTATGAGCAAGTTGCTTATAGAATTTTCCAGTATTTTGGCTAGTATATTATCCAAGTCAGAAGTGACTTTGTTATAGACCAATTACTCCAAGAAATCCTAATAAGCTAGCAAGGTAGTAAGCATTCCTCCAATTACTGCAAAATGGAAACTAAACAGTTCCCTGAAGTACAGTACACAGGGAAGTAGTTAAATAGCATGTGCAAGCAGACCGAGCTAAAGAGAACTTTATACTACAGCCAGTATCTTCTGAAGACACACATTTAAGCAATTCAGCTCTCAGTTCTATTTCACATTTGTTCTACAAAGATAGTCTGCGAACCGTTATGTCCAAGGCATAGAGTGAGTAAGTCCTGCTAAGAGTAATCAAGACTGGTGAGGATATATAACCCTGCAGTCCTTGTAGTTTCCTTACTGAGTACACCAGTCTAAGTATGCTGTAAAGAGATCACCAGAAACTATCACTTTAACTTGGATATACCACTAGTACCTGAACTGTCATTCTATATAGAAACAATAGGCTTTTCTCATGTAGGTGGTGATAATTTTCACTGGCACCAGACAAGTTTTAGCTGAAGCTTCCCCCACACCACCCACCCCAAGATCATAAAATGCCTTCCGTAAGTGCTCCTGCAACCTTATAATAAAATATTCCTTCCATTGCTGACCAAATACAGAGACTTGGCGTATCAAGTTTAGTCATTTATGGAGATGGTATATAGTATATAGTCTACAAATATAACCAGGATTCTTGAATTTTTTTCCAGTTCATATGACAAACTACTTGAGAGTTTTCAGGTGTATGAAGAAGGGAACTGTGGATGCCACCAATCAAAAAGACGCACACTGTGCACAGGGTCCATTACAACTTGCACTCCATGGTCAAATCTGTGTTTCTTGCCACTCCAAACTGGAGAATCATGGAACACCATTTTCACTCTGTGATGCCTCATGTCGGTGCTCACATTTATCGTGAACTGCAAATAAGATAAATCAGAAACATCAAGATCTGGACCTGTCAAATATGAACGCTATTTACTATAGGATTTGAATGTGCAAATTTTAAGAATAAGCTTTATCATTTGAGGAAATACTTCTTCACAATATAATATTTTTTTCTAGCAAAACTGGTAGAAAGATTGCACAGGACATAGTTTTGAAGCTATGGTTGAAAAGTACAGAAGTTCTAACACTTACCAAAGTAACTGTCATGCCCATGACTATAGGAATATATATGAAATCAAGAGTAGTGATCTGCAGCAGACAGCAGTCTTGGTCAGGGTTCATGTGGACATCTTTGTACCGGATGGGTGGTTGAAGATGTTTCAAACACTTATTCTTGAAAGACTTATTCTTGAAAGAAATATGCCCATTAGTTTGCTAGAAATTGATTCCATATCTATAAACTTTCATAACTGCAGACTATTCCTGAAATACTGGATTGCTGCTTTTTATGTCTGTTTTTAATTGTGGTTTAATATTATAAGTTTATTATTTTACTATATTGTGGAATATAAATAACATCCATGAAATTACTAAGTTGTTTAGCTTTCATACCTGCTTTTGGAATTTGAAGCTGAATTCCCACAGTGAAGGCTGTCGACCAACTTTTTTAGACCAGAAAAGCAGACACTGATGCAGGAAAGAGAAAGGTTTCTTTTTAAAACAACAACAACACTATAGCTTTAAAGCAGTTTGTACAAACATAATCAAATTAATACACTTTGCATTGCCCATGAATCAAATTGTTATTTTTTTACAGTGCTATGAGGCAGCATAACACTTGCTAAAAGCTTAAAACATGCTTCTGCCCCAAACATTACATGTGAAATCTGTGTCAAACATGACACAAACCAGTCATGCAATATAGCTATTTGCACATAGCACTCACATTGAAACACCTGAAAGTAAAGAAACCAAGAGCAGAAAAGTGACAATAAGATGAACTAGTGGTTTATTATTAGTTGAAGCTTCAGGGCACATAGCTGTGCATTCAGGTTAGGGGCATATATTCTGTAGAGAAGTTTATAATCACACGGGGCAATTTACACCTACAGTTATCAAGGTGCAGTTGGTGCAGAATGATTGCTGACAGGGCTAAAGACTTGTCAGCATCTTAATGCTCAGAGATCTACAGATTGCAGATTTGCTAGCGGGCCAGGTTATGTATTTTAACTTGTGTATGTTTTCAAGTTGAGTTGTATTTTTCTTGACTTTACTGTTTTATCTTTTGTAAACCGCTGAGCTTTTATTATTATTAAACAATTCCCTCCAAAAGAGAGAGAAAAAGACCCAAGCCCAAAGGCAACAATTGCTGATTCATTCTTCTTATAGACAATAAGAGGGACACTCTTTTATTCAAGGGTGATTCTTCCTTTTAGACCTAGGTATTGTATAGATAAGAGCCTACACTAGTAACAGTCTGTCTATTGTAAGCAACAAACCTTCATTCTTTATAAAGGAGACATGCACAAGCCAAATTTTAGTTAAGTTCAGAAGCATGCAGCAAGCAGCTTTCATGCAAACTTGCCTCTCCTCATAGCTTGTCAGAAGCATGCTCCCCTATTAATTATCCCACTCCTCTGAGCAGCCTTGGGTATGAGTTACAAGGAGGAAAGTAGTTTAACACATGAATACCTCCTAAGGGGCTGAGGACGTCATCCACATGTCAGCTGCCCTATCCTTCAGATGTGTACCATGTGGCCTGCTGCTCCAAACAGTGGGGATGTCTTTAAGGGCAAACTTCTGCTGACACCACAACGGCTCCAGTGTCCCACAGAAGCTACACTGGGAAAGAGAAAGGGAAATTAAATACAAGATCTGGATTCAGTAACCAAAGGGTCCAAGCTCCTCTGCCTTGCATGCTCAATGCGGTCATCTCCCGTAAGAGAGAGACTAAATGAGGAATACCCAAATCAAAGTGTAGAGGCTCTGTGGCTGCACAGTGCGCAAACACACTGCTATATACACAAGTACGTAACTTGCATTTCAATAATGCAAAGGTGCAATGAAGTAAGATTGATGGCAAATGCCTACGCTTACAGAATTTAAGCAAAACCATAACTGTTACTGCAACACAGATTTTTGACATTTAATTTCCTTTTATAAAGTTAATTTACAAATACATGGGATGTAGATTGTTAGTATGACTGCACTATTAGCTGTGGACACCAAAGCCGTTGTGATGTGAACATGAAGAATCAAAGATGTCAATCCTTCTTTTCCATTAGATTGGGAACTGGCTAGCTCACAACCTCCTAGGAAAGAAAAAATTGACAAGGGAGTACAAGCTGCTTTGAAACAGATATTAGTTGTGCATACAACTGCCAATGGACAAGGAAAATGTTAATCTTGTATTTTAAGAGTAAACATCTTAATTTCTGCTTTGGCAGGTCAAAGATCAGGCACTCATAGAATAAGATGCCCTTAGAAATCCAGAGCCAAGGCTTTAATAAACAGTAAGTAAATATGCACAAATGTGCTGTTGGCAAAAACAAATCCTGTCCAAAATGTGAGTTGAGAAGTAGGCTCAAACACATGCATTTCATTGCTTCAACAGAAATACAACACCACACCACTTGGATAAGAGCACATTTATTCAAACTTACTTTTGAATTTTTGAGAGTGCTTGGTGTAGTTTCTGGGATAGCTGGATTCCTGGCTACCTGAGAAACAAAAGGTCTGTACATGTGGTACAAAGACCGAATTACACACGCACGAAGGCAATACAACTTTTCCACTGACTCTGGCTGTAAACGGACCGGAAGGCATGCATTTCTGTTGTAGTGCCTAAAATGCAAACAAAAATTCATGTAAGACAAATACTAAATTTCATGCAGACTACTTAAACCAGTGTTTCTCAGACAGAGTTTGCTCCCCCTTTTGAGATGTATTCTGTTTTTGGCCACACCCTCTCCAAATCCAGTACCAACTATCTGTTCCACATAATGTCGAGCATAGATTCATTTGAAGTTATGTTCATGTAGCCTGGCTGTGTGTCAAAGAGGTCTATGGATTGGAGCACTAAGCCAACACTGGAATTAGAATGAGAACTCCACAAGGCATCTTAACATCTCCTAATAAAAAAAGTGGAAGAGCAATGACCCTCACTAAAACTAATGTGAAGAGTGCATGCAGCCCACTCATATATCTTAGTTGGTGAGGGAAGGGAGGTTCCATCTGCCTCAGCATCCCTGTCCTTTTAGGTAAACCCAGAAAAATACTAAAAATGGCAGGTATCTGACAAAGTCAGACTAAGATTTGACCCACTGAAATCAATGGACTAAAGTTAGTAAAGTTCATCATTTTATTTGGTCTGCTCCAAGTATGAAAGTCATATATCACCCTATAACACCCCCCGTCACATTTATTTTAAATGTTTGCCACCATGGATTTTTCTCCTGCACTATTCGTCAACATATGGATAATCAAAGTCCAGGTTTATAGTGGAGAACCAGATAGTTCAGCATTCTAAAAATGCTGATCATACCTACGTGAAAAATCTTGTTAGTAAGATTAATATAGAAAAAAATTGAGAAGGAATACTAGTTGAATGTACCATGTCATTATGCCTTTCCCCATTCTCATTCATCTATTTATCATGTACCATATACTTCTGATAACCAGATTGTTGGAAAATGCCCTGGGGGTGCCCCTGCAACCCCGAACTCCAAGCGTCCTCTGGTATGCGCAGCTCTGGAAAAGGCATTTCTCTTCTTCTCCAGTACACTTCAGCGACATATATCAAATGATATATGCACGCTAATCTTCTAGCTTAACACAGCAAGACGTGTGAGACACTGTAGAGCTAATCTACGTATTTATTTACACACCACGTACAGACAAAGGATTCAGGCGTCTTCTCTCTCCAGTTCCGAGAGAACAGGCAGAAGTAAAAGCAAAAGAACAGTGCAATAGCTAATACAGCGGAAGAGATAAGACTGTCTAAGCATTGCTCACCCATATTTTAATACCCTCCCTCACACAGTTAAATACAAGTGCAGTCACATTAACAGCAATTAGTATATTTACAGTTACAGTTGCTTTAGCAGAAGCTGAAAAAAATGAGTACTACACAAAACACTGAGCTGGTCAGCATAGTGATATAGCCAATGATGCCTCTTTGCTGTGATGCAGACACTGGTGTGCTTTCCTTGTCCATCGTTCATAAAGCCGATGCAAAGCTTTGTGTCAAAATCCAGTGAGCCATATAATATCTCCCTACTGCTGCACAAGAAAAGAATTCCATTAATTTGACCTCCATGCAGTGTGCCAGTTATATGTAATGCACATGGGAGGACTGCAGACCACATCCTGCACCAAAACTAGCCTACAGTTCCATTCTCCATTCTTCCTGTATGATGAATTACTACTGACAAAAAAACAGTTATAAATTGTCATACCTTCTATAAAGTCTGGTCCAAAAGGCAGCAGTGCAAGTGACAATCCAGGCTTTTCTACAGATAAGAGAAAAATTCACAGTATCTTCTGGACGTATGTAGGAAGCCAGCACCAACCAAATATCAATGGGATAGTCTTTGCCTATCACCTCATCAGAATCATCTGAAGGAAAGGGGGGAAACCGTTACTGACACTCATCCTATCAAGTCTTCAAGGCTAGCAAGACATGGACATTGCTTTGCTAGAACTAGGCTCCAAAGTGAAATTTACAACACCTTGCATCATGGTGTAAAGTTAGCCCTCTCCATTGCCCCTTTTCTTGGTTGATTATTAATGGCTACTTTATTCTGGCAGGCTTTTGTCATATGTGGTTAATAAATGTTTTTAGGCTTGATTTTAATTGTTGATCCAACCTCCTTGGTTGACTGTTTAATATCTCCACACACGCTGTCAGGGGCTCAGGAGCAGAGGCACAGGAGAGGGAGGAAATGGAAAGCGAGGGGGAGGAATCCGAGGGGAGCGTAAGCGATGACAGTGGTCTGAGGAATTCCCTGAGTCTCTCCAGCGAATCGGAAGATTCACAGAAGGGGGCGCCCATGGCCAGAGCAAGGGGGGTGCCTAGGGGGACACCCCAGGAAGAAGGGGCCAGAGGGGACTCAGAGAGCAGCAGTTGGAAATCAGGACCAGCTTCCCCACCAGAGCGCAGTGGGGGGGAGGAGTCCCAGGTATCGGGATCAGGCTGCTCACCACCAGCGAGAGGAGATGAGTCAGGATTGACCACGCCTCCATCGGAGAGCGCGGAAACGGTCGAGAGGAAGGTTGGAGGCTGGGCGCGCGTGCCAAGTTCAAATGTACAGGCGAGCGGCACAGCAGGTAGCCCGGATAGAGAGCCAGGTCCTAAAGCCCGCCGGAAGGAGGGACAAGAGTCAGGGGGGTGGGTCAGCGTAAGAAGAGTCCTGAAAGGAGGAGACCCCAGGGGGCAGAAGGACCCAGAGGAGGAAAGAACAACGGAAGAGGTGGAGTAAGGCTAGAGTCTTAAACTGGTGTACAGGGGGCGGAGACTCAGACGGAGCTTCGCCGGTCTAGGTTCTAGACGTAGAGCTGCATGCTGCGGCTTGTAAATGGAAACTGAACTTCAATAAAGACTTTTGTACATTACAACCGGCTAGCGTTGGTCCTCTGTGAGCTGGGACCTGGAGGCAGCTCTGACACACGCCTCAAGGCAATGTACAGTGTCAAGTATGTTACAATCAAGAACCTGGCAGTTAGTCTTTGCTCCCCAGCAAGTGCTAGGAAGTTATCAGCATAGTTAGCTGTAATATAAAGAGTTGCCCATTCAAACAACTTCATCTTCTAAGATCATATTTCAGGCAGCCAATTAACTGACTCAAGTTCAACCAGTAAGTTTCATGGCTGGAACATGTCTACAATGGCTTTTGGCTAAGGTTTTTACCAGCCTCAGAGGTAGTAAAAAGGAAGCTTGCATACCAAATAAGGATAGAAACTTGAGAAACTATATAGCTCTCTCTCACACAAAGTAATTAATTTGACAATTGGGAATGAGATTAAATCAACTCAGCTCTTACCTTTATGCCTCTTGCTTTTCTTTTTTCCAGACAATATTGTATCATTGGTGATATCCTTAGAATCCATTTCATCACAACTATCACAAGATTCTGCCACTGATAACACTTCATCAGTAGGCACATAAGAGGCTTCCAAACCACAAAGTGATTTTGCTAAAACCACAAAGAAAGAACATATTAAGATACAAGAGCTGGCAAATATATGTTGAATGTTATCCTAGTAATCCAACTGTTAGAGCAAAAATAAATAGCCAACTGGTAGTTTCAAAAACAACATGGAGCCTATTTTACCAAGTGTGATTTGCTATCTGCACTAGTGGTGAAATTTCCAATTACTGGAAGTAGTGTGGTAGCACAAAATGTTCAGCTTCAAAGTAAATTAGTTTACGGTCCAGATTCCCTAAGGAATGGAAGTTACCAGTTTGGCTCTGATTAAAACTTTACACAGGAGAAGGTCAAGAGCAGGGAAGCTATGATGGGAATTAGGCAAGCCAAGACAGGGAGTCCAGAGGCAGTCTGGACTCTGGGTCTGAAGGAAGGGTGAACAGCAAGCAACAGACTAAGTAAGAGAAATCTGAACATATGGTAAGAGAGAATGGGGCTTGAGAAAAAGTTCAGAGGTGACAGGGAAACTGATACAAGAAGAATCAAAGAAAAGTTTGCTTAGTATACAGAGGACTTTTAGGTAGGCTAGCTCATAACACATTCTGGTTACAGAAAGCAAGCAAGAGAGTAGTGGTCTGAAAAGCAGGAAACTTGAGTCAATAGATGATTGAAAAATGGAGTTGGGGAGGAAGAAATAAGAAGAGCCAAAAAGAAAATGGGACTGGTGCAATGATATATGTTTGTCCTACACCTAGAGGAGAAGCTGTGTACACACATACATGTTTTTATTTGTACTCCGCCTTCCCATAGTTAAAACCATGCTCAAGGCAGAATACAACAAGAAAATACACAATTACAAACATAATTAAGGTAGTCATAAACAATAATTGAACAGCAGAAAGTACACAACCAAATCAAGCATTTTCCAGATAAATCATAAGATGTAAAATGGGGAAGGGAGATTTGGATTTGGAGCATTGTGGAATCGGGACATGAGAGGGGATAGCACTCCTCAATCTAAACTGCACATAGAAATTCTGTCATTTGCATCTTCAGCTGTTTGTGCATTTAGAGCAGTAACGGGGCCAAAAAGCAGATATGATAAAAGCAAGTAGCTGAATTTTATTTATTGATTGATACTAACCATCTGGTTATTTGACTACAGGGCTCTAATAGTTTGTTAGCCTATAACAGCGTTTTCTACGGTTCTGATAGCGAGCATACCATTTCTTCAGAATGAAAAGATTACAGGGATGTGCTCATTCTTCTGTTCTAAAGGCCTACATATACATGCATCAAGAACACATGGAGCCTCCTACACTGATAAGTCTACAGTGATGAAAACAATTAATATAGTTGCTTAGTGTCTTGTCCTGGTGGGCAATGTGGTGGTCCCAGGTGCCACGATTAGACCATACATTGGGACCTAATTCAATCCTGCAGTGTTTACGATATTTTTTTGGGGGGGAGGGTAGAGGAAGGCAAGAGGGCACCCGAAAGCGTTGGACACCAAAATACAGACTGCTAATTTTTTAATGCCAACATGCTCTAAGTGGCCTCTGTAACGACTCTCCAGGTCGGGGGGAAAACTCCCCGCCGGCCATTCAAGCCCGAACTCACCTTCCTGCTGCAGCGCGTTGGCCACAGCCTTTTTCACGCGGCCGGATTTCACCACGGAGGGGTCCGAATTCGCATAATCGGCTACGGTCACTACGGGCAAAAAAACGAGAGTTTAAGGATCCGGAACAATAATGGCCGACTCCCTCCCCCCGCCCCGTCACTAGCACTGGGCCTCAGCGACTCACCGCGCTCTAAGCAGACGTCGCCGGCCCGAGCCTTGAGACGTTTCCGGGCCCCGCGTTTACGCATGGCAAAGTGGACGCGGTTACTGGCCGGTCTCGGGGCGCCATTTCCTCGGCGACAGCCAGGCCGTGGAGCCTCGCTCGTCGGCTCCAGGCAGCTCCTCAGCCATCCCCGCTGCGGCCGGCCCCGTAAACCGACGTTACCGGCAACTCTCGCGACATCCAGAAGCGCCCCGGCGCGCGAGACGGACGCAATCGGCCGACGACGCCGACCCGCCACGTCATCAGCCTGCGAAAGTCGCGGCGGCCAGTTGAGGCGCGCAGGGCAGTGTGGCTTCTCCCCGCTGCACTTGCCTCGTTTCTCACCGACGGGAAAGTGGTTGTGCGCCGCCGCCGCCGCCGATGCGTTTTCATGCGATATCTCTTCTTGAAAACAACACCACGGGTCCTTCCTCTTTTTAAGGCTTTCCCACGATCCTGCGCCCCAAGTGCGCCCCTTTCAAAGGGACAGGGTGGCACCGTATAAAGAACTGCGATCAGATTTCCGTTCAGCTTAAGCTTTAAATCACTCTCAGGCGACCCATTTAACAAAGTTGTTGAGAGATCTTTTTCAGGATGAAACGCCAATATATTGTGAATTGCCTTCTGGGCACTTTCCCCATCCAATAACTCCATACCACTCACTGATGAAAGAAATGTTGCAAACTTCGTTGATACCTCTAAGCGACTTTTAAAAGTGTTCTGCAGCATGATAGGCGAGATAATGAAATGTACATCTTTTTATTACTCTCCTCTACAGAAAGTTAAACAGAGTTCCTCCAAGGCAGGCATAGGCAAACTTGGCCCTCCAGATGTTTTGGGACTACAACTCCCATCATTCCCAGCTAACAGGACCAGTGGTCAGGGATGATGGGAAGTGTAGTCTCAAAACATCTGGAGGGCCGAGTTTACCTATGCCTGCTCCAAGGTCACCCCCACGGATCAGCAGAGTAGCTTTTACATACAACACCCCTTAAAAACATGGGGCAAACATCCGTCCCCAGCTATGCCCATGCTAGGTAGTAAAGTGGGTGATATCCAGACTAACCTACGGGAGGCCGCAACTTAAGTGAGGGTTACACTTCGGGGTTTGTACCAAAGCCAAAATTGCATATAATCAAAGCATATTGCTAAAGTTCCCTCCCCCTTGGACACCTGTCTGCCTTATTTTTTGCCATCTGCGTAAGCTGAATGTGCACAAGTTAAATGCATGTAAGTTGCCAGTGTACTGTACTTCAGTTTATTTCAACCTTCCCCACTCAGGTTCTAATAACTTTTACATTTTTTTCTCTCAAACAGTCGCCTCATCTTTTCTCCCAAGTTTCCCCAACTGAATTTGTATTATAATATCAAAGGATCTCACTCTAGCATAAACCTGAAAGCATTAAATTCTGATATATTGGCCTAGTTCACTTACCATCAGCTTTTTCTAGATGAGAGGAATCAATACTCTTTCTTCTTTCACACAACACTTACAGTTCCCCCTCCCATCTTCTAAACAGCTATAGCTGCTCCTGCTGATAAAATCATTACTTCCAGCAACTTAGCCAAGAATTACATATTTAGAGAGCAATAGGCTGTGATTTTTTTGTTTTACAGTAACGAAATAACTTGATTTATATAGACTAAGAAAGCCTATAAAAGCGAAACCAACAGAGCAGAATTCTTTATGCAATTTACCACATGGGGGGGGGGTGACCATAAATATGCTGCAAACAGATAAGGGAGGGGGAAAAGCTTAGCTTTCTCATAAGTGCAGATTGTTGATTTGCAAATATTAGCAAGTAAATTTTTTTAACATTGTCTCCTGCTTAATTGTAGATCAAGCTGCTGTTAAAGGCACAGCTGCAGGAACTGATTAAAATATAGATGTGTTGCCAATCTCAGAAGATCTAACAAAAAGCCCATTTTGGTTCAATCATTGTCTGCAAAATGTGTACACAGTTATATATTCAGTGTTAGAGGACTAAAGCCATTTATGTTTAAAATTAATTTCAGATAAATTAAGACTGCAATCCTAAACATGCACTTTCTGAGTAAACATGCATAGGATTGTGACAAAGTTTAGCAGTTATCTCACATGGGAAATTTAATTATTCAAATTTAGCTGATGATTTGCTATGTAGAATGCAGCAAGCTAAGTGGTCCAATGTCTTAATGTAATCTACACCAGACGCTAGGAAGCTGCTTTATTTTGTGCTGGTGTACATCCTAAGGCTTAATTAGATTTAGGCTGCCTGTAAGAAACTCCTTTTTAAATTTAAAAATACTTAATGGTTTTTAGCTCAAAACCATTAGCAACAGTTTAAACAGCTACAGAGAGTATGAGAACTATACCATTAAGGAGGCACTTTGTAGTGAATATAAATACTGTGTTCATCCTCCTAGACTACCTTTATGGTCTGCTACAGTGGATTGCAACCCTAAAGCCGCAGGTATTCATCCCTACTACTGTTCTTGTGCCACTGAAGAAAGTACAGAAGGCTGGAAAAAAATTGAAGTACTGTATTGAATTCAGTGGGACTTACCGGTAATCCTCAGCACCTTATGTATCTGTATTATACACTGTGCTTTGATGCGCTCAGACCATGATGTCAGATTTTTAAAAACAGGTGTTGGCACTTTCTGTGAGCTTGGACATTATTTTTTTGCCTAACATTAACTGGTTTCCTCTCCTATTTCACCTTTCTCTGCTCCAGCTTAGCCTTGATGCCAAAGGATATCTCAATATTTCATACTGCATCATGAATTAAATGTTTATTTATGGAAGTTGGCACTGGCTAATAATTCAGAACCTTCCTTCCTCTCCCAAGTACAGCTAGAAGTCATGTCTCCAGCAGAATAGAGAAAACTTGGAAAGAGGCCCATTTCCTAGCAGTAGTACATACTCCAGCCTAATAAGCTCCTTAGCTAGACTCCTTTAGATTAGCACATGGAAAATGAGTTTTTCAATCTTTTTACTTGGATCGTATATATATATATATATATGCAGGTTTTGGTGTCCTCGGGTGTCTTCCCGTGTAAAAGTTGGGGTGTCTAGGCGACGTTTCGACGAGGTCTCACTCGTCATCTTCAGGCTGGTGCTTTCGGCTTCTTGTTACTGGAACAGAGCAGGATCTCAGTGTTTGAGTTCCTATAAATACTGTTGAGGGGGTGTGGTGTATAGCCTCCAATGTTCTGGGCAGAGAGGAAGTTCCCAGGCTAGTGTGCCTTTTCTTCTTTTGTTCCTTAATTACTTGAGGGATATCTTGAGTGATTTCTTGAGTGATATCCTGAGTACCACTTAGGTGGGTCATTAGGTGTGGATTAGTTGCTAAAGTCTTTGTGTCTTGACCTCTTGAACTTTGTGAAGAGTTTTTCTGAGAAGATGGCTGTACTGCACTTAGTTGTGCTCTGGCTTGGCTTCGTGTATAGGGGCGAGCTGTGGTTTTGTGGCCTGTGTCAGCCAGATCTGTGTAGGGATTGCAGGGGGGTGCAGCATCCGGAGGTGCCACCATGGTTTGGCTACTGGATGGTGTCTGTAATTTATCTGTGGAGAGGGTCTGGGTTTGGGTCTGGTGTGGTTGATTGGTGATAGCGTTCTGTGTGCCTCTGGATCTGGTGTCAGTTTTTGTGGGGAGGGCTAATGACCCACCTAAGTGGTACTCAGGATATCACTCAAGAAATCACTCAAGATATCCCTCAAGTAATTAAGGAACAAAAGAAGAAAAGGCACACTAGCCTGGGAACTTCCTCTCTGCCCAGAACATTGGAGGCTATACACCACACCCCCTCAACAGTATTTATAGGAACTCAAACACTGAGATCCTGCTCTGTTCCAGTAACAAGAAGCCGAAAGCACCAGCCTGAAGATGACGAGTGAGACCTCGTCGAAACGTCGCCTAGACACCCCAACTTTTACACGGGAAGACACCCGAGGACACCAAAACCTGCATTCCTGTACCCGTGAAAATCTACGAAAGCAAATATATATATATATATATATATATATATATATATATATATATATATATTTGCTTTCGTAGATTTTCACGGGTACAGGAATGCAGGTTTTGGTGTCCTCGGGTGTCTTCCCGTGTAAAAGTTGGGGTGTCTAGGCGACGTCGAAACCTCGACGTCGGGTGTCTTCCCGTGTAAAAGTTGGGGTGTCTAGGCGACGACGAGACCTCGTCGAAACGTCGCCTAGACACCCCAACTTTTACACGGGAAGACACCCGAGGACACCAAAACCTGCATATATATATATATATATATATGTGTGTGTGTGTGTGTGTGTATGCAGGACCTTCTCCCAGAATTGAATAGCAATACTGTAGTGTGCAACTTGCACCCCAGTGCTATTTATTGGACTCTCAGCATAGCTGTCCATTTTCAGATTTGAAAATAAGGGGATCAGTAGCCTCACCTGTCCCGGGGACAGTCTACGGGATATCTAACAATCCGGGATAGCAGCGGGAAGCCGCGGGAAATAGTGCTGGAATAAGGGAATTTCCCGCAAAAAAAGGGAAGGTTGACAGCTATGACTCAGATAGGCGTCCATATAATCCCATTAATTACTGTGTGCTTTTAGGTAGCTCCCACTGTTTCCAATGGACAGTATTACTCATTTTAGTACATCCCCGCATAGGACTAAACCGGGACGGCATGATCTTATGCGCATTTACTCAATAACCAAGCCCCTTAAACCTGTGTTCCCTCACTTAGCTTGTGGGGAAGCCCCACTGAGCTCAACAGAACTTCAAACACGAACAGAATCGGGCTGTTGAACGCAAGCAGGTGGGTGTGCACTGCTATGTCCCGCTGAGAATGAGCATCAGCACCCACTTCCAAGGAGCAAGGATCATTCTGACTCCAAGCCAGCCAGCCACTCAACTCAAATGCTCTGATCCTCAGTATGCTTGGAGGAAATCCATCCCTCTGACATCAACGCGACTCCTTTTGCCAGGCAGCCGCGTTTAGGCTTGTCGTTTAGCAAATGACAAGGGACGTAAGAAATACTCCGTACCGCCAGCGCCGCTTTCTCCTTTTCCGCATGCGGAGAGGCGGGGCCAGAAGGAGCGGTCCTGAGAGCGCGGGGTAAGCGAGGGGGCGGGGCCTCGTCCTATTGAAACGGCGCTGGGAAATAATAGTGGAATAAAAGGGGGCGTGGCCTCCCAGGCAAGAGGCCGGCTCGGGGGCGTGGCCTCCGGCGAGCAGAGAAGGGTGAGGCGGCATGGGGGGCGGGGCCTTCCGCGAGCAGGGACGCTGCCGTGGTAGCGGCTGCGGTGCGCGAAAGCCTCCTTTCCGAAGCCGGTGAGTGGCGGTTGCTCCTGAGGGGAACGAGATGATGAGGGGGGAGGGGGGGAGAAAGAGAGCGCGGGGTGCTGCCTTCAGGTTGGTTACCTCAGCGCGCCTGAGGGCGACTTGCCCGGATGGAAGCGGGAGCAGGCGAAGCGAGGGAGCCGTTGTCTCGCTGAGGGGGCATTTTGCCGTGGTCGGGAATGCAAGGCGGCGGGGCGGTGGAGAAACGTGGCTGCCCTGTACCATCTTCGCCTCGCCGTTCTGAGGCGCTGCGGCTCGGCCGGGGTGGAGGCGGCTCGGGCGGGCGAAGCGAGCGTGACCACCCGCTCTTTCTCTCCAGGCCTCTGCCTGCCCGTCCTTGCCGCAGCATGTCAGTCAGAGAGCCCCCCTCGCCTGTTTCGCTCCGCCGCCGACGCCGCTGCTGCGGGGGGCGAATGAGGCCGCGAGCAGGTGCCCAGCGTGGCGGGCGGAGGCGCATCCATCGACGCCACCGTCCCTTTGGCTTCTCGGGCTCGCGTCATACCAGGGATGCTGGGAGTCGGGCAGGGTGGGAATGCGAAGCGAGGGTCTTTCTCAGCCCCTCCAAACCTTGGGGGGGGGGGAGTCTTCTGAGCTTAGCAGATATCGCCTGCCTCTCTTCTTCTGAAGCTACTTCGCTTCCACAGCATTGGAGGTAAAGGTGATGGGCGTAGACGGCGGTCACTCAGGGACCGCGACGCTTCAAGTGCTGGGAAAGAGTACCGTGCTCGTGTAGCCAAGCCTGGCCTTGCCAGTTCGCCACAGTCCAGTGTATTGATACTGATGATGCCCACAGAGTGAGAAGAGGGACGTGCGGGCCTAGTGCCATGTTTGCTGTGGCTTGTGGCTCTCATTGTGGAAAAGTAAAAAAGAATAAAAAGCTCCTGCTGGTTTATTTTCATTTTAAAACTTGGCACCTGCTTCTAATAGGAGTATGAATTCTTTTCCCTGTGTCTCTTAGAAGGTGTTCAGTTTCAGCTGCTTTTGTGTGGATCAGGGAGGGGTTATATTCAACACTTGGAAGATTATTATTAGAACCCAATGTATTTAGCTTAGAGATGGATTCTTTCGGTTTTGTAATTTGAGGCACAGATAGAGATCTGCAGTTGATATTCACTGTTTTACAAAACTGCGACTTTGCTTTCAGTTGGCGATTAGGATGTCATGTTATTGCATAATTATTATTTGCTTGTTGGGTGGTGTATTGTGAAATCCAGCCCATGTCACAGGGCTGTATTCCTTCCTAAAATATGAATGATATGTTTTTTTTAATATATATGATTCTATGAAATAGGAGCACTACACCATGGAACATTTGCATACTCTAATTACTTGGATCCCTCTCTTCTCAGCATTGCCATAATTTCCAAAGGTGATATGCGAAATGGCCCCTCCCTCTCCAGTACTTGTCCCGAAAATCTTAAAATGAAGCCTGAAATAAGGAGGAACAGATGGATGTGACAAATGGTTGAAAGAAACACAAGGGGAGAGCATGATAGTACAGAACAAGAGAAACAGCTGTCATAACACACCAGCTGCTGAACCATTCTTGAGCATTCTGTAAGCATCATGGCTGCTTTTTAAACTGTGTGTATGTATACACACACACAGAATTAGACAAAATAAGTGATTTCATCTACACTCAGATGTCACAAATGAATGCCTAAATGAAACTATGCCCCTTGCTTTTTAGTATCAAGTAATAAAATTCAGTCCTACATAAAATAAAAATGACAAGGTTGCAGCCTCCTACTCTAGCTCTTTAATCTGAAGCTTTTTTTAAGTGCTAGGAGTGTTCTTTCTATCCATGTGCCTCATACTTGCAAGCTATGTGGGGTCTATTGGTGATGCCCCTGTTAATCACTGTAGCCTGGTGTGAATGGATGAATAGGGTTGGCATAGGTAGCAGAGACAAATTGATTGTAGCACTACCCAGCAATGCTTACTGCAGTGGTTCTCAAACTTCTGTTTCTGGGCCACACTTTCAGAATAAAAAAATTGTTCATGCCACATTTGATAAGAAATACATGGGAAAATAAAAAGAAACAACTTCTAGCAGTGATTTATAACATAGAACATGACTACTCTATCATATGATCATGGTATAAAACAATGCAGATACTTAAGAATCTTAGAGTTGGAAAGGACCCTGAGGATCCTCTTCAATAAAGGAACCTTACTCAACATGTGGTCCCCCATTAAGTTTGAAACTATATCAGACTGCTTAGCTTTGCAAATGTGCTAGCAGTTTCATTGCTGCACCACTAAGAACATGAATCATTCCCAAAATATAATATTGATTGTCCTTGAATCTTCTCACCACACTTGCCATCCTCTCCTGCCACACCAGCATGATGCTTCACACCCTTTGAGAATCAATGGCTTAGTGTCTCACCTATGCTTCTAGCTTTCTGCTGTAGCCAAAGGAGAATATGCTTTCTAGACAAGCTCTTGATCTCCTGAAGTCAAGAAACAAATGGGTTGAGCTGCTTGTAAAACAACTCATCTGTAATATCTACAATAAAGAAAGACTGTCTTTTCTGGCAGCGCATACAGTACTTTTATTCTAAACATGGACTTGGTAAAACCAATGAGGGGAGTGGGCAGTCTAGCAATTGTCACTACACAGAAGGGATATTGTATCTTTTGTCTTCCATAAAGAGCACACAACAAGGAGAAGAACATCCTAGGCTCAGTTTTCAGGGAATGAGCAGCTGCAAGGACCTTATTTCCCACCTCAGTTCCAAAAGACCACCTCAAAAGTCTTATGCTCATAGGGATGGAGGGACGGATAAAACGATTAAAGAACCAAGGACCTCTGAGTAGTTGCATCACCTTAATCTTAGCAAGAACATCAACAGATTAATCTAACTCCCAACTGCCTGTTAAAAGTGTACTCATTGCTTTCCCACTACAGTATCAAACTGATAGCTGTCATAATTTACTCTTCAGCCTTGTGGGTCTGTTGTTTTAGATTGCAAGTCTGTATTCAGTTTGATTTATGGATAGCAACTATTTAATGGAGGCTCTTTAGAAATAATAATTGGAGAAAGAATGAAGTAGAGGTCTTTCTTTGGGCAGAGTTTTGTATATTCTGGGCTCCAAAAATCCAAATATATACTTACACTCAATTATCTAATGTATACTAAGAAAAACAGAATTTAGTTTTGAGTTTTTGTTAAACATGACTTAAAACATGATCCTAAGCATGTTCTCCATTAGTAAATGCAGGGGAATGTACCTTGCAATATTGCCCTCACAGTGTGTTACTTACACAAGTATTCAGGTTTCTACAGGGTTGCCAAACTTTTTTTGGAAACCCAGCCACCTGAGTTGTGCCATATGGGTCTCCCTTTCTATTCTGGGTGTTAATTCCCTTGCCTTATTCACATTTATAAATAAAAAATGGATGGTTGTACTCTTTAAGATATTGGGGACTACTAGAACTTGGTTTCTGAAAAATGAGATGGGCATAGTTCGGTGGAAGAGTACATACTGTGTACTCTTCAAGGTGGGATTAGGAAAGGCCTGTGTTTGAAATCCTGAAGGGTTGCTATCAGTGTAGAACATGGGTAGGCAAACTAAGGCCCGGGGGCTGGATCTGACCCAATCGCCTTCTAAATCCAGCCCTCGGACGGTCCGGGAATCAGCATGTTTTTACATGAGTAGAATGTGTCCTTTTATTTAAAATGCATCTCTGGGTTATTTGTGGGGCATAGGAATTTGTTCATTCCCCCCCACCAAAAAAAAATATAGTCTGGCTCCCCACAAGGTCTGAGGGACAGTCGACCGGCCCCCTGCTGAAAAGGTTTGCCGACCTCTGGTGTAGACAATATTGTACTAAGTGAACCCATGGTTTGATTCACTATAAGGCAGTATCACATGTGTAAAGCTTAGAAAGGCACCATGTTGGCTACCTTTTGCTTAGGCACAGCAGTATCTAAGCCAGAGGTAGCCAACATAATGCCCTCCAGATGTTACTGGACTCCTGTTCTTTTCTTGTCTGCCTACCACGAGTAAAATAAACAAGTTCATAGTGATTATACAGTGGTACCTCAGTATATGAACAGTTCTGTTAATGAACTATTCGGGCAACAAACTCCGCAAAACCAGAAGTAGGTGTTCTGGTTAATGAACTTTACCCCAGAAGACAAACGGAAGCCGAACAGTGGAAGGACACCGGTGGCAGGAGGGAAAGCATGCCTCGGTTTAAGAACGCTTTGGTTTAAGAACGGACTTCCGGAATGAATTAAGTTTGTTGACCGAGGTACCACTGTACTTTGGATACTCATATTTATTTTTGTTAAGGTGATTTCAGTTAAAAGATTTAAAGTGATACAGAAAAAGAAGGAAAAGTGAGAGGGATTCTAGCCTTATGTCTGCATCCTTGAAATTTAAATTCATTGGGCTGGATCCAGACTAAGTTAGATGAACTATGACAAATATGTCAGGAGTGATTTGTTCCATTGATTTGAATAGCAGATTTTCAGTTCACTTAGTCTGGGTTCCCCTCTTAGTTTTCTTGTTTCAAGACAATTCTCATCTCTTTCTTGAGAAGGTAAGCACTGGAGTATATTGAAATCAAGGCTGAAGATTGTATCTAAAGCAGTGCCAGCAGAGTTCTACTGGTGTAATGATATTTCCAATTCATTTTTCCCCTTTGTGTTCCATCCAAAATATTCTCCAGAGGGTTCCCTTTGGAGCTGATTTTGAGGATACATGTAGTACAAGTTCTGTTCTGCTACTGCAAGTCTCTTATGCTCGCAGAATGGAAGCATTGGATACCACTCTACTGTATATTGGCAGATTTCATGGAGGAATTAATCTGGACTGTAATCTGTGTAGCTATCAGCTTGTTGGGCTTCCAAGACTTTAGGATAATTCTTTCAAACTAGTTTTTAAAGCCATATATTTACATCAGATTATGAAATAATCACTAAGTCAATCAAAATAGTAACTGGGGTGCTAAATCTGAATGTCTAATCAATAGAAGATGGCTAGCTTTCTGTAGTGAGAGAGCTGCACATAAATGCTTACTTCATGCCTAAGAAATTAAGTCAGATTTGTTAAATAATGTTAAATAAATCTAATTCTTGCTGCAGTTCTCCTTTCATAGCAATTCTAAGGTTGGAAAAATATTCAGGGTTTTTCATGTACTGACTTTCCATAATGGCGTGTTTAGTTTATTTCTATCTGTTGCATAGGCACAGAAAATGAATGCAGTTTAATTTCCTGCACCATGAAATAGTTCTTTGCAGTATTTAAGAACCTTCTCTGCCTGTTTCCAATGTTAAGCATTCTTATGTTTCTAGGAATGAGACATTGCTTTCACTGAGACATTATGCTAGTGTTGAAATTGCCTGTACTGCAGATTCAGGCCAGTGAATACATGTACACATTTCTAGAGTTGCCTAGCATATTAGGAACCCAAACTTCAGACTATACTTCATCTTTGTCTTCAGTCTTTATTGTATTAGTGTTTGCCTTTGTACCACATCAGCATTCAAAAATACCAGAGATGGGGAAATTGTGGCCCTCTTTATGTTGTTGGATTCTAACTCTCCATAGCCCAGGAATCAGGACCAATGGTCAGGAATGATGAAAGTCGTAGTCTAACAGCATCTGGATAGTTAGAGGCTTCCCACACCTGATACGGATATTTTTAAATGGGTAATAAAGGAAACTTTCTCCCCCTTTCCACACAGCATTTCAACAAACTTTTCTTTGAATACATGCTCCACTTCTCAACACCATGGAACGTGTTTCCTGGCAGGTTTGCAACTAGCAGGAGGGTGAGCAAAGATTTTTTTCTGTAGCAAGGCTGCTGCCCTGCAGCAAAACCTCTCCTCTTCTCTGCATCATACGTGCACACTCCTGCTTGTTTCATGAGTATGGAAATCATTGTTTTAGTAGTCTTTTCCACTAAGCCAGTTAAGATGTATGGCCTCTTTGTTTGTTTATTGCTATTTTCTCTTAGATATTAGATAATTGTTATTTTGTATATTTACTTCTATAAGTAACTTTAAGTATTGCATGTTGTTGTTGTTATTATTAAATTTATTATCCACCCTTCACCAGCAGGTCTCAGGGTGGGCTACAACAATTTAAAATTCAGTATTAAAAACAGTTAAAATTAATCACAGTCACAGAAATAGGGTGGGTTTTGAAAACACCATCTCATGTTTCAAAGGCCAGTGTAAAGATTTGCTAAAAGCTGTATAGTGAAGGGACCAGACACATCTCAATTTAGGGACTGCCACAGAGAATGCATTCTTCTGGGCCACCTTGTTTCCAAATATCTAGGGTTTGGTAACTACCAAGTGGGCCCTCTCTTCTGATCTTCACATCCAAGGAGGTCTGTAGGGAAAGAAGCAGTCTCACAAATTCAGGGCTTTAAACAGTAACCAAAGAACCTTGAATTGGGCTTTGAAATGAACTGCCAGCCAGTGCAGCTGTTTTTGAACAAGGGTTATATGAATTCTAAAGGTAACCCCAGCCAGTAATCTGGTCACTGCAATTTGAATCAGTTGAAGTTTCAAAGCTGTTTTTAAGGGCAGCCCCATGTAGCCCCATTGCAATAATCCAGTCTGGAAATGACCAGAGCATGGAGTACCATGACCCAAGGGCTTGTCTGGATTGCCTTTTATGCTACCTTTCCAGGTACAGGGCCAAGCTTTAAAGCTCCATGTCCAGGCAGTTTTTGGTTTTAGTTTTTTGTCTCAGTGCTTTCCCCAGGAAAACCATGTTTTACCATTGAATCAGAACAAACAACATTTTTTAAAATCTCATAGTTGCAGTGTAGACTAGTGGAATTTAATACAAATTAAACAAAAAAATTAAAAGATAAATTAGAGTCTCTTGAAATCACCAGTTATTTAGCAAGCATATGAAGCAAAGAGAATTCTTTGTTGATGAATTAGTAGATAAGGGAACTGATAGATATTTCTAAATTTTATACATTGAAAAGAGTTGCTGATGTTACTACCTGCTGATAGTAGTTAAGAGAACTATGTAGTTATGAGATCATTTTTGGAGACAAGGGAACTTCAAAGTAAGTGTGATTTGTATGTTCCATTGAAAACAGTGGGAATTCTAAGAAATGTGTGTAGGATTGACATGTATTAGTTGGTGTTAAAAAATTACTACAAGTTATTCTGTTAGGCAAGACCTGGGAGAAATGTCTAGGACCCCACTCAGCAAAATGAGAGATGTAGTAGGTCAGTAACACCAGTATGGGCCTGGCATATTCAAGTATTTGAAATTATAGCAACTCATCTAAACATCAGGCTCTTGTGAGTCTATTTAGTCAAGAGACTAAAATTACCTAACTAAACCATGAATGCAATTAATTGTATTATGGCACTCATTGCCACAGAATGTGGTTGAAATGAGGCTCTGGTAAATTGGCAAGAGGGTTGTCCTCTGGCACATAATTGAGTTCTGAATATTTCCTCTGGATAATAAAGTGTGTACGTTCTCTACTTTGAAAAAAGATCATAATTCTATATCAAGCATAATTCTGTGGCCAGAATTAATTATAGAATTTAATGTCTTTCTGCTTATTTTCAATAACGTATTCTGTTTCCAACATTTATGAGATGAGGAAGGAGCTTGTAGGACACTGAAGCCCTGTTGCTGCCCCCTGTCTACAGTTTATGGTATTTAAACTTGCAACAACTCTACTTCTAGCCTACCATTAATATTTTGTAAGGGCTAGGAATGGGCTTTTCTAAAATTTGAACTTGAGAGTCTCAGTATGCTAGATTCTCTGTTTAAATATAAACTTCAAGAGCATATGTGTTATACATCCTGCTCAGGTAAAATTATTTTTCTGTGTTCCTCTATAATGAAATACCAGCATTCAAGTGAGAATTTGGCACCTAGCACAAAGTTAGATGTTTCATAAATAACAGCTGGGGCTGAGGACTCTCATAGTTGGTCATGGTGCTCATCATATATGGCATTACTTATATTCTATATAAAATGCATTGTCTCAAAGCACCCATTTCTGTGTTTCAGTTCCTGTGTCAATCACAATTCTCCATCCAACTGCTTTAATTAGTTCTTCCCCAACTGATTGTATTTGAACTGTCTTGCAGTATTGGGAAGATCTTACTTGTTACCACTGGGTTTTGATCCTGGCCTCATTTAAGTGGTTTAAGCAAGAGATTGGCATTGCATTGCAACCCTTATGGTATGATATAGTTATGCTGATTATTTTGTCACCATTTGATTTCCCCAGTGCATTGTGTTTTCTTTAGTACTGTCTTTTGTGAACACTTCCCACCTTTCAATTTTAATTCTTTCTGGTAAGGGAGTGTTAATGAAGCATTGAGTCACACATGTGCTGCTCTGCAGCTGTATTTATGCTTGATTTCCCCCCCCCCCCACCATTTGAAACTTTTCACTGGTTCTATTTCAGTTTGGAGAGCATAAGTACAGCATCTGCTCATCATTATAGTGACTCTGGCCTGGCTTTGATGAAACAATGCTGTTTGCCATGACACTGAAACACTATTTTCCATACCTGCCTGCCTGGATCTTAAAATATTCAGTTGAGACTCTTTTCCTATGTATTCACAAACAAGAGAGTATTTCCTGTTGTAATATCCCAGCTTTGGAATACCTTCCCCTAAGAGGTATGACTGGCACCAGTCAAGAATGTTTATACATTCTTTTTGTATACACAGAAAGCCAAGCAGAAATCTGTCTCACCTCTGAATGGATATTAATGTGCAGGGCAAAAGGTTTGTGGGTTGTATGATGAAATATATTGAATTGCACTGCTAGGTGGTATAAAAGGTATAGTTGCAAATTAATTAGAATAAGCATACTTATTCTGGAAACACTTGACTTTTAGAATTGGACATTTGATTTAAATGGATTCACCCATTCATTTACAGTTTGATTTGCCCTAATCCACCAAGCTGGGGGGGCATTCTTTAAATTATAATGATAATTCTTTTGATAAGAATTAGTTTTGTATTTCCCGATCCATGGAAATAATATGCTTTTGAGGTGGCTAAAACTGGATTGGTGGAATCGTTTATATCGTTAGATAATCTTTGCACAAAGGTTGAATAGTTGCAGTATCCCCACATGTTTGTAATCTAATACAGTTTGAGGTCTCACACTATGCTTTTGTGAATTGTAGAGCAATGGTATTATGGTAGTGGGAAATACTGTAAGACGAGGATAGTGGGTGGTGACATTACAGTCTTAGTAGGGGCTACGGTTATGTAAGTCCAGGTCCTCAAAGAATGTATGGCAGTAGAGCTGAACAAATAACATTGTACCTAAACGTTGCTGGTTCAGCCATGAAATACTACATTGCAGAAGTATTGCTTTGAAGTCCTAGATATTATCTTTGCTTAATAACAGTTGCTGCCCTCAGTATCACTGAACTTTGAATTAGTTGTTGCTAAAGTGCAAATCTTAATGATCTAATTATGTTTATGAGCAGACAGATAGTCCTGCTCATATTCTTCTTTCCACACTTCCTTTTACCAGTGTTTTGTAGCAGTGGTTTTGAAACTTAAAACACATTATTTATTTAATTTAAAATAATTTATATTTTGCTGTTCCTATCTGGGGAGGTCAGAGCAGCATACTTTAAAAACAGTAAAACAATGTTATAGCCAGTGCCAAAACTCATGGCCATTGTACCTTTTCATTGTAGTTATTTTCCTGAATGTTAGCTCCCTTACCTTGACAGATAACAGTTTCTTCTCTAGCACAATTCATAAATAGCATTGCATTCCTTCTGTTTATTTAAAAACAACAACACCTCACCCCTACTTTGCACTGCCCAAGCTGTTCAACTCTAGGGATTTTTCAGGCAGTTACTTAAAGAAATTACAGCAAAATATTCCATACCCTCAATAGGATTATTTATAAAGTAAAGTGGGGAACAATGCTTGCTTTCTTATGTCATTCATTAATATAAAAAGCAATATCTTTAGAATATATTTCTCTGTAATTATCCACATAAGATCTGCAGCTAAAGTAGTCACTTGCTTATAAAGGCATGTTTTGTAATGGTTTATTATTAGTATCTGGAATTAGCAGTGAGAGCTTTTTCAGCCATGCTTTCCATCCAGTACTCAATTAAAAAATAAAACACATGACTGTGACAATGAGTAGATTCTTTGGCACCAAGACTGACTGGGAGACTTAGTTGTTCTTAAAACCAAGTATTCTGATTTAGCTGGCTGGAATATGAGGGGATAGGGTGTTGTTCAAACTGCTGAAGAGTAAATGTTGGCTGCATCCTTACTTAGCATGCATCTGCAATCATGGACGAAGGAATGTTTAAGTTCTGAAGTGTCTCAGACTTCAGCTAGTGTCAAAAACGTCAGCACTGAAAACTGACAAGCATAAAATCTGTTAGCCAGTAGAGATTGCCTAGAAGGCTAGATCATTTGGACATTGTTCAGCAACCCCAAAGCAGCTTTGGTAGGTAGAGCAAGCATGCATGACGAGGGAGCAAGACTGATGGTAGTAGAGTGCAGTTTCTTTTCTTAACAAGTATCTGACTCTCTTTGGAGTTTTGAAGAATTCATAATAAATTATTTCCATCTGAAAATTAACTTGCTATTTTATTTGAGGGTATGGATGTAAACTCCTAGCAACTCATTTTAGTTTCTCTTACTATTTTACTTATTGTCTGAGGTCTTTCCCCCCCAAAGCCTTGGCTTTTATTTCTATATTGCTGAACTGATAAACGGAGAGCTCCAGTTGTGTAGAGCCCATGCAGTGCGGAGTGGGACTGTACCTGTTATCTCTGACCACTAGGGATATCTGATAGCCACACATTGAAGATTATGTTGGAAAAGGGCCTATGCACATACTCCAAGTATGCACAGGGCTGGTATATATTATGGCTGAATACACACTTTGATTCTGAGGGGTAGTATGTGGATTGGGCCTGTGAGTACTGGATTCTGTACTTTCAGCATTATTACTATTTTGAGTCAGATGGCTGTACATATGAGCTGAGAGGCCAGTGGACATTGTTCTACACTGAGTGGGTTTGACACACTTTTATGACTCTTTTTATTTTTTGTTTTCTGATAGAAACAATTAAAGTCAGTTTTGAATCTAACATCCACCAGATTTTTGAAATTCATTGTATATATTCAGTAGGGAGAAATATTTTGTCTCTCTGAGTTCCAGCATCATGTTAAGCATTTTGGTGGGCAGATGCCTAGAATCTAGAATATTTCAAGCCCTGCACATGTTCATGTCTTTGAATGCAGTAAAGAGTGTGTGCCGTTAATTGGTGTCTTGGCTAGAAGAGCCAGTTGAGCACTCTTCTTGTTTTTTTGCTTGCTGATTCCAATACTTGCCTGCATTGAGATAACATGTTCTGTTCTTGCTATGTACATTAGAGAGAAATCTACAGTTCACAAATGCTTAATGCCACATTTGCACTGCTAAGTCTTGGTCTGTCAAATTGCTTGTAGGGTATGTTATTTTTTCAAAATTGTGACAGATTCTTCAGTAGCGATTTTGAGATAGAGGGTTCCAAAACAAGTGGTGTTGTATGCCAGTGAGCATCTTATTATTAAATAATAATCAGCTGAACATTGGGGATGTGAAACTGCATTTCCCCCTTGTGCTTTGACTTAAATTTGCTAAACATTTTACTGATGTCATCATTTGTTTCAGAAACCATAGGGAAAACAAATTTTGAGTTTTTTGTACAGCAAGAGGTATTCTTTTCATCCAACCGTTTACTGGTTTCAGCTAGAGGACCTAGGGCACAATGTTAAATGTCTAGGTACCCAACAAGTGACATACAGTACTTTATCAGTACTTTTTCTTATCAGCCAACCCTCGTCTGCTGCTGCTGCTGTTGAATGCCAGGTTGGCTCTGAATAAGATATCCCTCATCCATGATCCAACTGTGGATGAAGAGCTGATCTGCTCTGTATCACTGAGTCCTGTGTAGGTGAGGTGGGTGGTCTTATCCAGCTTTCCCACCTGTGTACATGGTGCAGCATCAGGGTAGACTTGAGGGTTGAGGAAGGGGAAGTTACTGTGGTCTATAGAAATTCAGTCTCTGCTGGTTTACTGCCAGCATCAGTGCCCAGCAATCGAGCTTACAGAGCTGTTCTCCAAGGTGGTGTTGAGGACTCAGACTGATGGTTTTGGGGGACTTCCATGCAAGGTGGTTGCAGTGACAGCAGAAACCACAACTGAATTTCCTTGTCAGAATCTAAACTTTAGATCTATCAGCTGTCATCTTGGTCTGTAAGTTAATGAAAACAAAACAAAATACTGTTCCAAATTATCTTTGTTGAGTCTCATCTAGTGAATAAGAGAGGCAGTTCTGATCTATGATGCGTGCCTTGGAGACTACAACTTCATTTTTTTCTTGGCAAAGGATTCTAAGATTCTAGACTCATGATAAACTGATGTTGATGAGACAGAAGATAATGACACTGACCAAAGCATCTTTGGGGCACAGGTAGATTTTTATGCTGCTAGGCATAATGGTCTTCTGACATGGGATCAAATTCTATGTCGCTCTTTCTGCTTTTGATTCTGCTCTGTGATCACAGAGCAAATGTGCCTGTTGTTTTCAGGGAGGGTCATGGAGTATTTCTAAAGTTTATTCAGAATCTCCTCCTTTATTAGTTTGTGTCACAGATTCCTTGCCACCTCTGTTCTTCATCCTCAAATCTTCTCCAACTATCTATCCTTCATATTTGCCCTTCAAGCCATTGCTTACTCCATACTTTTCTCCTTGTCCTATAGCCTCACTATGCCCCACACAATAAAAAAATTCCTTCCAGTAGCACCTTAGAGACCAACTAAGTTTGTTATTGGTATGAGCTTTCGTGTGCATGCACACTTCTTCAGATACTGCTCATACCAATAACAAACTTAGTTGGTCTCTAAGGTGCTACTGGAAGGAATTTTTTTTATTTTGTTTTGACTATGGCAGACCAACATGGCTACCTACCTGTAACTATGACCCACACAGTACCTCTTTTCCAAATGCAACTTACCCTGTGTGTGGCTTTGAAAACTAATCAGTTTGACAACTTTGCATTCTCTCTGAAAACCCAGGCTGCAGTTTTCTTCGTTTCCCTTTTTAATTTCCCAAATATTTCACACCATTAGCCAAACTGTTCCAAAGGCTTTAATGCCACAAGTGTAATACAATATAAAGTGGTACCTCGGGTTAAGTACTTAATTCATTCCGGAGGTCTGTTCTTAACCTGAAACTGTTCTTAACCGCAAGCACCACTTTAGCTAATGGGGCCTCCTGCTGCTGCCACGCCGCCGCCACACGATTTCTGTTCTCATCCTGAAGTAAAGTTCTTAACCCGAGGTACTATTTCCGGGTTAGAGGAGTCTGTAACCTGAAGTGTATGTAACCTGAAGCGTATGTAACCCGAGGTACCACTGTAGATTTTTAAAAATGCTAATAAACCAGCATGTGTTAATAGAACAGTTCAAGTGTCATGTTCCTGGCTTAATAAACCATAAACTATGGTTTTGAAGCCAGGAACAAGCATTGTTCATGTGGTCTCTTCCCCTTGTTCACTAGTGTTGACTTGGAGATCTTCTTTGTTTTGGATTACATGCAGAGTGGGGAACTTTGTTTTAAAGAAACAGGATATCTGCTTTAAAACTGGTGCACAGTGGCAGGACTCTCAGTCCTGTTGAAGTTAGAAACTTCATAAACTGCCTTCCATGGATTATGAAGTTAGGAATATTATGTCTGAACCAGCCCATTAGTATGTGTCTTGTTGAGGCATTAAAAGCATGTTAATACATTGTTTGTTCTGTTAAAACTTTAAGTGAGCTGTAACACCCTATTGTTACCAGTCCTCAAGGAAAATTTGTGTGAACAAATATGTTTTGACAGAGAATGCTAATCTGTGTTAGTAACACAGTGTACTTTCCTAATATAGACAGTCCCCCACTGCTGCTGCTTCCCAGCAGCTCTTTTCAGAGTTCTCATTCGCAACCTGTATAGAGAATTATCCACAGTATTTCTGGCATGGAGCATCACGGTGCTCCTTTGTATTTGCTATTTACTCATTAAACATATTTTAATCAGGGTGGCCTTCCGCAAATACTGTGGAGCAAGAATTGACTACAGTTTCCCCACCTAGGCTTAGAAGCCACATTATCTTGCATGAACAACATATGTGTCTCTTTTTCCTCTGCTGGTGAGGAAATGTGCATGCCTGAATCCACCATAGTGGCTCTGGAGACCTGCAGATAGTACAGGATTTTTTCCTGCAATAATCTGGGCACAGTTCCATGTGAACAGACCACTGTTGTACATCATCTGTTCCCTCAGTGTGGGTAACAGAAGATCACAATCTGGTCTGTGAATACTGCATCCAGATAATTTTGAATCCAAATTCATTGCCTGCCACAAGAATTCAAACTAAAAATACTGTTAGCAGTGCTATTAAATAATTAAGAGTAATCATGCTGCATTCATACAATGAAATGGTTTCATAGCCCCACATCACAGCCTGATGGCACCTGGTGTAGCTCTGTTTCTAAAGCTAAGTAAATTGAAGCCAAGCTAGTCCTTGGTTGGAGACAAACTTGGAACCCCATGTACCCTGCTCTGAACTCATGTTGGACATACGCTAATTGCATATGAATAAAAATAAATGTGAAGTACTTGAAGAACTTTTTGTGGAGTCAGCAGCACCTTGTAGCATCTGACTCTTCATACAACTTCCTGTGTGCAGGATCACTTGCAAGCAGCTTACTTCTCTGTTATGCACACCATTAAGCAGAACGTGCTTAATGCACTCAGACTTCTATGGATATTTCCCCTTTTTTATCTTAAATAAGTCTATTTGCTCATTTTATAAAGAAGATACTGGTTGGGCCAGTTACTGGAAAATATATGCCTTGAATTCTGGGGAAATATACTTGTTGCCCTCCAGTGGTTAGTTGAATATTAACACATGTTTGGACATGGGCATGCATACCTGTAACTTCTAAAACTAATATGCTAATCCTGAAGCAAGCATATTTGCCTTTTTTTTTTAGCTCACTTGCATTTAGCATGGTGTGGCTGCCTTATATGAAGGATTGTGAACTAAATAATTCGTAAAGTTTAAAACAGGTCCAGTCATTCTATTTAGTACTCTCTTGGCACAGCAACCTTTCAGGACATTGCTGAAGATGACCTTAGAAGCTGAATCCATGTTACTCATTAACTACTCCAATAATTGCTTGATGTTGAGAGTGTGAGGTGGAAATTGGCTAATTGGCAGGATCAGCACTTCTGTGGATTTCTGGAAATCTAATAGTTAAACTACATCAGCAGAATCTGACTGGAAACAGAACTGCTACCTGGTGTGTAATTGGAGCTTTTTGAATATAAAAGTGCATGCTACAGTGCTGGGAGTTGACCTTCTATTTTTATTTGTTACAGGAGCACAATCTGTAAGCATGTAGCCAACACTAATATCTTAGAGCATCTCTCTTTCCATGATTTCTAGAAAAGATAAGCGTTATAGTTCCTTGTGTGAGTTATTTCCCAACCAGGGGGTGGGGTCTTGACATGCAAATCTGCTCCATTTCTAAGTGGGGAAGAATTGCGGTGGATTGCGTGACCACCCGCTCCCCACCGGGGGCGGGGGATCCCGGCCATGTCAGAGCCCAGCCAGCCAATCCGCTGGCTGGGGCGCGCGTGGCCGGGTCCGTTTAAGCTGAGGCGCAAGCTCGAGGGCTTCCTCTTTGGCTCGCTTCCTCAATCACCTGCCCTCCCTCCCTATTTTGCAGGTTATAGGCACTGGCCTTGCTATGGACCTCGGTTGGTCGCCGTTAAGGGGCCTGGTAGGAATTTTTCCACATGGCAAATTGGCACTGGCCATTTGGTTTTCGCCTACCTCATAGCAATCGTCACAACTTGGTTAGGGTTGCGGTTAGGCATTGTATGACCTTGTGGTGGGGGAGAGGAGGTATGGCCATCACCTGCCCCTCCAAGCTTAAGGGTATTTTGTTAAAGGAATCCGGGGGTGTTGATCTTGTCCGAAGCCCAGGTCAGGGGCTAGAGCCATGACACGACCCCGACGGGAACACCAGGGGGAGCTCGAGTTGGTATGCATCGACAGGGCTCCCCCTTCTGGTGGTTTACCCTTGCCAGACTTCCTGCGCATCGGGCAGGAGTCAGATATAGTTGGGTCCATTCAATGCCTAAGCCAATACCGCTCACAATCTGTAATCAATAAAGTTGCGGGCATGGCTACGGGGTCTTGACACGCAAGCCCTATTGTCCCTTCCATCTTGCTGTTTTATGATAATGGTATATATACTTCAACCTATGATCGTCATCAAGCTTTTGAGTTATCCTTTGGCAAACATTACAATGGGGAATCCTGAGAATGTCACCGCACAGTGGTACCTTGGGTTACATACGCTTCAGGTTACATATGCTTCAGGTTACAGACTCCACTAACCCAGAAATAATACCTTGGGTTAAGAACTCTGCTTCAGGATGAGAACAGAAATCGTGCAGCGGCGGTGCAGCGGCAGCAGCAGGAGGCTCCATTAGCTAAAGTGGTGCTTCAGGTTAAGAATAGTTTCAGGTTAAGAACAGACCTCCAGAACGAATTAACCCGAGGTACCACTGTACTGCTATTTCTCATTGCCCCAGATCCCAAAGTTGATCAGCATGTAAAGCTCAATTTGCCTCTCTTAGTGCTTTTAGCCTTCCCAGCCTTTTCCAAACAATGGAAGGTATCCATTCAAAATTATGTTGGCTAGGCCAGAGTTCAGCTATGCTAGATTAGTTTTACATCTTTAGGCATCTCAGTGTAAGCTTTGCTTTTTGGGTGGAAGTCTAAAGATGTGGGAATAATGACTATTTTACACAAACTATTTCCAGGGGTGGGCAACAGTTATCCTTATGAGTAGTTTTCACACCTGTGATGAGAACAAATGTCAGAGGATATTCAACCTCTAGATGCTGTTCCTGAGATGGCAGTATCTAAGAACAGCCTCTTGATTTACAGTTAAGCACATCTGTGTGAGAAATGCTCTCAAAAATGGATTTAAAATAACACAGGACTTAAAAAACTTAAGATGAGAAAAACTCTGTAAGATAATGTCATCTAATGAGCCCTGCAGACATAACATAATGGAGCCTTATAAGTCCAGTAATTTACTTCTTCAAATGTTAATAGTAAGGAAGTTTTAAACCCAACATTCAAAAAGTTTATTTATGTTCCTTGGAGTGAAATTTGCATTGTCATTTTAGCAAATAACAGAAAGAGCAGAGAAATGATTCTTATGTCAGTTCTGAAGGATTTCTTTTGAGATAAGTCCACCTGTTCATTCGATAACTGTAACTGTACAAAACCAAATTCTTGAATATAATATTATCTATCTTATTTTAACTAGTTTTAAGCTTTCTTTGCCATTTGTCACCACTGCATTGCTTGCTGACTACTAGGGTTGTTTTGTTCAAATTAATTGGTCTGCTATTCTTTTTAATTTCCCAAAAATAAATTTTACAGACATGGTAACTTTTTATTTTCTTATTCACCAGTCATAATTGTATCTCACAACAACCTTGAATGGTAGGTTAGGTTGAGAAATGGTTACTGGCCCAAGGTTGCCCAGTTAGCTTCATGCCTGAGTGGGGATTTGAACCCTGGTCTCCCAGGTCCTAGTCCAGTACCCTGACCACTATACTACATTGGCTTTCAAAATTAGGAAAAGGTTTGCAGCTGATGGTAGAAGACTAGTTAAGGAGGTATATGGGGAGGTGCAGAGGGGGTTCAGAAGGAATGGTTTGGGGGTTGCTGCTCCCCCCAGTATCTACCTCTGAGGCAGCTAACTGGTTTACACTACTTACATAGCAACATATGAAGCGGACTTATACTGAGTCACCATTGGTTTGTTTAGCTCAGTATTGGCTATGTTGACTGGTAGAGGCTCTCCAGGATTTCAGACAGGATTCTCTCCTAGCCCTAACAAGAGATGTAGGGGATTGAATCTGGGACCTTCTGCATGCAAAGCATTTGCTCTATTACTGATCCAAAAGGCTTGACACTGCTTTTTGGTGTTAAGACATTGACACTTGGAACATTTCTGCATTTTTTGTGGATTGTATGTATTACACCTTGAGGGAAAACAAATGTTGTTTATGTGCGTATTTATAGAAAACTAGTTTAAACTCAAATATGCAGCTGTGACATTTGTGATCTTCTTTAGTGCAGAATGTTTCTCAATCCAGACCACTGCATATGTTGGTTTTCATCTGTTACAGATGATTCACTTATTAAATAGCCAAACCATGTCTAGATCTGCTTCTGCTCGTGTTTGAGAAAAAATGTTCCTTGAAAGAAAGCACTTTTGTTACAGCAGAAATAAATCTTCTTGTACCTTTAAAAACAGATTTATTGTTACTTCTTAATTGTAGACCAGAGCCCACTTACTCAGAGAAAAAGTGTTACTCTTGGCAGGCAGAGGTGAGATAAGGGCTATAGAAAAATAGGACAAAAAAGGGCAGGACACATAAGAGATACATAAGATCCTATGTCTCTTTTGACTTTTAATGTATCTGCTGCACTTACGTAATGTTAAAAATATTAACTCCATTTAGGAACGTAGCAGCTAAATTAGTTTCCGTTGCTAGGAAGCAAACAGTAAAATCTGTTATGTAGGTCTCTGAAGAGAATTAACAATACACAACATAAAAATCAAATAAAAAGGTGGTAATTTTCATAGTCATAGAATTCGTTTTCCAGATAGGGAAGAAATCCTTTTGCTGCTACAGTTGTTGCTGTTACTAACCTATCCATGTGCTTGGATTTATTTATTAAATTTATATCCTGCCCTTCCTCCCATAGGATCCCAGGGTAGTTGCATGATGCTCAGGACACTGGCAGAGGAAGAGGCTTGCGGGAGGAGTGCACCGCCCCCGGCAGCGCGATCCTGGCGGGGTGCCATAGCCGCTGCTCCCCTGCCCGCACTGGGCGCCACACTCATATGAGTGGTGCGCCACGCCCCTGTGACGCGCACCACACCCCTACGGGCGGCGCGCCATGCCCCCGGGATTTGCACCAGCTCCGTCCCCGCCTGCTCTCCATCCCCTGGTGCCAGAGCATGAAGCTCCGCTAGCTCAGGAGTGTAAATTCTGGTTTTGAAGTGGACCTTTGATGGCCTAATGCATTAAGAATAAACACTCAAAGCCTCATTTGGCTTTGTTTCACTTTTATGCTTAAGAGCATATTGTGCTACCAAGAACAGAATTAATTGAACAGAGTACTGTACTTCTGTGCTACTAAGGGAGCCAAACATCTGCTAAACCTTAAGGGCCAGAGGTAGGAGAATCTTATGACTCATTCATTCCTCCTTTAGCAAACAAGAATGTGGCAGGTTGTCGGTCTGTGTTAAAGACAACTCAGAAAAACTCAGACTGGTGAGACTTGGGTCCCAAGGAGTTAATGTTCTATAGATTATTCCTGTATTTCCAAACTAGTTTTGGGTTCTGTAGTGGCAGCTCCTGCCTTATCCATGTAAAACTTTCTCTCCATAGTGGCTTTTTGTCAGATCTTGGAACAAACTCTCTATGCCAGGGAGATCAATTACCATGACCTCTAGGAAAGTAGGAATATTATAATCTAATAGATAAGAGTGAGGGTTATCTAAGTGTGTATTGAACCTCTTGGGTAGTTAGGTGCTTATAATATGTTCTATACAGATAAATGTAGAATGAGCCTTCGGGTGCAGGAATTCTTTGGATGTCAAGGGGTACGCACATGTCTCCTGCTGGCTGTAATACAAAAAAATATATTCATATGGTGCAGTTTCCTCATGTGAATCTTCTAGTACCTACTGTCCTTTCCCTGGTTGAAAGTTACGATATTGGCAAACGAGGCTTGTGTGTTTTTGTCCTCCGCCCCCAAAAGTAATAATTGTCTATTGATGTTTCCCAAACTTAATTCTTTGTTGATTAAACAAAAATTTCACATGTGTAAATGAAAATAGTCACTGTGCTGAAGGGTCTTCATAACTTACAGGCAGCCAAGTTTAACAGAATAGCAAAAGAAATACCATTGATTTGATATTGTAGTTTAAGCCTTGCTGTCTGTCTTTTGAAAAAATAAAATATGTTCAGCAGTGATGTGGACTGTAGTACTCATTCCCACAGGGTTTTAGAAGTCAAGACTTTCTGGCTCTGTATTGGTTCCAGGAAATTTCATTATGTATGGTGGACTGAGGCACACATGAATTCCCAAAGCGCATTGTAGCCTCTGGGCAATTTGGTATAAGAGGAGCACCATTCAATCTTTCTCTGTGTTCATAATATTGTGATAACCATAGACATCTTGTTCAGCTGCAGTGTTAATGTCTAAAGGCTTCAGTTTTGCAGTCCTTGAGCAAAATTCTGCATTGATGTCATGCCTCTGCAGTCCTTCTCTTCTAGACATTTGTAGTGCTGCTACCTGGATTATAATAAATTCACGTTTATGTAACACTGCATGATTAACTTGGTTCATAGATTTGATTTAAGATCCTGAAATTTATATTTATTTTTTAAAATGCAGAATCACATGAACACTGGCAAGGGATGAGAAATCATGTTTCATTATACCTCCAATGCCTCTTAGGGTTTTTTTTTACCTTTTATTACAAGTACAGTGGTACCTCCAGTTATGAACTTAATTCGTTCTAGAGGTCCGTTCTTAACCCGAAACTGTTCTTAACCTGAGGTGTGCTTTTGCTATTGGGGACTCCCGCTGCCGCCGCGCTGCCAACAAGCGACTTCTGCTTGCATCCCGGGGCAAAATTCTCTACCAGGAGACCTACTTCCAGGTTAGCAGAGCTCGTTATTTGAAGCGTTCGTAAGGAGGACGGTATGTAACCTGAGGTTCCACTGTAGGGAGAATGTTTCATCCTCCAGATATTGCTGAACTACAACAGTCACCATCCCTGGCCATTGGCCATGATTAGTGAGATAGGATGGGATTGCTGATGGGAGTTGTAGCCCAGCAACATCTGGAGGGCCAAAGGTTCCTCACACTTGTTTAATTAAGATGATTTGGGGTTCTTTGCAAACATGAGGACACAAAAACATCTTGAAGCAAAAACTTGTTATCGTATAGAACAAGGACCCAGAATTTAAAGAAATAGATTTATCCTTGTATTGCAGAACCAGTGCTGCTAATGCTGCTGTTCTTCTACAACTGTACACTGGATTGGCCATTTTTCTAACTGGTTGTTGAACGTTTGGAAAGTACTGTAAAAAGTGCTGTATAAGGGACTTTGACACATGTCAATTATTGTGATGCCAGATGATTGACGTGGGGTTTCCCAGCTATCTGTTGAAGGTGGCCTGCAGGGGTAGGGAGGAGATAAGCATCTGGTCTGCTGGGTCAAAAAAGATCCCCACCCCACCTTTGCACAGTGTCCTAAGACAGCAGGTTCCATCCGGCTCTTCTATTCTTCCCTCTGATGGGTCAGGAAAAGTAATTGGACTTCATCCCAACTTTCTTCTGTTTGTTTGGCCTAGAGCACCTGTGTGTACCCTATTGCACCTAGCAAGTGGAAGAAATGTTTAGAGTCCTGTTGAAATATAATGCAATATACAAGTTAAATAAATAGAGAGAACTTGCCTGATGTATGGGTCATGAAAATCAAATGGAATATGCAGACATGTATCATGGGCCCTCTTTAACAATCAGAAGAAGGGAGGTGTTGGTGTTGTCACACAATGATTGTACCTTGGCCAAGTCTCCAATACCCCAGAGGATAATTTATAAATAATAAATGCTTCCTGACTGAAATATTTTACTCTATTAACTTTCTGGCAATTGGTTATGATTCCTGGATCAAGAATATCTAAAGAAAAAACAAAAACCCTTATGTATGGTCTGATTTGAAAAATCTGGAGCTATCAGTTGATGAAACTGATGATGATGACGGCAGCCCGACTGTTGTCTCTGAAAATCCCCAAAAGTGAACCTTGAACCTGTTACTGATACTTTAGAATAATATAGGGTAGACATGGCAGCAGACTGGTCAAATACTGTAAAAGCATTTCAGCAAAAAATTAAAGAATTAGCTGTATGGGTTAAGGATACCTCCAAAATTGCCACAGAGGCTAGGGATCTTTGAAGCATAAAAGGCCATTAGAAACCTTGTAGAGAAACAGCTAGTTATATAGAGACAAATGGGGTTTTTGGAAGGAATGCTGCTGCAGACAACCTTAGGGTAAGTTTGATGATGAAAATAATGCTATAAATTGCTATACTGATCTGCTTGTATGGCTGAATGGTCTGTTTCCTGAAATGGAGCTGACAGAAAGTGATATTGACAGAGCTCACCAACCCCTTTACCCTAAGCCCAGGGCAGTAGACAGACTGGGAGATGACATTATAAAATTTCAGAGATCCTGTAAAAGACTTGTTTTATTACATATGCTGCAAAAAAGGACAATGCTTTCAATCTCCCAACTTTAGTTGAGTACTTTTGGTTGACGGAGAATAAAGAGGGGGGTGGCAGAGAGAAAAGGTGACCCTACCTACTTTGGGCTTAAGCCCCACCCACTGACTGTGTTATGTACTGAAGTTCTCACCCTGGGCCAGCAGGGGGATAGTGTAGATAGTTCAGATCCACATATGCAAATAAGGGATCGAAAGTGACGTTCAGTGATTGGATAGTTACAGAAAATGGTTACTGTTGTGTTCTAGTGGAGCTCTATATAAGCAGGCTGGCTGAACCCTTCAGTTCAGTTCAGTTCTGGCCTGTGAATAAACAAGAGCTGTTTGAAGAATCGCTGTGTCGTCTGATATGTTCACCCACAACTTAACAGTCTGTATGCAACCCCAACAGATTATCCCCCAGGGAATGCAGATCTCAACAGAAAAAGGTTGCCTACCCCTGAGCTAGGGGGAGCCAAGGTTCTGGGTTTTGAAATATTTAGGATTCCTGCATTCTTCTTAATCACACAAATGGGATCTGTATGTATGTGCCTGTGCAAACTTTCTCCAGAATGTTCCAGTGCTCTAGATAGGGAGCTGTCACTGCTACTCAGGAGGACAGTTTCAACTCTTTGTGCATTCCTTGTGGCTGGTGCCCATTTCCATGTGTATCGCAACAGGCTGACAGAGGGCAGGGTGTTTGACCCACACAGCTCTGTCTTCCCAACATCTCCCTACCACTCCCCATCCTCCAGCATCCACAGCCTGAAGCGGTAGTCTCACTCTGTCTAATGATAGACCCTGACTGATGGTCCATTCCGCTCACATCCGTAAAGCACTACTGTCCTTGGATATGTGTGCCAGATCAAACACTGCCTTTGACAGTGTTCTTTATACACTTTTCTCATAGGTACATTCCTTCTTGTGTTTTAGCCCCCAGGCGCTCTTACATGAGACTGCAAAGACCCAAGAAGAAAATACATTGCTTACCTGAAATTGGCTCCCTTTGCTTGGCCATAAGTCTAGTCCCACAATCCATTGTCATTTCCTGCTTTACGTGTGTCTTGCTCTTAGAAGGTACTCCTCTTTTTGTGCCAGTTGTGATGAAAGTCAAGATGCTGAGAGTCAAAATGCTTTTCCTAAGAGGGTGGGCGGGCAGGAGACCACCTCCTTAGTTAAAGTGCTAGAAGGTTCCATGGATGGCTCTGCACATGTTCTGATCCTGTATGTGTGGCAGCACAAATGACCTTTAACCCCAGTAAAGGTAAGTAACTTGTTTTTCTTCCTCCAGGGTCTCTGCGTTTTCAGACCTGTGGTGAGACAGATGTTCAGCCCATTTTACTATTTCCCAACTTCTTTGGTGGTCAAAATTAAGCTCTATAATTGAGGACGTCTCAGTTGAGTAAGCCAGCAGGGAAGCTGTTAACTTGAATATGACTTAATTAGTGTTGGTTTAAGAGACCCCAAGTGGGATTTCTTTTAAATGCATGCCCAGGAGGACTAAAGCTCAGTCAGAGCCAGTCAGAACTCGCTTTGGAGGCAATTTCATAATTGCCTGCCAGTGTATGAGCTTAGCCATGAAATACTAATTGGTTCTCTGACATTGCATCTAAACGGCCTTGCTATTGTGCTGACTACTTTTCTTGTCTGAAATAAGTGGATAGTGAAAGTAACCATTAACAAGCTTTTTAAACTGGTGGGAAAGCAGAAGCTTGTCTGATTAATTCCTGGAGCTTTGAATCTTGAATGATTGGACTGAGCACACACCTTATCTTCTAGTGGAAATAAAAAAGTAAAATCTAGGAAAACGTGTGAACAGAATCTATGTAATGTTCATCCAGGAAGCTCAACACTAACAAAGTGTGCATATGTATAAATGATGCCAACTTGGTTCCTTTTATGAGAGTATTTATTCTTAAATTCTTTTTTGTGGCAAGAAAAAACATTGCTATGGGCAGGTGAAAGCGATGGGTAGAGATGAAGATAAATGCATAAGGGACTTTACACTGGAAGCTACTGAAGGACAACAAAATGCATATAGTATTGCTGGGCATGTACGGAACATGACCTCTGAATGCTAGTTGTTGTGAATCATAAGTGGCTAGAGTGCTGGTGTGCTTAGGCTCTTCTTTGGGGCCTCCCATAGGCATCTGGTGGCCATGGTGAGAACAGGAGTTGTCTTTAAAGAGTTGTCTTTAAAATCTACAATAGAGTGGGATGACTGCTACAATGAAAAAATCCTGTATATAGGCATGCAGATTGTCTTCTGGAATGCCCATGTAATCCCTTCCTGAAGGTCTCCATCTCTAAAATTTCAATGTGCCTGCTTATTTTTGCCTCTTGATGTTTTGTCACATGCTAACTGCTAGTATCTAGCTGGCAGGGCTTTTCCTTCTAGTCTGAGAAGCCTGCTGGCACGCTTAGATAGACATTTATGTTAATTGACAGCATAGAGACACATTTGCCTGTCTTTCAATGCAGCTGGGACATGTCCCTTCTTTACTTGTTTTAGTTCTGGGGAAGGCCTGTAGAGACAGATTCTGTGTCTTTCGCTTTCTATGACACCTTTATTATACCTGAAGGTTACACGCGAACCATTTCTAGTGCAATTTCATGTCACTCTTGGTGGTTGATAAAACAGGCTATGGTTGGCCTTTTCAGCCTATCTGAAAATCAGTGTCCTGGTCTGTCTTGCTAAAATATGGCACCACTTGTTTAAAAAGTCATGTAATTGGCACGGCATGGTTGATGGGTTAAGTTAGAAATAAAAGATGGAATTCAGTGCTGTGTTATCACAAATGTTCTGTCTGTGTGTGAGTATTGTGGAAGACGATTCCTCTCTCCCCAATGTGCTGGTCTCAGGGTTCTCCTTTGCCCCCCTGCCAATTCGGAGGGGGGTGTAGGAGGAGGAGAGTAAGGTAAAACCCCATTGCACAAGCAGAAGTTCTTGTGCAGAATTACCACTGATAGTGCATTAGATGAATGCCACCCAATACATATAGCCTACCTTAGAACAGGAATTTGAGTGAGATATTATCTGCATGTTTTTATAATGATGCTTTTTGAATTTTGAGCTCTTTGTTTGGTTTCTCTGGCTTGCTTTGGCATTTTGTGAGTTCCATGGAAAATAGGTTCATATTTTGAGGCTGAGTAGCTGCTAAATTGTTGCAGTCATTGCAGACCAATGTGTTCTATTGATACAGAAAGAGGCAGCTGGTGGCAAATGCTCTTACTGATGCTGGCTTTTTCATTTTCCAAATAGAATGGGCGGCCGGACCCCTCCTTCTCAAGAACAGTTTTCTTGTCTGTGATCTAGAGGTGAAATCACTCCCCACTGTGACTTGGGTGCTAAGGCAGGGGGCGTGATATGTTAAAGCTTGCAACTGATGAAGAGCAAGGCATAATTATTTGTCTCATCAAAGCTTTAGTGCGTTATAGCATAGACTTCGGCAGTGCTGCTCAGTGCTGGTGACTCTGAATAAATTAGCACTTGTTGTCATGATCTCAGTAATGCAGAGGAAGAATTGTGTGTTGAGAAAGCAGTGACTGCTTTAGCTGCAGAGCTGCTCCATTTCCACAGTGATACTGATAATTACTCACTGATATATTGGCACTTGCATGACACTGGGAGCTCCTTCTGCTTTGATGTCTGAAAGGTGAATGGTAAATAAGTGCTGGCACCACTTCTCATTTCTGAAATAAGGAAGGCTTGCCCCCATTTAAAGCTGTGCATTTGCTTTGTAGTTTCTGAGCTGCTGCTTGTGGATTCCTATCCAGAATCCATGGTAGAATGTTGAGTTTTGATTAGAACATTGATCTTTCCTTTGGCTGGAGTAGCCAGAAAAGCAGCAGCTTGGACTCTGCAGCATCCTATCATTTATCAGTGGTCCTTGGTAGTTCTGACATTATTTAATCAATAATTCTTTGAAACTGTGTAGTCTTCAGCTTGGAAGCTTGCTTGTAAATAATTTTTTATATTTAACCCTCACTCATTACCAAGTGGTACTTCCACATTTCATTGGTTCACCCCAATACGGAATACTTTCTTAGGCTCAGTGGCATAGCGTGGGGGGTGCAGGGGGGCCCGGCCACACCGGGCGCAACATCTGGGGGTTAGGGTTAGGGGGCGCAAATTACTTGCCTTGCCCTGGGTGCTGACAACCCACGCTACACCACTGCTCAGGCTTGCAAGTCAAAAGAGACAAAATGTTTAGCTTGACCGCTGAAGCATTGTTTAGACCAGAGACACACACAATGTAAATATTTATTGTAACCCTATAAGAGTCATATTGCCAGTGGTGGATTTATAGGTATGTGTAGAATTAGACCTCCCTATAGCTGATAGCCACCCAAAGTTACCGGTATTTGTAGACTGTACATTGTTAACTGAGACTGTTAACATTTGAAACATAAACCTATGAACCATGAATTGCCATTGTTGAATTCTGCTATTTCAGTTTATTTCATTGCTTCCACTCTTTATTTGTACTACTTCCTGATTAAAGTGCATTGCAGGGGGTTGAACTAGATGACCCTGGGGTACCTTCCAGCCCCAGAACTTTATGCTTCTAAAGTTTGTGGAGGCTTGTCAATTAGGACAGGGGTTGCCAACCCAATTCCTTCGTTGGCCTTAATTGGTGCCCCAGAACGGGGCACCAGGCTCTGAGCTTTCTTTTTTCTAAATTTAAGTTTCTAGTCCTTCTAGAAAGAAATAATGAAGTATAATGTGCTGTTTTTGTTAAATGAGCCAGTCTGGCAGCTCCTGCCTGTCAGTGTTTTTAGCCAATGAGTAAAGTCAGAGTTGGGACTGGGAAGTGCTTTGTTTACCTGTTGTTGAAATATTGCCAGAGAATGCTGTATCTTAATGACTCTACCTTAAATTAGACAACAGTATATGCTTGGCTGTCTGGTGAAACTGTTTCTCCTATTCCTATTTCTATAGCTTGGGAAGTAAGTGGTGGTTGTTTTTATCACTGGAGAGATTTTTTACTTGAGCTGCAATTCAAATCCCCAATCTTTTGCACTTGTGGTGGAGGGTGGGGCAGAGGGCTCATTTCACCCAGCCCAAAACACAGCTGGCATAAGTTTCCCTGCCTTCCACCCTGGCTGGCATGAGCAGCAGAACTGTGGATGTGGCGGCTGCACCACACTGCCATGTCCGTCAGCCATCTGGCAGGGGCTAGGATTGGTCTTTTTTTAGTCCCTTTTTATCATTTGCAGAAAGCTGATCTTAAAAAACAACATGTGTATCACATTTTACTCTAGTCAGTTGTTTTAAGTGCATATATAAATAAACATTTATAACACCAGTGGTATATACAGTGCTGTATTTTTGGAATTACTTGGCTATGGAACAACTGTTATGATTATTCTCTTTGTTTTCTTTAGGAAATCGTATTTCTACAAGATTGCTTGAAGCATATGGCTTTCTGAAAAAGCAACTGAAAGATATAGTTTCCTTTTTCTGATGCTCTCTGTGTGTGTCACTGAATTATGTTTTAATTGAGCATATGAATGTGAGCTTTGCTGAAGTATTCAAAGTGCTCTGGATATAAAATAAGTTTGTTCTGGGTATAAGCTTTCATGTGCATGTTCGAAAGCACGTCAAGTGCAAGTAGATAAATAGGGAAGGTAAACGGCATTTCCGTGCACTGCTCTGGTTCGCCAGAAACGGCGTAATCATGCTGGCCACCTGACCTGTAAGCTGTCTGCGGACAAATGCTGGTTCCCTCGGCCTATAGAGTGAGATAATAATAATAATAATTTATTATTTGTACCCCGCCCATCTGGCTGGGATGAGCGTGCAACCCCAGAGTTGTCCATGACTGGACCTAACGGTCAGGGGTACCTTTACCTAAGGTGCTACTGGACAATTTTTTAATTTATTTTGACTGTGTCAGACCAACACAGCTACCTACCTGAATCTGGATGTAAAATAGTTTGAGCTCTTCTTTGCTTCCTCCTTTGGCACAGTACAACCGAGCCCCTCAGCTCTTTCCATTGCTGCTTATGTCATCCTGAGCTGTTACTCATACTTTCAGGAAAAGTGACAGCTCAACTGAGAAGAACCCTCCAGTGTAGAATTATCTTCACATGTGAGCACACACTTTCCCATGGGGTCTAGGTAAAAATTGGATCCAGTAACCTGTTTCCTTGTGACTCCACTATATCAGAGAGATGGGACATAATATGTTAGCTAATTACTTGTTGATTTACACATTTAAAAAACTCAGCTGGCCTTTCTCCCATATAGAAAATTATGGTACAGGATTATTGGCCAAAGAAGGATCTTCTTCCACTAACTGTCATTTCATTATCTTATACAGAAGAAATTATTTCTAGAGTCTCTCCTGTTTTGCAGGTTAGGGTGGAGAGAATATTCACATTGAAGGTTCTGAAGGTGCTAGCACTTTACACAGTTTCTCCCTCCCTCTGGAACACCCTCTAATTGGATGTCAAGGAGATAAAGAACTATCTGACTTTTAGAAGACATCTGAAGGCAGCCCTGTATAGGGAAGTTTTTAATGTTTGACATTTTATGTTTTTATATGTATTGGAAGCCACCTAGAGTATCTGAAGAAGTGTGCATGCACACGAAAACTCATACCAATAACTAACTTAGTTGGTCTCTAAGGTGCAACTGGAAGGAATTATTTTATTTTATCTTATTTATTTTGTTTTGTTTTGACTATGGCAGACCAACACGGCTACCTACCTGTAACCAGCCAGGTGGGCAGGGTATAAATAAAGTATTTATTTATTTAATTAATTAATTAGTTAATTATTTGCCCAACCCCCTAAAATCAATGGTATAATAAAGATCTTACTGAAAACCAGACAATTGTGTAAATGGCTTAAAAAAAGTAAATGGTATGTGTTGGAATTCACCATTATTATTTTTCTAGGCATTTCTCATTTCTGCTGTGGGGAGTGTGGAAAGTCTAAAGGGATCAAAAGTTGGACCAATTATGTGCATCTATAATTTTAGTCTATGGGTGAGGGCAGTAGAGATGCAGAATGTTAGGAGGTCTGGTGAAAACAAGTAAACAAAAAGGGGAAAAAGAGAAGAAAATTGCCTGCTTTACTTCCTAACCAGGTATCCTGGAGTTAGAGGTCTGCTCTGTCCTAAACATCCAAGAATGCAAGCTAGCTCTAGTTTCTATTCCAGGACAAGATGAGAAGTCTTGAGGTTTGCATTCTTGGTCTGCTGCTGTCATAATTATTTATTCTGAATGTGTGATGCAAAGATAGCAAAATGAAATCAGTTTCTATATTTCAGCCTCTTTGTGGATATAAATTGTACAGCTCATAGCTGAAATGCATTTCATGTCATTGGAGAAATGGCTTGAATCTGAACCATTGTATCCAAGGAAGAGTTAAAACTGAAAATATTCTTGACCAATACTTATAACCCCATTCTTTTTTGTCACAAACAATGTGCACTGTCTTGATAAGTGAAACACCCCATCTTCATTAGGTCAAATTTCAAACATTTGAATTGTTAAGGTGCCTTGATATTATTTGATTGAAAGGCAACAAATAATACTGTATTTACAGCATCCTTCTTGGTGGAATGGCATATACATGGGGGTCCTAAGAATATTGGGGGTAGTACCCTGACTTGGGAACACCCTCTCCTAAGAGGTATGCCTGGCAGCAGTTTTACTGGCATTTTGTTGCCCGGATAAAGCTCACCTGTTCATCTGGGTATTCATTAGTGGACTGGTGATGACTGCATATTATTTTTGGGTTTTTTATTGCTATTTTGTAGGCTATTTATGTGTGGCTTTCTGTGAACAGGGAAAGTTATCAAAGTTGCCATTGCGGCCATGTTGGCTACCCTAGCTTTAGTAGTTAAGGCATGGCTCACTCATTCAAGAATGAAACATGGTCAAGGTTTAAGAGAGAGGCAGCATGGTTCATGAAAATGTTCCTGTTATAACTAATGATCAGGAAAGCATACTCTGTGAAATTAAGGGTTGTATCCTTCACAGTAACAGTGCTTGTAGAATAACTTCTGCTCACATAGTGGAATTTCCCCTCAATCTCCCCATCCCCACTCCCAAACCTACTCTGGTGGTAGTGGAACAGATTCAGGCCTCCTCTTGCCATTGTTTGCCAGGCAGTGGAAACTTTTATTCCAAAAGACTTTTGTTTTGCCAGGCGCTAGTTTATTTGCTGAGCCTGTCCCTGGTTTCCTTTATACTCTTATGTGTATTGTGTGTGTTTGTTAGATTATTGTTTTAAGGATAGTAAATCATCCTGAGTAAAGATTTTGCATTATAATAGTGAGATACAAATCTCTTTGTAAATAAATATTGCTTCCTTTCCTCGTCAATACTTTCTCTCCATCAGCAGAAAAGTATGTCATTGAAGCATACTGACTTCAGTCTCTGGAAGAAATGACACAAAAATGCTGTCTCAGTGATGGTGCTATCTCCAACATTCTGCTATGTCAAATATGAAGACCACAAGTACTTGAGCTGATCAGGGTCTTCATGCAGCTCTAGCATTCAGTAGCATCCTCTTCAGTAAAGCTTGGCATTTGAATCTGTATTTACATACTAATAAATTGCAGACTGTTTTTTTCTGAGAATGTACCAGTATATTGTCTTCTGCTGGTGGCATCTAGTACCCTCTTTCCTGGCAAAGTGGTGCTGAAAAACCTCTTCCCAGAAATGCTTGACATTTATCTTCTTGTAACAGAAGCAGAACTGTTTCAGCTTGAATGACTCTAGCAGTGTGATAAATTTTCCCCTTGAGTGTATTTTTCATCAAATTTATGGCTAGATTCTCCTTGCAACTCCTTCCTTTTTGTGTGGATAATAATTCCTTAAAAGATAACTGATTTCTTAGCTTGTTACTGATTTTAGTTTGATGCTAAAACAATTCATTGCACTCATGTAACAGTGCCTGACGTTGCTAGCGCAGGAATTACTAAATCATAGAATTGGAAAGGACAAAAGTCTGCTTTGTCCACAGGCATGTGTGTGTCTACATATGTGGGTACATGAGCACCTACACACAGCAGAAGCACCACATACCTGAGTCTGTGATTGGGGCATATGGTTGAGTTGTGTTATCTGCACTGGTTACTGATGTGTTTCTGTGCTGGTTATTCTCTTTAAAGCCCCATACAGTTTAGGAAGAAGATATCTAAAAGTCTCCTAACATGAATCTGCCCACTCTCTTATAATCTGGAGGGTCCCTATTGCTAATAGTTACGGCTCATCTAGCAGGAATGTGAAATAATGCTTTCTCAGTTCCTTCCTTTGTAGAGCTGGCTGATAGAGTTTCTATTAAGCCATAAATATGGCATAGAAATGCTTTAAACAAATTATTATACCTTTATTCCTTCATTTCCCCAGAATGGCAGGGTAAAAATTGTTGTTGTTGTTGTTGTTGTTGTTGTTACTATTATTATTATTATTATCTCTGTCCTCCCTGTTTTTGCATATTTCTGGTTCTTTCTCCTTTTAAAAAAAGCTTTACATTTTCTTTTGTTTAAATCAGTTTCATGTCCATTCATTAGCTAGTCCTTGTAGCTGCGGTATATTATATATCAAAGCATGATAATCTGCATCTCATTGATTCTTACAAGAACATTTTAATTGATATAGTGTATCTTGACTTTATTATTTTTACCCCTCCACTTTTTTTTCTTTTCTGTTTATTTGAATTAAGCTTTGTGGCAGGTCCTTGTATTTTTATTCAGCTTGTATCATACCTACTTACTATAAGTGCTCAATAAATAATAAACATTACTGCTTTTTTATTGTACCTGTTATCTGGTCATGCAGAAAGGCCAATAACTAAGATAGCAAATAGAAATAATGTATACAATATTCTTCTTTGGAAATGTGGTGGAATGATGCTAGTGAATGTGATACTTAACTCCAAGACACAACCTTATAAAAATGGGCTGAGGAAATGGAACCTCAAACAAGATAAAAACAATCGAAATGAGGGGAAGTGGTCCATGGCATCTATAATCTATACATAGAAATATCATGTCTAAATTAAGGGTGGTAACAAGAAACAGATGGTAAACAAGTTAATTGAAACCTGTGGTGCAGAGCTTGCTGTAAAAACACCCTCTTTTGGATTATCTCATGGAAATAAAAAAGGAATTATACTAATCTAAGTTCTTGAGAGGAAAAAAATTGCAAAGCAATAGATGGACACTTTTCTAATGCATAAAATGTTCTTTTCCCACAGATTCTAGATCAAGAGCGAAGTACGACAGGTATTTGGCAAAGGCGTAACCTTGCTTGGAGAGTGATCAGTCTGCTCTGATGCCACTCAAGACTTCACAAGCCATTGGCTGATCTGTCCAAGCTGACTTCCTGCTAACGATATCAAGGAAATGAAATATTTCATGGACTTCCTAATACTTCTGAATCTTTCAAGGCAGCAAATGTGTGTGTATATGTGTGTTGAAAGGGGACATCTTATTTTCTGAATGACAGAGAGCTCTGCCATGGCTGGTGACCATCACTGGAGGGGTCTCAGGAATATATGCCAGAGTTATCTGGAACAACCCTCACAGGATTACCCTTTAGTGCTGGGGTCTTGCTGGTCTTAATTACTTTATGTATTTGATGTTAAAAATGCTCTGATGATCTTTTCAGACATTGATAGATGTAATGTAAACTTCAGCTGTTTGCAAAGAGAAATGGAGGGTTTACGGACCTTACCATGCAGCCTGCATTTGACAGTTGCCACAACCTGCAGTTGGCTACAGTAACCATGTGACCTTAGCTTACTGTTTATAGAGCCTTAAGAGGCATCCTGAGGAGGAATTTCCTGCCAGTCTCTGATCTTACTGTAACGCGGGGCATTTGCCAAGTATTGCCATGATGTGTGAGGTAATGCCTACCATCAGCGAGAGTGACCCCTTGGGGTCACAGCCGGGCTCTGATTCTGATGCCAACTTTGAACAGCTGATGGTGAATATGCTTGATGAGAGAGACAAGCTGCTAGAGACTCTTCGGGAAACACGTGAGACTCTGTCTGTGACTCAGGGCCGGCTACAGGAGACCGTGCATGAGAGAGACCAGCTGCAGAGGCAACTGAACTCTGCTTTACCTCAGGTAAGATAAATACATGGATTTTGTGGAAACTAAAAGATGGCAACAGCAGGAAAAGTCATGGGCAAAGATACTGGCATGCCAGGACAGCGGGCATGGCTTTCTTAGTCTAATTTGAGAGGATATGGCTAAAGTTGGACATGAATGTAATGCATAATGCATTGGTTTCTCATCACTGTAGACACTTGCCAGGGATGGAGTTTTGAAACCTTTTCTAATTTCCTTCTAAATTAACTGCATAGCTGCTTATAGCGGGTACTATATAATACGGCATTTTCTGCTTTAGCAAGGTGTTGGACTAGGTGATCTTTGAGGCCCCTTCTAGCTCTAATTGCAGCAATCACTTTATCTGTGTTAATACTTTCTTGCTCCCAATATTTCAGTAGCATTGACAACAGTGTCTTTCTGGACTGACGGGCACAACTCTGCAGTGGTTTTGCTCTGACTAGGAGATAGTGTTAGAAGACCACCAGTTGGCTCCACTGAAATTCATCTTGTTGGATGTAATAAGAGTCCAATCTTGCCTTCTAAGAAATTTAACATCCATATGAAACTTGTGGGTAAGAACATAAGGGAACCAGAGGTGACATATCAGTGATGCCTAACTCTTTTTATCCTTGTCCTCGGATCCAGGTGTGTCTGGATTCTCTGAGCTGATGCTTGAAGTTGGTGGTGGGCTAGATGAGGTAGAAAAAGCTTAAGTGTAATTAAGATATGATGGGAGCTGATAATGGATGAGCCAGTCAGCCTAGGAGCAGGTGGGTTGCCTCTTCTGGAGGGGGTTGCAGTTCCCTGTGAATGAGTAGGTTTACAATTTGGAAGTGCTCAATACAGCTACTTTTCCAGCTGATCGTTTGCTGGAGAAAAACTAGACATTGTTATACATGCTGCAGTAACTTTATATATACAGTCATAACTTCATATGTCTATCTATCATGATTGCAGGCAGTTCCAAGCAGGATTTGTGGGGCTCAGGAATTATAGGCCTAGGTCACAAATGGCCATAACTGCACCCATGTCTGATTACGATGGAGCTTAATCTCTCCACATGTCCAGGAAGGCTGTTCTGAAAGCTTGTGTAAGGAACATAAAATCTGGTTCTTGGGGAATTGGCCAGCTGCCACATGTAAAATACTACATTTAGCAACTAAATGTTGGTCTTTTTTGTAGCTATTTATTTAAAACTAGAGACTGCCTCAGTGCCCCAGGCTAAATTCCAAGGAAAAGAACTGTTCAGTCATAATTGTTTGCAGTTTTATTTCCAGAGTTCTAATTAATTTCCAACACCTTAACTATTAGTGTGCCAATAACAGATTTCCTCTGATCTTCATAGTCCTTTTAATTCTGGTTCTCATTTCTTCCTAAGTCAGCTTGTATAGCTCAGTTGTTTAGAGCGTTATGCTGATAATGCCAAGGTTGCAGGTTCAATCCCTGTTTGGGACAGCTGCATAGTCCTGCATTGCAGGGGGTTTGACTAAATGACCCAACTCTACAATTCTGTGATTCCCTCCTGACTCAGCTTTCATGGAATTTGATGCAGCAGTGTGCTACCTGTTGGATGGGGCATGATGTGTATGTACATGTAGTGAAGGTTACTTTGTAACTAATTAAATGAAGTACAGGTAACTTGCATCTTATGCTTATTATACTGTACTTGAGTACAGCTTTATGCTGAACACCATTAAATAATCAAATAAATTTTGTGCATGGGGGTGGGAGGAGGCAGAGTGAGGAAAAAATGGCCAGCAATCCATCAGTCTTTGGGAGAGTGGTTGAGAGAGTAATTGGAGTGTGGAGAGAGAGTGGAGGAGATAGCAGAGAGTTTGGGAGGTGGTTGAAGAGAGATTGGTGGAGGCCAGAGAGACTTGTGGAGGAGTTTGGAAAGACATTGGGGGAGGTTGGAGTGTGGAGGAGGTACTTGGAGAGAGTTGCAGACTGCAGAACAGCCCCCAAACACAAGGTATCATTGTCATCAGCTACTGAGCTCCCGTTGCTCGGTCCCTGCTCCTGCCAACCTAGCAGTTTGAAAGCACGTCAAAGTGCAAGTAGATAAATAGGTACCGCTCCGGTAGGAAGGTAAATGGCGTTTCCGTGTGCTGCTCTGGTTCGCCAGAAGCGGCTTAGTCATGCTGGCCATATGACCCGGAAGCTGTACGCCAGCTCCCTTGGCCAATAAAGCGAGATGAGCGCCGCAACCCCAGAGTTGGTCACGACTGGACCTAATGGTCAGGGGTCCCTTTACCTTTACCTTTACCTTTACTGAGAAACCAAAGAAGCAGAGGGTGGCTCCCATGCTGGAAGAGAAAGTGGTTGTGCTGGACTGTTTGAAGGCTGGCATGCCTGTGTGTGCTGCGGCATGCAAATATGGACAGAACAAGTCCAGCCCCTGTGCCATCATGGTGAGTGAGAAGGAGATTTGTGGCAGCAAGCACATCACTAACTGCAAAGGTGACCAGCCAGGTGTGGGACAAGGCCTTGGTGGAGACAGAGAAGGCACTGAACTTGTGGCTGGAAGACATGAACTGTAAATGTGTTCCTGTGGAGGGCAGCATCTTACTCCAAAAGGCTCTCAGCCTCTATGACCGCTTCAAACCTTCCACCATAGTTGTGGAAAGCCAGCCCAGTTTGGCATAACAGCTTTAAGGTCCACTTCAACCTCATGAATGTCCAAATGACTGGGGAAACTGCAGCTGCAGACAAGAGGCTGCAAAAACATAACACGTGCAACTAAAGATGCTGATGTATGACAAGGTATATCTTCAATGCAAGTCTTCAGTGCAGACAAGATGGGGCTGTTCTGGAAGAAAATGCCTGAGGTGACTCAGATTGCCAAAGCTGAAAAACAAGTCCCTGGCTTGCAAAAGATCCAGTGACTGTGCTGCTCTCTGGCAAAGTGGCTGGGCACCTAATAAAGCCATGCCTGCTGTACAGTTCTCCTTCCTGTGGCTTGGCAATCCAACAAAAAGGCCTGGATGACTTTCCCATCATTTCTGGACTGGAAGGAACTGATAGAGTCTCACCTGGAGTTTAAAGTGATGCTGCTTGTGGATACTGCTTCTGGGTAGCCCAAGGCACTCTGCTTTGCACATAGTTCCCAATACGACTTCCCTCATTGAGCCTCTGGATCATGGTGTGATTCACTGCTTCAAGGTTGCTTACATGAAGCTCACCTTCTCTTGGATGATCAATGTGATGGATGTTGGAAGTCCTTCAGTATTGCCCATTGCATCACCTACATCAAACAGACAGTGAATGCAACCAGGGCTGAAACAGTGAATGCATGCTGACAGAACATGTATTTGCATGATTTTGCAGGATTTCCAAGCATTGCCACTGAGCTTGAGGACATTGTGCCAGGCAAGTGGGTGGTGATAGCTTTGTTGACCATATTTAGGGGGAAAGCTAATTGGAGGCCAACAGGTATTGACTGTTGAAGAGCTTGAGGAACTGGTCAGATCAAGTTCAGAATATGAGGATGGTGAGTGTGAGACAGCAAGCTGGAACCTGCATAACTTTAATAAACTCATATCTGAAGAAGTATGCATGCACACGAAAGCTCATACCAAGAGCAAACTTAGTTGGTCTCTAAGTGCTACTAGACAATTTCATATTATTTTTAATATATATTTCTACTGTGTCAGACCAACACGGCTACCCACCTGAATTTTATAAACTCTTTCAAGTAACAAAGCACGCAAATCTGATTCCAGAGTTTCATGCCTCCATGGAATGCAGCCTCAAGATCATCCGTGGCATTACAGACACTATGAGACCATAAAAGGAAATGCTTGACAAACCCAAGAAACAACAGTGGCAGTTGCCAATCACAATGTTCCTGATGAAGAAACCACCAGTAGCAACATTAGATGAGCCCACGCAACCCACCTGTGGTTCCAAACCACAGCCAAGCCCTTTTTCTCGTCTGCACATAATCCCCCAAAGCATCAATTAGCAAAGAAGAGGAGGAGGGAGACTAAGAGCTGCATTTGTTCCTCATTGGTAAGTGAAGCAATGTTTTTTGAGGTTTCAAGAGGTTGCTCTGGTTTTACACAATTTTGCTTATACACTAAATGACCAGGAGCATAACCCTTGTGCAAGATGCGAGTTACCTGTATTACTACCTTTTATGTACATGAGGGAGAGCCAAATGTGAAGTTCTAAGCTAGCACATAGCACTGTAGGATATGAAGAACTTAGCATCTTTTTGCAGTATGCTTATAAACAGATTGTCAAAAGCAGTGCTACAAACTTCCCAGCATGGACTTTGTGTGTGCCCTTAGCACAAGTACCTAAACTCATGAAAGTTTTAATAAACTTTTTTGACACAATAATTGTATTCTGTGCAAATTCATAATTAGCATTTTTTCTACAGGTACTCTAACATTAATACTGTGATGCTATAGAGTGTTTATTCTCATGAAAATCCATCCCTGATAACTGAGGGGAAGCTGAGCAGGTTTGGTACAGTGTTGTGGCGTGGTAGTACCAGCAGGTGGTGCTGAAATCTAGGGAAGACCCATAGCTGGTGCCCAGGGTAATGTTTTATTTATGCTAGCTTCCACCCCCCACCCCCTGATTCAGGTGGAATCGGAGGTGTTCATTTACAATGCTGCAGGAACTGCTTAATCATGCCTTTGCCTGTTTATTTTCTCCCAAACTGTTCCATTCTGTTACGCGTTTTAATATGTTAGGTACACGCATAATAACATACTATGTGTGTTCTTCATTTATAAGAGAACTTGGATGCCTCCAGTCACAATTCCAAGTATGAGCATTGTATCTTATCAACATCATTTGTCGCTTCTTTCGTGCATTCTTTTCAAACCCAAACATTTATTCCTTGCTCACACCATTTGCAGTTGATTCATATTATATCAAGGGCATTAAATACAGATTTACACTTGGAAGACAGTTTATATAGGGAAAAGATACAGTGTTTATACTTGGAAGCTTGACAGAAGGCATTCAGGTTCTCTTGCAAAGGAACAACATACATACATATGACAATATTTGTCATAGGGAAAAATATGTGTAATACAGTTCCAGGGTGTGGTTAATGCCTCTGTCTTAAAGATGGCCTCCCTGGATCAAGAGGTCTTAGAAAATTACTGTCCCCTCTCTAGTATTCCTTTCCTGAGCAAGGTGATTAAGATGGTGGTGGCAAGCCAGCTGCAGGTACACCTAAAGGAAGCAGATTATCTAAACCAGGGGTTGGCAACCTAAGGCCCATGGGCCACAAGCAGCCCACGGGGGTTGTTTTACCAGTTCACGAGCTGCCCCCGAACCAAGCGGCCCACTTAATGAGTCCCCGCGCATTGCACTAAACCGGCACAGTGCAGTGCCACAAATCGCATTGACTCAGACGCTGGAAAACACGTCTGCGCAGATGCTGGAAATTGCGGGCGCGGGCGCTCATGTGCACCCACAATCCGGACTATGGAGGGATGAGCCCAGAGAAAATAGTTTGCTCAATTCAGCTTCGCACAGTACTTAAAAGGTAAGAGAAGACAGAAAGCCCTGTCCTTAATATCTTGTTTTATCATAAATCTTGCAGACCTCTAGGCTGCGGAAATACTCCAATAATGGAGTATTGTGCTATTGTGCTATTACATCATCTAGCACAGTAATTTTCGATGTTTACTGTAACAGCCTAGGAAAAGGCATATCTTACCCAACCGAAGATGCTGTGGGTGGAACACATTTTTTTTGCTGACAAAGTCCCACTCAGTTTATACTCAATTGAGGGTCCCTGTTAGCAGCTGTTGGTGGCTGTCAGTGGAGGAGGAACAAGCAGCCTGAAAACAGCCCATTTGGGCTGCTCCTTCCTCCTCCACCTTTGTCGCTGTCGGCAGTGGAGGAGGACTGTATACTGTCAAACAGGTGGAGGTTGTGAAATTCACCTCAGAGAGGCAGATCTTGCACAGAGCAGGTCTCTGGGGCTATGGCCTTTTCATTGCCTACCCCATTAGCTGGTAGTTGAAATCCGGGCACCATAATGGGTGTCTCCCATATATTTATTATTTAAACTTCAGTGCTTAGAAGATTTCAAAGGGGATATATTTGGTCTACTTCCCACGTTACTCCTCCTGGAGCAGAATCTAGAAGTCATTCATACAAAATCAGAAAGTGGAATTTTTTTTTGCAAGTATTTGAGTCATACAATGGTGTACTAAGCTGCTACTGATTTCTTGGCACACCACTATCTGTCTCTCAATGAGATGTGAGTAAGTATTCTACCCTTCCCACACACATTATAATTTTACTCCAAGAATGCATAAAATCCAAGCCAAAGTTTGACATTGGCTTGAATCAAAAGTAATCCATATACCTAGGTTTATTTATGTTTGTTTATTTCACAGCTAGATTGTAATAAAGCCTCCAAGTGGTTTACAGTAAGAATTATCAGTAAAGAAAATAGTTAAAAACAACTATTTAAAACATTAAAAAAAATTAAATTCAATTACGGTATATGCTTAAGAGCCAGGTTAAAGTGCATGTCAACATTTTACATATTGGATAGGTTTGCCTAAACGAAAATATTTTTAGCAGGCACCAAAAAGAGTGCAGTGAAGGTTCCTTGCCACTAGTAACAGCTGCAGTTTTAAAGCATTACAAAGATTTTGCACAAAGTCCAACATTAACTGACATGGACTTTTATTGTCTAAAACAAGTGCAGACAATGTGATACCCTCCAGAAGTTGTTCAACTATAATTCCCATCAGTCCCAGTCAGCATGGCCAGTGGTGAGGGTGGATGAGTGTTGTAGTCTATCAACATCTGGAGAGCATTGTGTTTGGCTACCTGTGGTCTTAGCATTCTTACTGAAGAAAATTGGTAGGCATGACACTGTAACACTTGGGAGCTTCCAGGCAGGAGGATAATAAGCCAATCCTAAGTGTAGTTGTCACTGTCTCCTTGTTTCATGCAGATGATTGAATGTGTATGTGTGTGGAGTGGGGATGGTTGAGTTTACCTTCAGTAAAATGCAGACAAGATTATTTGAAAACAGTGCGAGTGGCTGTTACTAATATTGTGTGTCCAAGGCTCTGAGTCTCATGTGCATATCTTTCAGAACAGAAGAGAGCCCAGGGTTGGGATTAACCTTGGCAGCCATGTTCTGAGGTGATTATTTAGCAGGTCAACCATGAACCCCAAACTGAGATGCTAGGCCCTGCAGCATGCTGCAGAGCCTAGCTAAGGGTATGACAGCTCACTTTCTGGCTTGTAGTGAGAAGGGGGAGGACCTGTATTTTTAGAAGGGGGAAAGAAACTCAAATATTTCTTGCATTATAGTACTACCAACCCCAGGGTACTTCACATTCAGCTGAGCAGCGACAGCAGTCTGCAAGAGCTTGGCAAGGGAGGGAGAGCTAAGCACTCAGCCAGACAGGCTGCTTACAAGCCCAGTATGAGCACCTTCTGGCCTTGACACATTTTGGTCTTTCTGCTTCCTCACTGAGCTGAATGACCTTCTGCCCTTGGCAAATTCCCAGTTGGGTCAGCCAGATCCAATAAATTCCAAGCTGGTCAAAAGGTACCCTGGCCCTAAATGGGCTCTGCCGTAGCTGATTTTCAGGCACACGCCCCTTTGTGGCCTCACATGCTCAATGCCCATGTCTTGGATTGAGAGCCACAGCTCTGGTGTCTGCACTCATCCATGTTGAGCAGCTGGGCAGAGAGCATGCCAGGTCAGCCAAGGGAGGGTTACGCCTCTCGGGCTCTGCAGCCGCTTGGATTAAGGGGCTATGCGGATTTACTCTCTGCTCTTGCTTCAATTCCTCTCCCTCCGACGTTCTGTATAGGGAACATGCAAGCAATGCAGAGCAAACTAGGTCATTGCAAAGGGACTTTGTGCATCTGTGAGATCCTCTGGGGGAGGCTGCTGGCTCTCCCGGCTCCCAGCTTCTGCTTGTAGCATTTTTGCCTCCCTTACCAAGTCGCACTGCTGCCTCCCCTGGATCTTGAAAAGGGATGTGATTAGCACAGGCAGCAGATGGGGAATTTCCGTGAGCTCCAAATGCCTCCTCTTGACAAGGGCTTCGCTGACACTATTCCAGTGCCCAGTTCTCCTCCCGGACAGACAGATTCTGCAAGAAGCAACTTCCTGCTGGTTTGAACCTCAGGCACCAGGGTCTGCAGCAGGACATGGAACTTAGGCTGCCTCTACTCTTCATCTCTGGATTTAGTTGCTGTTCTCCCCTCGGCCTGGCAGAGCCATGGATTTACAGATCAAGCTGGCTATGATTCCCCAGCATGAATACAGGGAACAAATCCATAACCATCCATCTGTCCAATGGCATTAATTTCAGCATGTACATGTATCAGGTAAGCAGGATACCCCTTGCAGTGTCTGCCCACCATAGCTTTTCACCTTTTCTTGGTAGATGGAAATACTCCAGGCTCTTAAAGCAAGTGTTGAGGCCTATCCGAACCTCCACAAGCAGCTGCTTTTCTTCTAGTTCTACTTCTTTCAGGAGTTGTGTTGCCTATAGGCATGAACTTCTGTTCATATTTGTTTGTTAAGAAATTGAAGTATCAGTGCTATAGGCTACTCCAAATGTCTTGAGGGGGAGAGGAGGAAAGAGCAGTGTTTTTTTCCTTAAAAAATGTTTAGGGGTACTCTCACTTTCCTATTCATATTGAAATACTGCTCCTCAATAAGGCCAAACTTAGAGTCACAAAATGTTTAGGTGTATGCGTCCCCCCGTGTCCCCCCAGAAAAGAACCAATGGGAAAGAGTGTTGGGCACAGTTAGCGCTATCAGGTGCTTCCCCTGACAGATAAGACAAAGAATATTTCCTAGGGAGTTCATTGAGTACAAACAAAAGAGCAGTTGACCTTTGGGAGCTTCTGATTTATAGTGATCTGTTTACCTTAACATGCTTGAACAAACAGACCTGCAGGTTTGGAATTTAGAAGTGGGAAATGCCGAAGTATGAACATATAGCCTGTTGCTTTCCCCCTGCTGTTTGAAACTACTTTGTGAGCTGCCCACTGTACATCATGATAAAATGGCTAGATCTTTGCTTTATTTTGAAGGGTCCATGTGAACTAGGCTCATACTTTCAAAGGGCTGAAGTTTTTCCTTCCTGGTGGACGATAGGTGATTTACCTTTTTGGCAAGTAATTGCCATAGCTCCAAAGGCACTTCCCCAAGCCTGGGCTGAAAAAATTCCAGGGAGTCTGTAGTCACCACACTCCTAGAATTTTGATTGGTAGCACCACGGAACTGGACAAAACACATGGCATGCATGTGGGACCGATACCTAAAAATTCACACCTATCAAAAAATGTGTGAAATTTTGTTTTCCACCCTCAAACCTGCCTACTCCTTCCTTTCATTTCTGTCTTTATGTATACATACCTCTCAGGCAGCCTGTGAACAGACAATACATTTTCCTTCAGGAGCACGACCAGTGTTGCTGCTGCAACGTATTTGTATTTATTTTCCTGTGACCATCCTGGGCATCTATTGGATATGCCCAAGAGGAATAATAAAGTCTCTTTACCTGCTCTATATGCTTGACTAGTTTTGGAATTAGGCTGTGATTAGCATCATGGATTGCACCTGACAGTCTCATTTTTATTCTCCCCTGATATCTCTCAGAAAGGTGACTGTTTGCATAATGGTCTACCTTACATCTCGTCATTTTCTAGCCCGACCTAGTGGCTTTCCCCTGACAGTGGGATTGTAGGAAAAACCAATCTTTTAAAAGGGAATTAGACCAATTCATTTACAATAAAGCTACTAGTCATAGCGGCTACAAGCAGCCTGCACAGAGCCAGCAGACGTCTGAATACCAGTTGCTGGGGACTAACCATAGAAAAGAACTATTGCCCTTATGTCCTGCTTGTGGTCTTCCCCTGAGTATCTGGCTTCATAATGTGGGAAGCACAATGCTGGACTAGATAGGCCTTTGGTCTGATCCATCAGGAGATGGGTTCCTTAAGTCCAATACTGATTCATTTGGACATTCTTTTTTCTTCTTTAAAATTCTCCTATGTGCACATTGGACTAATTATCTGTGATGCAGTTAATAACTGCATTGTTTCTGTATCTCTTTTGATCCACTATGCCTGGCACAAACAGTTATTCCAGTTAGATGCCAAAAAATGTGACTTACATCCTAAGTAGACTCAATTCATTCCTTGAACTCTGAGGCAAAGCAGTAGGGAAAAGAAGAATTGTCCTTGTATCTGAAAAAAATGTTCCACATGCTCAGTCATTGCTGTATTTGGCTCTTCCGATGTTAAGAAAATCACTTTACATAATTGATATGCTCTTAACATTTAAAATCACAAGTTCTTTTGTTTTTGCTCAAACAGTTGAGGTGTGACAGATATCCCTTAAGGTAGCCTGTGCCATATCCACTTAAGGCTTTAAAATTAAACTTGATACCTTCAGCTACACCGGGAAGCAAACGAGAAGCAAGTATAGGTTTTAAATCTCTGATATAAAATGCGTCCAATAATTCATTGCTTTCGAATACTTGAACAATCGCATTTGGTGTCTTCTGACGTTTCTCAGTAGTCTTAAGTTTTTAAGAGTTCTTAATTGAGCCAAGATTAGGCATCCGTGTTTCACTTTCTAATCCATTTATAGGTGTCCCTGCCTAATCTGGAAAGCTTATGGCTATGCAATTTACCATCCAAGGGTTGAGAGAAAAGGTCTGGTAAGGTCTAATCTAAAATGTCTGTTGGAAAAAGTATAAGCTTATAAGGGATTTCAGTAACTTGAGGATGAAGGACTTGTTAAACTTGTCCACAAGACAACCATCTTCTAACATGGTACCAAAGTGACTAGGCAGCATAGGACTGAAAGGTAGTATTTAGCTTAACATTAGAATAAATCTCCCAAATCTTCATCTAATTGAATGAAAGCTCATGCCATAATAAACCAGTTAATCTCTAAAAGCTGCAGCCTTTTTGTTTTCTTGCTTTTATGTTAGGCGATTAGAACATCCTGCCTGGGGATATTGTAGAGACATTCTTCCTCAATGGGATCATTCCATATCAAGTGATCCAACTTTTAAATCTCATGTCATCTAATTTTCTTAATATTTTGTACACTTGTTGAATGATCAAATCTAAGTTTAAATCTAAAATTTAAATTTTTTATCTCATCCCATTTTTGAGTTATGAGGGTTTGAAATTTCAAAAATTTGACAATTTTGGCCTTCCCAGACCTACACAAAAACCTTAAAAGCTCAGCCCAAGATTGAGATATGTCAAGACCTAAAACACCAATCTCTTCAGAACTTCATGGGCCTTAATATATGTCACATGATGAACTTACTCTAAATTTTAAATTTAAGTTACAAAATTTTAAAGTGATTAAAAAATTAATAGGATTTTAAAATTCCAAAAAATTGTACAATATTGATCATTTAATATTTCTAAGAGCTACCTGCAGAATTTCATCTTGGGATCTCAATGGGATCACCTTACAAAAAAATTTTTTTTGTACATGTCTGCCTTATTGGGTTCTATTTAGGATAAATGGGTCTTCTCAAAGAAAAATATAACAGAATAAACACGGCCACAACCATAATATTAGTTGCTTTAGGCATTTCGTTATAAAGTTATAAAGTTATATAAAGCTAGTCAGGTTTTTCTTTTAAAAATGTGTTCCAAAGCTGAGTGATAGCTTGCTATTGCATGATAGCATTAACACTTTGAAAGAATTATTGTTAGTACTTTATTTCATGAAGCACAACAAAATACATATCAAACAAAATTATGACACGGCTGGAACTGTTTAACTGGTGCTGAGATAACATCCCTTCTATCCAGTTCTTATTTCCAACAAATGAGTACAGAAAAGAAGAAATGTTCCTGAAAGACGCTTTGAAAGAGTGAAAGTGCTCAGGGGAACACAAGGATTTCATTGCTACATCCAGTCCAACAGAAATTGTGACCAATGTGTACTCCTTTAGCAATGAGAGTGAGAAGTTTGACAGTGAAGGAGGTGCAAAATCTCTGGATATGACTGAGATAACTGGATATGTGACCTGTGGATACAATAAAACATGTTGCTTAACTTATATGCTGTTGGTGGACTATGAAAGTGAAGAAGCAACTGTGACCTCCTTACACCCGCCAGGGCCAGCATCATCATTTGTTTACCCATCTAGTCAGGATGTACTTAAGTTAGGGTGAGCACAAGTTCCAACAAGCGTTGAACCAAGGACTGCAACTGGCCGCACCCACACTTTGACAAAAAATGAAACGTGCAACCAGTGCTCTTGAAAAGCGTTTGGTGTAAAGTATAATGTTTTCAGCCCCATTTAATGTGTAAGAATCCCCCTCTCTAATTTTGTTTGATATGCATTTTGTTGTAGCTCTTATAAATATTAAATAATACATTTACCGGTAACAAAAATTATATTAATTTTTAAAATTGCCTTTTAACTTTTTAAATTTTGTAACTTACATTTTATATTTTGAGTACACCATGTGACATATCATATTAAGGCCCTAGTCCAACACTTTTACCACTTCTAGTACATAGCTCATTTTCAGGCATGAAGGCAATCAGTAGCAAGCAACATTCCTACAGGTGGCGGTGCAGTCTCTTGAACCTAAAGATAAATGCAACTGAATTTAAGGAAATGCTTATTTAACTTAAAAAAACAAAGTTATTAGCCAAAAAGTAAAGTACAAGTCAGATGCTCTACATGCACTGGTGTCTGATCATAGGGTTGATGATTAGGGCAATTTTCGTTTTGGCTACAGGAAATTTGTCGTGAACAATTCTTTGACGGTTTAAACATACACGTCGCACAGTCTCTCTGTTGCCATGCAAGGCCCAGAGAAAGAGTTTGAAGTAAAATTTGTCACTTGCCTTAATCCCTTTGTGTATACATCCTTACCAAATTTGGACTTCAGAAAAAAGGTGTGAAAACATTTTTCTTTCTTTCTCCTCTTCCCCCTCCCAGTTCACAAGGAGACTTCACATTCCCAGAAATTAAGATGATACAAGATGGGCTATTGATCAGTTAGGGGACATATTTGTCTATCTGTTAGACTAAATCTTAAAAGCAATCATGCAGCATTCCATCACATGCAACATTCCATTCAGATGTGTATCTGAAGAAGTGTGCATGCACACGAAAGCTCATACCAAGAACTGACTTAGTTGGTCTTTAAGGTGCTACTGGAAGGAATTTTTTTTGTTCATTCCATCACACTTAGGGTAAAGAAACAGAAACCAGAATATGGTTATGCAGGAAGGAGTATGGTTTATATAGAGTATGTGTGGTGTCACCAGGGAGGAAATGTAAAGCACTGCATTTGAGTAGGGAGGGAAGATTAGAGCACCAACATGTTGCTGGAGAAGAGAAGGGATTCAAGGGAATAGTTGGGGCAGTGTTCAGGGGAGAAAGCCAAGGGTGGTGGTGGGAGTGCCAGAGAGATGCAACAAAAGGGCAGGGGATAAAAAGAATGAGAACCAGGGCGTATTGGATGGCCATAAAGAAGAGAGTCCTGGTAAGAGTTTTAGGTTGTGTTGAGGGCAGGATAGAGCTGAGTTGAAGGGATGGGGAGAATGATGGAGGATGGAGCTAAAATCTCTCCCTTCCCCCCATGACATTTCACAGTCATTTGCTAGCTGGCAAAACACAGGGCATTTTTAATTTAGATCCATAACATCAGAGATCTAGCTGCATCAACAACTATTCTTGGGATGTTTCTGCAGTTGCCGTTATATGCAATCAAGAAAAGAGACTTATCATTTCAAAAAGGATTCTAAAATGTCTCAAAATACCTGCTACTCCTAGATTTGTCAAGACTTGGATTCAAGCTTTTCCTGTGCCATGGATTCCTCAAGATGGTATTGGGAAAACAGTTACAAGAACATGAGATGAGCCTTACAGGATCGGAACAAAGGCCTGCTAGTCCTTTAATGCTGTATATGGATTAGGATGCAGGTATTTGAAGTATTACAAGGTGAAGTTTACTAAATGGCATTGAACAGAAGTGTTAGTGGTAAAGAATGTATAGTTCATTGCCATCACCATTGCAAGGTGCCTTCACATAGGTTTGTGGTTGGTCAGATTTGTCATGGGTTTTTCTCCGTTTGTGTTCATGTTGCCTTCCCAACTGACTCATCACTACCAGCTAGTGAGATGACGTGTGTGAGTAACCATGTCTTCAGCATGAGATACTCTAGATTTTAAAGATCCACTACAGGAGCCTTCTTCCCAATGTTCTAGATCAGGCATGTACAACAGGTCGATCGCAACTCTGGGCAATGACAATGGGTAGATCACTGTCAGTTTTATACTGGGAGTAGATCACAGTCTCTTGGGAGTTGGATATGCTTGTTCTAGATAACAATTCATATCATTCCTGACCATTGGCTGCTCTGACTAGAGTTGGAGTCCAACAACACCTGGAGGGCACCAGGTTGGGAAAGGCTGCTTTCACAGAACTTCCAGCCATGTTAGCTAGTAATTCCTCCAGAGTTATCAGAAAATGATCAAGATCCATCAAAACCCAGTGTTTTATTTATCAATGCCTTGATGGGAAACCACTGGAAATGTAATGAAAACTGCTTGGGTCTTTCCAAGAAAGATGATAAAATTATGTATTAAGTTTTAGTGGCAGGCCATTCATGGGATGGCTCATGAATTTTGGAAACTGGTTGCAGTGCATATAGTCCAGTTCTAGCAGACTATTATATCTTCCTGTTTCTGTTAATGGAGCTTGCTACTATAATTCTTCTCTAAAAGCACTATTATTAATAACTAGCATAATGCCTGTCATGATGATTGGTGCGTGCCTGCAAAGGAATTGTATACTGCATACTTTCTACATGTCTGCCTTGTGGGCAGCAATTCACTTGTATAAGAAATGCACATGAATACCATTGGAGAAGGGGCTGAAAATGTACCCTGCTTCTCAGTGTCGTGCGGTGAATTCTTTTCATAGGGGACAGTTAGGGCCAGAGGCACCAGTATGTGAGGCTGATTCAGGGGGTCGATGTCCTGATGCCCCATGTGTGGGCATCACACCTCCCTCCTTAATCTGAGCAGAAGCTTCCTGGGCTTTGGAAAGGAAGCGCCAGGCCTCTGACAGGATGCTGGAGCCCTGCTGCCTCATTCCCAAAGCTGGGCAGGCTTTGAGAAGGTGGCTGGAGGGCCCTGCACCTTACCCAAGCATCACAACCCACCCCCCAAGCCGGGCAGAAGCTTCCTGGACTTTGGGAAGGTGGCACTAGGCTTTAGTAGTTTAATATACCAAGAACATTTAGCCTAGTCCCCCTAGTCCATTGACCACACACCACTGCTGCTTCTACTGACCCAACATTGAGAAGCAAGCCTGCTCCTGTATCTAGCCCAGCACCTTCGTTTATATAGTTTCTTTCTGGATTCTGTTTCTTGGTCACTTTAAAAATATGCTGGAATGTTGTGAATTGGGTTTTCTGCATTTGCAGATGATGAAATCTTCTAATTTCTACTCTTGAAAGTCAGGAATATTAAAATTAACATGAAGCTTATTGGATCCTTTCCCATTAACTTGTCTGAATCCTCTTACAGACTGCCACATCTAATATGCATGTATTCAAGCTAGGCCTCTAGTGTCTCAGTGAAAAATCAACATGCACACAGGAATTTTTCTCCTCCTACTACAGTATCTTAATTTGTATGCCGAACTACAAAGCAGTGATAATTCAGGATGACTGCATAAATGCTGTTCCCTTGTTTGCATTCTGAAGCTCAGGAAACATAGCGACAGGCCCACTCGGTTCCCTTCAAGCTATTTCAAATGCTTCATCAAGTGGGTGGGTGGGTGGGCTCCCGGCACAGTTCTTATTTTGGTTGCCTGTTTTGAACTCTGTTTGGTTCAGCCTTGCCCTTTCAGAAGTAATCCCTGCAGCTGTTAGAATTTACCAATTGGAATTTACTTTTGTAAGGCCTCCAGTTTAGAGAAGGGACAATGAGGAAGGGCTGGCTGGCTGGGAAGTGTCTGCCGTTATTTTAATTTCCCTAGCCGCCTTCCTTAACTACCTGCTTTGTTGTGCATATCTTTGTGTTGCCAGGGAGGTTCTACACCCCTAGCACAGACATAATCACAGCAGCTTCTGTAACAAATGAGTCCATATATGTCCCTCTTGTTATAAAAAGCAAAACAGTACTTATTGAATACTTTTGTGGGAAACATACTTCATGCTCATTGTGAAGATTGCATTGACGGGCACCTTTGACATTGCTGCCTGGCTGGGACAACAGTACTTTGACTTACTTCCATTTTTTTAGATGTGTAGCCTGCCTTATACCAAATGTTCAGGGCAAATAACAGTATTTGTGTTTTAAATAGTTCAGATATTGTTACTTCCTAGAATTGTTTCTACAAGGCATTGGGTATAGCAGAAAAGGTGAAGAAAATCTATTGAACATAGTGGTAGACAAGTGATAACCTGCCTCACTGCCCTACTTCAACCCGTCTTAGGGTATTTTGAGGCGGGTTTAGCTTTTCATTGGTTCTAATTAATGCAAGGCTCATTGGTGTGTGACCCACACCAGTTCCTTAGGGATGCTGCGTGGAGTATGTGTGTATCAGAAGTATCAGTAATCTATAAAGAAACATTGACTAAGAAGTTATCTGATTCTCAATACATAGATCTTTAGAGGGCCAAGATAAACAAGGAATTCTCCTCTACACAATCACCTTCATGACTGAGATAGTTTGTATTAAAACTATTTTACCCTACCTAAAGATCCCCAAGCTTAGGACTCTTGGAAGCTGAAATTATTTCAGGAATAGTCCATAATGGAAGCAAAAGCTAATCTGAAAGGAAACAGTAAGAAGTGCCTGCAAATTTCTTTGTTGTGTTTAGTTTTATGATGTCTGAGTTCTACTGCTAAAAAAGTAGATGCCCACATTGCTTATTTTTAAAGAGGGTATTCTGAATTTTGCTGGATGTGGGAGGAAAAACCAACAAAAAACTGTATATCTGCACTACTGTGATTCACATACAGCAGCAGCTGGCATGTAAGTCTCAAGCTGTTTTCTGTCCAGAAGATACACTTGATTGCTGGCATGTTGCACTGCTTTAACTGATTGGAATGAAATGCTTTACCTGCTGTTTCTGCTTTCCTTAATTGGTACAAAGGGGAGCAGGTGAGAAGCTCTTACCCAGGAGAGAAGTTCTGGTGGAACCAGTACTGCCTTATTAGAATGCATTGGGATGGCAGTTTTGATATTGGCGTTGCAGATACATAAGCTGGCTGGGTGACAGATTAGTCTGAATATCATTTATTATACTGTGGTACCTTGGGTTACAAAGGCTTCGGGTTACAAACACTTCGGGTTACAAAATTCACTAACCTGGAAGTAGTACCTCGGGTTGCAAACTTTGCCCCAGGATGAGAACCGAAATCGTGCAGCAGCAGGTGGCCCCATTAGCGAAAGCGCACCTCGGGTTAAGAACAGTTTCGGGTTAAGAACGGACCTCCGGAATGAATTAACCCGAGGTACCACTGTATGTCAAAGTACTGTAATTCACTAAACAGAACCTTTGCTTACCTTTGCTTACCTTTGAAGTGTCACAAAAACCCACCAAAGATCCCAGAATGAAAAGTTGTAATACTTTTCTGTTGTTGTTAATTCTGATTGTTGTTTTGATGACTTTCATTCTCTTTTGTGTGACAGCCCATTTTTGGTAATACAAGGGGATCCTCTTGGGTGCATGTGATGCAACCATGTTTTTTCATGCAGATACTTCTTTTCTTCATAAAAAAGCTAACTTAAAGCTGCGGAATCTGAGGAAACCTGGCTCCGCATGATTGTAAAAATGTGATTGCTTTGCAGGAATTTGCAACACTGACTAGGGAACTCAATGCATGCCGAGAGCAGCTTTTGGAAAGGGAAGAGGAAATATCTGAACTGAAAGCAGAGCGTAATAATACAAGGGTGAGTAGAGAAGCCCAGTTGGCTGCCTGGTTTGAAAGAAACACCCCCTGCACCTTCAAAGGGAGCGTTTTTTAAAACAATCAAGCTGTGTATAAATTTTATGAAACAAACACAAATAGATAAAAATTCTTGGTTTGACCTAGGCTCAAGGTATGCCAGCATAGTTCAAGTTCTCTTGGGTGTGCCAGAGGTATCCAGTTTGCCCTCTCGATAAGGTTTAACAGGATAGAAGGCTTTTTTATGGAATTTCCCACCCAGTGAATAGAGTTTGATAGGAGACTTACATTCTTGATTGAATGGGGAGGGTTTAGCATAATCTCTGTAAAATCCAATTTAATTTCTATAGAATGTTGCTGTTTCTTTATTCTTATTCCAGTACAGCTTATGTTTATGCCTGCAGAGACCATTCAGTCCTCTGTCACCAACTATCTTTGCCCAACATCTCAACAATCCTGAGCCTCCAGGTGTGCTAAGAAACCTCAGCCTGCAGCATCTCCATTAGTAGTGTGCAGATTTAAACTTGCCCCTTCTAGGGAAATAGCTTTGTGTACACTTCCAGAATTTGCCTGTTACTGGACCATTTCCGCATAGCGCCCACCCTTTACTGTTCAGATGCTTTTTCTGGCATGCTCTTTAAGTGCTGCAGAAATCAAGTTTTGTGATAGCCCTAGGTCTGGGATTATAAGGGAAAGCCAAATCCTTGACTGGCAAAAAGCCCTTGCTGATTGCTATACTCGACTATTTTTGCCTGCTGAACCCACATCCATCACCAACATTGCCTGCATCACCAACATTTGGGAACAAATGTGAACATCACTGATTAGATTCTTGAAGTAGGTAGGTAGCCATGTTGGTCTGACACAGTCGAAATATATTTAAAAATTCTCCAGTAGCACCTTAGAGACCAACTAAGTTTGTTCTTGGAGAAGTGTGCATGCACTCGAAAGCTTATACCAAGAACAAACTTAGTTGGTCTCTAAGGTGCTGCTGGACATATATATATATATATATATATATTAGTAATCCAAGACATGGAATCTTACTCATCGGACTTAACAAAACGATCTATATAACATATTTTGCATGCTGATATTCTTTAATGACATACATCACACTTGTTCCGAATGTACATCATTAGTTAATTTAAAGCAGCTTGCTGCTGATGTTAGCAGGAGATAGCTGTTTTTAAGAGAAATGAAAATGTCTTGAGAATGCATTGCTTCCTATGATGTGTACATACATTTTTTGGTCCAACTTTTGCTTGTGGTACAACAGGCTGTTTTTTTATTGTTATTACAAAAACCTGATTATCTGAGGCAAAAGTGACAAGGGGGTCTCTTTCAAAATGTTCAGCTCTGGAAAAAAAAGTCATTTGTGTCATCATAGTTTTGTTTGAGCAATGTGTTTATGAGTGCTTTTTGTTAGAGATTCTGGCAAAGTTATTTCAAGTCATGCTCATGGCAGAAATTGCCTGCTAGTAAAACTTGGCTACTTTTTTTTGGTTACACTCTAATATTAGTTTTTGCTATACTCTGAAGTCAACAAGAGGACAGAAAAAGCCTTTTCTTACCTCACATTGACTTTGAATGAGAAATGTCTAGAGCTGTTCCTTGCCTTGCAGCTTTTGTTAGAGCACCTGGAGTGCCTGGTCTCAAGACACGAACGCTCCCTGAGGATGACTGTGGTGAAGCGGCAAGCTCAGTCTCCATCTGGTGTCTCCAGTGAAGTTGAAGTTCTGAAAGCATTGAAATCTTTGTTTGAACATCATAAAGCATTGGATGAGAAGGTAAGGCTGTTTTGGGAAGTGACGGCATAGCTTCAGCAAAACCAGCTATTTATAACCCACAACCTTTAAGTTCCTGGTCTCTAACGGCCCAAAGTATTGCTTTCGGTCAGTGCTAGCTTGCAGATCTCCCATCAACTTTCTGGTTATGAGTAATTTCCAGCCTGAGCCAATCATTTGCCCTTTGAAGAATGGTCTCAAAAATTACTGCTTTGCATCCTAGAAATATGTTAGCAGGATTGAATCTGTGCCAATGCTCCTTTGAAGGAGTATTCTGGCCTTCCACTCTCCCAACCCCAGTTCAGCAATACACCCAGTGATATTGTTATATGGTGTTAGTGTAGTAGCTCTTCCAAGTCAGGCAGATCTCTGCTGAGATCCTTTTATGCTTATTTTAATTAGCAGGTTAACTCAAGATTCCAGGCTTTAGCCCACTTCATCATACCTAGTGTTTCTTGTTGCTTGCAAATCTAGCTGAGATGCTGTTCTTCTGGAGCCACGTACTGTTCTTTTGTGCCCTTTCACGTGATGAGGGGAGTGTGGCTTAATTAAATTATCTGTGTTCTGAACTAGATGTCCTGATGATTGGGAGCAGGGGTGGTGGTGGTGGTAGGCCACTAAACTGCTTGAAGGGCTGTGTATCAACTCTGCCTTTGAAAATATATTTTTTTCTTTTCAGGTGAGAGAGCGCTTACGGGCAGCACTGGAACGAGTAGCTACACTAGAGGAACAGCTTTCTAGTGCTCACCAACAGGTAAATATTGGGTTTTAGATTGTACTGTGGATTTCACGGAGGTGAAATCAAAGAAACTAAGACTGTTGATTGCAGAAAAAAATGTATCTGCAGCACTATGTGACATGCGATCTTTATATTTTTGTTTCAATTGTTGGACTTGTGACACAAACTCCTGTATATTTCTCTCTTATTTTCTTTAGACAAGAATCCCTTTTTAAATACTCCTCTAAAGCTATTTTATACTGATATAAGGAATTTTGGTAACAACCAAGGTAAACTTGAAGCGATTGTTATGAGAGATAATTAAAATAATTGTGGAAAGCTACCCAGGCTACATGGGGTTTTGTAAATGGAAAAAAACAAAAAAATGTACAGGAAGGGGGAGGAAGGACCAGTTGCTAAGAAGCACACATTGCAGCAGCAAACATATGTCGAGAGAATATTGCAAAGGGGGGGGGGATCAAATAAATTGCTGTACGTAGTGTGACCAGGTAGCAGAAAGAAAAAAATATGTTACAAGATTCAAGGTGAAAGGGAAGATACAGGATACACCCCTGCATGTCACAGACCGGATCAGCTCATACCTCACGGCTTCTATTTAAAAAACAATAATTGGATGCATTAAATGTATTCATGCTTTTACAATATTGTGTGGTTGGGCCCTTACTTTCCAGGCTGGTCTTACACAAAAAGAAGTCAAATTACCTGTTACAGTGGCAGTTACCTATGCTCCCACACTAAGTTATTGAATCACTTTGCATAGTAAAAATCCTGGCTTTTACAGAACTCTCATTCATAAACGTGTGCAATGACAGCTTCTTAACAGTGACAGCAACAATAGAAGGTGGACAAGAAGCTCTCTGCATGTTCTGCATTCTTATTTTTCACACTTAAGGAAACCTTAAGTACAAGTGTATATTTAAAATGTATTTTGCAGGTAAGTGCTCTTCAGCAAGGCCCCTCCCAGAGGGAAGCACCTGTAGGAGAAGATGATAAAAGGACTGAGGGAAAAGAATCTGGGCAGAAGCTACTTTGGAAGGTGAGAGTCATCTTTCTTGGAAGTGGAGAGTATCTAATATAATATTGAAGTACTATGTGTTTACAGCTGTTGGTCATTCAATCAAAGGTACAAAATGGGAATCCTTTGCTTACTGATAAATTTTATCTTCCCTTACTATTTTTAAACTCTGCAATAATAGGCCTGTTGAATAAATGTCCAGTGGCAAGTTACAGCTACCTCAAAATCCCCCCTTTTCAGAAAAGACCAGTGTTACAGTAGCAGTCTAGCATCTCTTGCATACTGTTAGAAAGAAGAAAAACTGATAGTTCATTTGGTGAGCTAATTTATTGAAATGTCGCTCAGTGGCCTTTGTTTGGTACTGTGTTTGACTGGGTAGTGCATATTCCTTGGAAACATAGTTCTTTGTTATATGACGTTCACAGAGACTTCCTAATGGCTCTATACATCCGGATGATGAGGCAAGCCGGACTGTGGAACTGCAGGAACTTCTAGAGAAGCAAAACTTTGAGGTAGCACAAGCTAAAGAACGAATAGCTGCTTTGGCTGCCAGTGTTGCTGAGCTAGAAGAAGATCTAAGTACGGCCAGGAGGGACCTAATCAAATCAGAAGAAATGAGCGGCAAGTACCAGAGGGACCTAAGAGAGGTGAGAGAGTTCTGTTCCAGCAGCATAAACTATGTTATCAAGAGAATCTCTGAAGCAACTTTAAAAGCCATCTTATTTTTTCCAGGTGTAGCAAAAATAAAATAGTCTGAGCATCTGCTTGCAGAAAGTTATTGCTGTTTCTAGCAGTGAGCTTAGTTATTCAGTGTCAAAGTAAAAAAAAGAAAATCTATCATAACTGGAGATTTGCGACCCTGCCTTCTCTCAGTTTGCCCAGATAATTAATTGGGCTTTCAGTGTTCTAGTAGAATACTTTGGGGCGGGGGAAACAGTTTTTCAGGTGTTCCCTGTGAGTACAGTGGTACCTTGGGTTACATACGCTTCAGGTTACATACGCTTCAGGTTACAGACTCCACTAACCCAGAAATAATACCTCGGGTTAAGAACTTTGCTTCAGGATGAGAACAGAAATCGTGTGGGGGTGGCACGGCAGCAGGAGGCCCCATTAGCTAATGTGGTGCTTCAAGTTAAGAACAGTTTCAGGTTAAGAATGGACCTCTGGAACGAATTAAGTACATAACCAGAGATACCACTGTACTCTGAAAGTACAATTACCATTTTCCTGCCACTTTCCCTTCCTTGCCAGCTCTCTACTTCATCAAGCCAAAAACCCTGGGGAAGAGAAAGACATGACAGATAGTGGGAGGGTTCTCAACAACACAGGAAAGGCCTTGTAGTTGCAAATGGTGCATAGAGCATTTTTTCTTGCAGTCATGAGGTTTGACTGTGGTGGGAGCCTTTACCACCATTGGCCTTGTCCCTCAAGTTATGGTTGTTTTGAGGGGCAAAGATAGATGAGGCTGTTGGGCAGGACTAGAGAGTGGTGGAGGCAACTGTGAGCCCAACTTTCATTTGGAATCAGCTTAAATGGTTCCAATACAACCTTTCAAAATGGGGCAGCTTATTACTGCAGAGAGAGTTTGCATTTTGAGCTTCAGTGTAGTACCTCAATAGTCATAACAAGCCCTTCTCATGCTGTGGTTCAGGCAGATTTTTCTATCATCATGAGGGCCATACAACCACAAAGTTCATGACTTTCTTCATGGCTCATCCTACCAGGCTTTGGCACAGAAAGAAGACATGGAGGAGAGGATCACCACCTTGGAGAAGCGCTATTTGGCAGCCCAAAGAGAAGCCACCTCCATTCATGACCTCAATGATAAACTAGAGAATGAGCTGGCCAATAAAGAGTCTCTCCATCGCCAGGTAACAGGCTTTAATGGCATACTGTCTGAAAAGCCAGCTTCCTTCCTCTGAGTCGAGGGCATGTATGGCTACAGTCATAGGTACTTCAAGACTCTCCTTTGACACACTCTCTTGAATATATATATGTATTCTTTAATTTTTAATTTTTAGATGATTTTAACTCTAATCAACCGCAAGTAGGTATCAGCATGGTGTACAGTATAAGGCCAAAAAAGTCATACAACCAAAAGTGCAACCATGAAATGAAAAACAATAAAATACAGTCAAATACACAAATAAAATGCCTGGGGAAACAGAAACGTTTTCACTTGACACCAATAAGTTTGCACCAGTTGGGGTGCCATGACGGAAAAGGCTTAGCTTGGTTGACACACTTGTGTGTAGAAAGTACTTTAAGAAGTACTTTAAGAAGATCTTAAGATATAGGCAAGCTATATAGGAAGAAATAGTCAAGCTACCCAGGTTTCAATCCTTTTAAAGTTTTAAAGATTAAAACCAACACATTTATTTGAGGCAAGAAGCAAATAAGCAGCCCAAGTTGTTCTCTTGGAATTGGTGCAATAGCATCCCCTTAGTCAATGCCCAATAACATTCTGGCATCCACATTCTGCACTAGTTGAAGCTTTGGTAATCTTTAAGGACAGTCCCCATGTACAACTTGTTACAGTAAGCCTGTGAGTAACTTACTAGAGTATGGACTACTGTAACCAGACTATTCCTGTCCAGGAACGGATGCAGGCTGAAGCTGTGTTTGGTCACCCCCTTTTTCATGACTGCCATTCTGCATTGTTCTACAGTGTGAGGAGAAAGCACGGCATCTCCAGGAGCTTCTCGAACTGGCAGAGCAGAAACTGCAGCAGACAATAAGGAAAGCTGAGACACTGCCTGAGGTGGAAGCTGAGCTGGCCCAAAGGATAGCAGCACTCACCAAGGTAAGTACACAACCAGAAGCTGGCTTCAAAGCCCAGGGTACAGAAAGGGTTTAGTGTTGCTCCAGAACTTAGAACTTTCCTGAGATGGAGGAGAAAGGTGGAAGAAAGAGGAGCTTTTTAATTCATGCTACAAGTATTACTTTTTCCTTTCTGCTCTGTATTGTCTCTTCTGCAGTAGCTGGGTATCATGAGCCACCTCTTCGGATGGTAGCCTCTCCTAAGGAGGGTTTTGTTTGTTTTTAAATGATGCTCTAGCAGGTCATGCTGCATTTTTAATAGGTATGTTTTAGGCACCCAGAATCTGAAGGCAGGGCTTGCTTCTCAAGAATGACCTAAAGTGCATTCTTTTCAACCAAGAAGCCAAGCACTGCAAACTTAGAACAAGGGCTTGAGGTCCATTTACCATTCCTGAGTCTTTTACCTCAGAGATTGCTACCTTTATACAGGCATTTTAAAAATGGGTCAGGAGCATAAATCTCTGTTAAACCAATTGTTCAGCTTTTAAATGAAATAGGCATTGCGAGGAGTGAGATGGACCAGGAAGTTGCTGTGAAGTTTGTACAGCAAGATTCAGAAGGTCCATATGACACTTCCTCAAGCCTAGCTTCATGCAAGGTTATTTTAGAGTAAGAATCTCCAGTGTATTAATGTGCTAGTGCTTGTGAGAGACCTTTCCCAGCATCCCTCAGCTTATGTTTAACACCCACCCAAAAATCTCATGAGAACAAATCCACTATGGTCACATTCCTATATTTTTGGGTAGTACTGCCTGATTGCTGTGTCAGTATGTTCTTATGTAAGAACAGGTATCTCTTATCCCCGCTCCCTATCCTAATTCCCAGAGCTTGTAAGAATTGCTCATTCCTTTGGGACTGTCTTGTTCTGTGTAGGCAGAAGAAAGGCATGGCAGTATTGAAGAGCGACTGCGGCAGCTGGAGACTCAGTTGGAGGAGAAGAACCAAGAACTAGCAAGGGTAGGTTGACTTCTGTAGAGTATATAGGACTGCTTTTTATAATTTTTAACACCTTATTTACAGCACCACAGTTTAGGTCAGGATCCTGTTGTGGGAGGGAGAAAGATGATTTGGAGTTAGATTCTACATTAGCTTCTAGGATTTCAGTGTCTTATTCACAAGTGTTGCTTCACATGGTTGCTGCAAGTCTTTGACCATGCTGTTACAGCCTGCTTCTTTAAGGCTGAGTTTTGATGGCATGGTTAAAGTTGTGACACCCAGGCACACAGGAAACTCCTTTATAATACAGCTCTGCATAGTGGAACAATTGTATCACAGATGGTGGTCAGCACTTCTGAATTCAATCCAAGTTCTGAAATAAAATGGGACTTCTTATAATTTCACTCCTACCAAAATCTATTCATCTTCCTTCCTGATAGCCCTATAATGTATACTAACAAAACATTTCTTTCGGGTTGCCATTTCACACACTTTTAATACTAATTTCAGTAGGCAGTTTCACAATAGTAAAATAGTTACAAGGAAAGGTGTTTTTTTGTCATTATTGTACACAAGAATAAATCTGTACCACTGAATGATATAAAGTCACTTCTTAATTTGCAGTGTAAATAATATCCATAGGAATTGGGCAACCCACTGGTATAAGCTGATGTAGTGAAACCAATAACAGTTTGTAAAGTGGATTCTCAAATCTTCCAATTAATGTGGTGGACATAGTATGCTTGTGAAAACTTTACTACATTAGGTTGTTAGAAAGAAGGTTATTTTGGAGGAGATTCTTCAATGATTAGGGCTAATTTCAAGGCAAATCTGCTTTGAATTACTTGGTTGATCATGATTCCCCCTCAACTCCCAAACAGGCCCGTCAGAGGGAGAAAATGAATGAGGAACACAACAAGCGGCTGTCTGATACTGTGGATAGACTGCTGAGTGAGTCCAATGAGCGGCTTCAGCTTCATTTGAAAGAACGGATGGCAGCCCTTGAAGAGAAGGTATGTATGTATTAGACACCTCATAAAATTAGCTCTATGGGTGTCATACACAACTGGCTTTTTTGCCATGGTATGTTTAAGATCGAAAGATAATTTTGCTGACAGTCAGGATTTGACTGGAATGTTGGGGCCATCCTCAAAGAAACTGAGATCATAGCTATTCTTGATCAATTAATTCCAACTATTGAGTCGGGCCCAAGATTCTTTTTAAAATGAATGTTAGCAAAATACCAAGTGGTTCCCAATTTTTTGGTTGCTGACCCCAAGGGGTCTGCATAACCCATCCAGATGGTGACACTACTTATGTGTAACAAAAACTACCATAGAGATAACAAAAATTTCAAAAGTAGGGGGTCCATGGCTTGGCTTAGCTAACTGGACGCCACAAGTTGAGGATCTTAAGAGACTGGTTTTTCAGAGAAGGCCTCCTTCTTTGTTGCCTTGGGCTCTGCTGGTCCCTTTGCATCTTCCTTTGGGCTTAGTGTATTCTAACTAATTCTAAGGGATCGAGGATTGCACTGATGGCTTCTTGAATGCTGCTGCAATAAATGTGGAATAAAATTTTGGCGAGATCAAGTCTCAGCTACCTACATCTTCATGTATTGGCATCTAAGTATTTGTAGTGGTGATTATCAAAAAGCCATTGTTCATTGATGATGGATGGGTGGGAAGATTTTAAAAATGTTTTTGTTACTTTACTGTGCCAAATTATTAGCTCATGTGCATGGTTTTGAAGGGGCAGTCTAGCCTGTACTTTTGAGATAAATACTGCTGTAATGGCAAAGAGTCTATAAATATTTGTTAGTAATTTGGATGGCACAGATATCAATTCACTTCCTACCTCATACCTCAGCTGAACCATCTTAAGTTTCCCTACCACTTTCTTTTTCTTCTGCTAGTGTGTAGCAATTGTAATATCTATACTGTGTGAAGTTGGATCTTCACTGGGCCAACTTCAATGAGAATAAGCTCCATAAGAATCAATCACTCCTTTCTTTTCTAATTATTATCATGTACTTAGAGTGCAATGATGATCAGCTGCATTGCACATGTCAAAAATGTGATAAAAAGAATGTCATAAAGAAAACAATCTTCATTTGGTCTAGTTGTCTGTTGAGCTCTGATTGTGTTAGGCCAGGGGCTGCAAACTTTTTTGTACCCACAGGCACATTTAGAATTTTGAGAGTGTTATGGGGGCACCAGTCAAAACTTGCCTTCTGTGTGTGGTGCGGCATAATGCAAAATGGATGCCATGAGGAGGGGCATAACAGAGACAGCCACTCTGGACAACCTTATCATAGAATCATAGAATCATAGAGTTGGAAGAGACCACAAGGGCCATCGAGTCCAACCCCCTGCCAAGCAGGAAACACCATCAGAGCACTCCTGACATATGGTTGTCAAGCCTCTGCTTAAAGACCTCCAAAGAAGGAGACTCTACCACACTCCTTGGCAGCAAATTCCACTGTCGAACAGCTCTTACTGTCAGGAAGTTCTTCCTAATGCTTATCATAGAAAGTCAGCTCTGTAGTATTGGTTTTGATTGTGGAGTTCACACAATATTTATTTTATATACGCACATGCTGACGCTGTTGCTGTCTAATAGTAACAAGGAGCAATTCTCAATACTAGGAAAATACAGAGGTTAGGAACACCACTCACATTTCACTGAGTTCACTTCGTAGGTACCTGCACATTTTGCCCCATAACTCTTCTGTCCAGGAGGGGTTGATACTTACCTAAAAATGAATAAATAAATAAAAGCTCAGAATGTGGGGCACCTGTCCAGGAGCACCAGCAAAATCATTTCCAGATGCTACGGTGCCTGCAGATGCTGGGTTGATGACCCCTGTGTTAGTCATTCCATCTCAAAGGGTGGTTTGTTCTTTTTAAATGGCTGTTGTGCTGGATATTCAGACATTAGTGACTTTGACAAGCTCTGCTCAAGGTCTATCGAAAGTATTCCTCTCTGCATTTACAATTCATGGACCTGATTAGAACACCTATGCATTTTGAATGCTAACTTCAATTGTCTCAGTTCTCCTGTAACTAGAGTTGTTTAGCTCTTGGGGTGTGACAGGTTCCAAATTGCACAAAAGGGAGTCAGTGAGGCACAATTGCCTGGCTGAAATCTGCTAGGGAAAGACAGGGGCTTCTTCAGTACAGTACATTTTCAGGCGTGGAATGCATTTTTGAAGCCTACCCATTTTTCGGCCCTAGCTTTGCTATGTTGCCAGTATGATAGAGACCTGACCAGGGCCGTCTTTAGCAGATGCGGTGCCGGGGTGCATATATCCGCTTAGCGCCCCCAAATTAACCATGGATAGTGGGGAGGGGTGCGAAGCTGCACATTGCCAGCCATGGGAGGGGTGCGCAACTCTCCCCCATGCTGCTGCGGGAGAGCAATCCCCACAGAGACTTGGGAGGGAAGCTGCGTGGCTGCCAGCCATATGGTTAGCGGGGCGCAGCTTCCATCCTAAGCCTCTGCAGGGATCGCTCTCCTCCCGTGGAGGCTTGGGAGGCAAGCTGCACGCCCACCAGCCATATGGTTGACAGGGCGCAGCTGGCGGGCGTGCAGGGAAAGGGGAGGCTGCCAGCAAAGCTGCACAGCTCCCCCACTGACTGGGGTGCCCCTGAGAGGCTGGCGCCCTGGTACAACGCACCACTAAGCTGTATGGGAAAGATGGCTCTGGACTGACTCACACCTCTTCATATTTTTTTAAGGATACACTTATTCTCTCCCCCCACCCCCCGCATGGAAAAGGGAACAGAGCAAACTCCCATACAAGCAGTTAGGTGTATGGTCAGGTAACACACAAAGCAACCATTAGGCTGAGCTCATCTCCTCTCTGAATTGCAAAAAGGTCCACCATGTAGGGATCTGCTCTATGGGAGCCAGCTTTTCTTCCTATCAACAAGGATAGCACTCAGTGCCATTTATAGCACATTCTTCCTCTGTAGCTAATGAGCCCAGAATTTAGGGCACCAATGGGTCATTACCTCTTCCATTATCTCATTTATACTGGTGCTGAATAATAATAATAATAGCATTTTGCATGCTCTGCATCCAGGTGTAAGTGATTTTATGTGAGTTTAGGGAGTAATGCTGTGGGCTGAAATCCTAATTGTTTGACCATCTGGGAACCCCTCCTGTTCTACTGGTCTCAAGTTTAGAAACTTGGCATAAAGAACTTTCATTGGCTCAGATTTGTCACTGTCAAATCTAGGTAGCCTTGTAGGTTCCCCAATACCATTTGCCTTTATTAATGCTAATAAAAATATTAAGTGCTTAATTTGTTTGTAAATTGGCACATTGCTGCCTTTGGAAGTGCACAACAATTTTTAGGTTAGACTGGTATTATGTGCAGTATTCCTGTACAGGAGTTTGTGTATTTTTTAAAAGACAGATTTCTGATCTATTATCACATCAGAGGGAATTCAGAATTAAGGTCAAACTGGCCATCAAATTTGGCACATAGATTTGGCATGCAATACTTTGGCACGCAAATTGTTCATGCCATACTCCAGATCTGGCTCATCCCACCCCCAATTTTATTTTTTTAAAAACCTTGCATGCTTTGCCTATCCACTTGATAAATATTGCATCTAGTTTGGCCTTCAGAGGCAATTTTACTCCAAGGTAGCTCCTATCCATGTCTAAGATTCTTTTTAGCTATTAGCAGTTAATTTTTGGCAGCCTCACTAGAGGCTCATGTGAACTCTTGTGGAGGGATCACTTCTACAATTATCTTTTGGACAATGCAGATGTCTGTTCTGATATATAGCTTGCAATCCCAATACTCAGAGTTATTCAGAAAGCCACTTGAACAGCTTTACTTAGAGACCTATATAGTCTCTTTGGTCCCTTGCTAAATGAGCATTCAGCCTGATTAGTTTGTGGCGAGATGAGACAACATTGGTTTCTTAATGAGTGTTCAGTCTGATTTGTTTGTGGGGAGATTAGATGAATTGCATCAAGAAAGTGTTAACCCACACTTTCCAGTGCATTTTTCTGTCATATTCCTTACCTCAAAAAGTTTGATCATTTAGGGAAGTGGATTTGTTTTCCAAGAGCTCCAATTTTAAATCAAATTTGAAGCACCCTTTCTCTCTCTTGTAATTACTCACCTTTGCTTTTTAAGAACACATTATTACAAGAACTGGAAAATACCCAAAAACAAATAGAGGAGCAGCAGCATGACAAGGTAAATGCCACTCTGGGCAACTGTGGAAGGAGTGGCAAATATATTTGTTAAGTGCATTTTTGTTGCCTTGAAATTGCATGATCAGAAACTGTCAAATGGTTGTATCATGATAACTATAAATAGTTTTATAGATAACTATAAATAGTTTTTTGCTTCCCTGCTGGATCCTCTTTTAGAAGAGAAGCTGATCAAACACAGTTCATTTCCAGTGAGCAGGATGTCCTCATAGAGGACTGAAGTGGTTCTGTTCTGCCCACAAAAACTGCATTTTGGGCAGAATTTTAGTAGGGATAGGATCTTAGCTAAAAGGTAGTAAAGTAAACTGCAAATAACTCACTTTGGAGTCCTGTCTAGTGTCATCTCAACATTTTAACTGGAGACCTTTCCAATCCCATTGCCCTCGCCAAAGTTCTTATGTAGGCTTTGCTGGCAGGGCGCATTAATTGACTCCCACCCTTTGTATGGATGTAGCAGAACTACTTCACTCCCCTACCTTTAATATGTGGACAAAAATTGCACTATATTGCATGATATTCTTGTTTATGGTATTGAGGCTTTCATCCAATGATTTTTAGGATAAGCCTTGGCTTTTTAGTCACTTTTGTTTACAGCTATAGATTTCTCACTCTTTTGTAGCATGACCAGATACATTCTCTAAGCAACAACAGGAATACAATTAGTGTCCAAGTAGCATTCACTTGCTGCATGTAACAGCCAACAACCAATTAGTGCCTGCTTTTCCCACACCCTTTTGCCTGCCTCTTTGTCCCCTTATTCTCCCTTGCTTTCCCTTCAGCATGATAATCTACAATTGCTGCATGACTTTTGACTTCACAGATGGTATGAAATGTGTGTGTTACCATAGTTGTACTGGCTATAGAGAAACTATTTCTTATTTTGTTGTGAACAGAGAAGGCTGTCAGATGAAATTGACAAATTGAGATTAGAAATTGACCAGTTAAAGACAAGAAGTGGATCTTTTCTTGACAGTGTACATACAAGGTGAGAATATTATTTATTTTTCATGGCAAATACCTCTGTGACAATTTGTTGTTGTTGTTATCATCATCATCATCATCATCATCATCATCATCCTAATCATTTATTAAATTTGTATACCTCCCTTCATCTGAAGATCCCAGGCCAGTTTATAACAGAAAAATACAAAATACAAAATAAAACGAACACAAACCAATGACCCCACATACTGATGGGAGGGGGGTTGTCTCTCTGACCCAATGCCTCAGCTTGTGTTGCTGTATCTGCAGACTTTTCATTGATGTTTCTCACACCCCAGAGTTCTTCACATTGAGGCAGAATGTGCAATCAGGTGGGCTGCATTTATTGAAACTTGTAAAAATGTTTTGGCAAAATTTTAGTTTTGGCCTCTGTAACTTTGATAGATGCTGCTGAAATTGAAGGGCTACCAGAGCCCAAGTGGCTGTGTCACAAATTGTTTTCATCTTAATGACAACTAAAACATAGGTCTTCTGCATACCTGACAGTTGTATCATAGCCTGCTTTCTGGTGGTCCAGCTGGGTTTTAGCTGCACAGTTCATAGAATAGAATTGTAGAATTGGATGGGACCCTGCGGGTATCTAGTACAACTGCCTGCAATGCAGGAACCTTTTGCCTGACATCTGGCTCGAACCTACAACCTGAGATTAAAAGTCTCATGCGGCTGGGCATCCTGGAGATCTGAACAGGAACACTGCAGACTGCTATGTTTTGTTGCAAGTCCTTGCAAATAACACAAAAGAAGCTTTCCCACTCTCTTCTGCCTCTTCAAATGCTAAACTGGCCTAATAAAATTTATCTGAAAGCAAAATCTGACTCTTTGCTATCACTGTGTGATCCAGTAGAGGGTGCAATTACACAACATGCCAGTAAAATAGATAAGACAGCAAGCACCTGCAGTGCTCTAGCTACCAGTGTTTTGCTTTTGTTTTGGAGCCTCACTGGTAAATAGGAAGGATGACCTCTCCAATGGGCATCTGTTCTCTCCACACATTACATGTTTCATATATTGATTGTATTTCAGTTTATAAAACAGGGCGAAATTCAAACCTGTATTTTTAAAAGGGAACTTTGGTGTGTTTCATTTTGTACCTGATTATCTTGCTACAGTTTATTTAGTCAGTACATTGTGCTCTTAAATGTTACCTGTCTTAAGCCTCTGTGATTTAGTCTAAAATAAATATTGATCCTCTGGTATTGTCTTTTGATTGCAACCTTTAATAGGTTTAGTGGACACAGTAACCTTTAGTAGGTTGTCTATGCCATTGTCTATGCCATTGTGCTTATCCTGCTCTTAGTAGACAATATAATCGCCCACTCTGCACCTTTTGTGGTGGCCCACAGTCCTTGGCATGTCCAATTAAAGATTCTCCAATAAGCAAGCTGTTGAGAGAACTCTTCCTGAGATGCTGAAGATAAAGTAGTATTGGGCTAGATAGATGGACTATTGGTATGATTTGTAATAATGCAGCTCTGAATGGAATTTGTCCTGTCTTTGACAGTCATGTGATTGCTACAGTGAACACGTTGTTGCAGTTCAGCCCACATTTACCCTGCTAGTATGTAACCCATTTTTAAAGTAGCTTCACTGTGGAATTATCAAATCAGCATTACAGCTGCGAGTGCTGTGTTTAACCATGACTATTCATGCAAATTGACTTACAAGCCAGGAAAAAAGGGATGATGGTGAGAAAAGAAAGTTAAAGCTGCATTGTAAAGGGAAGCCATTGGAACTGTCGTGCCAAGTCTTGCTAACCCTTGTAATCCGTAATCTGTGAAACTGTAATCTTCAGAGAAAAACCACAAGCCCTGTAATGTGCTGTGTTGTCTGATCACAGTTTCTGGTAATAAGAGGCATACAGACATAGTTGAATATGTGGCTGCTATGTTCATATATAATGACATGTTCTGCTTTTTATGAGATAAGGAAGAAAAGTAAGATGAAATATGAAATATGAAATCATGTCACTTCACTCCTAATCCATCACTTGTGGCAGTCTCTTCACTGGAAGAAAAGAGATGATATCCCTTCTATGTACACTTATCATTGCTTGTTCAAGCAGCCTACTGACAGATCCCTGACAGCATAATCCTTTGCATATCTATTCAGAAGTAAGCCCCACTGAGGTAATTGGGGCTTGCTTCCAGGTAAATATTATGTAGGATTGCAGCCTGAATTCTCCACACTGTTCAGCCATTATGGATTGAATTCAGCCTCTTTTGTCTGAATCATGCCTAGTTTAAGGAACACCTGACAGGTTTTTCTTTCCCCTGCTTTGCAGAGGTGGATACTGTGTCCCCCTACTGCTGTCTCCAAGCAGAACAAGAAGGTGCATGTACTATAGATACTTGAGTTTGAAGGGGGAAAGTGAAACACTATTGTCTTTCGCCTTCTCACATCAATTACTCTTGAATATGTTCCTACTAATGGTCCATTTTTGTGTTCAGGTTCCATACACTCTGTAAATTATTCATTTAGCCACAGGGGTCTGCAGTCTTACATTACATGTATTGTACTATGAGGGGATTTTACAATAATTCCCCCCCCCCCTGGTTTCTCACAGGCCCCTAACTTCTTCAAACACCATTGTTTGAATACCTGGGGTTTCAATGATGATTTTCATATTCTGCTATTAACCTTAGCAATCTAGAATAACTTATTGTTTAGGGATATGCTGCAAAATAAACCATAACAGTCTTTTTGAGCCAAAGGGTGAATGGAAGGGTACATGGGACTGAAACTGGCTCTGTAGCTTCTGCTACAGGATGTGTCCTTGTATTTCAGAGGCAGATAATTGTGTTGGATTCTCCCTCACCCCCAAATATCCTGGAACACTAGAGTGCTCAAATGATTGGGCTGGAAAGTGCTGCACCCACTGGGGATCTCAGCTGTCACTTTCACTTTGATCTCCTTCTCTCCAGACTGAAATGAGGCTCTTAGGCTCAGCCAGTGTGATGAGAGATGGCTTGGTAGCCTGTATGTGAGCCTGGTGTGGCATGTGATAAGCTTGGCATATAAACATTTAAAATATTACTTGAGTATGATTTTAAATTTCAAAAGTGTGTGTGTGTGCACTGTCATGCACATGTACTTTAATAAGAGACCCTGCATTTCAAGCTTGCTTCTAAAGAACTGAAACTTAATACCCTTTCAATTGACCTGGTGGGCTTGCATTAAACTTTAAGTAGAAAATTATGAGCTGCTTATTACTTGCTAATCAACGGAATGCTTCTTTAATATTCAGGGTCAAGTTCTTCAAAGTTTGGATTGTCACATCCTGCACTCTTAAGTGCTTGTTTAGCTATATATATATTGGCCTCTGTCCAACAAGAAGGGACATGGAAATGGGTGTTGCACATGTGTTTCCCAGCAATGAAGAGATTCTGGAGCAAGATCTTGAATACCACTGATCATCTATTTGGAGGAAATGGAGGTTTCCTTCCTTGACTGATGATTGGCAGCACTCTAACTCCAACTTAGTGATTGCTATTTAAAGTCTGTTGTGGCATTTGTTTTAAGCTTCTTGTGACTACTTTAAATTATTTTGTTATAGAGTAAAAAGCATTGTAAAAAAAATGAATTCCTAGAATGTTCTTTTCACCCTTGGGAATCAGGGCGCTACTGAATAGCTTGCTTTCCTGATTTTACTGACGGAAGGTCACTGGTTTTCTTTAAAAGTAGAACTAAATTCAAGGTGTTTTATTTACCAAGGGGTGGACCTGTGTTGACCAGAACTGTACCCTGTTCCCCACCCAGTTTGGATTTCCCTGGTACTGGCTATGGACCCACATTGCTGTCTGAATCTCAGTTATCCAAAACTACATTCACTGTTCATCCTTGTATGGACTTCCTGTTTTTCCAGACTTACAATTAGTTGAATATTTTGGCTGTGAGACAATGATCGCATACTGTGTTTCTCATTGTGTGTTGTGTTATACTGTCGGTATCTGAAATTACTATCTATTTTTAGACTGGTGGTTAAAAAGATAAGTAAAAAATATTAAAACTATTTATCATGGATTAAACAAAACTAAATTGTGCTATTTTTATTTAATTAGGACTTTTTTCCTTTTTTTTGTAGGTCGCTTGTTGGAAGCACTCCAGACCTCAGGTATCCCCTGAGTACTATTGTCCATGCACCAACCGAGCCCTTTGGAACACCCTCCAGTCTTCACCGGGCACCAAAGAGCCGATTTGCAACTCTGCGGGAAGACCCCTCCAAGGTAAAGCTCCTGATGTTTGCCTTGCTCCAGCTAATCTTTAGCGGGCAGCTCCAGTTACGCCTGTATCTTGGAGCATATCACAAAATCTTTGTGATGGCAGCAGCTGCAGCAGCTGTCCTGCGCCTTTAAACGAGGGGCTTTGGCCTTTCACTCGGCAGTAACAGCTGCAGACCTAAACCCCTTCTGAAGGAAAGAGACTCCCTGTTGTGCAGAAAGGCCACTGGATGGTGGCCAGGATAGTACTTATTTGATGGGCTTCTGCAGAGGATGGTGAGATGAAGTTTCAAAGGTCTTTGCTATGCTGTGAAATCTGGGCAAGAAAGAAGCCTTATGCCTTACTACTTAGTTTGAGCGTATACTTGTATTGTTATACAGTAATTACTCTTAGAAGCCACAGGACTTGCTTGAATACTATAGATGTAGCTACATGTTGAGAAGAAAGAGAATGTGTTGCATATCATCCCTTTAAGGCCCACTTTCAAGCTTGAATGCAACTTGAATTCACTTAAGTTTTGTTTTAGTGGACATGGCTCAATTCAGTCCATTTAAAACAGGCAAAAGTCAAAGTGTGAACACCTTGGTGAATTTTGTTTGTTTGTTTCAAGGGTGGATAGATGTAGTATCTGCCTTTTTTCCATCAGGAAACTCAAGGTAGTGAGTGTATTATTGGAAGAGTTCAAAGGACCAATTACCGTAGTTGCAGAGTACAGGGAACAAGGATTTTCTTGTTAAGCTCTAGTGCATCTTTCCTCAAATTTGGATCTCTAGATGTTCAATTTCAACCCCAGCCCAGTATGTCCAATGGTCAGAGATGATGGGAGTTGTAGTCCTACATCATATAGTAAACCAAATATGGGAAGACTACTCTAGTGTAATGAATTTACAGCTCTGTATGGAGCTCACAAATACAGTTAGAGAATGGGCAACTATGAAATTAATAGCAGAGACATGGATACTGTAGAAAAATTAATTCCTTATTCTTTTGGGAGCAAACTGTCATATTTATGCTGAGATTTAAATAGTAGACTGTTATGTGTACTGTATATCAAAATGTTTTATTGACACTTAAAACCATGTTTTGCATGATGTTCTGGCAGACTATAAATTGTGTTTTTGTGCTTCAACAATATGTGGTCCAGACAAAGCAACATACCAGTACTGCTTGCTTACTTTGAGATGGTTTAGTAAGACTACAGAACGTCTTTCTACACAGTTATTTAAAGGCATGCTGCTGACCTGTATCAAATATGGCAACTCCAACGCTATAGCAAGCCATTCCCAGACTGCATTAAACAAAAGAAACTATGTTTCTCTTAGCCATTTCTCTGGCCTTCCATTTACGCTTTGCTCTATTGTAGCCAAGTGAATGCCAATGAAGGCTGCTTAATCCACAAAATAATTTCCTTAAGTCCTCCTGTTGCTGCTATACCTTTCAAAAGTTGGAGCTTTTCAGAGGAACAAATCCAAACTCCCATAAGTTCTAGTCTTAGCATAGCTCTGTCAAGGTTGGCTAGGTGAAATCACCCATAGCCCAGGATAAATGAAGGTCCTTCATTTCAGAGTACAGCTATGGGAAATGGCATTCTTCCCTTTGGCCCCTTCTTATTGGAGTTTTAGCATGGTGGTGGTTGCATGAGTTATTTTGTGGTTTTATGTATTCAGGACTGGGACCTTGCTCAGCCAGGTGGGGTCCTTGCCACTACATCTCACACCTTTGACAGTGACCCAGAGATCTCTGATGTTGATGAGGATGATCAGGAGACTGTGTTTAGTTCCATGGACATGCTGTCTCCAAGCGGTCACTCTGATGCCCAGACTCTTGCTATGATGCTGCAGGAACAGCTTGATGCCATCAATGAGGAGATCAGGTATGGAATGGAGCAGTCTTTCTCATGATATTGACTTGAATTTATATTTTCACAGTGACTCTGAAAAAAAATCTAAATAATTTTGTTTGGACTACCTCTCAGAAAAAGTGAACTGCTTTCAGTCATCTCTAACCTCAACCGACTGAAGATCTCAAAGCATAGTATAGATGAAATTAAAAAAAGATACAGTAGTCTGCATAATCTATAAAGCCTGAAGACATACCTTGTAGCATTCTCTCTGGAAACCTTAAAAAAATAAGATGGGAGGAAGACTTGAACCTGGGAGGGTTGAAACAACCAATTTTGGTTGCTGCAGAGTAACCTAGCCACATGGAGGCACATGATTAGTTGCTAATGTTGTCTCAGCACTGGTTTGAATGGTAGTACTAAATAGAAGCATATTCACATCCAGTGCTCTAAGAAAACTCAACATTGCTATATTAATTAAAGAAAAATGAGTAATCTTCCATCTGTCCCCAACTCAACATCATAGTTGCAAGTCCACAGAAAACATTTTGTTGTGATTCTAATTTCTTCAAGTGCAACTGTGAAGTTTTTTGTTTATTTTTTAAGGTTGAGGAAACTAATGTGCAGGAAGCTTGGTGATTTCCATCAAATATTTTCCTAGATTCTGCAACGTGATAAAATAGGAACAGGGTGGCTTCTAGTTCCTGCTTTAATTTTCTAATTTAAGGGAAGAATTCAACATTGAGCTATGTTTGCCAGACAGAACACACCCTCCCTCCACTCTTCCCACATGCACTGTTCTGGGGGTTCTCACAAATCCACTCCAAAAGCCAGGGTGTGTGCTAAGGGAGAAGGCGAGGGGACAGCTCTCTTGCCCAAACAGAAGTCTTCATGCAGGACTTCTACTGATGGAACTTGTTAGGTGAATCCTACCCCAAGTTACCTTGCATTTATCATTTGTCAATAAATATGCCAAAGGAGCTTATGGATTGAAGCATATGGAGGCCTATCTTAACTTGTAATAAAAACATTAGTTTGTTAGCCCTATGGATTTTGAAAGTATTATAAATGTGATCCATATGTAAGGGATACAGAGTATGAGCTTGAGAGCCTGGCAAAACAGGTGTTAGGAAATAGAAATAGAGAGTGAAATATCAGAAGCTGTGTTCTAGCTCAGAGTTCTTCAGACTTGGGTGCCCAAGGTTATACTGCAGCTCAGTACTTTTCTTCTAGATAAAAGGTGACAGTACTCAGCATGAAGTTGTTACAGTAAGTGCCACACCTTTAACCAGTGTTTTTCTTCCAGAAAAAAGGTGTAGGTGCTGTGTATCTTTGAGTACCCTCAGAAAAAAGCATTGCTGCAACTCCCATAATCCCTGTCTATTGGCTAAGATGGTGGGAGATGACTGGAGTTGTAGTTCAGCAACATCTGGGGATTCCAGGTTGAATAACTCTGCTATAGCTTGTTGAGTCATGTAGATGCATAAACCATGGAGGTCTTGAGGAGGCCCTTGGGGAGATGGAGGTAACTAACACATCAAGGAGAAGTGGGGTAGATTGCTGCCCTCTGGGTGACATGGTTCTGAGTTGGAGCCATTGAATACCTTTATATTTTTCTGCATAATACGAGTAAGCGGATAAGAATTCCAAGTGGTGTTTGTCTAAATAAATGTTTTAAAATGCATTGCAAGCGGAGCTGAAATGCCTGTTTTCCTTTAGAATGATCCAGGAGGAGAAAGAATCAACGGAGCTGCGGGCTGAGCAGTTGGAGAGCCGTGTCACCAGTGGTAGCATGGAGGCCCTGAATCTAACACAGCTACGCAAAAGAGCATCTATCCCCACCTCCCTTACTGCCTTATCCTTGGCCAGCTCATCTCCTCCTATCAGTGGGCGCTCTACTCCCAAGCTCACCTCTCGCAGCGCAGCTCAGGATCTTGATCGGATATGCAGCATGACCCTGGTAAGCAGGGCAAGAGGAGGGGTGATAATGCAGAAAGACAGGTCGGCTGTTTGATTATATATGCTCTCCTTGGAATTGTCTTGTTGCTTCCGAATATCGTTTGTGCAGACTGCAGGACTTCTAATCTTTAGCATTTCCACTTGGGTTCTATTTATCGTGCATAGGCATTTACTTCAATGACAAAATTATATGCTGATTTGTTTGTCTTCAGGAGGGCTCATCTATCCTGGTTGATGCCTATAATCTCATGATGTTCTCTTCAGTCCAAGTTGTAGCAGGCATCAACAGTTTGCTTTCTCCTTCATACTGTTATTTTAAACTAATTTCTCTACTCTTGTGTCTTGTTTTTCGCAGCCCAGTGACTTGAGGAAACACAGGAGGAAGCTACTTGTGAGTTTATTGGTTTATTTTCTCTTTTATGTGTATTCTTGTTCCACTTTTGTAACCTCGTTGCCCTTCTACTCCCTCGCTAACCCTGTCATAACTATTGTCAAGCAAGTCTAGTGCACTAGCATAGTGGAGCTGGCTTTATTCTGGAAAACCTCTGTATGCTGAAAAGAGAAGCGGTGGAGGTTGCAAAATATTGAGTTGTTTTAGGTAGGGACTCTTAACCTGCTTATACTACCTTCATTGCTTCCACAAAATGTTGTTGGCATCTGTCTCAGGAGACAATGAAGGAGTGCGCATTTGGGGGTGAAGTCAAACTATTGGAGAGTTACAGCGCCTGCTATGGCTGTAGAGACCAATATGGGAGAGACCTATTTTGTTGCAGCTGGGGCAGATGAAGGCATCCAGTTTTGCTGCTGCGCTGCAGATGCACCATGGTGTTTCTTCTCCCTGCACTCCTCCAGCCATCGTTCTCCTTCTGGTCACTGCTGTGGCTACATGACATAATAACCTGTCTCCAGGCACTGTGGTCTTCTGCAAGGGATTCCCACACAGCAGGGTTGATGTTGACAGCCTTCATCTTACGTTTGCACACAAAAAGCAGAGAATTGGCTAAATTCTTCCTTAGGGCTGCCAAGTTGCAACCTGGAGAATCTGATTTCACCTTTGTCTTCTGTGTACCTTCTTCCTTTGCGTCCTGTAATGGAATATTACAATCTTCTGCAACAGGAAGATCAGAGGAGGAATCGTCAGAAGCAGGGCTGCAGGACAGTTTCCCTCTGCTAATGCTGTTAATGATAAATGTAAAATCAATTTTTTAAGATTGCAACCTAGCAACTGTATTCATCTGTAAAAGATAGTTACACTGAAAATGCTTTAAACAAGAATCTTTGCATAGGAAATTTCAATTATTTGTTGTTATAGTTGGCTTAAGGTGAGACATTCAAGATGCTGATGAAAGTTTATCCTGTAGCTGTAGTCACAGGTACTATTTGGTTCTCCATGTAAATGCTATATAGATAATTGTATGTCAAGCAGTAAATACACTGCTATTACTGAGTTGGTTGCTGAGGATCCAGTGGTCTTTAACCAAGATACCCTGCACTCAAACCAAGATCTATTGAATGTGCTTTTCTGCTGGAACATATATTGCAGTTTATAGAGTGGTGTAGCTATGCAAATATTATTGTAGATTCATATTGGTCAGTGTCTGTAACATCACTGACAAACATAACTCTACCCACCATGACTGTGCCATTATTTATTTTAAAAATAAAGTCCATAAGAGGACCTTAATCTATGATAAGTCACTATGCTGTGCTACGCATACATTGCTAATGTAGTTTTCTCAAGTCTGTGCATCTCCTCAAAGTACATAATGGTTAACATATGATTGATTAAAAATGTCATCTCTGGGCTGTGCACAGGCAACATCTTCAGTGAGAAAGGAAGAAAACCTTGCCATCTTTTAATTACAGTGGATACAAACATTTTCATTCAAGCTTTGTTGCCATTTCCCCAATACCTAAACTGGGCACTTCAGACAGTTTCCTGAAACTGCTGTGCTGGTTGTATGGCTGTCAGAAGCACTAGATTAGAGATTGTCAGGTTGAGGCTAGAACTGGTTTGTGGCCATAACTAAACCTGGAGAATGTATTCTCTGGCTCAGGGATCCCCGACATCAGTAGTCTGAGAAGAAGAAGAGAATTGAAGCCTGAGGTGCAGTAAATGGAATATACTATTTTGTTCAAGCAAAGGCAGAAGTCCTCCCATCATCCCTAGCTAACAGGACCAGTGGTCAGGGATGATGTGAATTGTAGTCTCAAAACATCTGGAGGGCCGAGTTTGCCTATGCCTGATCTATGCCATGCCTGGGCAGAGACTGATGCACACCCCTGTTTCCCTCTGTAGCCTTAGCACAACCCATGGAACTTCACTGGACCAGTCTCCAGCCTTGTACCCTGAAGTTCCCAATTCTAAGCCTCATAATCCTTAGTATACAGTAGCTATGGCATTATTGATGACAAGGAACTTGTGGGGGAATGTGTGCTGAATTTAGTTCTTTAAAAATAATTCTTCTCAGGAAGCACTTCTTCACTGCAGTGTTGCAGTCCTTGTGTAGAGCTTAAAACATGGAGAACCAAGAAAAAATAACCAATTCTCCATCAAGTAAAAAACGTTTTGGTGGGAGAAATCTACAAACCCATTTTATTTTGGCAGGATGTGCTTGCCCTGTTTAACCTTTTTAAATGGTGGCAAAGTGGCTCTTCCTCATAGTGACCCCTCCACACCCATCTAGTTTGGCCAATTATCTTCCACTATTGGTGCAGGATTGGAGCTCTATCTATGAGTGCCCTTAACACAAGGAAGTGTTCCTTTTGCTTCTGAAAAATTACCTCCATACACAGTTTTAGGATTCTAAAAAAAACAAACACCCTACCAATTTTGCATTCAAAACCCACTCTACATTATGAATAGCATAATTGCAGCCTGGCTGGCTATGGTAGTGTGCAGCAGCATACCCCTACCATTCCCTGCATGCCTCCGCCCGCTTCTTCATTTTTATCTGTCTTTGTGTTCAGCTTCAGTGCCTGCCTGTGATTTGTTTAGTGCAAATGAGTTTGGAGATGACTCCTGTTTAAACAGTAGTGTGTATTTTGTCCACCTACCTCCTGTCCCAGTGGCTATGCCTTATGTCTCTAGAAGCATGTTTACTTCCTCTGTTTGGGTGCTTAGATCTTGCTTGTAGTGTCAGATTCTATTTACTTTAAGGAGAATGCTTTGGGGAAGCCAAAGCAGTTTCCCTTGACTTCCTGTTTATAGTTCAGCATGACAGAAATGGAAGTCCTAAGATAATCATAACACTGAGAATCGTGTCATATTTATAAGAGACCGTAAGAGGCTCTTGTCTGTGAGAACAATACATTATTTTGGCACATGCTTAGCTTATGTTTACCACTTTTCTCTCACCTTGACTTAGTGCATGCAGTGCTCTTTAAGCCTGCCCCTTCAATTGCTGTTGCAAAGGAGGCATAAGCAGGGTACATGTTCGCCCTCCTGTCAATCTCTGGATAGTGCTGATTGAGGATTGTTCCTTGGCTTAGGCAGTAAATTGCCTGCTCCCAGTTGTGGACAACATACTATGGAAGGATACTTCAAGGATGACCCTTATAACAGTGGGAAGCTACTTTGGACCTGATGGTACCAGATGGAAATATGCTCATTTAATGATGACAACACTTACCTTCTTCAGAGATCTGTGCAGTTTGAATGGTCAGACTCAAAAGCAGCTCTGTATATGTGTTGCTTCTAAGTTAGAGCATAGGCCTTGGGAAGGCAGAGGCTGCTTTCCTTGTTGCTACGATGGTGATGGGTTGCAACCTGTCTCCTCCTTCCTGCTGTTATTGGGCTCCATTCCCTCCCATTAGGGCTACATCACTCCAAGTGACACTGATAATTGTCACTCAGTCATCCAGGGCTTTGGATTAGGGCATGCAGTGAGCAGCAGCCCCCGAAAATGCATGTGACCCTGTTCCACCTTCTCCTTTAATTGAACTGGCAGGTGAGCTATGCTGATGGTGAGTGAGATAGAGATGGGAGGGAGGTGCTTGGACAGGGATCTGCACTCTGACCTCCCCTTATTTGTTCAGTCACCAGCTGGTCGAGATGAGAGTCGAGAAGATAAAACCACCATAAAATGTGAGACTTCTCCTCCTTCCTCACCCAGGACACTGCGACTGGAGAAGCTTGGACATCCTGCTCTGAGCCAGGAGGAAGGCAAGAGGTATAGGGGGCTGACAAGAGAGGGGAGGAGGGGCTCCACCTACTGTAGGTAGCCAGTAGCGTACTGTATGTTCAGTTACATTGACAGGTGGATCAGAGGTTATGGAAAAGTAACCTGAAATCTTTTCCAATTCAGTTAGGAGAGTGTCACATTGGTGTTGCAGAATAAAGTACATACTTGATCAACATCTACAAAAGTTTCCTGCAGAATAAAGTACTTGATCAAAATCTACAAAACTTTCCTATGTCTAAAGCTGATTTTGTGTCCCAATTCTGATGAGAAAGGTATCAGAATTAAATGTGTACTGCAATCTGCAACTAGCTGTTAGAAACCCAAGCATGAACTTTTCATTCCTTTGAGCTCCTTCAAAGATAGGTGGCAATAGCTCTTCAGAATGTCCTGTAGATGATCTGACCTTTCCTTTGTGGAGAAAACTCCTAGTAAGGGATTGATGAGGCATCATTGGAACATTGAAGGCACAAAGAGAAGGGGACGACAGAGGACGAGATGGTTGGACAGTGTTCTTGAAGCTACAAACATGAATTTGACGAAACTCCGGGAGGCAGTGGAAGACAGGAGTGCCTGGCGTGCTCTGGTCCATGGGGTCACAAAGAGTCAGACACGACTAAACGACTAAACAACAACAAATTGGAACATTACATCTAATCACTGAACTGTCCATTAAATGACAGGAATGGTCATGAAAGTGTGGCTATAACATCAGCTCCTAGTTGAGTGGTTGGGTCAGTGATGTATCTCACCCTTATATGCCCACAACTTTGTTCTTGGCCTTTTGCTTTCTGGCCTGTTAGTATGGCATTCTTTGCTCCTTGATTGCATGGCATGCAAATAGGTGTGAATTTGAGATGTGTGTGGTGATTGTTTTAATGACTGCGGATGTTACAAAGGCGTGAGTTCCTAAAGCAGTAAGAATCTCTGTTTAATTCCTAAGAAGGGTGGGGATCTCTGCCAGGTGATAGGTTGGCTCTTCTCCAGACTGTTGGCTGTTATCTTATTGTTCCTCTTAACTTTCTAACAGTACCTCTCCTTCCCATGAAGGCAAAGTTGTTCGGAAATGGAAGACTGATGTTTTCTAAGACTTGTCCATAGGGAATTTCTAGGGTCTTTCTGATAACTATCATTCCCTGTATTTGAAAGAATAACACATCCCTTTACACTAGGGATGGGGGACTAGATCCAACTAGTGAGCCAGATTCCCAATTTCCATACCCGTGCAGGCCAACTTTGACAGTTGGACATAATGATGTCTGGTGGTTGACGGCTGTCAGTGTTCAGAGGAGGATGCTGTAGCCGGCAGATTCTGGAAGCCCTGTTTGGAGGAAGCATAGGAAAAATGCTATTTTTGGAGGAAGCAATTTGAATGAAAACTGTTTCCTCCCTTGGTTATGCTAGGGAATTTCCAATAGGGAACTCTCTAGTGTAGCCAACCTAACAGGGCTCCCTGTCAGAGCCGTTCAGCCCTGCTTGCAGAGCTCACTTGGGAGCTCACTTTAAATTTCTGATACTTCTTTTGTAGGCATGTCTACATCCAACCCACACCTGATGTCACATACAACATCAGGTGTGGGGCAAGTGGCCATGGGGAATGGCTTCATGGCCAAATAGGGACATGTGTCAGGCTTAATTAGGTCCATGGAGGTTCACCACCCTTCCATAGGCAGAACTCCATTTTCTGTCTTTCTCCTGTTTTCTTATCCCCAGTCATTTGGCACATGTGGATGCTGACTGCTGTCCTCCTAAACAGGGAGTGATTGAACAGTTCACTGTGAAATGTATTAGGGATGTTTTTTGTAAAAAGAAGAAATGGGACTGCCTCCAAGAGGGCAATGGCATTCACTTCATTGTAGATTCTGACAGACTGAATATCTTGCTGTTTCTTTCACACTCTTTAGCTTTTTAGAGGACCAAGCAAGTAATCCCAGCAGCAGTAACAGCAGCCAGGATTCTCTGCACAAAGGTTCCAAAAGGAAAGGCATCAAATCTTCTATTGGGCGCTTGTTTGGAAAGAAAGAGAAAGGACGCTTGATCCAGCTCAGCAGAGAAGGCGCTACTGGGCAAGGTCTTTGACTCTCTTCACTCCTTCTAAAGAAAGGTTTCTGGGGCAGCTGACCATTTTGGATAGGGTCCTTTTTTCACTCACCCACCCTTAGTAAAAAGGAAAAATAAATGTCAGCCTGGATAGCTCAGTAGGTTAGAGTGCAGTGCTGATAACACCAAGGTTGCAGGTTTGATCCCCGTATGGGATAGCTACATATTCCTGCATTGCATAGACTAGATGATTCTCAGCATCCCTTCCAACTCTACAATTCTATGATTTCATGATTTTAAGTGATAAGATCAGGACGCTATGCCAGTTATACCTTTTCCCTGAATTATTGTAAGACTCCGATTTAATTTCCCTTTAGTACTGGTGTGGATCATCTTTATATGGTGCCCATGTAAGTAAGTAGCACACTGCAAATAAGGGAGGAAATAAGGACAGGGGATTCAGTGGGGATGAGGAGCAGGCAGCACAAAAACTGGTGGAGATCCATACAAGGCATAAAAGCAAGCACTGCAGCCTATCTGAATTTGGGCTGCTTAAAGCATATGGAAATCAACGTGATTTTAGCAGTCCAAGTGTGTGTAGATTTGTAGCCAAAGTGGATTCTGGAGATGCAGAGCAGATAATAAAGTTGATGGCTTGATGATCAGTTGAAACTGCCTGTATTCACATGTAACACTAAGTCATAGTTAAGTTCTTGGTAGCAAAGGAAATGCAACAACTGGGAAAATGATGCAAAATATTTGTTGGGTAGATAAATTAGCTTATTTTTAGTTTTGGGGGGCCCTAGCACTTGTGAGTCACAATCTAATCTAATTCTTTATCTGTTGTGTTTCTCAGTTATGTTGACAGATTCAGAGATAAACATACAGGACTCGCTTGGTCTTGGCAAACTAGGAGCTCAAGCAGAAAAAGACCGACGGCTCAAAAAAAAGTGAGAATGCCTGCTTTAGTATTCCCTTCAGATATGTTGTTTAAACATACTACCTTCAGAGAACATTTATTTGGCTGCCAAATAAAATGTTCCTTTTGTACATTGAACACAGAATCTTTGTGTGGTGCAGAGGATTCTGGGAGGTATGCCAGGGTAAATTCTTATGTAGGGCACCAGCCAGCCCTATTAGAACTATCACACTTGGTCTGTAAGTGACTCTAGTTACTTTCTTGCAGCTACACTCTGCAAGAGAGTATTGTTTATCTTTTTAAACCTATGGTTTATTAGGGTAGCTCATGGAATTCTCTCCCAAGGGAGGTGAAACTAGCCCCATTCCAGGTGGCATTTAAATGGGCAGTGAACACACACTATGTGGTTTCTAATGGTGTCTAATATATGACTGGAGGTTTTCATTCTTCTCATTTTTATTTCAAGGTTTTAGCTTTATTGTTTGCTACTTGATTTTTAAAAAATGTAAACCACTTGTTAGGACTGAAAACAGTATAATTTTTTAATATCAGTTTATAAATTACTGGCTGTGAACTGTTGAGTGCATAGCTAGCTAGTAAGGAAATGGTTGTATTACTGCTTACTGCTTCTCCTTCCAGACATGAACTTTTGGAAGATGCTCGAAGAAGGGGCATTCCCTTTGCTCAGTGGGATGGCCCAACTGTAGTCTCCTGGTTGGAGGTAAGCCTGCCTCTAGCTTCAGATGATTAATGGTATCTAGTAGATGACTTTGGCTCTTTGTAGACAGGTTATTTACCATTTATTTCAATTATTTGACTTAGTGTTTTTTCAAACAACCAGACTCTCTACCACACATTGAAATTAATTCTCGCATCTTCTTTAAAATTGTGTCCCTAAATTAGAATATATTTTTAGCTAACCTATTTGAAGTTGCATATCAGTATTGTGTTGTTAATTTAAAGCAGCTGCCTTTTAATTTCCCACCAGGAGATAAATTGCAGCCTGGTTCCTATCTTCAATAATGGCTTCAGCCTCCCAATTATTCATCTATTTATTTGTTGTATTTGCCTCTGCCAGTTTCAGCAGGTGTGTTGCTGAGAAAATTTTAATTAGATTTGCAATGCATTCTTAAACATGTCTATGCAGAATTCCCAATGAGAGCTTGCTCCTAAGTAAGTTGGTATAGGATTGCAGCCTTATTGTATTTGTTCTTCAAAGCAAGTGAACAATTTAATGCTACCATGTGTCACAGGTCAGGGCTGTAGATCTTTTCTGAGACATAGAAAGTCCATTTGTTTCATGAAAGCATAGATGTATAGTCTTTTAAAACAGAAAAAAGCACCTGAGGTTCACTCTAGAGTGGTGAAATTGACTAGACCAGAAACCGCTTGAGTCAATTTTATCACTTTGTTTGTATTGAACTAGGAAAAGCAGCCACAATTAGAAAGATGGAATGGAAAACTTTTTTTTCTCTTGCAGAAAATCTGCCCTTCCCTCTTTCTCGGTTTTGTTTATTAAGCTGCCAATACTGGACCAAAGTTACTGTCACAATAGTGAGAAATCACTCCTATTGCTCCTTATCAGTACTCTCAGACTAACAAAGTGGTTTAAGAAACTTGAATCAATTTCCATCTCTCATCTATGTAACAATAATTCTGCTGTGGGGAAGGATGAGTATCTGAGTAGAGATGTAAACATAAGCTTACCTGTGACTTTCTGTGTTGTAGCTTTGGGTAGGCATGCCTGCCTGGTATGTTGCAGCCTGCAGAGCCAATGTAAAGAGTGGTGCTATCATGTCTGCCTTGTCGGATACAGAGATCCAGAGGGAGATTGGCATTAGTAATGCTCTTCATCGATTAAAACTGCGTTTGGCAATTCAGGAAATGGTATCACTAACAAGCCCTTCAGCTCCACCTACTTCAAGGACAGTAAGTGCTTCATATTGCATTCTTGAGATTTACAAACTGGCCTAGAAAACTGCAGTTGCTCATTTTGTAGCCAACGTAAAAGGATAAAACCCAAGCCTAAAGCCTTTTAGTGAGAGGCAGTGTAGTGCAGACTGTTGCTAGCATATTGTATTCTGGTAACATTTGTAGTCAGAGTTTGGTAAATCTTGTGCCTCGGGTGTAACTGGTAAAATTGATCCAAGAAGGCTTGGCCGTTACTTCACCTTGTGAGAGCCAGTGGCTTTCCCTAGGGGTTCATTTAACTTAACATACTTATTTGTTGGCTCTAGTGGGAGCCTGTAGCCTTTCTGTCAAGATTGCAGGTAAAATTGCTCAGAGGTATTGTACCTTGTCCACTTGTTTTGCCATTGCCAGTAGACAGTTCAAAACAACCTTATCTCTGGCTTGTAGCTGTTCTAGTGCTAGGTGTGCTAGACTTGTCCCTGTAATTAGTGACAGTAACTTGTTCCTGTTCACCCAGGTTTTGGAGGGCTGAAGAATACTAAAACTTATTGTTTTGGGCAACCTTTGATATATTAGTTGTGATTATTTTAGGTTCTGTTTCAAAATATTAAAATTGACTTTTTATTTTCTTGTTTGCTGCCCTGAGCTCCTTTTGGAAGGAAGGGCCAGATAAAAAAAATCTAATAAACAAACAAACATTATTTCCAGGGCACTAGCAGGATTGGTTGTATTTGAAGAGTGCTTGGCTCTCTCAGAAACTTAATCATATTCTTGCTTTGAGTTCCCTGCTTACTGGGTGAGAAGTAACAATAGGTAAAAATATAAGGACTAACCAACAATATGCTGAGAGATCTCGCCTTCCCCCTTCTTTTTTCTGAAGAAGCAAAGGGTATGGTGACTTAATGTTTGGCATAAGCAGGGGAGGTGGAAGGAAATGGGGCAGAGCAGACAGAAACTGGGGCAGTGAGGCACAGGAAATACAGGGCTGCAATTACAGGTCTTCTAATATGGGGTCACGAAGAGTCGGACACGACTAAACGACTAAACAACAACAATATGGTTGAAAACTCTAAAGAGAACTGCATATTCATTCAGATGGCTTGGTACAATGTCTACCATTTGGGAAGAAAGGAGGTTTTGTTCTTTAAAAGCCTCAAATATTTTTCTGAATGAACTTAATGTACAAAAAAATCAGGATCTTAATGTAAATTGAGCATGATTTTTCATAGCATTATTGTCATTTCCACAGCCATTGAAAAATATCTTCATCCATACATTAGCCATGGTTTAATTTAAGTTGACTTCAGATTAAAATGCTTTACTGACAAGATCACAGTTGTTCCTTCCCCTCTCATTAATTTATTTCAACTTTCCCCCCTAGTCATCTGGAAATGTTTGGGTGACACACGAAGAGATGGAAACTATGGCAACTTCAACCAAAACGGTAAGTTTCTTCTGTGTGATAGTTTCCTTTGAATAATTTGTCCTTCAGTGTCTGAGATCCCTGCCATCTCATCCTCATAAAAACAGGCAGGGAAATAAGTTTGCATCTAATCAAAATGTAAGGCTTTTTCAGGACTAATACTACAGTATACCTATTTCAGCATACAGTCATACCTCTTCTTGCAAATGCTTCATGTTGCGTTTTTTCGGGTCAAGAACGTAGCAAACCTGGAAGTGTTTACTTCCGGGTTTTGCCGCACGCGCAGAAGCGTTCTACATGATTTGCGCATGCACAGAAGCATTCTGCACAGTTCGCGCATGCGCAGAAGCGCTCTATCGTGCTTCGCACATGCACAGAAGCACTGCTCTGGTTGCAGACTTTTCGGGGTGCAAATGGCACCCTGGAACAAATTGTGTCCGCAACCAGAGGTACCACTGTACTTTACTCATGATAAGAGGTTGGTTCAATTTTGGCCAGGTGATTCATTTCTTTGATAAAAATACAAAATGTATTGTTCAGGACACTTCATATTTTTGAGGGTTCGACAATCTTTGAGCCATCTTTGGTGTTTACTCCATTGGAAATGTGAGCTATAACTAAATATATTATTCTTTTCTATCGGGTAACCATGACCCACAATATTTAGGAACCCCCTCAGTATGCATGGTAACTGACTTATTCTAGTTAACTGTAACTTTTAAGAACATATGCTTAAGCTTGATTATTTTTCTTCCCTCCCATTCCCCTTCTCTTGTGTGTCATGTCTTTTTAGATAGTGAGCCTGAGGGCAGGGACCATCTTAGAACTGATTTTTGAAAGTTGCTTTGAGAGCCTTTTTGGTTTGGCAGGTTATGAATCCTGTAGATTAATAATAAATAACAGTAAAGGGTCTCTTTTGAGATGTATCCATAAAGGATGGCTGGCAGCTGTGCCTTTGCCCAGCCAATATTTATGTAAGGTGACTGGCAGGTTTCTTGCTCTTAATTAAGCAGATACAAGTGTAATGTATGTGGGTTATGCTTAACAAGAAGCACATTTATCTGTTTCATGTAGTTGGCAACTTGCTGTTCACCTTTTTGTGTGGTGACCGCAGCCATAGGTAGCTAGCAGTTGTTCACCGGCACATGTCAGCATCATTTCCTTTTTTGTATTTGCTGCTTGCGAGCACTAGCGGTTGAAGATGAAAGGTATACATTTATCAGGAAAACAAATTAATTTGTGGCTATTGACATATTGTGGCTACTGTTCACCCACGTCAGCCTGTGAGAAGAGGAGAGTTTTTGTCACCTAAAGATATATAACAAGCAAGTGTGAGGCAAGTCTCCCTGTGGAGAGCATTCCAGAAATGGGGAGCCATCCCAGAAAAGGCCCAGTTTTGTGCTGCCACCCTCCAGACCTCTTGTGGAAGGGAGCACATGAAGGAGGAACTCAGATGATGATTGCAGGGATGGTGTCGGTTAATATGGAGAGAGGTGGTCCTAAAGTATTTTGATCCCGAGCCTTTTAAAGGTCAAAACTAGCACTTTGAATAGGGCCAGGAAACTAATTGGCAGTCAGTGCAGTCATACCAGGATTGGTATTACATGCTCAAACCCTCTTGCCCCGGTGAGCGACCTGGCTGCAGAAATTTGTACCAGATGAAGTTTCCGAGCTGTCTTCAAAGGCAGGCTCACGTAACATGCATTGCAGTAATTTAACCTAGAGGTTACCAGAGCATAGACAACAGAAGTTAGGCTATCCCTGTCCAGATAGGGGTGCGGCTGGGCCACCAGCCGAAGCTGATGGAAGGCACTCCATGCCACTGAGGCCACCTGAGCATCAAGTGACAATGGATCCAGAAGTACCCTCAACCTGCGTACCCACTACTTTAGAGGGAGTGTAGCTTCATCAAGAACAGGCCACCACCCCTCCATCCAGTTTAGGGAACCATCTACTAACAGTGCTTATGTTCACACTGCCCATTTTAATAAGTCTTTTAAGAATGGATGTTAATGTTTTTGTTACTATGCAGTGCATTTTTGTGTTTTTATTTTGTAAACTGCCCTATGTGAATGGTTATATAGAAATTTAATAAACAACCAATCCCCAGGAAGTTTCACCTGCTCCTTCCTTTAGTGCAGCATCTGTTATTTATCTCTTGAGTTTTGAATATACTTCTCTGTTTGAGTCATGTAACATTATGGTGGCATGTGCAGTATAATATGACTCCTTTGCTCATTATTGAGAGATTCAAAATATTGCCTACAGTGAGATCCCTCATGTTATGTGTGCTGAAGAATGAGAGCCTGAAAGTGAAATAATATTTGTGCTTGTGCCATGTGTGTGGTCTGTGTGTGAAAGTATCCTGATTATTTTGTTTTACACTTATTGGAGAACCACTGGGAGACCAGAGTTCAAATCCCCACCCACTGGGGTAACCTTGGATCAGTCACTTTCTCTCAGCATACCCTACCTCACAAAGTTGTGAGGATAAAATGGAAAGGGAACAACCATGTACTGCACCTTGAGCTTTTTGGAGGAAAAGGTGGTATCTAAATGTAGTAAATGAAAATAAAATAAAGGACTCTCTGCTTGTATCCTAAATATTGTCAGCCCCCATATGGTGATAACTTACTTTGCCTGTTGTTTTGTTGACATGCTGCATTGTTACATTTAGGACACTGAGGAGGGCAGTTGGGCACAGGTGAGACTTGTATATTATCTTGCCTTTTTCCACTGTGCTTAGACACACAGAATTATGTGAATGGTCAGAACACATCAAAATTGATTCCACAATGACACAATCTGATTATATCACCTTGCTTTGGTTTTGATTTTGTTTCAATAAGCTGGGAAGACTTTTCTCAATGAAGACAGATGCAGAATGCTCTTAACCCTGCTTACACTTTCTGATTACTAATGCTATACAGTTTTCTCCAAATAGAAAAAGGTTTCCATAATAAAAGAGAGCTCTCATTTCTCACCCCCTCACCTAGTTCCATTACAGCTATAGTTTTGCAAACCATACAGATCTACTTTATTGATTTACTGCTGTTTCCCACATTAATTTTAGTATTCTTTGTTCTCAGCCAGATTTGGAGAACCCCTAAATTCCTATGCAAAGGGAGCAAATACCTGTGGCCCTTTGTTTCCTTATCAGATGTGTCCTCATTTTGCCAATAGAAGGCAGAGATAATAAAATTCTGGCATGCATGACTAGGCCATCACTGCTTCCTTTCTTTTCAAATATTTCTTCCCAATCACTGGAAAGTCTGAAAGTAGATATAGGGTAGAGATAGATTCAAACCCTTCAGTTTATCCAAACCCTTCAGTGAGAATGGCTGATCTTAACTGGCTTCGGTGGGAAGTATGTCTAATAGAGCCCACTGCCCTAGGTCTTTAGACTTAATAGCAGGATCCAGAAGCCACTGCATCCAAATGAGGTTGTAAGGAAGGATCCCTGCACAGTACTTTGCAGCTTTGTTCCTTATATTTTGTTGTATATTTCTGCCTAAGGGGCTGAAAATGGAGCACAGATTATGTATGTTTTATTCATGATTAAGGTTTTCAAGATATGCAATATTTAGGACACTGGTTGATCCAGACAACTTGCCAATGTGGTATCACCAACAATATGAGAATCTTTCATCTTTGTGATAATCATTATCACGCACAATAGTGTATATATATTATCAAGGCATCAATAAACAATCAAGATAAATCCAAGACATGAGAATACTGTACTTTTATTAAATTATTCTAAATTACATTTCTGAGACTTCCCAATAGGATTCTGTTAATGCTTCTGAGGGACCTGCTCTTACATTCTTCTTCTTTACTTTCAAAGACATTGGCTTATGGGGACATGAATCATGAGTGGATAGGGAATGAATGGCTTCCTAGTCTGGGTCTCCCACAATATCGCAGCTATTTCATGGAGTGTCTTGTGGATGCACGAATGCTGGATCATCTGACTAAGAAAGATCTTCGAGTGCACCTCAAGATGGTGGACAGTTTCCACCGGTAAGCAAATTCTTAGAGGGTTATTGTTTCATCCCAGGAAACTAGAATTTCTTGCAACCAATTTAAGAGATGTTTAATGTGCTCATTTCCCGCCCTGCCCCCATCTGAACTTATCTCACCTAAAGTCTTTCAGTCAGTTTATTCTTTTGGAGTGAAGCACACTGATGAAGTTGAGGTTGGTTTGTGTGTTTACTATATGTATTAGAAATTGCATGTTATAATATACTTAAAGCAAAAGAGGAGATGAGTTCAGTGGTTATCATTTGCAATGAAACTACAATATATTGCTATGCATATTTGCCACAGACTTAAAAAACAGCAACGAAACCTTTGGAAATAGATGTGAAGAGTTTCACCTGTTAGCATAAGTAATTGGGGAGGGGGGGGGACAGAAACACATTTTGGGTTGTGTGGTTTATACAGCGATCTGAGATGGTTACAGTTCATTCTCAAGCCTTATATGTGTGGAATTAGATGGCACAGTTAGGATTAGCCCTGCTGAATAGTCCAGAGCACTGTCTTAGGCTTCCTTTTAGTTCTTAGGATTTGTGGTTGCCACCATCCTTAAACCTTTCAGGCTTTTGGAAATCTACAACACTCACACAGAAGGAGCTACTCTATTCTTTGCCTGTCTATGCTCTTAATAGGGCCAGATGCTTTGGGGCTTTCCCTGCAACTGCTTCTATACCCCTCCCTCCCTCCCTCCCTCCCTCCCTCCCTCCCTCCCTTCCTTCCTTCCCCCCCCCCCCTCAATTCCACACCTCTCCCTCAACAGTTATGCTTTATCTCTGTCCACTGGGAGAGGAGACAGACCTTGTTTACCACTGGTTGAGCCTTCAAGGACTCACAGAAGCATGGCACAAGTGCTGCAACCTCCTCACAGTGTGTTATAATTGCTGCAATTAAATATAATAAACGATGTTTCAAATAGTAAGATTTTGGTTTGAAATGCATTGAAGTAAGTGCTGTATTGTATCATTGCAGCACAAGCCTGCAGTATGGTATCATGTGCCTGAAAAGACTAAACTATGATAGAAAAGAGCTGGAGAGGAGGCGGGAGGAAAGTCAGCATGAAATCAAAGGTAGGTAACAATGAAGAGAACTGCTTGTGGCAGGCTTCAAAGGAACAAGACAATGAGACTGAGCTCTTGATACCATTTTCCTTTCCCCTTCTTGAGGCATCATCAGTGCTGTTTTACAAACTCAACATTTGTCAGTTGCAGGGGAAGCTGGCATCTCTTCTACTTCTATTACTTCTAGAGGCTTTTCAGCCACTGAAAAACTATGTCAGATGGTATGATGAACAAATGCACCTGCATTTGTTCATTATAGTTTTCTGTGGATTTATCTTCATTGGTTGACTCTTGTTTACTACGTGGTTGGGGCACCAGCCTTCTATGTTCTGCATTTTAATTTTGTCCTCCTGGGATTTCTTCCTTCAATGCTAGAGCTCTGACCGTTTTGTTTTTGGTGTATGATAATGTGAACAAATGAGACTGCTACACTTTGGGCAATGTGACTGATAGGTGCAAGCTTAGGAAAATGCTCCCACCTGTCTGTTTTTAATCTTGTGGCTTCCATTGCAAACTTTAAACAATATATCAGTCATTGTGCTTTTTTCTATTTTTTTCTTAACCAACTTATGTGGACTTAAATATTGTTGTGTTTTGTCCTGAATGTATGGCTTCACTTCCTTCTAGATGTGTTGGTTTGGACCAATGATCAAGTAATTCACTGGATTCAGTCTATTGGACTTAGAGAGTATGCAAACAATATTGTTGAGAGTGGAGTCCATGGAGCCCTCATAGCATTGGATGAAAATTTTGATTATAATAGTCTGGCACTTGTGTTACAAATACCCACTCAGAATACTCAGGTAGGAAACTGATGTTTTTAGGATGACCATTATATGTTTCTTTTTAAAGAGATCGGAGTTGGATGTGTTTTTATTAGTGGCAGCTGGCATCTCCAAAAAATAAGGAGTCTACAAGTTTCCCTGCTAAGTTACTTCCCCTACGTGCCTCATTTGGTTGATTCTATGACTGGAAATTTGGCAGCACTGTTAGTGTTGTTTTTGTTTTGATAGACAACTATTGTTGGCTTAACTAATGTTTTTTGCAGGCACGACAAGTGATGGAGAGAGAATTCAACAATCTGCTTGCCTTGGGCACTGATAGGAGGCTTGACGATGTGAGTACAAAGTACTATCCTCTGACTAAAACATGCTGGGAATTTGAGAAATTTTGGGCCCATACTGTTGGCTAAGAAACTGATGAAGCAAGAGAAGTGTTGCAAGTAGAACTGGCAGTGCAGTTATCTTCTGTGAAGGAACATTGTAATTGCTGAAATTCTGTTCATGAAGAGAGCAAGTGGATTTGGTAAGCCAGAGAGATTTCAACTTGCAGACAGGTATAGGATCCCCTGTTATGAAATTGTCTGCTGTGAGAAGAGCTGGAACCCAGGCTGCCTTCTCACTTATGTGAGAAAGGATTGGTGTTAGTAGAGCCTATGCTGTTTACTTTTTTTTTTTTGTAAATCTGCAAGGAAATTTTGCTTGTGCTTTGGCTCCAACAAACCTGCTCTTCTTTCCTTTAGGAAATGTAATACCATCCCCGCATGAATGTTCCTATTTTAGTTTACCATAAACCATTTTCAATTGAATAGGACTATAAACTAAAATCTGAGCAGTAAAATGGTTGCATACATTTTAAATTTATTCCACTAGTCAAAATTGTGTAAGTATGTTGATAGACAAAAGCTCAGCCTGTGGACTATCTGAAATCTACTCCCCTAAGTAGTAGGAATCATATGTTTATACTGCTCTGGACAAAGCTCTGAAGACCAGTGATGCTGAAAACACTCCTAACTTCAGCTGGGACCTCCTAGCCCTCCTTTGTCATAACTTCTTGTGAACCAAACCCCATGAGGCGAGGATCTGCTCTCCCTGTCAACAGCATGATCTCGTACTATTGTAACAGAAGTGAGTTTACACAGACACACTGCTCTGTGGAGTACAACCTTTTTGTATGCTTTGTGAATCACTGTCACACTGCTTGGTGTACCAAAGTTATCTGTATTGGTCAGTCAATAAATTATAAACACTGGACTGGAAATATATTGAAGGGTTTCTTTAAACTTGGGGATCTGGGAACATCTTGATGTAGTTGCCAGTTCTGGCTGAGCCTTTTAAATAATCATTATGAGATCATACCAACACACATCTTGCAGACATAGTTGAGGGAAGGATATGGGAGGGAGGATGGAGTATCTTCTGGAATGCTTAGTGCAACAATAGAAGACACTAATTGTTCCCTCAGTGATCCTAGCGCAAAGCTATAGGTGACAGTAGCGCATCCTAACACAGGTCATGCAAAATTCTTCTATAGCAAAGGGCAGTAGGGGGAGTTTTAAAGTGCAGCATGGGGAGGCAGGAGGGAGAGCCAAACACTTACTTGCCCTCCCCTCACATCTTCTCCCCAGCAGTTTTTCTACCAAGAGGAGTTACTTTTGGCCGGAAATTAGCTATTTCATGGGGAAAGCGTGAGTAGTGCACAGGTATACTTCTTACGGAACTTGGGTTGATTGCAGCTGCTTGTTGAGTATAAGCCTGAGGATTTTCCTCAGTGTAATGCATGAAATGATCCATTCATGAGAAGAAACTCTGAAGTGAAGCATTAATCAAGGACAAGGGTAAGGTATGGATATCGCCAGCAATCTGTTGCATTTTCAGGAAGGGAATGTATCAAGTGAAAAGAACTGGCACACACCTGAGCATTGCATGTGCATTTACCTCACTGAAATGTTGGCTGTATAGGAAAACAATTATAGATAAAGAAACAAACATACAAACATCTGGGGACCCAAGGTTGAAGACCACCGGTTTAGATGATGAATATTACCACCTAAAATTTCAAAGTGGAATAGAAATTATTCAAATGGTTCCCCAAAGCTGAAAACTCTATTTTCTGTTCAAGAAGAAAAATCTGGTATATATATGTACTGGTTACCTAGTATTATGTCAGCTTGGTTTCTCTTGGTGGTGCATCCTTATTATCCATAACTGCATTTGGCTGCTTTAGGATAAAATCTGAGGTACGCTCAGTTATCTGTATGTGAGTTAGGCAATATATCCTTTTGTGACTTAGTCCTCATAAAAAGCAGTAGCACTAGTTGCAGTGTACCACTTTCTGCATGGGCTGAATATTCTGGAGTACTTTGGAGTTATTTTTCAAGTGGTTCTGTTATTCCACTTCAACATTTACACTCATAAGATTTTGCAACCTATTCTACTTATGTAGAGTCATCTTGACACTAAGATTATCACATAGATAATAGTACATGCCCTGAGGAATATATATGTGTTGCTGATACTTCTAAAGCACTCATAATGTGCAAATTGTGGGTCAAAAATAAAAACCCTTGTGAGGATCTACTCATTCTAAAGGGGTGATCCACTGTTTACAGAGTGAAGAAATATCAGTGGCTTAATCTTTAAAGCAACATTTTTCTACAGAGAGATAATCTCTGTGCAGGTAATATTTACACCATGTACACCACAATTTTGGAAGGCAATAGCTTTATTTTGTCACAGTAACTCATGATGGAAACTGGTGTATAGATCAGATTCAATGTTCATGTAACTGAAGCAAAATGGAGTACTGTGCCACTTTCAGACATAATTACTATGCACACTTTTATTTTCACCAAAGTGTCAGTTTTGAAGGCAGAAAATCCAAACTTCCTCTAGTGGGTAGATGTATAATAAACTATATCATCAAGAATTTACAACCATTTAATGAAATTGCACAATCTACTACCTGAGGTTGGGTACAGCCTAATGGTAAGGCAGGTGATGTTAAGCAGATCATAAAGTAAGAAGCAACATTCTCTAGGAGAAGAGAGGACACATAGGATGGTATGTTCAGCTTTCCACAATATAGGGAAGGTTCTATCAATCAGATGCAATGGATTCTGTACCTTCAAATCTTTGGAGATGGAGGAAGTTTCTAAGTGATATACAGGTAAGCACACAGATCTCTGTGAGCTTCAGTACTGGTAAGTATGTTGCAAATAACTGTATAGAGACCCATAATCTCCACTTCAGAAATGAAATCAAATAATCTGGCTATCACAGCATAACTAATACACTTTAGCCCAGAATAGGAGCATGTGCTTTGTATGCAATATTTGTAGCCCAGCCCAAATTTTGCAATTGGGAGGAATTCAATATCACAGTATTTTTTTACGAACTTTCTGTCTATGCAAGCGTTTCAGTTTGCCAGATGGAACAATAGCCCCTCCCCTCCCATGCTGTTTCAGAGGTTCTCTTGACTGCCCTCCAGAACCAATTTTGGGGGGAATATGGAGGAAAAGCCCCTTGCACATGGTTAGGTGAACTCCACCCATTACCTTTTTGGCCCCAGAAGGAAGTTTTTAAAAAATCAATAAAATAAAATCCCAGGCTTTTATATGTATTGCTAGTTTAGTATGCTGTCACTTTGATATTGCATTTTATCTCATTTTTGTCATTGAGCATCGTTGCTGAAGGGTGGTGTATAAACCAACAAGCCTTCCCCCAGTGTCTCAGGTAGCATATATGGGAATTATCCCACTTTATCTCTTTGATGGGACAGGGGTGGCGCTGTGGGTAAAACCTCAGCGCCTAGGACTTGCCGATCGCATGGTCGGCGGTTCAAATCCTCGCGGCGGAGTGAGCTCCCATCGTTTGGTCCCAGCTGCTGCCCACCTAGCAGTTTGAAAGCACCCTTAAATGCAAGTAGATAAATAGGTACCGCTTTATAGCAGGAAGGTAAACGGCGTTTCCGTGTGCTGCTCTGGTGCCGGTTCGCCGGAGCAGCGTCGTCACGCTGGCCACGTGACCCGGAAGTGTCTGTGGACAGCGCTGGCTCCCGGCCTCTAGAGTGAGATGAGCGCACAACCCTAGAGTCTGGCAAGACTGGCCCGTACGGGCAGGGGTACCTTTACCTTTTTATCTCTTTGCAGTGGATTAGACAGAGGATGTGTGACTGGTTCAAAGTTACTCTGTGGTTTTCATGGCTGAGCTGGAATTTGAACCCACATCACATCCAACATTCAGTCCTCTGTGCTACAGTGGGAATGGGCTAGAGGGGAGAGATCCCCCAGATACTCTGATCTCCATGTACCCAATTTCTACTATCTGAGGTGGAGTGATAGTTACAGGCCAAAGGCCAGGTTATAGAGGAAAGGTTTTGCCTGGCACTTAAAGATAGATAATGATGGTGCCAGGTGAGCCTCCATGAGGAAAGCATTCCACAAATGAAGAACCACAGAAAAAGCCCATTTTTGTGTTGCCACCCTCTGGACCTCTGGTGGAGGTGGCACATGAAGATCATGATCACAGGGTCCCCGTCAGTTCATATTCAACAAGGTTTATAGACCATTCAATTAAACATTAAATAAATCTCTCAGAGGTTTGCATCAAATAGTATAAAATACTCATAAGAAACTGCTGAAAATATCAGCAGACTTTAAAAACAAGTAGACATAAAATGATCAAACTATATAAATAAGATCTGAGTTCACATAATGAAAATACATTTTTTGGTAGGCTTTCCTAAAGAAAAAAGTTTTTAGCTTGTCTTGAAAACAGTACCACCGAGTTGCTTGCCTGATATTAATAAGCAGTTAGTTCCAGAGGTTAGGTACTGCCTCAGTAAAAGACTAATTCATTGCAAGTGTGGAACGGACATTATATAGCACGTATAAAAGTTGGGTGGTCAAATGGGCACAAATGGGGTAAGGTGATCATTCAAGCAAACTGGTCAGAAGCTGTGGTCAGCTTGATATATTGCCAGTAATATCTTTAATTTGGTCTGCTAACAAATTGGCAGTCAGTGCAGATCTTTGACCAGGGTTATAATATACTGATAAAGTCTCCTGTCAGTAATCATGCTGCAACATTCTTTGCTAACTGTGGCTTCCAAATTCAAGGACAAAGGAAGCCCCATGTAGAGTGCATTGCAGTCACCCAGTCTTGAAATTACCAGTGCCTGGACAACTGTGGTCAAGCTATCCCAGTCCAGCAATGGCAACAGCTGTTGTACCAGCTGGAGTTGATAAAAGGTGCACCGAGGCTGCCTATGCCTCTAGTGACAAAGCTTAGATCCCCATTAGACTACGTAGTTTCAGAGTGCAGCCCTCTCTACAGCAGGCAGCTGATTAGTTTCTCAGAAACCGGGACCATGTCCCCAGAGCGCCTTCATCTTTCTGGGACTCAAATTCAGTTTATTTTCCACAGCTAGCCCACAGCAGCATTCAGGCACAGAATCCCCTAATTGTGAAATGAAGAAACTATGCTGAGTATCATCAGCATACTGATAGCATCATGCTCCACATTGCCTCATCCTCTAGTATTAGAGCTAAAATAGTACCCTGCAGCAATCCTTAGCATAACTGCCTGGTGTCTAAAAAGAACTCTTCCAATTCTGGTCTTGTAGATAGCACTGGAGCCATTGTAACACTGTGCCCCAATTCCCATCCCATAGAGCTGATCCTGTAGCATGTATATGTGCTACTTTGGAGGAATAAAACCCCTGCTCTAGCCCACTTAGCACACTGCTGTATTGTGTTTCCTTCTCAAGGGCATTCCTAGGAGACTCTGCTGGCACAGAATAGTTCTCTCTTTTGCAGCAATGGAGCTTCAGACTACTCTGCTCATCCATAAAGGACTCTGCCTAGGCAGTAAATGTCCCTTCAAAATCTAGTTACCAACCTTGTGGCTTCCTAAGGCACTAATACCTCTCTCCCCAACTCTTGACTGAACTGTCTGTCTGGGGAGAAGAAATGTATTCTGTACCTTGATGGGCATTTATTAATCTACTTAAGGGATGGGCAAACTTTTTTCTGTCAGAAGCTGCATTCACGTGGGGATAATTTGGGGGGACTGCATGCTGACTCCTGGGCAGGGATAAAGCCAGTGATGAGTGAGACCAGAGCCAAAAGTGGACAAGGCCACCCTTTTTCTCTTTTTCTGACACACACTCCTCTCTCCCCTTTCTACTCAGTAGGCTGCTGGGGAGAGACAGATCACACTTTCCAGAGGCCTGAACAAGTCATTTGCACAGGGCTTTTGAAACTAGGCCTATGATTGCCCACTTCTGATCTACTTCAAGGTTTTTAAGGTGTAGAACATGAGTTCTACCATATTCAAAGCTGAGCACCCATAATTTAAAGGAATAATTTAGTGAAGGAGTGGGCATTGCATTTTGTTTGGTTAAGCCACCCAGAAAGCTGTTCTGCTGTTGCCATTTTGAATACAGCTGAAAAAAATGAGCATGGAAGTTTTGAAGGGAGCATGGCAATGCCATATACAGAGTTTGGTTTAAAGTTTTTAAGTGTTTTTAAATGTTTAAGTAGCTAGAGAGAGTACATTACGGGGACTTCCTCCCTTTTGGAAGAGAGAGTGAATGTATCTCGCGTAATATTGCATCTCATAGTACTAGTCCATCCCATAATAACAACGAATTTTGTGGTATTTTCAACTGGAGATGCATTTAAATTTTAAAACATTTATTCTAAGGCAGCTAACTAAAAAGAGAATACACACGCAGTAAAAAAGAAGTTACAAATACAATGAAAACATGGAATGCATTGTTATTAAAAAGAAAAGCAGCCAATGATGAGCTGGTAAAACCGTAAGAATAACCACTGAAATTAGTAAAGCAGGTTTCATTTAAGCCACTAAAGATATAAGAAAGAAGGCTTTCACACTGCGGTGGAAGGCCATCAAAGAAGCAACGAGGCAGACTTATCTGGGCAGGGGGTGTCAGAGCCCGGACTCAGCCACCAAAAAAGTCCGCTCCCTCCTCACAGAGAGCAGAAGGGCCTCTGTTGATGATCATAATACTCGAGGACGCTTATATTGGGAAAGGCAGGTCTTTGATTTTCAGCAAATAAAGAATGATAAGGAAATGGTAAATTTGCTCTGAACTTGTGAAGACCCTGGCCTTTATTTATTTATTTATTTATTTATTTATTTATTTATTTATTTAAGCTATTATATACTTGGCTTTTCTGGCCAAGTTTCCCAAAGCTACTTACAGCAATAGAATAGAATATTAAAAATCAAATAAAACACTAAGAATACCCAGTAGCTTTAAGAACCAACAGAAGGCAATAAAAATAGAGTTAATCGTTGAATGCCTTCTAGAATAAACATGTTCTTCTGCCTTAAAAAATGGGAACACCTCTGATCTCTCTAGAGGGAGAATTCCACAGGTGTGGCATCACCATTGGTATTCACCAGTCAGAAATTGGCTAGTGACAGGCCAGAGAGAATAGCTCTGGATGCTGAACTGTGAAACCTGTACAATTTATGTGAGTGAATTTGGTCATAATTGCTAAGATTTCACCAGCTTAACATTATTGGCTTCTTTTGTAAAAATGCATTTTGGGAGCCATCAATGCAAACATGGAACTAGTGTCATGTGCTTGGAGTCTAGAGAGGCTAGTGGTCTGTTTCCTAGACTCTAAATGATTTTAGAAATGGACTAATTCAAAGCCCAGTTATTGGCCCCATCCCATTAGGATGAAGAGATTTTTAGAATTTTTTTTCCATTTTGTGTACTGCGTTCCAATTGCTTTGATTGCCTTAAAAATGAATATATCTCTTTTAATGAGGTGTTTTAATTTTATCTCTGAATTTGAATCTTCAGCAGCTATCTATGTGCTTAAACAACCTATTTACCATTAGCAATATGCAATATTTTTGTTTTAGAGGTCACAATGAGGAAACTTCAAAAGAAAGAAAATAAGGGGCTATGAGGAATGATGACACTGGGCAATCTTCTTTGGGTTATCACACTCTGAAATAATCTTTTGTGATGAATTTTTAAAATGTTAAAAGGGAAACATCTGAGGGTTCAAGGCAAGGAGGCTGGCTTTAGAAAACTCAAGGCAAACATTTTTTAAAAAACTGATACTGAATCAGAAACTTTGACACCAGATTAGAAAGTACATAAAAAACGGATTTGGTCATTTCAAGTAAACAGCATGTAGTGTTGTTGTTCTGGCAAGTCAACTCTTATTTCCACTTGAAGCAAATTGAAGTAAATTTGATTTCTTTCACATTTCTGTTAATCACCATCAGCATCTCAGTATTTGTCAGTGAGTGAAGGAAAGAATAAAGCCCCCAAGGGCTTCTTATTAATTTTCCATAACTGTGTTCTGCTTAAGTTTCCTTGTATCTGAGATAGAATTATCACTTGACCAAGACAAATGCTGGTTTAAAACACTCTTGGCATATTGTTATCTTCATTATCCCACTTTGTAGGATGGCCCAATTTCTAGATGGTTTCCATAGGGAAATAGAGCCAATTGCTGAAAAGTATGCGACTCAGTTAGAAAACTAGAATATAATCATTGAGCGATTTCTTACTGAATGCTGAGGTTTTTGTACTATTTGACTCCATAAAAAGGAGATTGAAGGCCTATTCACACAATTTCATTGAGCTGATTTGTGCTGTGTTCAGCATGAAATATAGAAGTGAGTGATTATTTCACCCAAATCCTAGCCTGCAACTGAATCCAAATGTATTACAATACCACATTTTAACCCACTTTCAAAATCTTTGCATCAGTGTAGTCTATGTGAGTTGAGGTGGATATATAATGAAGCAATCACACAACCTACTTTTATCAACATGCCTATTTGGTAATGAAGATTCAGCCAGTGGACAAAATGTAGAAGAAACATGGGTTCGGCATGGCACACTGAGCAAATTAAGAACAGATATACACCAGTATGTGGAAGACTAATTGCAGGAAACAAAATGTGCACTGTGGAGTCTTGTCTTAAAGTTTCAGGGGAGGCCAGTTTGATGCCAGGGTACTCACTGATAGCACAGAAGTTGTGTGCCAAAGAGCAGGATCATGACAAAATGGGTAATCCGGTCGGAGTCAACTCTGCTTGATCCCAGCCGGGAAAGCAGGACAGAGCAAAAGGCAGCTTGTCAGTACCTTGGACAGCTCACAGTGGCCAGTGCTGCTAGCTAAGATTCAGAGAGATGTTGCCTCAGAGGCATGCCCCAAACCCAGGAAAACTAGCTGGTCTGAACCAGCCCAACACCCTTCAATGAGTTCTCTGCCAATGTTTTTCAGACTTTGTCGATCTTCCTGTAGCATAAGAGACCTGCACGAGTCTTTTCCTTTCCACAAATGCCAGTACTTACTACTTCTCCCTGAGGAAGGCCTACCTGATTGCTTTGCTTGGTATATGGTATAATCTTCTCTTTCCTTACAGGGTGATGACAAGACTTTTCGGCGAACTCCCTCCTGGCGAAAGCGCTTCCGCCCCCGAGACTTTCACAGCATCAGCATGCTCAGCGGATCAGCAGAGACGCTCCCAGCAGGGTTCCGAGTGACCTCCTTGGTGCCCCTTCCACCTCCTTCAGCACCACCGAAAAAAATGCCACCAGAAGGTAAGGTCCAGCTTTGCTCTTGTTCATGAGAGATGAATAAGACAGTTTCAAACTGCCAAGTGTTTGGATGCTGCATGGTGTGTGATCTTTGATGATAAGAAGCCCAACACTCTGTTTTCCTGAATAAGATTGTAACTACTAATTGGACTTCTAACATGGTTTGCCTGCCCAGACCACATATGGACCTTACTTTTGGTTCGTGTACTCCCTGCATCTGATGCTGTTATCAGAGAGTTTAGATAGGCACAGAAAGTTCTGAGAACAGTTGATGTCCCATTTGATCTTGCCAAGATTACCCCTTTCTGAATCCCATGCAGGGGATTTGCTGAGTTGCTTTAGCCCAGGGATGAAGGTATGAAAAGATAAATGAGAAAGCTATTTTGTATATTTTGATGAGTTTCTAATCAGTCTGAAAGAAAGGACCTTTCAAGGATCTGACCTTGCAAATCGGGTATGTTGTTCTGTGGTGTCCAGCTGATGTGAATTTACACCCTCACATAATAGAACAACTCCTCTCCCTCCAGTTCTGCTCCATGAATAACATCCTTGGCTGCTTTAGACTCCTGTCTAGTTAGTCATTCAGTAGTCTGACATTTTATTTCTTATTGAGCTCTGAAGCCATATACCTCTGGTGCTAGGCAGCTGCACTTTCATGCCTTTTAAAAAGCATTAGTTAGTACTTTTTAACTGACTAAACTTGCTTAATTGACTTTGATTGCTCCTGACCTTTGTAATAAGCCAAGCTAGGCAGTCAGGCAACAGGGAACCAAGGGTTTAATGGTGTGCTTTGCATGAGAGCTCTGATCTCACTAATTGCATGCTTTTTATGTGTTGTTGCTAAATGGTTTGCAGTTGGTGCATCTGGGTCCCAAAGGCTGGAGACATCCACAGTTCGCACATACTCCTGCTGAGATTCAGTTTCCAATGGGACCATTGGCCCAGGGCCCAGGTAAGTGTAGAAATTAGGGTAGAGCAGCTATATTTTCAGTAGTCTAGAGAACTTCCAGAAACTAATGAAATAAACCAGAAATCAATTACTCTGTCTTCAGGCTTCTAAACACAATTTTTGTGGTCTGCCTTAATTCACTTGCAGGGAAGTTTCCTGTATCACCAGTTCAGCTTTTTGTGTGAGAGTCAGTATCATGACAAAGTTGCAAAGGAGATTGTGCTGTATTCCCATGTTTGAACTTCAGCACCCCAGTGGCCTCACAATTTCTCTAGTCCATGTCAGACCAGAGGACCCAGCACAGTTGTTATATATCTGATGGGTGCCAGATTTATTCATTCAACAACCCTAGTCTCAACAGCAACAAACATGGGCTTCAACACTTTAGCTCTGTCTTGGTGTTTGCAGGAGCAGTTGTTAGCACAGCAATATCTAGCATGTGTCATAGGTGATTTCTCAATGCACACCAAACATCCAGTACTGCTTCAGTGGCCTCTTTTTGTAGGGCAATAAGGCACAGGCACATTTTTCTTCAGAGATATTGCAATCCAACATTTAAATAATAGAAAGCAAAGACAAGTGGACAAAGCCATGGAGCCCATAAAATAAGCCAACATCCATGAAGAAAGAGAGACACCAAGAAGCTTAAATCTGGCTTGATTTCAGATTAAACCTCTGAATTACCAGAACAACTTATAGCAATTTTATCTAACTCCTTTTTCCCGATTTGTAATATATATTGCAGCCAGTACATAGAGGGCCACTCAGTGTGTTATGAAGCTATTATTGTCTCTCAAAAGAAACCAAACATTTTCTTCCAGAAGAGCCAATCCCTTAGTTGATACTTATTTAAGGTCTGTGCAGAGCTCAGTTCAGGAAGAGAATAATCATCTAAAACATATTGATAAGCTGTTTTCCAGAGTTGGTTATCACCCAGTTCTATATAGCACAGTGCAGGAAAGAACTTAATTGCCATAGTAGCTGTTCTTTTATTATACTTGATTGAGTGCAGTTCACTCTTGGTTTAATTGTTGGCCACCCGGGTTCTCTACAAAGAAGAACTGCTGATATTCCTGATGGTAGAGGGTTTAGCTTCTGAAAAAATATTGTGCATGGTTTCTTAAACTTTAATGGAGTTCACACATTACTTTTACATGTGTTTGATTCAGCAGAGAACCATACTGTATATTGTTGGGCTATGATCTGGAAATCCTGTCTGTAATTCTGTGCTCAGCTCTGAAGCTCTCTGAATGATTTTGGGGAAGCCACTCTCCCTCAAGCTAATCTGCCTTACAGGTTTACTGTGAAGTTAAAATGTCATTCTGAGTTTCTTGGAAGAAAGGAAGAATAGGATTATAACATGAATATATAGTAGAACTGATAGTACATGACAAAACATCTTGGATCTTGCCTAGCAGATGCACCTACCTACCTACCAGGGACGAGCAACCTGTGGCTCTGTCAGTATTATTAAACCCAAATTGCCATCAGCCCCAGCCAACATGGCAAGTGGTCAGGGATAATGAGAGTTGTAATCCAACACTATTTGCAGAGCCACAAGTTGCCTACATATGAATTTTAGGTCAATATATTCAGCCCGACTATCAAGCTGTTATTCCAACAGAAGCTTCATTTTGATGAAACTGCTTCCCTTTTATAAAGCTGTCCTCCAAGACTGGTTTAATAGTTAGGGTGTTTGTAGGCAGGGCCCATTTACTGGCAGAGAAATTGCTACAGTTGAACCATTTGGATACTTTCTCCTTCAGATTATTATAGAAGCTGTTTCCTGCCTAGTAGGAAACTTTCTAGTCTAGTTGCATGCTGTAAGCTCAATAACCAAGAAATTCCGGTGACTGAAGTGTCGGCAAAATCTTCATGGATCATACTAACAAAGAGGAGGAGGAAGGAGGAATGTGCTGAATATGGGCTGGAGAGGCATCTATAGAAATGAAGGGGACAGCTGTTGGATAAAGATAGCAAAGTTTATCCCTTTCTCCCCAAGGCAACATCAGCACTGACGCTTCCAGTGACAAGAACAGACTTGGCCATGTTCATTGTGGGTCTCACAGTCAAAATCCATGGATCAGCCATGACTGTGCTTGTGTCTAGCTTCTGCTATTTCTATGCTGATCCGTGTGGACTCTAATCTGTGCTAAAGGCTGGTGAACAGCAGTTTGCCAGCATCAGGATTCTGAGGATTCTTGGGTGGGATCTCCTAACCTGGCAGAGGTGGGGTGTGCAAACTGCGGATTCTCTCAACCTTTCTCTGACCCTCTTAGGTACTCCATGCAAACAGGTGCTTGGAGCATTGGGCCTTGTTGTATCTGTTGGGGCTTTGTTGAATGCCTAATCTTCCACTCGGTCCCTAGAGAATAGCCGTAGGAGGAGCACAGGCACAGAGCAGATTTTCCACAGCATCACATCCTTCATGTTTAATGTAGACATTGTACCCTTTTGTTTTGCAGCACATTCCCACTACTTGTATGGTTATACACTGGCTGCTTTCCGAGATTAGGCCAGAGACCAGACTGTGCCTGCTCCTTGGCTCCAAAGAACAGAAGCTACAGGCCAACCATTTCAGGCCACATGGCCAAAAGAAGATTCTTCCTCCTGCTTGTACACAACCCCTGATCTCCTGTTTGGTGTCCTTAAACCCCAATTATATCTGTGGCTTCCCATTTATCTCCCCTGTTCCCTTGGCTTTAGACATGCTCTCACTGAGAAAGAGAACAGACATCTCTCTCCCCACTGTGTGTGATGCAGTGATCTTGATGTAGGTCTGGTAAGACATGGAAGCACCTTAATACTGGTCTGCAGCAGTCCCTGCACCATTATCTGCCTGTGTTTCATTTTGCCAATATGCCTGAGAGCAGCAGTAGCTGCTTGTTCCCACCGTACAGCTCGGACCCCATAAGACAATCGCTAAGGAGACAAAGGCAATGATGAGACTATGGGAGACTCCAGCTCTGAACTCTCCCACAAGCGCAGCAGCAGGCATTTCTGCTGGGACTGTCCACCATGCCACAGGCAACAAGGAACGTCTGCCAATGGGCAGTATTGTTCCTCTGATGTGAAAGGGCCAGGGCTGAAAGCAGGGCATGGAGGTGCTTGGTGGGAAGGAGAGAGTAGCTACCAAACAAGTTTGTATGTCTTCCAGGTCCCTTTGTCATGTATGAAATGAAATCTGACGCTGGGAGTTCAAGTGATGTCCTCAGATCTCTGTTGGGTAAACAGTAAATGCTCTTATCTTTCCCTGTAGACAAACAGAAAATCTCCCCTTTCTTCTCTTTGCATTTACAGATAGCCTGTGATCCAAAAAGGTTCCTAGCTGTTTCTTCCTTCTAGGGTAGGATCCGTTTGTCTTCTCATGCTGCCTTTTGCCTAGTGTGGCCCTCTTATTACTGACGTGGTATTTCTTGGTGGCTGGAATGCCCTATACTCATACTGTGCTGTTTGGAAGTGCAATATCCAAGAGACTGTACAGTTGCAATGTCTTTTTGGTGTACGACTTGCCTAATACAGTATTAAATATTTTTTTAATTTAAAGAGTAAGTGATCCCTTTATATCAACAACCTCTTTCTTTTGTCATATTATTGGTACTGCATGGATTCCAAACCCTGCAAAAAAAGTCAGGAATGGGTGTATGTGTGTTCCAATAAATCTGATTTTAAAGCAAGGCTCGGTGGATTCATAATTCTCTTCTGCATTAATACGGATTCTCTGGGCACGATGTTTGTGGTAACTGGTGGCATGTGAGCCATATCTGGCCTGATAATGGTGATGCTTAATTGGCCCACTAGTTGACTGAACACTTCCTATGGCTTGATGGAGCATTTTAGCACCATCTTACATCCTTATGGCTGGGTGGGATGAGAAGTAAGGAAAAGCCCAAAGCCATCCTTACTTCAACAAGGCATGTCATTCAGAAGCTTTTAGACCAGTCATCTAGGAGTCCCTTGGCAGCCCAGGGAGTGAAGATGTAATGATGCTATTCTTTTGGCATCTGCATCAGGGGTGTTTCAAGGGTCTGTGTGCACAAAACATTTTGGGGCCTTGGATGCACCAATTCCTTTTTGGGGATTTCACAAGGTGCACATCCTTTGTGCTGATCTTACATATGTAGATCCCGTAGCAGTACACATAACAGACATGGGCAGTTGATCTCTAGACATCCAATAGCTGAAGCACATTTAAATACAGGGATACTCTCAAAAAAAGATTTACTTGAGGAATGTGTATGAGTTACAGGGCTCCCATGCACATCAGATTGGCTACTGTGGAAAAGAGACTGCTGTACTAGGTGGGCCTTTGATCTGATGCAGTACAGCTCTTTAATTTATAATTCATGCAGAGAAACAAATGACAGGCTTATTTGAGGGTGGGCAATTTTGCTGTTGTGTTTTTTTTACACTGGGTTTTGATGGATCTAATCGTATCCAGTACAGAGATATGAGATAATTATCAGTTACAACACAGGTTGAATGGCAAAGTATCAAATGAAATAGGATCGAAGAGGGTGATTTTTTTGGTAGACGAATGCACAGAGCCACCCCAAAATCCAATCACTACCTTCTCTCATTGAACCAGGGTATGCTGGGTGTCTGACACTTGGGATATAAGTGGACTGCCCCTTTGGTACGACACAGCATATTTTGCTTTGTTCTGATGGAATGAATGGGGGCAGGCATCAATTATAGTAAGAAGGGGGCAAAGACCACAAAGTTATATTGCCCAACACATTTCAGTTAGTTTGATTCAAGACTTCCATAGGAAACCCAAACTCTCCCACACAATCTCAAAAGAAATTCAAACAAAAAAATCCTTTATTTTTTTTTTAAAAAAGAAATCCCACAATAAGTTAGCAAAAATACAAAAAAATGGCAACTTCACACAGTAGAAAAGACTTCAGAGGCAGCATTTTATATGGCTTCTGGGCCTGGAAATTGCAGACTGCCAAAAGAAGTTGGTCAGACAGTATTTTTAAAGTAAAATAAAAAAAATACACACTTGCACACACCCACATTTCTTTAGAAAAAAGACCATTGGCCCCCAAAAGAAACAAAACTTCTACAAAAACGGAAGAAAGAATAAAGGCCACACTGGAATCCTTCCTTTACACAGGAGTGTAATTTCTCACACACTTAGTGTTCCCAGTAATACATCAGAATGCTTTGATCAGTCAACTCCAGCCCAATTTCCAGAGGAAATGAGATCCATAAGCTTATCAGTAAAGCCACAATACCCTTCCTTTCTGGAAAGCAAGCAAACTATGAAAATTACTAGGCCCCTCTCTCATTAGCTTGCTTCTGACTGGGGGAAAGCAGAAGAAAAAAGAACCACTTTTCAAGTGTATGGAATTGGATAAGTGGCTTCAGTGGTTAAAGTCTATGACTTTGGCACGGGAAATAAAAAAAAAATCCAGTGTTAGTTGGGAAGGAGACCTTTCCCCGCTTTGGAACATCATCCAGTGTTAGTGAGGAGAGCAGAGAAACTTCTCTTAATTGTAAAGTCCTAGTATCATGTTTCTTCTACCCTACAATCTGCGGGTAATGACTTTGGGGTTTTTTTGAATAAAGAAAGACTGAGATGGACATTGCTGTCTGGATCCTCAGTTCTGAGCCCTCTCCTCTTGGAACGCAACGGCCACATCCTCCACAGCAATACTGTCCACAATTGAAGACAGCGAGTGAAGATTGTGGTCTTCGGAAGAATCATCACTCAGCAAATGATCTGCGGAGAACAAGAGAGTGACCTTAAGCAGGTGGCTTTCTCTGAGAATTTGGTTGCTGCTGAACAAGGGTAGAGGGAATCTTAGGTGGGGGGAAATAAAGGCTCAGACTATTTGTGGAATGTAGCTTAGTGCTGTGTATGCCTCTCTCTGTCTGAAGGATGTGTTCTCTCCCCCCTACTCCACCCCACAACCTTCATACTAAATTTAATGATACTCGATTGCAGGCTAAAGCACACCAACCCCATTTTTTGTACAACTCAGCATCCATTGCACCTGCAAGAGAGGATTCTGTTCCAGTTCATTTGAATTTCCTCTGGTTTCTAATTACAGAGGAAACTCTATTCATTTGTACAATGGCAGGAATTTAAGAAGCAGTGTTATTAAACATGGTTATTTAAAAAATTGCATTTTAAGTTAAAATGTTTTTAATTTTAATATAAGGTGCGGAAGATCCTTTGCCCTTGATGACATTCCACTGCATGGTTACAAAAATGAATCCTGGGACTTCTGGTTTGGGCTATTGCTTTAGTTTTTTAATTTCTTGTTGCACTTTAGCAATGCCGTACAACTGTATTGATACTTTTGCAGAGCTTTTTATCCCATCAAACTGTTGGTAGACACCTTTGAAAGTTTGTCAGAATGATATGGCATATTTTAATATGGAACAGACAGGTTCCCAAAAAAATATGTGCTCTATCAGGGGACAAATGGAGTCAAGCCCATCAGCTTGTCTCTTCCTAATCAAATGGTCTCTCAATTCTGATTTTTTAAAATCAAAGCTGATTCAGATCAGAGGGAGAAAGAGACATCTTGATAGACCAATGGATTTTTATATTGGATGTTCACTGCTTATGGAAAAACAATGGTTTAATGATCAAGCCAACATTTTGGGATGCCTGTGCTTAGAAACCCAGAAGCTTCATGACTGTGCATGGCTTTCCTGCCTCTAGGACCTTGGAAGCAGGCAGCAGGAACATGCCTAGAGAGGTGGAGGGGAAAGAGAAGAAAAGCCTGGAAGGAGCTCTTGAGAGTGATGGTGCTGGCTGATGACAGGGTGGAACCTCTAAAGAGGACTTGGTCATTGGACAAGGCTTCCTGCTTACCTCCAGGATGAGTGCTAAAGTCTAGCTGGGTGCTCCATTCAGGGCTGCATGAGGTGCTGCTGGATCCATGGTCACTAGTCACCTGAAATTGGAAGATGGAGGCTGTTAGGATTGGTTACATTTAAGGATCTCCATTAGGAATGTGCCCTTGCATTTGTTCCTTCACTAACTCTCAAAAGTTATTTTTGTCCTTTTAGCATCCTGTATGGAATTTATTTGTTATTTTGCCAGGAATGGTCTCTCAGCTGTCTGATGGAAAATACTGACAAAGTCCTAAAGGCAGTGAAATGGCATAGTATGCAGGATCCCCCTGGAATTTAGATTGGGGTGTGTGCATGAGCTTATTGTGTGTGTGTGTGTGTGTGTGTGTGTTTGTGTGTGAGAGATATGATGATTTAGTTTATAGCATGTGGTACTGATGTTCCCACTGTTCTTTTTGCTTTATGTCTGCATAATTAAAGAAGTGCCATAAATGTGTGTTGGGGAAAAAAAAATTCCTGTAAGCTGAATTCCGAGCCAGTAGTACAGTAACCTATCCTCACTCAATGGCAATGTGTGTACAGCCATGCTGTGTGCATGTGAGTTGGGGGGGGGCAGGTGGGTAGCATGCAGCTGTTCATTACTCTCTCTTAAAAAAAAAATCAGTCTGGATGAGCATTCCAGAGCCGGCTTTGTGCTATATGGGAGTATGCAGCCTACAAAAAGTAAAGACTACTGAAATGATAAGGTAGCTGGAAAGAAGATGGGGTAACCATGCTGCTCTTTGACCTTAAAAATAAAGGAAACTACTGCTCGTGGATGAGTGTTTAATTTAGTCCTGCAGAGCCAGAGGGCAAGTTTTGCAAAGTGAGGCAGATATGAAAGGGGGAGTTCTGTTGATTTTCACAAAATATCCCCCACAACAATCAAGTTATGCCCGGCCACCACATTCTTTGTGTTGCAGTAAGGAGGATACATTTGCATGTGTGGAAAATTTTCCAGGTATGAAACATAAGGAATCCTTCAGGGCTAGTCAACAGAAGTGCAGCTATCCTCTGTTTGCAACTAATTAACAGCTGGGATTTTCCTGGGCTAAAAAAGTGACCATGCAAAACACTAGTTTTCTTATTCTTAAAGAAAATGTAGAGGAAATGGGAGTTTTTTATTTAAAAAGGAAGACTTCACCCTGCTTTTTAAATAGAACTGTTAGATGTTGCAAAATACCTCAAAAATTCTCTAGTGCTGTTCCTCCCAACCCCTTTTTGAAATTGATCAACAGACATCAAAACACTTATTGCTGCTCAACACAATGGAAGGGGAAGATCAGTATAAGCTGCAAGCAGCCCTGAAGTTTACAGTTTTGGTTTCAGACAGCAGCTAGTGTGAAACAGCTTTCAGAAGACAGGGAGAACAATTGCTTTCACACATTTCTTTCTTTTATCAACAGCTGTCTTCCTTCATTTCTGTATTATTATTTTTTAAGTGCAGACATAGCAAAAATAAAAAATGTAAACCATAAAGTGTCACAGCCTGGAAAGTACAGTGCAGCTCCAAATGAATAATAGTGTTAACTCATGCAAAGATCACATTTACAAATAATAAAGCTATAAAAATATTCTCCACCTGTGCATTCCATCATTATTGATGTTTACATGTCAATGTCAAGAAAACCATGAAACAAAATGTGTAACAAGATCTAGATCCTGAAAAGGATGCCCTGAAAGGTGGAGCTAAGCAAGTCCCTCGGCTACAGGGATGCTTCAGAAGAGAAACTCAGTAATGTTTCTAAAGCATTTGTTCACCTTTTAAGCACCTCTTCTTCCCCTTTGGACTGTAGGTCCAGGTTTGTACCCAAATGCCCTTGTGCATCTTTAAACGGAGACCCAGTAACCCATCTGAACTTGACAGGTGTCCAGCTATCAAAGCTCCCCTCCCCCGCCATACTTTCTCATTGGCACATATGCTAGAACTCGCTTCTGAATTGTCATCTGTTGAATAAAGTCCTGTATGCTGGTCACTTTGGTTACAAGGGGTGTGCCAGTCATGGTTCTGCTGTTTATTCCCATCTTCTATGTAGACAATAAAGGGAACATCCTGTTGGTATGAAAAGCATCTAATGCACTTTAAGTATATTTCAAAATTGATTTTTTTTTATTCAACCCAGCTTTGACTACCACAGTTCTATTGCAGCCTTTTAAATAGCTGAATGGTACTTAATTGTAAGTGGGAGGTAGCAAAGTAGCCACAACTGCACTTTGGAGAAACGCAACGAAGAAATATAATATATTCCTGCAGGTTATCCACTAGCACTGCATGCTGAGAACATGAAGGCTGTAACTCAACCAATGCTATATGGCAACATAATACTAAAATAACTTTCCCCCACTGTGATAAATTCACTGGGGGGGGGGAATCCTCCAGTCCATGGTGACTTTTCTGCATCAATTCTCAGGCTGGCTTTACAGTTGCCTTAGGCTGCATAAATGGTGAGAACCAGTGTGATTTTTCTAGGAAAAGGGGTTCTAGAACTCACCACGGACACCTCCTTTGTTCTCTTTATAATGGCAATAGTGCCCACCTGAGAGGTGCTGGAACTGAATTCCCGTGAAAAAACCCCTTGTGAGAAGACGTAAGGAAACATGATGCATGCTATTCCCTGCGAAGATACAGCTAACTCAAAATATATGTATTCTATGGAAGATAGGTATGGTGTAGGAGCCAATGACTGAAACTAGAAAAGCTGGCATTCACTGCCAACTTAGAAATTAGGAACATCTTGCTGGGTGCTGTTGTGGAAGGGCCATAGTTCCATTCTGCTTTGCATGCAGAAGGTCCCCAGGTTTTCTCGGTAGGGATGGAGATGCCCCCTGCATGAAATGCTGACTGTCAGTGTAGACAATACTGAGCTAAATGGATAATTTATCTGCCTTGGTATAACTCCTATATTCCTATGTCCATGGGCCAAAATAGTCATTCGGTAAGAGTGACCAGTAGAGTAGTCATTTGGCTCCTACAGTCGGACGGTGGTGTGGGTGCTCTTACGCTTGATGGCAACAGCTAGCTCATACCCTCCCCATGGCACTTACCACCGCTTGGGTGCTGGAGTTGCAGTAGCGCAGTTCTCGCTGGTCCCTCTCCTGCTGATTGAGAGTGCTGAGCAGAGCTTGCAAGCGCTCAATGTACTGGATGGCGCTGCGCAAGATCTCCACCTTGGGAAGCCGCTGGTTGGGGTTCAATAAAGTGCTCCGCTTCAGAGCTTCAAAGGCCTCGTTGACTTTCTTCAGCCGGCGCTTCTCCCTCAGGGTGGCAGCCCGGCGCCTGTCGATGGAGACGCTTTTCCTCTTGCACACTTTGCACGCCCAGGGCAGACACTGGCCGGGACTGTGGTCTGGCAGGGATGAGGCCTTCTCCTCTAAGCCAGCCCTGACTTCGGGGCACAGGGTCATGGCTGCTCGGTCTTGGTAGGCCGTCTGCTCGTAGCCGTGCAAGCGAGGGCTCAGGTAGTTTTCCCCGTCGTAAAACCTTTGGTCTGCAAAAAAGTAAGGGTTGGTCTCGAGGAGTTCCATGGTGAGCGTCTGGCAAGGCAGAGCCTGTGTCAGGGAGTGAAACTCTGGCTCCTCGCACCAACTGCTTGGTGGCATTTAAACCCCGTGCGGGCATTAAATCATGGAGATAAATATAGCAAACCTCCAGGAAACCTGAGCTTGCCCTAAGCTGCTGCTTCGCATCAAAACTTGTCCATCTGATTTCATGTACTCTCCCTGTGGGGATTAGTCTGTTGGTTGGGGTAGTGCTGTGTGGCTGAAGGGGGGGGGGAGAGAGAGAGCTGGCATGTGCTCCAGAGAAGCCCAGCCGCCTCTCAAACAACGGCCCCATTGGATTTATTTTCACTTGCTCTCCTACAATGATCTTGATGATCAGTCGGCTCCCTGAGCTGGCAGCTCTGCACAACATTCCTGCCTCATCTGCTGCTTTCAATTACTGCTCCCTGCCAGTCCCAAGGCCTCTTGGCCCTCCTGAACAGCAGCAACGCAGGGACAGGCACAAAGGCAGCTCCAAAGCTGTTCCTGAGCTGAAGAGCCATTTGCCTGCCAAACACTTCTGCTTCTGCCTTGGCTCAGGTGGCATAATTAGCATTGCACCACCTGTTTATGAATAGAAACCATGTGTCCTTAACACAGCAGTGTGAGAGGCTGAAAGTCAACAGGTGAAGTCCCTTTCTGAACACTGCTGGAGAAGTTCCACTTGTTGGTTTTCTGTCTCGCAGGTAACTGTGAGGGGCATGGAATTTCTGCCTATAGAGATGGCCACCCTAATCATGGCACCTGGTGATGAACAGCAACCCAAGGCAAGAAGTCATTAGCGCTCTTGTCACTACCAGGGTTGGGATCCTGTCATGTATTCTCTGTGGGGCTGCCCACGGATGTGGCCCAGAAACTTCAGCTTCACTGAACAGATATATGGAAGAGGACCCTTCTCAGTAGTGGCAGCTACATGACAGAATAGCCTCTGTGGGGAAATATGCCTGAGGCAGTATCACCTCATGGTAGGCAGTGAAGATGTTTGCAGGAAAAGCACTAATACTTCATTCTGGTGGTTTATATTGGTGCCAGCTTGTAATTCATATTGGCATTTGTTTGACTACATTGCGATTGGTTTCTGTTGTTTTTATGAGATGCCTTAAGTGGTTGCCTCATGTGGCAGGGAACAGGGTTATGTGTTTCAGCATCATTTGACCCTTCCCTTGCCTCCACGACTCTAGACATTTATATGAAATGATCTTAGGGAGAGTTACAATCCATAAAATGACAACATACAACCTTACCATCACAAACATTCATACTGCATATTTGTGATGGTGATTAGATTATAAATTTAAATCCCAGTCCTCAGCAGTAAGAATCAACATAAGCAGAACAAATACAATGGAAGTCAATGCCACCCAAATGCTTAAGTCAATATTACCTTGGTGCTGGAATAATGTCAATGGCGGTGCCAGCTGGGCTTCAGAAAGAATGTGTGTGGTTCTCTCATTTTACCCTGAGAGAGGTAGATTAGGGATCTTTGTGCACTAGTGCAAGGGTTAGTGAACAGGTGAGTTTTTATGTGGCACAACAGAGGAATCCAACACAACACTAGCACTAGCAGAAACTCGTTGTGCAATGATAGTGCAATCTATTGTGCAATTAAGCTGCCAGCAAACTGCTTATGCATTCTCTTGCACAAGAACGTTCCGCTGGTGCAAATAAGTATACTAGTCAATGACTTTAACTTTTGGATATAACCCTTAGCCTACAAGGCAACAAGTTGCACAAAAACCACTCAGTGACCTTCACAGCCATGCAGGAATTTGAACCCAAGTCTCCTCCCTCTTTCAAAAGCCCAGAATTCTAGCTGCTATACTACAATACCAAGCAAGCTTTTATTTTTCAGTTGTTCCCCACATAATTCCATTGGCCACTTTCAAGGTCTGTGGCTGCAAGCCTAGGCATGCCTACTAGGAAGTCTGTCCCATTGAACTCTGTGGGACTTAACGTCTGAGTCAACATGCATTGGAGTGAACTGTCAGAGTCTCTCCTGTCCGCTCATACATCTGGGTACAGCCTTCCCTTAGGCCAAATACCAGCCAAGGGACTGGTCAATGGAAAGAATGTCAGCCAAAAATGTGATAATATTTTCCCTTTCAACATCCCCCTACCAGTAGGGAGGGACTTTCTATTTTATTCACATTTCTCAGCCCACAAGCTCAATGGGGAGGGACTTTGGGCAGATGGCTCGCATGTTTCAAGTTTGCCTCTTCACAGTTAGACATCAAACCAGCCTATGATTCATCTGAGAAGTCTGAGCCCCTTTTGGAAGTTCATAGCTGAGCTGCCGAACAAGACCAGAATCTTAGGTTTAATTTTAAACAAAGCACAAATATCCTTGGTTTGAGAATGCGTTCCTCTCCCTCGCTTGAAATTTTGGCTGTATTCAACCAAGGAATTTCAACAAGTGCAACCTATTCATGTCATCGCGCTGCAGGGTGACAATAGTGGCAACCTGTCAAAATTCTCTCTTCTATACAAATATGGGAGCTTCCCTACAAGTCATCATCATCTTGTGTGTGTAATTCACTGGACTTTGCTGTCGTCTCAGGGCCAGCCTGGATAGTAAGGGAGAGTGAGGCAGATGTCTGGGGTTGGAGGAAGAGTGGCAGCAGTCCCCGCTTCATATTGTTCATAGGAACAAAGCAACATACCTTTTAACCAGGCTTCCTCAACTCGGTCCTCCAGATGTTTTTGGCCTACAACTCCCATGATCCCTAGCCAGCTGGACCAGCGGTCAGGGATGATGGGAATTGTAGTCCCAAAACATCTGGAGGGCAGAGTTTGAAGACACTGACCACACTGACTGGCAGCAACCCTCCAGGATTTGAGGCTGAGATATTTTCTGGCCCTACCTGGAGATGCTGGGGGTTGAACCTGGAACCTTCTGTACGCAAAGCAGATGCCCCACCACTGAGCTATGGTTCTTCCACTGAACACACACAGTGTGTCTCCTGGAGGGCAGAGTTGCATATATCACCCAGACAGAGCTTTGAACACTCTCTAAACTAGCCTGCTGCCCTGAGGTAGGGTGGGGGAAGCGGTCCCAGTAGCTATGAAGTAGCTATGAGAGATGAGAGAAGTAGCTATTGAAGTAGCTATGAGAGATGCATCTTGGCCAGTGCCGGATTTACGTATAAAGGGATGCGGGTGGCGCTGTGGTCTAAACCACAGAGCCTTGGGCTTGCCGATCAGAAGGTTAGAGGTTCGAATCCCTTCAACGGGGTGAGTTCCCGTTGTTCAGTCCCAGCTCCTGCCAACCTAGCAGTTTGAAAGCCCGTCAAAGTGCAAGTAGATAAATGGGCACCGCTCCGGTGGGAAGGTAAATGGCATTTCCGTGCGCTGCTCTGGTTTGCCAAAAGCAGCTCAGTCATGCTGGCCACATGACCCGGAAGTTGTACGCCGGCTCCCTTGGCCAATAAAGCGAGATGAGCACTGCAACCCCAGAGTCATCCACGACTGGACCTAACGGTCAGGGGTCCCTTTACCCTTTACCTTTAAACATGCTATAGCTTAGGGCCCCACTCTCTTGCCCCCCCAAATCTCACTATTAATATGCTTCTTCTTAATTGTATTTCAGTTCAACAATTACTTTGATAAAATACATATTTTGTTATGTGCAAATGGCTTTAGATACCTATTAGGTCCATAAATTACCATGTAGCATATATTCAACACAAAAAAGCGACAATGTGTTGTTGACAAAGGACAGCTGGACATATAAAGGGCCCCATTACCTTCAGTAGCTTAAGGCCTCATCAAACCTAAATCCAGCCCTGATCTTGTCCTTTGCCTTTGGCAGCAAAATATCTTGGCTAGTCATCTCTTCTTCTGCCACAATTCACAGGCTGGGTTTGGACAGTCATCTGAACCAGTGGGGAGGAACCTCAGATCTGTAGGTCAAATATAGTCCTCCAGGCCTCTCAGGAGTCTTCCCAGGCTACATCTTTCACTAGTTCTGTCCCACATCCTCCTAGAATACTTTTGCCTGGCCTTGAGCTGCCTGGATTGAGGATGGAGATGTGCGTGCATAGAAATCTCTTACTTTGGCATGGCTGCAATGTAAACCATGCTATGCTACCACCCTGACATTCAAGGTGCCAGCTTTACAGTGGTGCAGGTGGTTCCCCTACAGTGGGCATCAAACCAAGGGGGTGCAAGATACTGCTATCTTATACAGGTACCTACTAAGAAGATCTATAAAAAGCAACTTTACCCAAAGAATTATGAAATTAAGAAATATTTAGCCCCCTCCCCAATTTTGTCCTCGCTCAGGACGCCAAGTTACCAAACTCTGCCCCTGCTATCTCTCATCCTTTTAGTGGATTGTGGATCCCAGTGGGCTGAAGAACACAGAAGAATCACTAGGGTTTAGCCATGGAATGGGAACAAACCTTTTGTCTAGGGCCTTTGTAATCCAATCCTCAAACTGAAATCCTCTGTCTGCTGAAAAAGCAGTACTGTCTGATATTTCAAGACAGACTGTTTTACAAGGTATGCAAAAACCACTGGAAGGACAATATAAATTTTAAAAGCCAGCTCAAACACCACAGTCCGTGCAGGAAGAACGCTCAACTCAACATTCTTAAGCAGTTCTGCTAAACTCAGTGGGACGACTTCACAGATGTGAAATTTGTACCTTTGGTGTATTGTGATAAATCTGCTTAGAAAATTTAGTAACAAAGGTAAAACTCTGTGGTTCAGAATTGAATATGAAAATACTGGGTTGTAAGACAGTATATGTTAAATTGTGCATAAGGTCCAATGGAAGGTTATCTATAGGTTTCCTATTAAGACCCTGTTCTTTCTTTTTATTTAGGATCAGTACCTGCTCTCTAGAAAACCATATAAAATTGAGACTGACTGCAGCTCCAGTGTTTCAAGGGAGGTGCTTTTCCTGCATGGCAGCCCCTTTAACTACTGTTTTTAAAAGTAAAAAAAAAAATCCTTCCAGTAGCACCTTAGAGACCAAGCTTGTTATTGGTATGAGCTTTCGTGTGCATGCACACTTCTTTTTAAAACCTTTTTAAAAGGTTACAGTGCGGCTTGGTCTGGCTAAACCTGCACGGGATCAGGAGGTGAGGTATGTGAATTTCCTTAAGGACCTCTTTCCCAACCATTTACTTCATAATCTCAGCACCGTTAACTTTTGTTTAGAACCATGCACAGCATCTATAAATAAAGGACCCCCAAGAAGGGGGTGCAAGAGGGCCTTGAAGTTGCCCATCCACAGCGAGCACTTGGGCAGCAGATGGAGCAAGCACACAGGTCCCCTAGCCCCACTCTTCCCTACTGTGGCGAGAGTTATTGCGTTTCTATTTAAATTAGGATATTTCTAAATTCGCCTCTATACATATGCAAATCTGACCTCTTTTGGCAACGTGTCACCCCAGTAATGTTTTTGCACCTGTGCCTATTTTATTGTTTTAGCTCATTTTAAAAACATTGCTCCTGTTATTTAGTCATAAACCACTTTTTTTAGTGCTTTGGCGTGAGATGGCAGGGTATAAATATAGTTCGTATAAATAAATATGTAAAAGCGCAGAAGCCAGGGCTAGTTTGTAGCTCAGTCCTACACATGTTTCTTTGGAAACTAGCCCCATTGCATTGAATGGGTCTTACTGGCTTGTAGCCAGCTAAGTTTTGCTCAGAGTAGACCCATTGGTGGAGCTAAATTAATCATGTTCATTAATTTCAGTGAGGTGACTGTTTACACAGAGTAAGCCTCCAGTGGAGTTTAATCCTGGTAACTGTGTCCAATGGGATTTAATTCCCAATAATCCCTGGTAGGTCCTTAATTCAGTGACAGAGGATCTGCTTTGCCTGTAAAAGGTCCCAGATCAACTCCCAGCATCTCAAGGTAGGACTGGGAGAGAAACAGGTAATAGAATCATAGGTTTGTAGTATTAGAAGGCATTGTGAGAGTCATCTAGTGCAACACCCTGCGATGCAGGAACCTTTTTGTCCAAGGTGGGGCTCAAACCCACAACCCTGAGACTGAGCTGTTCTGAAACCCGGGAAAACTGCTGCCAGTCAGGGTAAGGCAATGCAGCTTCTGTTGCCAGTTTGTGTAAACAGTATGGAGCTAGATGGACCACAGCTCTGATTCCATATAAGGCAGCTTCCTATGTTTCTATTAATTGCATCCCCATCCTGTCTCATTACAGTGGTACCTCGGGTTACATACGCATTAGGTTACATATGCTTCAGGTTACATACTCCGCTAATCCAGAAATAGTGCTTCAGGTTAAGAACTTTGCTTCAGGATGACAACAGAAATCGGGCTCTGGCAGTGTGGCAGCAGCAGGAGGCCCCATTAGCCAAAGTGGTGCTTCAGGTTAAGAACAGTTTCAGGTTAAGTACGGACCTCCCGAACGAATTAAGTACTTAACCCAATGTACCACTGTATATAACTTTTGTGAAATCTAAGTTTGCACATTTTGAGCTGGCCTGAAGTATGGGGTGATAGACAAAAATCCTATGTATTCAGAAGAAAGTTCAACTGAGTTCAATGGGGCTTAATCCTAAATAAGTGTGTATAGGATGGCAGTCTCAGTGTGGCATCTTGCCATCAGCCTTTCTGAATTTTCCAGGCAGAGCTTTCCTTTCTTGCTCATTGCCCCTTCCATTCATGGCTCTCGACTGCATTACCCTACGCCACAAATCAGTCTTACCTATACCATCTTGAATCAGTCATGTAACATCACACCTCCCTGGGGATACGGCTAATTGCAAATTATTTGTACTTGAGAAAATCTAAGTAGCTCATGCTGTCTACGCCTCGTTGCCAGTCCTGATCAGCATGGGCCTCCTGAGTTTCTTATCATTAAAGTTAGAACTTCTTAAAATGGATGCTAATCTTCCTGCAATGTTTCCTCCACTTGGGGTGACTAAAACCTCACATTTTGTTTCTTATTCCACCATTGCTCTGTCATATTGACCTTGTCCTGCACTCCGCAATGACAGCATTCCTCCCTTTATAAATAAACAAACCAGGTTTTGTACATATCCACCATTCTCTCATTTCAACAAATACTCTTTCTGAACTTGCACAACTCCTGGCAACTTTGCAGTCCACCAATGGTGCCTGCCTGCCTACCTACCTCTCTCAATGAGAAGCAGGGATAGCTTTCAAATTTTACAGAACATTATTCTTACTTTCTCACCACACTTTGGAACTAAATGCCTATTGATACGTGGCAGGTGGCACCTGATAAAAACAATTTAGTTTATTGACATTTTAGCATTTCAAAGGTTTTTATTTATTGTTAATTTTACTTTGTGATAACCATATTTTATAAACCACATAATTTTTTTTTAACAATCAAGCAGTGTACAAATTTCCTGAAATATTATTATTATTATTATTATTGATGATGATAATGACAAGTAAAAAGGTAAAAGTAAAGGGCCCCTGGATGGTTAATTCCAGTCAAAGGTGACTGAGGTGTGGCGCTCATCTCACTTTAGGCTGAGGGGGGCAGTGTTTGTCCATAGACGGCTTTCCAGGTCATGTGGCCAGCATGACTAAACCGCTTCTGGCACAACAGGACACCGTGATGGAAGCCAGGGCGCATGGAAATGCCATTTACCTTCCCGCCACAGTAGTACCTATTTATCTACTTGCACTGGTGTGCTTTTGAACTACTAGGTTGGCAGGAGCTGGGACAGAGCAACAGGAGCTCACCCTGTCACAGGGATTCGAACTGCCGACCTTCCGATCAGCAAGCCCAAGAGGCTCAGTGGTTTAGACCACAGCGCCACCAATAATCTCTTGTTCTTTGAGGACAATGTGACCAAGACAATTTAAGCCAAGCAGTCACATGATCCCATACTTCAGCACTCATAACTGCCTTCCTATGTGCACATGGCAACACACAACCTGCCAACACTTGTGCAGACCTGTGCAAGTGAACTGCCTTATGTGTAGCAGTCTCCTTCATTTGTCCACTTGGCAGGGCTGTCCAGCCCTCAACTTGTCTGAAAGCAATTGCACTGAGTGCAGCCCGGGGACTAGCAAAGCTTCCCGACTGAAGGTCTGGTGCTCTTTCTGCTCTCCCTCAACATTGGGAGGAGGCTGCTGTGTGGAGGTGGCTTCTGTGGCCGCGTAATTCCAAACTGGCCTGAGGGATTAGGGTTCTGCTGCCGGCTGTCAGGTTAGACCATGATGGATGGTCACTGATGGTAACAGCACAAAGGCAACACTGTGTGTGCAAGAGGCGAACGTGTTCCAATCCGTCATGGGCTGACATTTTTGTGTTAAAAGGAGGAGGGCGGGGGGAAGGCCCTTAGCGGGGGCAGCTCACAATCAAGGAGGAAAAGGAGTTTCAGGGCAGAGATGAGCCCTGACTTTAAAAAAACACAACAGAAACCCACCGGAAAACTTTTTGAGGATGCCACAGGAAGAAAAGTTCTGTCCTGAACCCCTGGCCTACCTGGCAGCAAGTCAGTATGTTAAATCCCCAGTCTAGAGTGAACCCACACGGTCAAAGTCCAAAGCACAGTCCTGCAGAGATTCTGGAGCATCCAAGCTGAGGTCCATCAACAGAGGTAGTTGACCTTTTATATTTTGCCTGCTGGTTGCAGCTTCTGGGCTTGATGAGGCATGTGACCTCCCCTGTTCTAAGCCTACTCCAGGTGAGGAATCACACACCTTCTCCCAGAGAACCCCACCTGGCCAGCTAATGAGCTGGGCTGTGGGTGTTTGCCTGCCTCAGCCACCTGGAGAAGCCTGTCTACTGCTCTCTATGCCTCAGAGCAGGCCTAGGCAAACTCCTGCCCTCCAGATGGACCAGTGGTCAGGGATGATGGGAACTGTAGTCCCAAACATCTGGAGGGCCAGAGTTTGCCTATGCCTGCCTCAGAGCCTGCTGTGTTCATGGAGACAGGAGCCACTGGCTCTGGTCCTGCAGCTCTGGTTCCTGTGCACTGACCCCCATCCCCTCATTGCCCTCCATCGCCCCATGAGTACTTCTTACCCCAACCTCTCCTTCCCCATCTCCAGTTTGCCCCAGTCTCAGCTACACCCCTGGGGTCCTCTTCCTCTCCCTCCACCATTGTCCTGCCAGTTCATGACAAGTTCTGCATTTCCACTATGGTGGAACTAGGAGGGAAATGTTTTTGGAGTTGCTAAAACTTTAAACACACACTTTAACCCCCCCTCCCATTTTGCAAAATGTCGCAGTAGTGCAATATTGCTATGGGCAACTCCTATAGATAGATGATAGATAGATGATAGATAGATAGATAGATAGATAGATAGATAGATAGATAGATAGATAGATAGATGATAGATAGATAGATGATAGATAGATAGATAGATAGATGATAGATAGATAGATGATAGATAGATAGATAGATAGATAGATGATGATAGATGATGATAGATAGATAGATGATAGATGATAGATAGATGATAGATAGATAGATGATAGATAGATAGATAGATAGATAGATAGATAGATATAGATTTTGCAAGGTGATAGAGAAACAATATTCCACCACTGTGACACCCCCCCCCCCTGGTTCTAGGGTTTGCAGTTGCTGGTGTTGTTTGTTCCTAACTGAGTTTTTTGTGGGGGGGGGGGGAGACTGGGTTTCCTACTATCAATCTACGCCTGTTGCATCATATTTCAGAGATGTGCAGTTGCTTCATTGCTGTTTAAATTTCTAACCTTCAAAAATGGGCAATGCATCTGTTCCATCCTCCTGAAATTAGGAAAGCTGGATTTTTGCATGGATTTCAATTGAATTGGGATCCACCAGGTGCTGAAAGCTCAGGACGATTCCAAAGCAGAACCATTCCGTTCCACTCATTCCCTACTGTAAATCAAAAGCCTTAGCGTCATTCGCAACACTGTCTTTCTATGCCAAGTTATCACCTTACCAGGAGACAGTGGGAGATTTAACAAGCTTCACACTAAATTTCCTTGGCTGCCGCATCACACAACACTCCATCATAGTTACAAGCAGCATTAGGGTTGTCAGGTCTGGAGTACCCCAGACACTGAGATTTCAGGTACCAAACCTGAGATCTAAGGTTGGCCCAAGTGATGTTGCAGGGTGGACCCCTGTGATGTCATTATTAATGACTCCTTAATCATTGACAACAGTCACTGGGAGCATGTCTTTCAAATAAAAAACACAAAGTCTAATAAACCGGCAACCTGAGCCCTGGAGATGGAAGTTAATTGGGAAAGGGGAGGAGGGCGGATTCCCCAGAGAGGCAATGCAACCATTTGCAGCCAGCCCACTCAGGGCATAGCTCTCAACGTTTCCCTTTTTTTTAAGGGAAATCCCCTTATTCCGAATAGGATTCCTCGCAAGAAAAAGGAAAAGCTGACAGCTATGACTCAGCGCAGTTTAAGATGTTGTAAAATCTAACAAAGTAAGCAAAGATTCAGTCAGACAATAAAATAAAGCAACACTAAAAACAGCAGAAGAGCAAAAATAAAACAAACAATTAGAAGAGAATTAACTTTAAAAATGCATGCTGGACAAATATAGTCTTCAGTGTCCAGAGGCCAACCATCTCTCTGTAGATTTTCTCAAAATCTGAGTACCACATCTTTATCAGCTGAACTTTGGTCAGAGGAGGGGATAGCAAGACGGCCTCAGAAACTGAGTAATCCCCACCCCCCTTAATAAATAAACAAATAATAATCTTGGCACTTTGAGCCCAGAAACTTATTGAAGTTGACATAAAACAAAACCTAGCATAATGTGATTCAATCTGCTACTTAAAAGTATATACAATGGGCCCAGAAGCCTTTCATCAATCTCTTTCTTTGTGTCCCTGCTAATTAAATACAGTACAATCCAAATGATTTACATGTGAATTTCATCTGTGGCCAGAGTCATGTCTTAAATAACCTCTGGAGCCAGGATTGACAGGAGTCTTTATAATGAGACCAGATACAAACGAAGACTGGGATCTCAAACCTTTAACCTTGGCCTGGACTGAGATTTCCTGCAACACACAGTGTGGAACTCTCTCACACAGGAGGCAGTGATGGCCACTGGCTTGGATGGCTTTTTAAAAGGGGTTTGACAAATTCATGGAGGATAAATCTAACTACGGCTGCAAGTCATGATGGAGGCAATGCATTCCCTCCGTGGTCAGAGGCAGCCATGCTTCTGAATACCAGAGGCTGAAAACCGCAGGAGCAGAGAGGGTTCTTGCGCTCAGGTCCTGCTTTCAGGTTTCCCACATCCTATTGTTGTACTGTGCATTTTGGGTCTATGGACCGCAATAAAGCTGTGTTTGTGTGGTTTCCCACAGGCCTCTGGTTGGCCACTGTGAGAAGAGGGTACTGAATTAGATGGGCTGTTGGCCTGATCCAACAGGCTGTTCTTGGCAAGGACTCCAGTCTCAGAGGTAATATGAGGTGAAAACGGCTCAGGACTGCAGTACCTCAAGGACCACCTCTTTCCATATGAACCTACCCGGACATGGCAGGGGACAATTTACATCATCTTCTGAGGCCCTCCTTCACTTGCCTCCTCCTCGAGAGGTCTGGAGGATGGCAACATGAGAACGGGCCTTCTCTGCAGTGGCTCCCCATCTGTGGAATGCTCTCCTCAGGAAAGTTTGCCTGGTGCCTTCATTATACACCTTTAAGCGCCAGGCAAAAACTTTCCTTTTTAACCAGGCCTTTGGTTGATCCGATTTACATCCTATGCCCTTTTAAAATGTGTTTTGTTGGGGGGGGGCTATTGAGTTGTTATTTTTATTTTTATTAGGTATTTTGTGGTTTTATATCTTGATTTTATTCTGTGAACCGCCCTGAGACCCCTGGGTATAGGGCGGTATATTAAATAAATAAATAAATAAATAAATAAATAAATAAATAAATAAATAAATAAAAATAAAAAAAATATAAATATAAATAAAAATAAAAATAAAAATAAAAATAAAAATAAAAATAAAAATATAAATAAAAATAAAAATATAAATAAAAATACATCCTGCAGCAGCAGCAGCATAAACCCAACTTCTTCTTGTGTTAAAAACCCCCTGAAAGGTATATTTACCACTCAAATCCCTTCAAAATTGCCCCCACTGCTCTGGAATAATTGCATCTGTCTTCCTGACTGAAAGGCCTATTGCTTTTAGTCTATCAAATGGATCACCGACTGTACCCTTCCTACTTCTCCCAGTCTTCAAAGAATCACTCAGCCTCTCCCCACCTGGGCTTTCATTTACCACCCTTCTCTTCTTCTGAAGATCCAGGTCCCCTCATCGTTCCACCCACTTAGCATATATTATTGCTCCTTTGACAATGACAAGTTGTAACATATTTTGGAGCAGCTGCTCATAGCCTTCCCCAAGATGCTAGGCTGACTCCACCCACCCTCAGCCTCCCTCTTGCGGAATGTGGAACAGGCCCCTTCCCCTGTGCTGACATACAATATTTCTAACTGTGCTGGTTCAAGGGGAAGCCTCAATGGAGACTGAAGTGAAGGGAACAGATGCTCTGCCAAAATACAGTTGGAGCAACTACCTCTTCCTGGGTGCCATTGGTCCCAGATGACAACGTTTAAAATCTACATGGAGTTACACAGCAGGGGACAGGGTAAAAACCTGTAGTCACCTCCCAGAATGCACACAAGAACAGCCTCTGCAACTTATCACATGTGATCAGTTTTCTGTGGATAGTCTAGGTGTACAAGGAAACTTTCACTGCTGCTGGTTTTTAATTATGAAAATTATATTTTATAGTATTGTTGCATTTTGATGTTTTAGGAAAACAGTTCTGTAATGTGCCCTGAAAGACACACCTGAAATGTATTGAAACCAATAAATGTTGATCAGATGTGCATTCCCTGTGAAGAGAAATTTATTGGTCAATCACTCTGGGAACTGTAGCTCTGGGAGCCTCCTTAACAGCTCCTAGCATGCTTAACAAACTGCAGATGCCAGAATTTTTGAGGGGAAGCCATGACTGTTTAAAGTGGTATCATAGCACTTTAAATGTATGGTGTGGATGTGCTCCAGATAGGTCCACATTTTATGTTCTTAAAATGACTTGCTTTGCTTGTTGTTACTGGAACTGGCCAAAGGCTAAACAGTTTCACAGAACTGTTGTCTACATGATTATATAAGATGGGTGCCATATTCTTTTGCACTTTCTGTGCCGGTGCACAGAGTTTGGCTCTTTCTGTATATGTGGAAAAACAGTGATGACACAGATTTCTTTCTCATCTGGAGAAGGCAGTGGGTGATGAGACAGGTGGCTGTTCTGGGGCAGAGCTCTGAAGGAGACGGATTCTGAGCGATAGGCAGCAGCAACCAGAAACCAAAGGAATGACAGCTGTCTGAGCATTGAAATGATCTAAGGAATGGGGATGATCTAAGGAAAGAAGGAGGGCTTGAAAATGGCCTGTAAGGATCAAACAAGCCAAGTTTAGAAGCCACTTCAAAATTTATGTTTTTAGCACTTACTTTACTGCACACACGAAAGAGGTGGTGCTTAGCCCACAAACCTGTGCCTGCGTGTTTAATTTGGCCGCATCACTTCACAGTTGCTCCCCACTTGCCACAGCACCCTACGACGCCATGCAGCCATACTGTGAGGCCTGTGTTTTAGGCCAGGTCTTTTGAAGTGGCCCTAGCGTAGACTTTGTCTAATCCTCTGCCACTACATTTTGTGATAGCAAGTTCCATAGTTTTACTGTGAATGGATGAAGAAGTGTTTCCTTTTGTCTCTGCTGAATCTTGCAACATTCGGCTTCATTGAATTCTAGTATTATGAGAGAGGAAGAGTAACTTCTCTCTGTTAATTTTCTCCATACTGTGTATAATCTTATATACTTCTATTATATCCACCGCTTAATTGCCTTTTTCCCCTTACCTAGAAAGTCCCAAATGCTGGAACCCAAATGTTGGAACCTCGGTTTTCGAGAGTCTCAAAAGCCGAACGATTTGGAAACTAAATGCTGAAAACCCACAAGTAATTGCTTCCATTTCTGAACGTGTCTCAGAAGTCTAACGGCTTCCGCTGTATGTTTTTCCATTTTTTTCAATGGATTTTGCCGACCACCCATTGATCCTCTGTTTTCGAATGTTTCGGAAGTCGAATGGTCTTCTGGAATGGATTACGTTCGAAAACTGAGGTTCCGCTGTAGTTGCCTCAGCCCCTTGATCATTTTGGTTTCTTGCGTGCTCCTCAGAGATGAAAACTGAAACCCAGCTGATTCCAAAAGGAGAAAGGAGGAGCCTTGTCTTTCTCTTTTCTCCACAACCTTTCCTTATCCATTCAGCCAATTTCTTCTCATGGGGCAGCTGCATCCCTGACCCTCCCCTCATACAGACCCAGCTCTTTGGAATGATAACCAAGCTGCCGAATGTGAGACATGCGTTGGGTTCTGTCCCACACAACACGGTGCATTGTAAACACACTGAGTCATGCCAGGATTCTCAGCTGTTGGGTTGCTGAATGTGGTGCCAGTGCCAAGGAAAAGGCTACCAACCTGGATTCTAACATATGTTATGGCCCTGGTCACACTCATGTAATCCCACAGGGTCAGGGCACTATCCGCTTGGCAAGATTTCTTTCGAATAATTGGCCTGCCAGCTTGAAGGGTTGTGCCATTTTCAACCTGTGTGGGTCACTCTTCAGTATTCTCTTTGTCCCTGATTTCTTTGCCTTTGAACTCTCTTTGGGGCCATGACAGGTGCCCAGCTTAACGTCTCAAACACAGAGGTTTTGCAAATTCTCTTGCACATTTTTTAAGTGTGTTTGCAATGAAAAAATGGCAAAGCCCCCTCAGGACTTTAAGGGAACTGCAGTCTTTACAAAAGGCTGGAACTCTTCTAGCGTGGTCAGTGAAACAACAACAACATTAATTTTGCCTCTTGACTGTTTTTCTACAACTCAAAATCCCCTCCAGCTTTCTTGCCACCTGAAGTGGAAAAGATATATACTTTCTGCTAAGTGGAGGAAAACAGCTTGTGTGTAGGAGAGGTTTTCTAAAGCAGAAAGTGGGTAAGGGTTAAATGCCTCCTCCCCTACCTTTTCTGTGCTCAGAGCAGCTGGTTTATTTATTAATTAAAATGTCAGGTGTCACAGAACCCTCTTTAAAACAGTAAGAGAATGGAAGGAAATGAATTACCCCTGATCTAATCAAAAGCTTATAATCACAAACCTTTAAAAAGTTCCCTAAAATCATGACACAGCCACAATCAGCTATAGGCCTCTGAGAACACACTGCGATTTGCAGAACGGTACATTAGTTTAAAACTGAAATTATTTAAAAGTTAAATGTAATTTAATAAACATCTGGTGCTTGTGTGTGGGGTGTGTGTGTGGAAACAAAACAAAAAAACAGGTGTGTATGAATCACTGTTTATGACTAATATATGTTGCAAATGAAGGAAGACACAAATAATAAAAAAGAAACAGCTACAGTCACAAGGATGCTCTTAGAAATTTTGGACAGTCAGCCTGGGAGCCAATAGTAATTGTCATTTGCCAGTAGTGTCTGAGCCCTGTCTGCTAAAAACTATTCTTTGCTCTGAATCTAGTGGAGTCTTTCTTTAGCTCAGCCTATGATGCAGGGCAATTATCAATTTTCAGGCATTCGAATGAATTAACACATGCCTTTTTTAGCATAGCTATAGCGCAAAGTAACCTTAAATTGGCATACATTTATTCAGAGGAGTTGTGATGGTACAAGTAGGCAGTATAAGTTGATGCACATTCCTTTCTGCCTTTCTCAGAAGCCCTTTGGAACTAATTCTACACCCGAGTACCAACAGACACAGTAATGGAAGTAGAGAAAATAAGCAGTCAATTTATAATCCATAGCACCCTCTAGTGTGAACAACATGTAGGAGTCATCCCAGTTATATACGTTCTGGTGCTTTGTTTTCATGTGTCATCATTTTTGCTTTTAAAAAATATGGCTAGGGACCTCAAAAGCTGCTGGAAGTAGACTTGGTATCTCTGGAGCTCTGAGAGGGCCTAATTCAAACAATAATAACTACAGATACAAGTTACATTACACTTCCTGCAAACCAAACTCTTCTGTTTACCGTCCTCATTTCTTCTCAACCTGGTGTCCTCCAGGTGTAATTGGACTACAATTAGCCAGTGATCAGGGATGATGGGAGCAGCAGTCCAATAATTTCTGGAAGGCGCTAGGTTGGAGAAGATTGATATACTTAAGCTAATTTTGACTGATTGATAAATCTATAGCTCCAGAACGAATAAAAGAAAACCTGAAGTAATATCTTTGAATGCAACACTCCTGAATAAACACATATTCAGAATTTATTGGGTCTGAAATGTATGAATAGACAGTTATGATTATTAATTATTACAGTTATTCATTGCTTACAGCAGGTATTTGGGATTTCCAGAGATATTTGGGAGCAAAATTGTCCACCTACCTTCCATAATGATTGAATTTAAACTATAGTACACTTTTAAATGATATTTAAATAAAGATTGGCCCACCTAAAACTGCCTTAGTTTCCTAAAGTAATATCCCAAAAGAAAAGAGAACATGTCTCAAGTTGCTGGGGGGAAAACGGATTTTATTTTCTGAGCAGCCTGCAGTAACCCAGAGCAGTAGCCATTAAGACAGCAGTAGCCTCCAGAATTCTGCTTCTGTGATTTGATTATTTTGTGCACTGTGCATAGAATGAACTAATAAACAAAAACTGTCACTAACCCTTAGGAGGAAAGACCACATTTAATATTTTCTTTTCTACCAAATTTGGGAATATTAAATACATTAATATGATTTACATTAGCATACCAGTGACTTCCAAAATAAGTTCCAGACTTATCAGACACCCAAATTTGAAAGGCACAGCAAGGTTGATTTCTGCTGATAATAGCCAGCTGTAGTTGCCTGTAGTTCTTATCAGAATGAGCAAAGCTGTAATAGCAGAGCCCTGAAAAGTCAACTATTGACTCTGGATATTAAGTAGAAGTACAAGCTATATTCAGCATAGAAAGAAGGGCGCTGATGTATTTTTAATCTTTGTTGGAAGCCACCCAGAGTGGCTGGGGAAACCCAGCCAGATGGGTGGGGTACAAACAATAAGTTGTTGTTGTTGTTGTTGTTGTTGTTGTTGTTGTTGTTGTTATTATTTCTGTGATGCATCCTTCAGGATTTCTGCCTGTAGTCTATTACCCATAGGCCAATTTTAATTGGCAATAAAAGTTGGCCAATCACACCTGATACATTGATGAGCATGGAATTTGCATTTTTTCCACTGGTCCGACATCTTCACTGAGGCATCCACTGCAATTTTAAGGTCTCATCTTGCAGTAAAATAGCTTTCACGAGGGTGTCTAGTTCAGTGAAGCTATGCAGCACCACTAACTTCCCAGAGTAGCTTGGATCCAGCTTATTCAAGTCAGAACTATGCCTTAATTAAATCTAATTTGAATTTGTTGCTTCACATTTGGGAGACTGTGTTCTTGTTAGGCCAGAGGTGTAAATGCATTCTTATAATAATCCTGCCGCTTTGGAAGTGAGAAGAACTATGACTGCTTCACAGTGAAAACGCTGATCGAGCGCCTTCCCAGTGTAGCAAAAGATGCTTATCTGGTAGCAAAGAAATCATAGCTTCCCTGAGTTTAATTTCAGGACCTCAACCTTGAGCCTGTGCACACCCTTCCCTTAATGTCAAAGAGCAGTATCCTGTGTGTGGCGTTCTCATGCTCTTGAAGCAAAGCTACAATGTTTGCATTAAGCACCCTTAATTTTCCCTGCAGCCACCATTAACCGATGGGATTCTGTAAAGAAGGCTGATTGCCGAAGAATTGATGCTTTTGAATTATGGTGCTGGAGGAGACTCTTGAGAGTCCCATGGACTGCAAGAAGATCAAACCTCTCCATTCTTATGGAAATCAGCCCTGAGTGCTCACTGGAAGGGCAGATCGTGAAGCTGAGGCTCCAATACTTTGGCCACCCAATGAGAAGAGAAGACTCCCTGGAAAAGACCCTGATGTTGGGAAAGATGGAGGGCACAAGGAAAAGGGGACGACAGAGGACGAGATGGTTGGATAGTGTTCTCGAAGCTACCAGCATGAGTCTGACCAAACTGCGGGAGGCAGTGGAAGACAGGAGTGCCTGGCGTGCTCTGCTCCATGGGGTCACAAAAAGTCGGACACGACTAAACAACTAAACAACAACAACAATTCTGTGTGTCCTCACAAGAGGGCAGCAGTGGCCTATTGAAATTAACTGAGGGCAATCATCGGTCTCTGTCCACATTCACTTCTCGTGAAAAATTCAGAGCCTAATCACACCAGCACTTTGTCACATCATGGCAACAGCTACATTGTGTTCAGACAGAACCTGAGAATTCAGTATTTGTATACTTAAGGGAAAGGATCATTACTTGGGGAAGGGAGCTCCGTTCAGAGGAAGATGACAGGATTTCCATCTCAAAAGTCCTAGGTTAAATCACTGTCGTCCCCTATTAAAGAAAAGCAAGCGATGCAAAAGATGGCAGAACCGGCCCGCCCTTGACATGAGTGAGGCAGCTGCCTTGGGGGGCAGAAACGCAAGAGGCAGTGCTCCTGGGGGGTCTCCCAGCCAGACTGCTGCCACCAGAGAAGCAGCTGTCAGTGCTGCAGTTGACCAGCGGCACATTTTCATTTCACCTCAGGTGGTGAAAATGGAGTACACCACTCCTGAAAGAGGAGTTGGACAAATGATCAAGATTTCCCCGATGATGATGATGACGACGACGACGATGATATATTATTTATACCCCACCCATCCAGCTGAGTTACTGCATTCAGAGCATTTTAATTTAGAAAAAAAGGTATGGTAAATAAGAGGGGACATGGTAGAGAGGTATATAAGTTTATGTGGATATGGAACAGTTTTTATCTCTCTTTTTTATCCCTCTTTTTTATCCCTCTTTTTTATCCCTTTTTATGGAACAGACTCCCTTGAGAAATGTGGACTCTCCTTCATTTAGGGTTGTCATATTTCAAAAAGTGAAAATCCGGACACAAATGTTGTTGAGGTGTTTTTTTCTTCTCCCCCCCTTTTTGTAAAGTGAGGTTTTAGAGCTATTTTTAAGGAAATTCGCCAAAATCCATATGTCCAGATTTTCCTGGATAATTTCCACCTGGACACTGCTTCCAACTGTGCTATTCCAGCTATGTCTGGGAAATTCTGGACATATGGCAACCTCAATGGAAGTTTTAAAGCAGAGGTTGGATAGCCAACTGTCATGAATGCTTGAGTTTAGATTCTTGGTTCATAGTTAAACTGTGGAGGTTGCCCCTACAAGATGTACTGACGGTTCACCGATTTCTATGGCTTTAAAAGAGGATTAGACAAATTCCTGCGGGAGATGGCAATCATTGACTATGTTCTACCTCCCCTGTTGGAGGTAGTATGCCTTTTAATATACCTTTGCAAGTGGGTAAAGTGCACTCAGGTCCAGCTTGCAGGCCTCCCATAGGCTTTGCTAGGCCAGGATGAGAAGGTAAAAGGTAAAGGACCCCTGGATGGTTAAGTCCAGTCAAAGGTGACTATGGGGTTGTGGCGCTCATCTTGCTTTCCGACCAAAGGAGCCGGTGTTTGTACACCGACAGTTTTCTGGGTCATGTGGCCAGCATAACTAAACCACTTCTGATGCAACAGAACACTATGACGGAAACCAGTAGGCATAGAAACACTGTTTACCTTCCCACTGCAGTGGTACCTATTTATCTACTTGCACTGGCATGCTTTCCAACTTCTAGGTTGGCAGGAGCTGGGACAGAGCAAGGGGAGCTCACTCCGTCATGGGGATTTGAATCGCCAACTTTCTGATTGGCAAGCCCAAGAAGCTCAATGATCTTTTAGACCACAGCAACACCCACATCCCTCCAGGATGAGAACGTGATGCTGGACTAGATGATCCTTTGGCCTGATCTATCAGGCTGTTCTTATGATACTAAGCATTCTTCAGGTATTCAGGATCAGGACAAAAAGTGAGCATGTCAGGATCAGCTGGAGGTGACCAAATATACCTGTTTTGGACTTTCAAAAGTTGAAGAAGAGTTTGGATTTGATATCCCGCTTTATCACTACCCGAAGAAGTCTCAAAGCGGCTAACATTCTCGTTTCCCTTCTTCTCCTCATTCTGTGAGGTGAGTGAGGCTGAGAGACTTCAGAGAAGTGTGACCGGCCCAAGGTCACCCAGCAGCTGCATGTGGAGGAGCGGGGAATCGAACCTGGTTCACCAAATTATGAGTCCACTGCTCTTAACCACTACAAGTCAACCCAGGAACCCATGTTGGTGTACCACATACAGTGTGTTTAAAATATTGTTACCCTGTTCTTTAGCTGGAGAAAGGCTCCCAAGAGTGTCTTACAATTCCTGTCCATAGGTTTACAATCTAACTGACATGACATTAAAGGATTGGGAGGGAGCGCGGGGGGGAGGGGGGACTCATGCACTAGTTCTTAAATGACAGAGTTCTTGCAATGACCAGCTGGAATGGAAAAGGTTCAGGCAGAGGAGGAGCCACAAGCTACAGGAGAGTCAGGGTTCTGTAGTCCCATCTCTCCTTTCTCCTAACATATTACTTGCTTTTGGAGACGGACAAGTCTTCCAATGAAACATGTTGATATTCTGTCCTGATTGTTGACTCCTAGGTTTGCTCCCGCACAGGTGGAGTTCTAAAAACAGCACCTCTCATGGCCCTGTTTACTGGCTGCATGATCCACAGGGTCCTTTTGCCCAGGGCCCAAGACACAGCTGGTCACTTCTGATCCATTTGGTTAATTGTTTCATTGAAGAAACTGCTGATGGAGACAGACATTTTTGGCAAGCGAAACAACTCTCAAGGTGGTATTTTAGGGCTGCATTTGGAAATTTGTGCTCAGCTTGTTTCAGGGAATTTGACTTGACCTCCCACTTCTACGGAAGGTAAGGATTTAGACAAAAATAGGCAAGTTTCCATTCCCTTCTGCCCTCTACCCCCTTAATCTTTCTAGGAGGGCAAAACCTCCCAGCTGCATTGCTTATTTTCCAATATATCTAATCAGAATGATTGACTCAGATGACAAGAGCTAAGGCTGCGTTCCTAAGGTCTTGTACTATTTTGAGCAAGTGTACTTGGGGCCAGGTTGTCACGAGGAACGATAGCCTTGCAAAAGGTCGGACGGCCCTCCTGCTAATCTCTCCTTTTGAATGAGGGGTTGATGAGGGCAGGGGGGCGCATCAGAAATGGGTTACTCTCAAGACAAAACCTGGAAAAAAAATGCTTGCCATTTTGTTGGTGGCAACAAATCAAGGCAGAATCTCAAGATGCTCTGCATTCTGCCTTAAGACGAGTGCATTTTGCTTCCTGGGTGAGATCCTGCTTTTCAGGGTCCAGCTAGTGTGTTATGGGATTGACTGGCCCTATGAATGCTTACTCCAAAGTTAGTTCCACTCTGTTCAGTGGGGCTTATCAAAGTGTGCACAGGATTGTAGCCTGAGTTCAGACTCCACTGAATTTCAGAAAGTTTGGAGGCCATTTTTTACAGGTGAATTATGGGCCATAGTCTGAATATTCAAACCAGCTTGCTGATTTGATTAAGTGGATACAGTGAAGTTTTATATTGCAATATGAATGGCTCTTGTTGTACCAGTTTGTAAAGGTAAACGTAAAGGGACCCCTGACCGTCAAGTCCAGTCGCAGACAACTCTGGGGTTGCGGTGCTCATCTCGCTTTACTGGCCGAGGGAGCTGGCATACAGCTTCCGGGTCATGTAGCCAGCATGACTAAGCCGCTTCTGGTGAAACCAGAGCAGCGCACTGAAACACTGTTTACCTTCCCGCTGGAGCGGTACCTATTTATCTACTTGCACATTGACATGCTTTCGAACTGCTAGGTTGGCAGGGGCAGGGACCGAGCAACGAGAGCTCACCCCATCGCGGGGATTCAAACTGCGACCTTCTGATCGGCAAGCCCTAGGCTCTGTGGTTTAACCCACAGCACCACCCGCGTCCCTATTTACCTTGGGACTGAAAAAGAAAAGGTTTGCAATAAGGGTGTGGGGAGAGAGAGCAATATCAGTGGCCAGCTGAGGCCAAGACCTGATTTTTGGACAGAGCAGACACCTAACAAGCATCTGGAGAGAGAAAATCTAACTTCTTTTGCTATCATGGCTGCATCTTTTTTTATATCCATCCTGGGAAGCCTCCAGAAATAGAATCCTTTGTCAGAAAAGCAGTTGTTCTGGAGGGCATTGGTGTCCTCCTTTTGCAGCTCATCTCCCCTCCATCTGCAGCGGATGAAGCCATCTCTTTCTTCTCTCAACCTGGGAGACCTTGCCAACTTCATTCAAGCACAGATTTGGTTTGGAACAAAACTGCCTTTCAAGAGTCCCTGGGGGGAAAACAGGTCAGCATCCACTACGTATCTGCTCCTGCTCACGTCTCACCAAAGGGTCCCACATCAGCTACCATAATTCCTTTTGGAGGATTATAATAGGGGGGGAAACCCACCCTCTTTGCTCTGAACGCACACACAAATATCTCCATTTTCTAGAGGATGCCCACATGCTGCTGCTGCTGCTGTGTGTTCTTGCAGCCAGAAATACAACATCTGAACTGGGACATGCAGATCAGAGTACATTGGAAGAATTTCAGTGAATGTCTCAGTAAGTCTATAGCTTAGGGATGAGCAGATCTGTCAATTCCAGTTTCTCATTTTCTCAGCCTTAAGTTCTGTTCTCCACATTCCTGCATCAGTTTGGGACCTGCCCCCTAAAGTCATAAAATTAGCATTTTTAAGTGATTTCCCCCTAATATACACATTTTTCTATCAAATTTTGCTTAATAGACACATTTTTACAAGCCAGCTTCTCCTAATATGATGCATTTTATGCTATCTTCACCAATATATGCCTTTAAAAACACACTTTACCTAAGTATATGCAATTTTTAGTATATGATTTGGCTGAGGAACTGAATTTCAAAATTGGGAGGATGTGAATTTTGAAGGACGCCTTTGTTTCAGTTTGGGTTTTGTTTCGGAAAGTTTGAATTAGGTAAGTTCCCCTTTAAATGAGACCTTTTAAATGAAATATTTCGTTGATTTTGCAAGCACCAGTATGATAAAGCCAACATTTATAAAACAAGCAAATGTAGGTTTCATGTGAGTTATTATTGCAGGTTTGGCTTGGAAAGGAATAGCAGGTGTGAGAATCAGGTATGCGTACGTGCAGGACAATAATCTGATATAATCTCCCGGAACCAAGCCTGGGTACCTGAAGGTCATAAACCCTCAGGAGAAAGACAGATAAAGGTTAAGAATGGGAAACACACTGTATCAAACTGGCCAGACTGGGCTTGACCTTTGTGCACCATAAATTAACCTCTCCATAAGGGCAAGATGCCAAATATGTCTGTACCGGTTACTGAGTGAAAAATCAGAGGACGTTTTCTTGCCTCCCACAGTCATCGATCTGACTGCCACTAAGAGAAATATAATAAGGTCTTTATGAAGCAGTTTTGGCAAGTGAAAATTGAAAGACGTGCTGAAGGGGGTGGTTTGGGGGCCACCTGATTAGTTAATTGAGAAATGCAGCTAAAGACTAAGAAGTGCTAGATGCATAAGGACAAAACCACCACATGTGGAGGGATGAACCTGACCCAGCACATCCACAGCACTCAGACAATGAAGAAAAATGGATAAAACTCAGTTTTACTGAAGTGAAGTACCATCAGTGAATCATTTTCAAGAGGCTTCTCTCACCATGGCTGATATTACCTTATGGGGGGGGCATATGTTCAAAGGGATCCCCCCCAGGTCTGATTTTCAAACATTTTGCAGTCCTTGGAAACTACCACATTTTGCATTGCGTCTGATATCGTTCTGACACTGGGTCCTTTTCTAAGTCTGGTGTATTGTCCACCTTCATTTTCAAATGCTGTCAGAGGCCTGGGGAAATTTGAAGTCAGTTAGATCTAGCCAGTGGTTTTTTCCCCCCTTTCTGAATCAAGAACTGTATAATGCTTAGCAGTCATTTCAGGAACCCCTGCCTGAAACAAGTCTCCAGATCTCTCCACTCCAGCCTTCTCCTGTGTGCCGAATTGATTATCACATTCCAGGAGAGACAACCCAGGACGGTCTAGAAAAGAGTGCAAAAGAGAGGAAAAGGAAGCCAAGCTCCCCCGCCCCCTCCACCACATCTGCAGTGCAGTAGAAAGAAAGGGCTTATTTAGGCTCCAGAAGCACCTGAAGTGAAAGGGAACCAAGAGAAGAATCCTCCAGCGAAGGCCAGGATACCTCTGCACTGCATTTAATAATTGGGAGAAGTTATTTAAGTTGGCAAGCCTTCTGGTGCCATCTAAGTTGAGGGTTCCCAAGCTCCCTTCTTTAGATTTCATATACAGGACCATCCTGGTCACCCTCCCTATCTTCCCACTGTTAGAAAAACCATCAGTGTACTGTAGCCAAATTTGCAATTGGGAGGAGGGGGGGACAAGGGAGGTCCTGAGTCCCAGTGGCACAATCCTAAACACATTTCCTCAGAAGGAAAGAGTTCCAAGTAAGTATGCTCAGAATCAAAGCTTCAACAGACTCTGACACTGGCTATCCAGTTCCTTTGTGGCTGAGTGAGGATTTGAGCCCAGATCTACTCACAAGCCTGCGTTTTAACTGCACCACCAACTGGCTCTCCAGGGTCTCATGGCTTGTGGGCATCAGAGGACTCTAAGCCACTGCACTGCAGAGCTGAAGGGCAGCACACTCTGGCCTCTGCCACCAGCTAGGGGACGAAGAACCACTGTGAGGCTCACTGCTTCCTCTGCTGCCCAGGAAGAACATTGTGGCAAGTGGAAGACCAACCTGCCATCATCTATTGGCAAGAGCTGCAGGGAGCTTGCTGGAGGCGGGGGGAACTACTCTGCTCCAACTGCTGGTTGTCCTGGGGCTTCACAAGCAAGATGGGTGGAATGAGGACATTCTGGCCCCATCTATTAGCCAAAGGCAAAGGAGCCACCAGCTGCTCTTCAGACGAGAACACCAGCAAGGGAAGATCAGCTTGGTTAAAACTGGATTGAAATACTTTAACTCAGCACTTTGCTCCGGTCCTGAAGATCTTTTATCTTTTCCCTCTGCTCTCCTTTCCATGAGGCCATGAAGCAAATTACAGAAAAATATAAAATATAGTCAGTAATTAAATAATAATAATCGGAGTACTTTGCATGAAAGAGAGCTTTCATTTCCCTATACATATTCTTCCCTTGTAATTATCAACAAATCACAGAGATTGACTTAACCTTTCGTGATATTTTTCTTTCCAAGGGATTGCGTCACCCCTACCTCTCTTTCCCAGGGAAATCTGTTCCATTTCAGGCTGAAATTCAGAGAGCCCAGGACCCCTATTGCATCTAAGCCTTGAGGTCACCAGATCACTGGTTTGCTGTTTTACACTCTTCCACATCTAAGAGTGCACAGGGGAGAGAAAAGGCTGAGGGAATTGATCTTATTTATTCTATCAGCTGTGACATACTAATGTTTTTGATGGAAACGTTTGGCCCGCTCCTGCCCTGCGCCAAACATTAGATTTGTTATAAATGGTATTAGGAATTACTCTTGGAATGTTTCCCAGGTTGATAAAATTAATAATGTGAACTCTTTCCAGTGATGGCTGAGATAAAATGAAATAAAATAAAGACTCTGTGAGTGGATGCAATACAGTGAATTGAAATCAGGAGGATTCTATATAAATTCATCTCAGGCAGAAAATGCTGACTTCTGCAGGAGTTTCTTTCCCAGTAAATACACTAATCTGATTCAGGGCTTCAGAGTTCACTGCTCAAGGATTGTGGGGAGGGGAAGGAAATACCGTAATGAGTGGGGGAAGGAAATAATGTTTTGCTGTAGGCAAATCAAACAGAACAAACTTGCCCCTAGCTGATTCTGGAAAGGGCAATGCCAAGGGTACTACAATTTCTGGCACTTTGGAACCTCACCTGTTTTGCATTAATTTGGCAGATGTTTCAGTGCCTGCTTACAAAGTCTCTTTAATCTTTTCCTCCAGTTGCAGTTACGTGACTAGCACCAGTATTTATGCAAGCCTTCCCAACAGAGTTGCCTCCTTTTTTCTGGTGGGCAGAAATAAAATAAGTGGCATCACATCATCTGCTTGCTCTGCACCTGGTTTAATTATTTTCCAGGCAGGTATTAAATGCAATAGCATCCTCTGTCTGCTCATGCCCTGCTTTGACTCCCAGGGTGCAGACTCAGAGGTGTGAAGGCACCTTCCCCTGACATGAACTACAAGAGGTCTCAGGCCCAGACCCAGGTCCCCAAAAGAAAACAACAGAGAACAAGTGGAGATCAGCCACTGCTCTAGTGAGAAGTAGGTCAGAACCCATGAAAATCCTCTAACCTTTCCTTATGGAATAGAAACATCCATAATCAGTATGCAAGGTGATGAGCTATCTCTGCATTCATAATAGCTCTGCTGCAGTGTGACATCCTTGCCTCACAAAGGCCTATTATGCACCTTCCTTATTGCATCTTGTTTGTGTTCGGCGCCGTGTCAAGTTCATGTCAATCATTTATTTTGCAAAACATTATCGCATCACCGAACCAAATGTTTATTCAACTGCTGTAGTTCCCATCTTAATTTAGCATTTCAGTCACAGAGAAAAGAAGCTTCCAAACAGGAGCATTGGGAAAGATTTTGCATGTGCAGAAGTGAGAGATCTGGTCTCTTTCCCTACTAGTATCATCAGCTGCCTTCTTACCAGTAATTTCTTTTGGTGCATGGAACTCAAAATTCTCTCCATCAAGGTCCGCTTGCCATTTGCAGAGGCAAGCGTGTATCCCCAGGAACAACCTTTTGGCTGCTACATAACATCTTTTGTTAATCCAACTTGGAGCAGACTCATGTTTTATCACACAATTTACCATGAATTGCAAAGCAATTAATTTGCTTTACTTCCATTCTTAAGAACTTCCTAAGATTTATTTTTTTAAAAAAAGAATTTGTTACTGCTCCAAATCCCAGAATGGGGGTTGCCCACTCCATTAGACTGAGGCTGAGGATTGAGGAATGCATTCTATGACAAATCAGCTTCTCTCCGAAGAAGAGCAGGAGGGGGAAGTCACCCCCCCCAATGTCCACAGCATGTTCAGAAGCAGAGAGAGAGACAGAAGCTGAACAGCGTAGACAGGAGTTATCCAGCTACAAGATAGGAACAAGGGAAACAGAAGGGAGGGAACAGATAGCTGAGATGTCATTTGAGAGTGTGGGGGACCCCCCTCCCCATGGACTAGAAGGTCTGAATCTATCAGAGAGCAAAGGAAGCAGAGAGAAGAAGGAACTTCCCACTGGCATCTTGGATGTGGTGGAAGGTGGAAGATTTATAGCAGCCAATTGCCCTCATTCTGGAGACCTGTATATTTGTGCTTGCAACATGATGCCGTAATAAAAGGACTATAAATTATAAACTGCTCGTTAATTCTTATTTGTGAAATTACCGAAGAGAGAGGAGGACCAGTGGCGTAGCGTGGGGGGTGCAGGGGGGGCCGGCCGCACCGGGCACAACATCTGGGGGTTAGGGAAATCCACGGGTTAGGGGGCGCAAATCCACGGGTTAGGGGGCGCAAATTACTTGCCTTGTCCCGGGTGCTGATAACCCATGCTACGCCACTGAGGAGGACTCTCCATGCCTGACAATATGGCTTATTTGCACATATATACAACCTGATATTATAACAACAACAACAACAACAACAATTATTTATTATTTATACCCCACCCATCTGGCTGAGTTTTCCCAGCCACTCTACAGAGTATTCACATCCCCAAAAGGTTCTGTTCCTCCCATTGCTGCAGCCTCCGCTTCCTAGAGACTCCACATGTCATGTCTGACCCTCTCTGCAGCATAAAACAGACTGCCCACCTCCTTCTTCTGCCCCCTCCTCTAGCTTGCATAAGTGACACTTTTTTCCTGTTCGCTTATTTTGTTGTCCACTGTAATCTTGGAAACTTTCCCCTCCCGACTCTGGGATTGTCTCTTGCTAATTACCCAGAGCTCAGGGTAGGGTCTCTCCCACCACCCCTGTGTTAAAGAATGTATGTTGCCTTGTGATGATGATGGATTTCACTGATGGGTTAATGGCGGGCCATCATTTATTCTCTCAACCACTCTGCCATTAGGGCTGCTTAGGACATGGAAAGCTGAGTCCAGCTATTAAGGGTCTGACATCCCATTTTGACTCTCCAAGCATTGAATAATTCAAACTTTTATTGGACCCAGGAGTTTAGGGGGCATCTGGCTCCCCACAAACCCATAACAATACTTTGGCTCTTCTGCCCTCTGGCCACATGGCCACGAACCCTCTGCCCCATTCACACTGGTCATTTCTCTCACAGGAGATTGTTGTGAGGCTTGGGAAGGAGTAAGTGCCACATATGCTTTCCTTGGAGGAAAGGTGAGATAAAAGTGCAGTAAAATATACCAATAAGGTGAATGTCCTCCTCTTGGAACATTAGCATCAACCTTGGAAGAAGTCAAACTTCAAGTGGACCTACTCCAGAGTCTCCCGCTCTGGACAGACCTATCAGTTGCCCTTCAGATCTCCTCTGTGTCATAGTAGTAATAATAACAAAACAAAACAAAAACTACGAACAGCCCAACAGCTGGTGTCCAGACAGTATCCGGCTGTTCAAAATAACCTCTCATTGTTGTGCTGTGTGTTTCTCACTTATGTGTTGTATCCACCAGCTGGATTTCACCTAATGCACCGAATTTCCTGAAGCCGCCTTTACAAAGTAGCTGCCTTTCATATGATGGATAGGGTACCGAATTCTAATTGAGGTCCTGAAGGATTTCTGTAATGTATATACAGTAATACATGATGACTACCGCAGTAATGGACTGTGTCTACATCTCTGTCGTTATTGTAGTAATGCAATGCCAAAGTTACATTCAATCAGTGAACAGAAGGATATGACAGACCTTCCCATTTTGTTTCAGGAAATCGCAATGCAGCCATTGCTTTTTAAATTTAATTTATTCATTGCCCTTCATATACATTGCAAGGTGATTTACAGCCATACAACCATACAACTAAAACTAAGTTTAAAAAACACATGCACAAACACAAACCAAAGCAGACATCTTCTTCTTTTTTTTACTCCAGCTGGGGAAGCTTGTCGAAACAAGAATGTATTCAATTGTTTCCAGAAACTACAAATAGGGGGCACCTGTCGTATCTCAACAGGAATGCTGTTCTACAAAATAGAACTTTGGCAGACGTATGTTATCATAGTATACCATCAGTTTATATGAAGCTTTACTGTAAGCAAACCTAAGTCCTCAAAGGCACCAGAAATTCAGGGGGTGGGTGGGGGTGGCAAAGGACACACAGAAGTGGAAGAAACTGGGAAGTCAATGATACCAAGGGGTGAACCAGCTTTTGTGCACATTCACCTTTGTTTTCTTTGACTCTCCCTTCCCTTCCTCCTCTCACTAAAAATTTAGACTGAAAAATCTTTGGAGCACGGAACTGCCTTTTGCTGAACTTTGTGGCTACCAGTCACAATGGCTCTCTTCTACCTCCGTTGTGAGAGGCATACAACCCAAGACAGGCAGAGGCAGTATGTCTCTGAATGCCAGTTACTGGAACCACAAGTGAGGGGAGTTCTGTTGTGCTCAGATCCTTCTTGTAGTCTTCCCACAGTCATCTGGTTGGCCACGGTAACAACAGGAGGCTGGAGTAGATGGACCAATGGCTTGATCCAGCAGAATGTTCTTCTTACATTCTGCCAAACACCACATACTTTTACATATAAATGTAAAACCATGGATGGAGAGCCTGCAACCCTCCAAGTGTTACTGAACTACGATTCCAGCAGAGGTGCATTCCAGCAACAACTGGGGGGCCACAGGTTCCCCATACCTCCTGTTCATAGCCATGAATATTGAATGTGTTTGCTTCCATCTGTTTTGGATTCTTTTTAGCTGGAGGTGAGATTTCTGTTTGCACCTGTAAAATGAAAATGGCAGTGGTTGTGTGGATGAATGTAGGAAAGTACTTTGAACTTTCAACCTCCTTAATGACAGACATCTTGCATGAACATTAGCTGTTTGCAGACTTCCCATAGGCATCTGATTGACCACAGGGAGAACAGGGTGCTGAACTGCAAGTCTTTGGTTAGATCCAGGAAAGCTGGAGAAAATTTTAGACGTTAGTGAAGCATCCTTAGAAGCTCTACAGCAGCCTTTCTCAACCTGTGGGTCCTCAGATGTTGTTGTCCAACAATGTCTGGGGACCCACAGGTTGAGAACTGCTGCTCTACAGAGTAGGTGCCCCACTCTCCCTTTCATGTGCTTTTGGATACTTGGCAGTAAGTGTGCTGGTCCCGGGGGCTAAGCGAGAGGCGAGGTCCGAGTCCAGTCTGAGGTCAATGGTGCAGTATGGAGGCTGTCCGTCAAAGCTGTAAGGAGTCCAAGGCAGGGAGTTGGGTGGGGCCAGGAACTCTGGCAGAAGAGCAGGACAGGGTACAGGCAAGAACAGGCTAGCAACAACGTTGCTCCCGCAACCTGGGACTGGGGCTGACTGGCTTTTATCTGCCCTGAGGCATAGGACGGCCCCGGTCCACAGATGACTCGCCTCTCCTGGCCTGGAGGCGAGCACTCCTCCTGCAGGAACTTAGTTCCCTCCGCCTCTCTGCCTGGAGCCTCTGCAGCTCAGGAGAGGCTGGAGGGTTACCAGACCCAGAGGCAACCTCCTCTTCCCCTGATGGGGCTGAGAGTGGAGCACCTGCAGGCAATGGGTCTTCCATCCCCACAGGGGCCAGAGCAGACTCAGCTGGTGCCGGCATCTGAGGATCCAGCACAGGTGAGGACCCTTCAGGTTCAGGCCCCAGCCCCGGCTCAGCTGGTTCTGGAAGCGGGGACTCCTGTGCAGGCTGGGATTCCTCAGGTTCAGCCTCTGAGTCCGAATCGCAGGCCATCACAGTAAGAATCTGTCAATTTCAATTTCTAGCTTGGTCGCCATCAGCAACTAGAAATTCCACACAAGCATGGTGGAAGAGAGAAAACAAGTGGGTGCTAGAAGAGGGGAAGCCTCTCTGCTCTCCCAAAAGAGAAAAGCAGCTCCCTATCGATCTTCTGCCAACCTCCAAGAAGCTAGTAAAAAACAAACACACACACACACACCAGACAGGTAACTTTTGAGGGCTGATTTACAAGGCTGCCTTATCTGTTCGGCCACATACCTTGCTGGTACAGTGATAAGGACCAAGAAGGGACAAGGATTCTATGCCATTCACAGCTTTTCTTAATGGCCATAACATAGCCATCCCTTTCCACAACAGACCACGTGAAGAGGTGTGGATTGCACCACCTTCTTACATGCGTGACAGAAGAAGACAATTTTCAGGGTGCCCCTAAAATAGATGCAGTAAATAAAGTGGCACTTGGCAGAACATCCCCATCATAACTAACACCTCATTTCACATTACCATCCTGTCATTTATGAATAATCATATAGTATATTTTTAAAAAATCTAATTTGTGTGAAGAATGATGATACAGGGAACCAAGATGTTAGCTGAAGAGTGATGACAGGTGCATTTTATTGCAAGCAAAGTAGCCAAGCTTGATTGCAGCAGACTGATGGTGCAAACTCAGCAAGGGAAGAGCACAAATTAGTCCAGACTCCCCTTACGTGCCAGAGATGTGGCAAGGATCAAAGAAACTTAGTTGAGGAGCCTCAGGGATAAGGCCAGGGCGGTCTGAGAATGAATGGAAGTACAAGGTTGCTCCAACAATTGGCTTTGCCTGTCCGGCACGCTTTGGAACAGAGGTGAGGGAGGTCTCTCTGGGTCATGTGACTTGTGCAGGAACATGGCCCTGAAAGACGCACCTCCTGGTTTTCTCTCAAAACATGTTGGAGGTTATGCCTGTCCTATCAAGCCATGTGCTCTTACTGAGGGATCTGGGTCTGCTCCTGCTCCTGCCTCTTGATGTGCTGCCATTGCTTCAGAGACAATGCCTGGCTTTCTGCTTTGCCTGGTGGAAAAGAAGTCTCCTTGGCATTGCCCTGATCTCCTCACCCTGAGCCAAGGCAGGAGGACCGGAAAAGCTTCTCAATGAAGTCTCAATTCCAAATTGGGGGCTTGAGTGGGAAGGTTCTGATCTGTGGTCTTTTCCACTTCCTTTATATCCTCATCAAAGTCATGGGAGGACACTGATCTGTCAGTGATTTCCCTTAGTTCTCTGCCTTCTGATGTTAACTAGATTCAGCTTGTATCGAGCTTTACTGTATCTTCATAACTCACATTTTTTATGCTGTGAACTGCCCTGAGATCTTTGGATGAAGGGAGATATATAAATATAATACATAAAGTAAATAAATAAAAATAATAAATATTTTGACATTTTCCATCGGGATGTTCTACATCGGGGTCAGCAACCTTTTTCAGCCATGGGCCAGTCCTTCAGACCATGTGGTGGGCTGGACTATATTTTGAGGGGGGAAATGAACAAATTCCTATGCCCCACAAATAACCCAGAGATGCATTTTCAATAAAAGTACACATTCTACTCATGTAAAAACACACTGATTCCCAGACCGTCTACGGGCTAGATTGAGAAGGCGATTGCGCCGCATCCGGCCCCTGGGCTTTAGGTTGCCTACCCCTGTTCTACATCTTTTGAAATCAGTTTAAATTATGATTATTTTATTATTTTGAAATGTTTTAAAATGTGATTTTATTTTATTTTAAATTCTATTGTTTCAACTTTTTGATGTTTGCCTCCCTGGGCTCCTTTTGGGTGGAAGGGCAGGATAAAGATTTAATTTATGGGGACCTGTTTCTTAATTGTTGCCATTTAGTTGGTAATGCTGCTGTTAATGATCCACGCTAGATCAGACGTCAACTTGCCAGTAGGTCTACCAGCTTCATTCCAATGGAGTAGAGCATCAGCAGAAGTCCTCAGCACAGTCACAAGTGGATGTCAAGGTAGTCATTTCTTCAGATACCTCTGAGTCCACTTTTTGCAAGCAGAAGCAAGAGGAGTCTTCTCACTGGCATGGAGATAAATCTTCCCAGGGAACTCAGCTCTGAAATATTTTTTTTTAGCAGCAGACCGAGTCTTGGAATGGGTGAAACATTAATAGGTAAAAGTGTCTCTGAACATGTGCAGCGATCCTTTTCTCTGGCACTGAGTAGATGGAACCTGTTCTGCCATAGCAAGGGCTAAAGAGAAGAGCCCTCTCGATTTTTGAATTAAGCATTTTGCAGCGACAGTGGCTGACTTCTTAGCAAAGGCTGACTTCAGTTCTCTGGGATATGGAAGCAAGAGAAGCTCTCCGATGTGGCTCTGTCTGGTGCAACATTCTGTTGCAGTTCAGCGAGCCAGACCCCACCCTCCACCCTGATACACAAACACACATGCACAAAACAGGCCACTACCTCTTTAAAATATTGCAGGCACAGCCGGTGCAGTGTGCTGGACCATGTGATAGCTTGAAAGGCGGTTAGAAGCTGCAGGAGAGGAGACTTGGGGATGAGAGCTGCCTGCCTGCCTGCATCAGAGTTAAGAATACACTGCAGTGAATCAAGTGCTCCTTCCAACCGGGGGAGTAAAAGTTCATGCCGTAGGGAGAGCAGGGCAGGTTTCATTCATCTGCAGGATGCCAGGAGCCACGGGGATCTAACAGAGCCATCCGAGAGCAGAATGGTACCTACGCTCCCACAGCCTGCCTGCCCTGGGTGTGAAGTCTTCACTTGGAGGAGGAAACAGTAACACACACTGGAATCTGTGTAGGAGAAAGTGAGTCTGAATCTTGTACTTCCTTGCAGGTTTGGGTCTCTCTCTCTCTTTGACCACAGTGTGCAGGGTTATTTCTGCTATGTGTTTATTGAAGCGGTGGGGTTTAATCTAGAGGCAGGGAAATGTTCAAGAGCAGCAGAGGGAGGCGTATCATTTGAAGGGGAAATCATGGTGAGGAAGGGCTGCCTTTGTTACAGAAATCAGGTCTAAGCATGACAACTATTTGCCTGGAATCTGCTGTACATTTTGGATTCGGGGGTGGGTAGTTCGGAGAGAGTAAGAAATTCCAGGAGGAGAGAAAAGTGAGATTAAAGGGGAGGGAAGGGGCTGGAGATAGTCAGAGGTCAGAGGGGTGAGTGTCAGGAAAATGTATGGATATAGAGAGCAGGACGTTATTTCTCAAGTAAGCTTCTCCTCTGCTCCACAGAGATTTCACATGCCACTGTCCCTTGAAATGCTACCAATTTGTTCTTTCCAAATGAAATCTATGTTCTCCCGAAAAAAATCAAAACAGAAAGGTGTAAACAAAAGAGAGAGAGAGTATTGTGGCATTTTAGAGACAAACTGCTATTATTATTATTATTATTATTATTATTATTATTATTATTATTACTACTGCTACTGCTTGAGCTTTTGCTAGGCTTTCTATACAAGTAATTGTTTCTCTGGAACAATGGGAATGACTTGCTGCATTCGTAGCACTATAGTCCTGATCCAGGACTGATAGCATTGTAACTGTAAAAGCATAATGAGAGAAGGAGCAGTGGAAGCAAGGATTGTCTCCCTGCAGGAAGAAAAAGCACAGTTCAAAAAGTACTCTGGATATATACGTGTGTGGTGGGAAGGGTGTTGTTTTTCATGCTGCTATCCAACAGGAACCCTTGACTGTCGCACCAAAGCATGCAAACACCTATCACAAGATTGCTTGTCACACCTCTTTGTGTGAAGGCTTTTCTGGGGACAGGTTGAAGTACCATAGGAACATGCTAACTCAGTTTAATCAGAGACCATGATGGGGCTCCAAAACTGAACTTGTGTACTTTCACCAGTACCCATTTGTCCGCACAATAAATCTGCAGTTGCTTCCCATCTGTGGCGTGCAATTTGCATGTCTTCCCTCAAGATAGCACTCATATTGCAGAGTTGGCACCTTTTCCAAACATTCACACCTTATGAGTGAAACATTGTTTAGCCAGGGACAGGTGGTAAATCCCTTGGATTGTGCTTTAGTTGCTGCTGTGGTTGATGTGTGGAATGTGGTTGCACAAGTCCACCTATTGAATATTTGTCTGTGAAGTGATTACTGCAAGTACACCTCCACCCTATTCTTGACTCTTTTGTGAAACTCTGATTCTGTTATCCAGATAGGATAGGCTGTCCCATTTCTCCAACTTCTGTCTGGAAGTGCACATCTTACTATTTTTTTAAGTTTTAAGGGGTATTATTATTATTATCTTTCTATACCGTATTTGCATAAGGATGCCGTGATGCTGTAGTTCACATGGCTGCCAACAGATGGTGCTGTGAGTTCCAGAGTTATAAGAGAACAGCACCGCTACTGGAAGCCTTTCTCTTTCCCAGTGGCCACCATCACCTGGGGCAAAACAAAGCAGAGAAACCTTTCTCCTCTTTGTCCCACTGCTGCCACTTCCACTACTGTTGAGGAGAAAAGCTTCTTTCTCGGCTGCCATTGAGCACAAGAAAGAAGACCTTTTTCAAAATTCAAGCTTCCTTCTCAGGCAATGAAGTCTAAGGAGAAGGGGTGATTGGTAGGGTGGAGTGGGGCTGGCTAGTGAGCTGAAATAAAGCAAGCAGCCCCTAGTTAAAGAAATTTATAGGTTGCTTCGCAGCATAAAGTCATCAAAAGGTGTACAAGATAAAATCAGAATAAAACACAGCAACAGAAGCTCTAAAAACAACAAAATCAATGCAACAAACTTGCAAAACAATAAAACCACCACTACAAACTCCAAAAACAGCAAAACCATTTTTCAGTGAGCCCCTAAATATCATGATACAAGGTGCCTATCTGAATTCAGCTAGCAGTTGACTCCAGAGAGCTGGAACTGCAACACTAAAAGCCCACTTTCTGGTACAAGGCATATGGTATTCTCAGCAACACACTTTCTGAGAAACACAATTGCCTGGTTTTGCCAGATATATTTGGTGAGGAAAACCTCAATCGGTGCCCGGTAGTATATTGGCAGCCAGTGGAGCTCCTTTAGCAGATAAGTTATATGGTGTGAATGGTGTGCCTCAGTCAACAACCTAGCTGCATGGCCAGGATACTGCAGTATAGTTCTGCAGAGGTTACTTGCAGAAGTCTCCCCTGTTGGCTACAGCACATCTCTTGCAAGTTTGCTGGGGTGATATGGAAAGATATTCCCACAAAGAAAAGGGAAGTGGACACAGCTAAGTGGCAGAGCACATGCTTTGCATGCACAGGTTCCTGGGTTCAATCCTTGGTATCTGCAGTCGAAAAAAGGAACTGGGGAGCTGGTGATGTAATTGGCTTCTCTCTTCCCAAGACTCTGGAAAGCTCTAATCCAGCAGAATAGGTATTATTATGCTAGATCAGGTGTGAGGAACCTTAGGCCCTCCAGATGTTGCTGAACTGCAACTCCCATCATGCCTGGTAATTGGCCATGGTTGCTGGGTCTGTTGGGAATTGTAGTTCAACAGTACCCAGAGGCCCAAAAATCCCCCACCCCATGCTAGCTGAACAATATTCTGACCTGCATTTCAAAAAAGAGGTGTTTATTGGCTCCGCCTGATGCTTCCTAGAGAGAGAGAAAAAATGAATGCATTAGGAGGAAGTTTGGGAAGTGCTGTTTAAAGTATACCTCATACAAATGTAATGGTACAAGCCTGTACTGCTAGAGGGAGAAGCAGGCAGGCAGGCAGACACATTATAAACTTGCTGTGCTGAAGAAAAGGAAGGCTCGTTCAACAATATAGCTCTCCTGCATTAGTGGCAAATGCAAAATGATGCTTTACATTGTTATTGAATGGTAATTGATTGGCTTGTTGTTCCTGCTGAGTCCCAAGCACTCGGAACGAAGTCCCATTGATTTTGGTGAGACTGACTTACTTCCCAATGTAACTGAGATATAACAGCTCAGGGGCTGAATCACGCTAAATATCTTTTCTGGGGCAGGGGAGCTTGTGAAGCCCAGCAGCCCCACACTTAAGAGCGGAACATCTGGAGCCATGGGAGCACTTCTCATAGCTTCCCACAGCAAGTAGGTTAGCATCAAAAAGAATGCAGAGAAACAACAGGGCGTTCCAAATTCATTAATCCACCACCACCTTAATAATATCGGCCTAAATCTGTCCTAAATTTCATAGTCAGTGTAATATGCCGGTTTATGAGGCTCCCCTGGTGGTAACCCATGGAGGAGCCTTTTTGGTGTTGGCTCCGCATCTGTGGGATGGGTTCCTTATTGAAGTGCATCTTGCCCCAGCCTTGCATTCTTTTAATTGCAAGGTAAAAAAAGAACACTATTTTTGGTCCAGCTTTAAGAGGCTGCTGGGCTAAGTCGTTTCAGTGAGGCAATGAATTATGTTATTTATCATAATTATTTCCATGTTTCTTTTTATTGTGCATTATGTTTTTTATCCTACCTTGTTTTTGTAAACCGCTCTGTGACCATTTTTGGTGAAGGGGGGTATAGAAATCTCCTAATAAAATAAATAGAGCAATAAATAAAATAGGAAGAAAACAGGGATTTCAGGGATGTAAGGAAGACGCTGCAGGATCAGAACAAAGGCCTGTCCCACGGAAGGTGAACCAGCAGTCTTCCAGATGTTGTTGTACTACAACTCCCATCCAACTCCAACATCTGGTGGGCTACAGGTTCTCCATCTTTGTCCAGTCTAGTCCAGCATTCTCTTTTCTTCCTTGACCAACCAGGTGCATATGGGATGTCCACAGGTAGGACATTAAGGCAGTCCTGCTGTTTCCCAGCAACTGGTATTCAGAGGAATGCTGTCCCTGATTCTGGAGTTAATAATCAGCCATCTTTACTAATAGCTATGGAATGTGATTTACCAGGAAGAGAGGTTTCTAGAAAATGTGGGACAAACAGGGATTGTCCCTGTTAAATAGGGACACTTGGAGCATTTGCAAATTATCAGTATAGCTTTAGTTACATAACGACGAAATCCTCCTCTCTGGTATTTTCTTGTAAACCACAAAGCCAGCATATAAAAGACATCCCCAGTGACTGCAATCCTGGGGTGTGTTTTTTTTTGGGGGGGGGATACTTTGGAAGTTTGCCAAAGCCTGATAATCTTGTAGACACAATGGAATCTATTTTTATTTAAAGAAGAATCTTGCAACTAGGCATGTGTGGACAAGGGTGGCCACTTCTCTTAGGAACTTTCGTAAGGCTATTCTTCTGCAACCATGTGACCAATCAGCAGCATTCAGAGATGCTCTCTTAATGCTGCTTAAAAACTACCTGGCTGCTGAACTGGAGAGATAGGGACCAGAGGTGGCAACAGTGAAATCCTAAATCTCTCATTGCAGCAGCCAATATGGGCAGAAGGGCAGGTTCTCTGCACAGCAGACGCACCGAGATTGCACAGCCCTTTAGTGTGAAGTTCCTGGTGGTGACCAGGCTAGGGATGGCAAATTTGAGCTGGAAATAGTCGGAGCACAGTCAATGGTATGGAAAGAACAAGGGACCATCATCTGCCAGCACTGGGAAATCATTTGAGGAGTTTTGCAGTGTTCGCGAAGGAAATTGTGGCATGCAAGGAAATCTGTAAACTTACTGAAGTATAGAGTCAGGCTATATAACTATTTTAAAAGTTGGTAATGCTTGATTGTGAGGTTATTTTGGATGCCTCTAATGTGGATATCGGGATGCGGGTGGTGCTGTGGGTTAAACCACAGAGCCTAGGGCTTGCTGATCAGAAGGTCAGCGGTTTGAATCTCCGCAACGGGGTGAGTGCCCCTTGCTCAGTCCCAGCTCCTGCCAACCTAGCAGTTCGAAAGCACATCAAAGTGCAAGTAGATAAATAGGTACTGCTCCAGCGGGAAAGTAAATGGCGTTTCCGTGTGCTGCTCTGGTTCGCCAGAAGCGGCTTCGTCATGCTGGCCACATGACCCGGAAGCTGTACGCCGGCTCCCTTGGCCAATAAAGCGAGATGAGTGCCGCAACCCCAGAGTCGTCCACGACTGGACCTAATGGTCAGGAGTCCCTTTACCTTTACTTTTAATGTGGATATATTTGTGTATGGTTTTAATTGCTGTTAGCTGCCCTGGGTTCCAGGAGGATGAAAGCCAGGGTATGAAAGCAATACCTAAGCGAAGAAATGCAAAAAATGAAAGATGTTTGGGTTTTGAATACTTTGGTGGTCTCTTCTGTCTTTAAAACACATGACTCCTTTGATCCTTTCAGGCAACACCGGGGTTCTCAGAGCACCATGCCGCATCACATCTCGGGCTTCCAGGCTGCCTACATCACCATCGAGGTGCTGATTGCCCTGGTCTCCATACCTGGGAATATCCTGGTGATCTGGGCCGTCAAGGTGAACCAGGCCCTGCGGGATGCCACCTTCTACTTCATCGTCTCCCTGGCAGTTGCAGATGTAGCTGTGGGAGCCCTTGTCATCCCGCTTGCCATCATCATCAACATTGGACCACAGATACATTTTTACAGCTGCCTGATGGTGGCATGTCCTGTCCTCATCCTCACTGAGAGCTCCATACTGGCACTGCTGGCCATTGCTGTGGATCGCTACCTCAGAGTAAAGATTCCAATGCGGTAAGAGACACCCATGCCGGAGGGAGAAAATATTACCAGAGGCGGAGTTAGATTTCTTTTGGGAGGGGGTGTCATATAGAAGGTCATGTTGCACAGGGAGAAATCTGTGCTTCTTCTGTGGAGTCTGGTGGCTTTGTCAGGATTCTCAAAATCTCAAGGGCTTTCCCCCCTTCTTCTTCTTTTTCTTGAACCTGGTTCACTGAGGCATTTGCCAGTGAAGCTGATGCCTTGCCTGCCATCATTTGGGACCCTCGGTGGACGTGCTGCTGCAAGCTGTCAGCTTCTGCCTTGCTCTGACAAGCGAGAATGTGTACACGGCAGCAATGATGTTGTTGTAATGGTTTGTGGACTGAGTAAGTGCAAGGAGGCCCTGCTTAGTTGTTCCTTAGCCTGTGCTAAGAGATAAAAGGGATCTAAGCAACATAACAGGTTGTATTCCTTTAAAGTATATAGCATACTCTACCTGCTTCGGGGTGGGGGGGATGATGCAGGAGAAAATTGACTCAGTTACTTTTAAAGGTGAACCGACCTATTTCACAGCTTCTGAAACAATATGCAAACTCAAACAGCTGTCCTTGGAAATTCACGCTTCTCAAAATTTTGCAGTTCCAACCAAACAATGTTCGCAAAAATGCATTTACTAAAGTGTGCATTGAAATGCATATCTTCGTGAAAATAACATACAAAATGCATTATATTTGGGGAAAATGTTTTGCAAAAATGGATACAGAAATGTGTACATACATTAGGATGAATTTGGGGGAAAAAATTGCCGGTGGATTTTCATGAGGAATTTAAAAGAAAAATCACAAACTGAGGTGGAAATGTGGACAACCGAGCTTAAGACTGGAAAAATGAAAAACAGAAACTGATGAATTCATTCATCCCTAAAATGGGCTGAAGCTACTCATGTCTCTTAATTTGATGGGTCTGTTCTGAATAGAACTGACATTGAACACAACCCTAAGTAAGTACCCCATGGGTGAGAAGTTGTCAACCCCATATTGCGGTCATTAATAATTACTCAACTTGACACAATGTCTCATGTATAGGACTGAGCTGAGGGTTGGCCCCAGGATCTTTCCGGAGGCTGGTCCATGAGGGCAAATGGTAAATGACCACATCAACCTCAGCCTGCCCTCAGCTGCCTGTCTTCTACTTACAATCAGTCCATGCAGTGCCACTACCTGTCAGCTTCCTTCCCGTTAGTCTCTGTGTTGCCCTTGTGGATTCAGCAGAGATGGGGGTGGGACTTTAATTAGTTGGCTCTGCCTGTCATTGATTCTGACTCCACCTATGGGTGGTCTCCCTGCCTGCTGTCTGGCCATACCTGGTGGGCACCACCAGCCCCATTGCATTCTACATCACATGTCTTTAAAGATACATTTCCTCTATTTCAGATCTTCAGGCTGTGAGTGCTGTTGTTTATGTAGCCAGAACAGCTATTGGGGAGGACAGGGAGATAATAGCCCCCATGAGAAGCCCCCTCTGCGCTTCTCACAGAGAACCCAGGTTTGAGGGTGAATATTTCAAATAACTCTTTGCTGATTGTGCAGCGTACTACGTGCTTAAGAGTAAATAATATAATTATCCTCACTTATGTACACGTTAATAACTATTTGCGCTGACTGTGTACTTAACTTATTACTAGCTTAGCCACTTTCCTTGGGGCTGGCAGAGGGCCCACCCCACATATACTTAAAGGTCACACCATCCCAATATGCCTGAGCAGGCTGGGATTTGGGGCATCGTTTTCCGTGGCAGCAGAATTGCTGACTGCCACGTCTCAGCCAGGTGACAGCACAGAACAGCATGTGGAGCTGTTGGCTGTGCTGTGTTTCCACCCACACAGTTAGCGCAATATGCTCTAGCACCAGATCTCAAAATAGGATTGATTTTTTTTAAAAAAAAGCATTTGGCTTGCAACTCAGCCACATAAGGGATCTTTGCTCACCCCCTTCATGAGGCTGAGAGTAAGGAAACCTTCCTCCTTGTGAAAGAGTAAGTCTAGCTGAGGCAATTTGGCTAGCAGAAATGTAAAAGCAACCTTTAAATGCCTTTAAAGTGCTGTGGCACCAATTTTAACCAGTCATGGCTTCCCCCAAAGAATACCGGAAGCTGAAGTTTGTTAAGCTGAAAGTTGCTAGGGATTGTTTGTTAAACCAAAAGGAGCATCTCCACCCCCATCGTTCTGCCCGGACACTGGGGTCCAGCTCCAAGGGCCTTCTGGAAGTTCCCTCACTGCGAGAAGCAAAGTTACAGGGAACCAGGCAGAGGGCCTTCTCAGTAGTGGCTACTGCCCTGTGGAATGCCCTTCCATCAGATGTCAAGGGAATAAACAACTATCTGACGTTTAGAAAACATCTGAAGGCAGCCCTGTTTAGGGAAGTTTTTTAATGACTGATGTTTTAATGTATTTTTAATTTCCTGTTGGAAGCTGCCCAGAGTGACTGGGGAAAGCCAGCCAAATGGGTGGGGTATGTAATAAAATTATTATTATTATTATTATTATTATTATTATTATTATTATTAACCATCTTGTGAGATGAATAGGGGCCTCCCAATACCTGCAAACCACAGCTCCCATAATTCTTTGGAGAGAAGCCATGACTGGTTAAAGTGGTATTATAGCATTTTCAAGGTATGTTGTGAATGTGGCTTGAAGTTGCCTATCAGTAGACAAAGCAGGCATATGGGCATAGCTGTCAACCTTCCCTTTTTTGTGGGAAATTCCCTTATTCCAGCACCATTTCCCGCTGCTTCCTGCTGCTATCCTGGATTGTTAGATATCTCGTTGACTGTCCCCGGGACAGGTGAGGCTGCTGATCCCTTATTTTCGAGGCTGCTGATCCCTTATTTTCAAATCCGAAAGTTGACAGCTATGCATATGGGTCACCTGTCCCCAGCCTTCCCCACTATGATGAAATGTGCTGCATTTCTTTTTAAATTATAGTAATAATTCCTAAATGTCTATCTACACATATAAATTAGCACAGGCAGGTTCATGCAAAACTGTGTCCTCGTTTAGTCCTCTTTTTTAGACAATGTATTTCCTATTTGTGGTATTGTGTTTGTGGCCCCCACTTTAAGAATGGTGTACATTTGTATGAACCAGTGATAAAGTGCATTCAGGAGAGCTATTTGTCTTCTGGTCCCTCTGCTGTACTTTGGCATTAGTAGCAACAGAATAATTAACAGTTCAGCTGGTAGCCGTATGAGGAATATTCTCCACGGCCAGGAAGAAGGCAGCCAGTGGTGTAGAAGCATTGCATAGAGACACTCATTCCCTTTCTCTCCTTGTTCTAAGCAAATAACTCTCTCCAACATCTCTGTTGGCTTCAGGCTGATTCAACACTTTTGCATTGCTCTTGGATGATAAATTGAATTGTTAGCTCAAGTGCAAGGCTGAGTTGCACTGTATAGTACATGTAGAAGTGCTTGTAGCTCATTGGTAGAGCATGTACCTTGCATGTAGAAATCCCCAGATTCAACCCCCAGAATCTTCAGGTAGAGCTGGGAGAGAACTCTCTCTGAAACTTTGGAGGTAACTTTGAAGATAACACTGAGCTAGATAGACTAATGGTCATCTGACTTGGGATAAGTAAGCTTTCTATGTGTTGAACACATTTAGAAGCTTTCTATGTTTTTGACACATTTAGAACTCTCTCTCTCTCTCTCTCCCTCCCCCTCTCCCTCTCTCTCTCTCTCTCTCTCTCTCTCTCTCCCTCCCTCCCTCTCCCTCTCCCTCTCCCTCTCCCTCTCTCTCTCCAACTTCTCAATCTTTTTGCAGTAAAAAATATCCTCTTGATTAGGACCCCCTACTCTGTACTGATGGGACGCGGGTGGTGCTGTGGAATAAACCACAGAGCCTAGGACTTGCCGATCAGAAGGTCGGCGGTTCGAATCCCTGCGATGGGGTGAGCTCCGGTTGCTCGGTCCCTGCTCTTGCCCACCTAGCAGTTCAAAAGCACGTCAAAGTGCAAGTACATAAATAGGTACTGCTCCAGCGGGAAGGTAAACAGCGTTTCCATGTGCTGCTCTGGTTCGCCAGAAGTGGCTTAGTCATGCTGGTGACATGACCTGGAAGCTGTATGCCGGCTCCCTCGGCCAATAAAGCGAGATGAGCGCCGCAACCTCAGAGTCGATCACGACCGGACCTAATGGTCAGGAGTCCCTTTATCTTTATCTTTCTGTACTGACCTTTTTGTAGCTGGGATGTTGGCTCCCAAAAGTACAGCTGCTCCCTAAATGATAGAGTCTGGCATGGAGCAAAGCTGGTTCAAGGAGGAAGAATAGCTGTATTATAGGAATCTAGTTGTAAAACAGTAAATTCTGGGTTGGGGATTCCTGTTGGAAATAAAAGGTTCTGAGATTAACAGATCAGGATGAGTGGTTCGGTCTGCTTTCCCCCACAACATAATCCCCAACTGCAGGCAAGGATGCAGTCATACAGATGCATGCAGAGTTTTAAAAACTGTATCGTTAGTATGTCTCTGCAGTAGACTGGCAGAGAGCGTTTGGAGGGAATGGGCAGAGGTGGGCTCCCTGAACAGGGACCCCACAGAAATGGCTGCAAGCTGGGAGCGGGCAGGTAGAGAATACTGCAAACACACTGTCTCCTTGCCCATAGGCTGATGGCAGGGTCCAAACAGATAAATGCCAGGAAGAGCTTCCCTGCAGGCTCTTGCGATCCAGGCAGCGGGACGGCTGCAGCTGCGGCACACTGGGAGCCCAGCTGCGATCGGATTCTGGAATGCGTGAGCAGCAGCATTGTGGAAATTTATGCTGAGGCATTCTCTGCTCGGAGACACAGCACAACCGTTCAGCGCGTGCCGAGCCGAAACCTGTCTGTCTGCTATAGTCCTGTGGGAGTCTTGATTGACAGCATAAAGACAGAAGCAAGCCCTGGGCGGTAGCAGGCAGTGCAGAAGGGGCACGCCCGTTGTCTGCCCACATGGATGCAGTTTAATATCTGATCGGTAGGCTGTGCAGGATTCAGAACCAGAGAAGAGAGGGCAGGTGGTGGCCTTTGCTATAGCCATGGAACCTGTAAAGCAAGATTGCTTCTCTGATTGGATGTAGAAGCATGAAGGGCATTTTCCAGTGCTTCTGCCTGGCTAGGTCACGGAAAGGACAAGCGCCGCTAAACCTCCTTGTTTTGTCTCAGTTGTAGGCAGAGTCCCCTCTTTAATTCTTTGGTCTGGTTATCAGCTGCAAACACACTGGGCCCTGCTTGCAGCCTGCCTTCTTGTTTGCAAAGTGCGGCCGTCACGGGTGGTGTTCTGGCACGGGAAGCTAGGGCTGATTTTCTGGTGTGACTGGTTGCTGGAGCCACCGGGTCCCCGGAGCAGAGCAGGCAGCGTGAGTGGCAGTGACTCATCTCCAGACAGGTTTGCTGCCTGAGGCAATAGAGCCTGCCCAGCTTCTGGAACTTGGCTGACTGAGCCTTGCTCTGAATTTTATGACTCACAAAGGAAGGTGGTCTCCTTGTACTCAGGTTTTTACTGGAATATTTATTTTTTCTGTACATGATGACCTTTAAGCACAGGCTGGAGATTAACCCCCATTGTTGGCAGAGACAGATACAGGGCTTGTACACACTTAACTTTCCCCCACTCTTTCCAGGCACAGCCTGCTCTTCAAAGCTCTTCAAAGGTGTATTCTGCAACATGCCATTGATGCAATATTAGTGCATTGGTAGTGGATTCACATCGGACCATCCACACATCATTCTGCTTTATTAGTTGTTCTGTAATGCTTCCCCTGTCTTACTGCATCATTGCAGTCAGAAGGGGCACTCTTGCACTATGGCACTACAAGAGCAGGACACACACAACTCCTAACCTTTGTGGTGTGGAAAACTACAGGAGTTCAGCAGGAATTTGTGGGATGTGCACCAACTGGAAACAAAGCAGTATGTCCACCCTGAAACTTTTGCAGAAGCAAACAGTCAGTTTAGATAAAACTGAGGTAAATTGACCAAGTATGAGGCAGACTCCAGTGTTTTCTCATGGCGAAATGCTGCTTGATCAAATTATGTAAATGAACAGTTGAACGAGTGAAACCAACCACCTGTCTCCTTGATCCTTGCCCATGCTGGCTAATAAAAACAAACCGGGAAGGTCTGGACGATGGGCTCTGCAGGGTGGTGAATGCTTCCCTCTGTGAGGGAGTCTTCCCAGCCCTGCTGAAAGAGGCGGTCATTAAACCGCTTCTTAAAAAAATATCTTTGGACCAGGCAGATATGGCCAGCTATCGCCCAGTCTCAAATCTTCCATTCTTGGGCAAGGTGATTTAGTGGGTGGTTGCTGAACAATTACAAGCACGCCTGGATGTTGCAGACCATTTGGATCCCTTCCAGGCCTCAACATGGGACTGAAACTGCCTTGGTCCCACTGGTCAATGATCTCCGGCAGGCTAGGGACAAAGGTGAAAGCTGTTTCCTAGTTCTGCTGGATCTTTCAGCGGTCTTTGACACCATTGATCATGACATCCTTCTGGACCATCTAGAGGAGCTGGGAGCTGGGGGTACTGTTATACAGTCTACCACAGGCATAGGCAAACTCTGGCCCTCCAGATGTTTGGGACTACAATTCCCATCATCCCTGACCACTGGTCCTGTTAGCTAGGGATGATGGAAATTGTAGTCCCAAACATCTGGAGGGCCGGAGCTTGCCTATGCCTGGTCTACCAGCTCCATCTGGTACACAGGCTGAGACCTGCAGACTGTCTTGCCAGAATGGTGCATGCTCTAGTTATCTCCCACTTGGATTACTGCAATGCGCTCTACATGGGGCTATCTTTGAATAGGTGTTCCGGGATGACCCGGAAATGTGGCAGCTAGACTGGTGACTGGGAGTGGCCACCAAGACCATATAACACCAGCCCTGAAAGACCTACATTGCCTCCCTGTACTTTTCTGAGCACAATTCAAAGTGCTGGTGCTTACCTTTAAAGCCCTCAACAGCCTCAGCCCAGTATACCTGAAGGAGTGTCTCCACCCCCATCATTCACTGTGGTCCAGCTCTGAAAGCCTTCTGGCAGTTCCCTCACTGTGAGAAGTGAGGTTACAGGGAACCAGGCAGAGGGCCTTCTTGGTAGTGGCATCAGCCCTGTGGAATTGCTTCCCATCAGATGTCAAGGAAATAAACAACTATCCTACTTTTAGAAGCCTTCTGAAGGCAGCCCTGTTTAGGAAAGTTTCTAATGTTTGAAGTTTAATTCTGTTTTTAATGTTCTGTTGAAAGCTGCCTAGAGTGGTTGGGGAAACCCAGCCAGATGTTGTTGTTGTTGTTGTTGTTGTGTGACCTCCCTGCAACTTCTTTGGGTGCATTTGTTGCTTTGATTCCAGTTCCACCTCTCCCCCCCCCCCCCCAGCCCTCCACCTTGCAGACCTAAATGAAGTGATCCCAGTGTTGGAATGTCTGTGTGAGAGAGCAGGCTATTTGCAGTACAAACCTTATCTGCAGCTCTCAGACAAGGATGCTGATAGCCAGGGGTTTGCTTATTTCTGCCCTTGCTTTATTTGCCACGCTAGAAGATTATATGTACAAAGCAAAAAGAGAAGATTCATCCACTCAGGAAAGGAGAATGCGGTTCAAACTGGAGATTACATGCTCTTTCTGCCACGGAACCACACATCAAATGTGAAGGGGCTCTTGGACTTCCACGGTTATTATTTTTTGCAAACTTAATTTTTGTAGCATGTGAAATGTTGAATGCTAGCAATAGAATCATAGAATTGTAGAACTGTGGAGTTGAAAGGGACCCCTGAGGTGACCCTCTGATTCAACCCTCTGCAATGGGGACCTGAACGATTTAAACAACTGTGTAATCTAATGTTATGTACTGAGTTGAATAGGATCCAAAAGGCAGCAGTCTGATTGGTCCTAGAACAATAGGATCCAAAATGCAGCAGTCTGATTGGTTCTAGAAGAATAGAATTCAGAATGCAGCAGTCTGATTGGTCCTAGAACAATGCAGAAGTATGATTGGTCCGAAGGAGCCACCCAATCCAGCTCCAGGTGGAAGTGAATCTACAACCTGATTGGCCTAAGGAGAATCCCGGAATTAGCCAATCACGTGCAGCCCATTGTGTAAATAATGTATATAAAGCAGATATTTTGGGGGAACTTTAATTCCTTACTACTATGAGCTGAATAAAGAGCATGAAATCCACACTCTATTCCGAGTATATTTCATCTAACAAATAGGTTTCAGCAACAAAACGAGAAGAAGCTTGACTATTGTAGACAGAGAAGCTCTAAATCTGCCTTTCTCAACCTGCTGCCCTCTGGGTGATTTGAACTATAATTCTCATCATCCCTGACTATTTGCTATGAAGACCAGGGCTGATGGGAGTTGTAGTCAAAAATATTTGGTGAGCACCAAGTTGCTCCAAATCTCTCCCACCACCTCAAAGCAATTTAATGTTTCCATCACCAACTAGACCTAGTCTTGAAGCCTCTGCAGTGTCATGTTATTTGCAGGCTTTACAAAGACAATGCGCATGTGTTATATGCAGTGGAGCGCATGCACAGTAACTGTTGGAACCAAAGCAGCAAGAGCAGCAGGAAGAGAGGCAGTGCATCCATGGTTGTGGTACCACCAGACCCCTGTCACCATCTTACAACACTAACAGTGGTGTGTTGGTGGGGTAGATGTTCAAACCCCCACGGACAATAACACAGGGTAGTTATATGGGAAACAAAACACACATTAATGTAACATGGGTGGTGAACGCAGTTGGATCTAGTGATCTCCTAAACCTATTCCTACCCAGCTGATTTTATCTACTCTCCACCTCTTGCTCTTCCACCTATCAAATGGCTAACTTTCCACCCATCATTGCACATTTGGTGGGGGGAAAGCAAAGAAAAACTTTCAGAAAGTTTCTGCTTTAATTCAGACTGCAAGCAATTGGCTGCACTAGCACTGCAAAAACCAACAACACCAATTTGCTTTTCTGTCTGCCTGATGTTCCCTTTCAAATCATTTTTGTTTTGTTTCTTATTCTTTGGGATTGTTTCTGATTCTTCTCTCAAGCCAGGATGTCATGTCCATTTGGACTCGTCTGCTTGAAATGAAAGGTGGAGATCAAGGTGGGAACGACGGCCTTTAAAATCTAGCCCATAGAAATAAACACTCAAGTTTGCACAGAATAGCTGTCTTCCTGCGAAGACAAATAATAATACTGGCTCCAGCTGGCTTTTGTTTGATGTAAATGAAGAGAGAAGCGGAGTGAAGCCGCCACCAGCGGCATGGCCTTTGCTTGGTATTTGGCAGATTGCAACACACAGCTGGGGAGCAGCTGCCGGCCCAGACAGATGTGCTGCTTCTCCTAGGAAATAGCAAGAGAGGGTTCACATTTACAGCCGCAAGGGCCAGTCCATGGCCTTCCTCTCTGAGTGGTCATGGATGAGTTGTAAATTGCAGACACCTCCAAGACAGTCAGGATTTTGCGGGAGGTTCAAACACATCCCTGGAAATTTTGGTTCGTTCAATTAAAATGAATAAAGACACTCTGTCACCCTAGCATGGGGTGGGAAATCAGGCCCCGCAGGTGGGCTGCAACCTGGGTTCACCCACCCTTGGTGGGGCCATTTTGACAGGTGGCTATGGCCTTGAGACCCACTTCAAGACCAACTTTCTGCAGGACCTGGTGTGGTGTGGTGAACTTCCTGGGGGACTGTAGTGCAATCAATGCAATGCGCTCAAAGCCTCTGGCTATCTGCTCCTAGGTAGTGACTTCAAGACCTGCTTTCTGCTGAGATAGGCTGCAGTGTCCAGTAGCAAAGATGCCCTAGCAGGCTTGATCGTGCTGCCAATCATCTGACTGGCAGTAGCATCAAACTTCCCTTGCCAATGAACAATCGAGACGCACAGAGAAATGCAAGAAAATTTCGATTCATTTATCTAAGACGTATGTAAGAAAAAGAAACATAAAAGAATTGAATGATACAGACTTCCAACAGATTTATATTCCTTAAAAAACCGAGCTGAAGAAGGCGTTTACTCCGAAACAGGGCCCTGTCCTGGTCACCACTACTGAGTCGCACATCTGATTCATACTCTGGATACTTCTTTTTGGCCCTATTTGATTCTTTATTCTGATTTTATATAATATGGACTCTTTTGACTGCCATTGAGACTTGTATAAAACAATTGTTGTGTACTGGTATTTTATGTACCTTTATACTATATTACTGCATATTTGAAACTACATTATCTTTGCACTTAAACGTTGTGTTTAAATTTACTATTATTTTAAAACTGTCGCACTTATACGTTGTGTTTAAATCTACTATTAGTTTAAAACTGTTATTCTTAGCAGAATATACACGTTTTTCTTTTCAACTCTCGAGTAGGAATTATTCCTTGTATTGAAACTTTTGGCCAGAGCTCTTGGTATATCCTTTTTAATGAACAATCGAGAGCACACTTCAAAGTACCTGGTTGTGCACTGGCAACCACCTCTCTACCTGCCCCAGACCTGGCATCATATATGGGCAGGTGGCTGTGGTTTTGGGGAAAAGCCTTGAAGGCCAATTTGGGACCCTAATTCGGCCCATGGGCAGGAGGTGTCTTCCCCTTGCCCATGCATGACAAATCCAAATTTTTATTTTTGGGTAGGTTTTACAATGATGGGGGAAAGTATCTAAAAGCAGCATGAACTATGCCCAGCCAGAAGATATACAAACACTCCACAAACATATCAGGATGAATGTAAGCTGTGTGTTCATAAGCTGCATGTATAACCTCCCCTGAAAGAAACCAGAATGAAGGCTCACTAAAGACTAGATATAAGTTTCATGCATTCAAACCAGGATGAAGGCTTTATGCTCAGCCCTGCTGGACTTCAGTTCAGAAGCAGCAAACAATCACATCAAGTAGGACCCCAGTTAGAGTAAGGACTCCTGTCTCTGATGCCAACTGTTAATTTTTTTCAGCTCCCCCAGCTCAGGTAATGCACTCTTGCCAGGGATGCACTGCAACATTTTGTTAAGGGAACCCTTGTAGTATACTAAGAGCAAACTCAGTTCTGTGACTGCTACTCTTCATAGGCTGTGATAGCAGCATGGGGATATTACCAGGTTCAGGGAAACTCCACATTTTATACAAGTACATGCAATCATTAGAAGATAAGCTAAAGAACAGGGAAACAGTCAGTGGGGGCTGAGAATGTTTCAGTGGGCATGGGATGCTGATTGACTGTTGGGGGACAAAAAGAGAAAACTAGGAAGGGGTGTGTGAATGGAAGAGCATATGGCTAGAACTCTGAACAGGATCATTCCACATAGCAACAGTTTGTGAAATTCGTTCTCTCTTAGTTCTGAGCATGGAAGCTTATGAATGAAGGGTTATGAATGGAGATTTCCTACCATTGTATAAAAGCATCTATTTAACGCAATGATGAATGAGCTCTCCCTCTCTCTCTCTCTCTTTCTCTAATCTATAGCTGTACTCTTCCACAACAGAAGCAGTGCTGCTGACTGAGTGTGTGAGCCACGAGAAATATACAAAAGTGTTTGGAGATGAAGGATTGGCAAGGATAAGGAACCCCCTCCCCAAATTGCCTGCCCACTAGTCTTCCTGTAGCTCTAGAGTGAAAACAGGAGGAAACGTCTCCTTGCCTGCTTCTGTGTTAAGGCTAAACATTGTCATGCCTGCAGGGAAGCTGCAGGGGATCTCATTGTCTGAAAGGAAACCAAGGAGCAGATTTTAAAAATGTATTTCTTGTTTGAGATAGTGAACAATAAAGTATGCTGTGAGACTCTGTCCTGGGAATAAAATGGAGGCTTGGAATATCACTCCCAGTCCCAGCATCAGGAAACATGTGGATTAATGCAGGTCAGAGATATGAATAATAGTGTTTTGAAGTCTGCAAAATGTGTGTGTGTTTTTCTATATATCTATATGACGGACAGCTATAGCTAGATAGATAGATCTGATGAGAAATGCATGTCTGGGCAGTTCAGTCCAAAAGAGAGCCGTGATTTCTCCCTGAGTATTGATGACCATATGAAAGAGGCACTGCTGTTGGGCACACCCAGTCTACTATTGCCTTTGGTAAGCATATATTGGGTTTTGTTCTGTTTCCAAGCCCCACAAAAGCTTTTTGACCTAAGGACAATCTCCCTCTTGTTTCAAGTTGTCATGTATCTCATTATACATGACAAAGCCATTTTTCACCTTCTCACCCCTTGCTTTTTCCTGTAAGACCTATTGCAGTCGTTAAGAGTCATTAACAGGCCCATCTCAGCTATCTGCCAATCACCCATTCCCACCACCCTTCTGAGTAATACCCCTCCCCACCTTCTCACTATATAGAAGGGTCTGGTAACTTCTGTTTCAGTGTATCTGAAGAAGTGTGCATGCACATGAAAGCTCATACCAAGAACTAACTTAGTTGGTCTTTAAGGTGCTACTGGAAGGATTTTTTTTGTTTCAAGAAAATATTCATCCCCTGCTGAATTTTGGGGGATGAGGGTTGCTTCTTACTGTACTAAAATCTTACAAGGTTGCTGAGGGGTTTACCTCAGTGATCACTTCCAAGGCATTCCAGGAACTGCAGTCAGCAGGAAGCCATTTAGAGATACAAGAGCAGGCCTAAGTCTTATCTAGACCTTCACCATATTCTCAAGGAGGCCAACCAAATGCCTATGGGAAGCCTGCAAGTGCAACAGGACTCTACCAACCAGTGATTACTAGCAACTGATATGCAGAGGTATACCAATCTCTGACACACAGCCATCACGGTTAAAAAAATAAAATTTCAGTTCAGCTCTACTTTGTCCAGTGACAACAGGGCAGACAAATGTGTGTGCAGTAAGACTTTCAACTTTCTTAAAAGCTATTGTCTGTCTTCAGCCCCAGTGGGCTTTAGGAGCTGCCAACCCATCAAGGCAGTTTCCATAAAATGCAAATCTGGGTGCTAATCATGCAAATAAAGTAACTTAAATTAGGGAGCTTAATTTGTGTAATCTCATGCAGGTGCTTCATCCCTGTTTCCACCAATTATCTGAGTGCCAGGTTTGGAGCCCCAAAATTAGTTCTGAGTCCCTAAACTCGGCTGAGCTCATTGTCCTTCCACGACCAAATTCATTCCTGATTAACCTAAGCTTTCTTCGTTTTAGGATTATAATGGGGGTTCGAGGCAATGGAGTTGTTGTTGCTAGTAAGAAATCCTTGTTGAACTGCTTCAAAGATCCTGGGATCTATGGATACATCCTGATTTTTGCTTCTCCCCTTCCCTTTTTGCAAACCCCTTAGAAAAGTCTATTGGAATAAAAGCAGATTTTAGATAGAGATGAGTGAATCTGCCGATTTTGGTCTCCACATTTCCACCGCAATTTCCTCATGAAAATGTGCCAGCATTTTAGTGCAAATTTCTCTTAATACTTTTCAGATTTTCAGAACATGCCCATTTTTGCTAATGTATTTATAATGTTATTTTAACACTGGGCACGTCTTTAATTCAAAAGCAGGAATTTGCCAGGTTGGTTTCGCAATGGGACATCTAAGGGTGGTTTTCATGGAAGAGGCTTAAAGCAGTTTTTGCATAATCCAGTTTCTAATATGAATGTAAAAGCGTCCTTTTACATTTGAGAGTACATTTGAATGGCAAAATGCCTCCTTGTTTGCTTTTTATGTCAGATTAACAACATCTAGGTACATCAACCAGCATTCCCCAACCTGGTGCTCTCCAGGTCTTCTTGGGCTCCCTCAACCAGACAGCATGGTCAGCATTAGAGAATGATGGGAATTGTAGTCCATAAGTTTTGGAGAGTAATGTCAGGGCTGGCACAAGACATTGTACCACCCAAGGCACATGCCACGGCTGCTCCTCTGCCCCTCTCTAGCCTCCTCTGGCTTGCTTGTGCATTGCTTTATCACTGCAAATGTGGCTGCACAACAGGCTCTGTCCCTTTGCCTCCAGAACTTTTGCACTCACCCTTTGACTGAAAATGCAGATTGCATCACTGTTATCTGGAGCAAACCTTGGGAGAAAGTTGTGACTTCAGCCGAGTGGAAAACAGCAAACATAGAGCTTATCTTCAGACCAGAGACGCAGAAGGACGTGTTGTTCTTTGCCGTGTGCCCTGATATCAAAAGGAGATATAGATGTTTAGAAATAAATAAGGAAGGAAGTCATAATAAACTTCATCTTCAGTTCTATTTCTGATAAGTTGCTAAACCAGGGTACAAAACAAGTCATCCTTCAATGTTTTGTTTCTCATGTTCTTTTGTTAATGGCTTCCATGGATCAGTGACTTAGTGGGGTCTTCCCCACTAGGTATTTATTGTCAAGAAGAAGCTGTGCAGCCATCTGTTGGAGATGCTCTAGGTTTTCTGCATCAAGTGGGGGTTTGATTAGATCTGGGCTAACCAATGGGCAGCCCTCCAGATGTTTTGGACGACAAGTTGACACCTAGAATACTGTGTCCAGTTCTGGGCGCCACAATTTAAGAAGGGCGTTAAGAAGCTGGAACTTGTGTGGAGGAGGGCAACCAAGATGATCAATGGTCTGGAAACCAAGCCTTATGAGGAATGGTTGTGGGAGTTGGGTCTGTTTAGCTTGGAAAAGAGGAGACGGAGAGGAGATATGATAGCCATTTTCCAATATCTAAAGGACTGTCACATGGAAAATGGAGCAAGCTTGTTTTCTCCTGCTCTGGAGGGTGGGATTCAAACCAATGGATTCAAGACACAAGAAAGGAGATTCCAACTAGAAAACCAGGAAGAACTTTCTGACAGTAAGAGCTGTTCAGCAGTGGAATGGACTCCCTTGGGAGGTTGGAGGTTTTTAAGCAGGTGTAGGCTGACCATCTGTCATGAATGCTTTAATTGAGATTCCTTTATTGCATAGGTTGGACAAGATGACCCTTGGGATCCCTTCCAACTCTGCGATTTTATGATTCTATGAAAGCATTTAGCTCTGGTCATCCATTATTAATTAATTAAAAGATCCTTTATGACTGATCTGTCTAGCTAGCTCATAATCAGAGGGAAGGATTTTATTTGAAAAGCAAATCCCTCCCACCCCAAAATCAATTTTAAAGGTGCCCATTACAAAAGCTGCTGGACCTATTTGTATGCAGTTTGGCAGGTTTCTTACCTGGGAGCACCTCTTTCATGTCTGTGATTTTCAGACCAATTGCCAACAAAACACTGCGGGAAATAAAACGGATTTCTACCCTTGAAACTGTGATGGCTGCCCTTGTAGGAAAACCACTGCAGCTCTCTATCTGAAAACTGGCAGTATTCATTCCCTCAGAAGAGACAATCTTGCTTGTAAATCCTATCAAATTCTATCATCCCCAAAACCAAATAAAAATAAAACTTTATAGGTATCCAGAACAAAAATACCTGGAGCTATCTACCTGCAATATGCCAGGCCTAATCCATTCTGGAGGGCCTACTATTTCATCCAGTTCTGCCAAAAGGGGGAAAAAGTTATAGCCGCTTTTTGATTTCCCAATAGGGAAGTGCAGGGGGCAGAAAGCAGACTCCAACTACTGGGACAAATTGGGCAGCCTCTATATTGGCCTTAGCCTAACTGGGTTGTTTAATGAAGTGTCCGTTGGAGTCTGAACTGAATCTTGTGGTCAAGGCATACCCTGCTACTGTGTAACATGCCCAGGGCTACCATTGGCTGCTCTGCCTCAGGCAACAAAATAACTTGAGACGTTCCTGTGAACCGGCCCCAAAGGCAGTAGATAGGAATCATCTGCTCTATGGGATTCTGCTTCTGCTGCTATGTTCTCTTGCAGGTGGTTGTTTTTAATCCATACAGGACACAATTTCTCACGTTTAAAACATGGCACCTATTAATAGTGACCAAATAGCATTTCAAAACAGGTACAAAAAGCTGATTCACCAACAACAACAACCAGCCACTCCCATATGAGTGCAACACTAGGGGGGAAAACAGAGGGTGGAAGACTAAAACTCTAAATTAATTAAGCTGTAGCTTAATTATATAGCACAGCAGCATGTGAGGGCAGGGTGTGGAGCAGCAGGAGTAGCACTGCTGCTGTGTTCCGGGATGAGGATGGGGCGAGATGAAGGGCTTGTCCACATTTGTCTCATGCCTTCCAGGGCCGGATTTAGGTTTGATGAGGCCCTAAGCTACTGAAGGTAATGAGGCCTTTTATATGTCCAGCTGACATTTGTCAACAAATTGTAGTTTTTTTTTGTGTTGAATATGTGCTATATGGTAATTTATGGACCTAATAGATATCTAAAGCCATTTGCACATAACAAAATATGTATTTTATCAAAGCAATTGTTGAACTGAAATACAATTAAGAAGAAGTATATTAATAGTGAAATACAATTAAGAAGTATATTGGGGGGCAAGAGAGTGGGGCCCTAAGCTATAGCTTGTTTGTAAAGATAAAGGTACACCTGACCGTTAGGTCCAGTCGCGGACGACTCTGGGGTTGCGCGCTCATCTCGCTCTATAGGCCGAGAGAGCCGGCGTTTGTCCGCAGACAGCTTCCAGGTCATGTGGCCAGCATGACTAAGCCACTTCTGGCGAGCCAGAGCACCGCACAGAAACGCCGTTTACCTTCCCGCTGGAGTGGTACCTATTTATTTACTTGCACTTGACGTGCTTTTGAACTGCTAGGTGGGCAGGAGCTGGGAGCTCACCCCGTCATGAGGATTCAAACTGCCAACCTTCTGATCGGCAAGCCCTAGGCTCTGTGGTTTAGACCACAGCGCCACCCTTATACATAACTCTGGCACTGCATTGATCTGAGAGGTTTTCTGCTCGCCCTGTGCTTTCTAGGCATGGGAAAGAGGGGGTTCTCTTTGCCCTGCCGGTTTCCCCAGGAGAACTTGCTCTTTGAATCGGAGCAAGTGTCAATCTGCAAAAAAAAACACACCTGATTGCTGTTTGCTCCAAATCAGCAGTAAAGTGTGGGCTTTCCTGGGGGAAAGCAGCGGGAAAAGTGGATGAGCCTGAAGAAGTTGCAAGTTCAGGGGAGCTCCGAGTTACTGTGCTCCCGTGGGATACTACTGCCACAAACCTGAGCTCTCCCAACCAGTGGTGTAGTGTGGGTTGTCAGCACCCGGGGCAAGGCAAGTAATTTGCGCCCCTAACCCATGGATCTGCGCCCCCTAACCCGTGGATTTGCGCCCCCTAACCCTACCCCCCAGATGTTGCGCCCGGTGTGGCCGGCCCCCCCTGCACTCCCCACGCTACGCCACTGCTCCCAACTTCACCACTGTTTCACTTAGCTCCATCTCTGCAAGTGGGAATGCCGCTCTGCCCACTTCTGCTCATGCACCACTGCTGGAACACATAGCCAACAGCTACAAGTTCAACCCTGGGCATCCCTACATAGGGCTAGGAAGGACTCCTGGAGTGCCACTGCCATTCATTGCAAATAATACAGAGCAAGATGAATCAATGGCCTGGCTCCATACAGGGCAACTTCCTATGTGCCAATAAGCACCATTTCAGAAAGAACGCCTATGTTTGCAGTCCATGGATATACATACACCTCTGGAAAGTTTTAAAAAAACAAACCTTCTTTCCTGGTTATCTGTTCAAGAGGCACACATGGAACCAGCTTGGAAAGTGACGTGGTAGTTTAAAAAGCAAAATCACAACTGGGATGTCTCATGGATAAATTTCTTATAATTGGGTCAGACATGGCTGTAAATTTACTAGGAAATGGACACTGGAAATGCAATAACGAAAGAGAGCTTGGTGCAAATCTCTGCAGTTTGTGATTGATTGGCACAGGATTATTCTTGCCGCAACGCATGTTCTCCAGGGCCACCAATCAGCCTGAAGCAGGACCCTAAAAAGTGCCTTCAGGGATATATGTGTGGTTGGAAAAGTTAAGCTAGGCCAGTGGTATAAATCTTCCTAAAGTCTCCTCTAGTCTGCAGCAAGGCACTGTTTTTCCTGCAGGGAGCTGCAGAGAAGAAGAAGAAAAATTCCAGACAGCTTTGCAGCTAACTTGTGACATGGGAAGGAATCTCACCACACAACATGCCTTCCCTGCAGCCCACAGCAGTACCAGAAATGTAGAGAAAAATCCTGCTTCCAAGGCTTTGGGATAATTGAGTGATTGACCTATAGGAGAAAAGACCGATGGATTTCAGCCACAGGCAGATACTGGTTAACATGAGAGCAAACCCTAATTAAGATCTTACTTTCCCACTCTAGGAAAGGAAGGGTGTTTATACACTGAGTGAAAAGGTAACACGGCTTCAAATGAGGTTAATAGCTTGTTTGAAGTGTATGTGTGTGAATATATTGGTTATGTAACACAACTTGCCGTCATTAAATTTGACAACACTTTAATTGTCACTCTCTGAAAATTCCAGCCAAGCATCAAAGGCAGGCAGAGTTCTAAAGAAGAGGCTCTTTTAAGCATTGTGTTTTGTTCTTGCTCTTCTCTTTTGCCCATTCTCCTTGCTCTGAAGTTATCTTTTAAAGGGAAATCTCCAAAGTCTCCCTTATAACAATAACTGAATACAGAGGATCCAAAAGCCGGTTCTCAACCTTCTTTCACATTCTTGTGTGACCAAGAGACTGAAGCAAAGATGAGGCCACATAGGTGAAGAGGCAGGACTAGGTGACTAGGGTGGAGTTACCAGGAGTGGGGAGAAGGTTTCATCCCTACCCTAAAGGTGTTTCCAAATGCACTCCTTCACTTTCTCCCCATCTGAGTTGATTGCCCCATGGGAGTAAATGGAAGCAAAGTAAAGTGTTACATTAGAGGACACTTATAGTGAGGGGGTGGGACGCAGGTGGCGCTGTGGGTTAAAGCCTCAGCGCCTAGGACTTGCCGATCGAAAGGTCGGCGGTTCGAATCCCTGCGGCGGGGTGCGCTCCCGCTGCTCGGTCCCAGCGCCTGCCAACCTAGCAGTTCGAAAGCACCTCTGGGTGCAAGTAGATAAATAGGGACCGCTTACTGGCGGGAAGGTAAACGGCGCTTCCGTGTGCAGCTCTGGCTCGCCAGAGCAGCAATGTCACGCTGGCCACGTGACCCGGAAGTGTCTCCGGACAGCGCTGGCCCCTGGCCTCTTAAGTGAGATGGGCGCACAACCCCAGAGTCTGTCAAGACTGGCCCGTACGGGCAGGGGTACCTTTACCTTTACCTATAGTGAGGGGGAAAGTTGCCCTCTGCGCCTGGCCCTGTATAGTCCAGCCCAATAAAGAGATATACAAAGTTCACTGTGCATATTCTCAGGAACTATCCACAAATATAAAACTCCTCATCCAGACTCATCCTTTCTATCACAGTGATGGTGTTTTTCTACTGCAAAAAAGAAAAACAAGAACAGAGTCTCAGGTACCAGACAACCAGGCAACAGCTTGTACTTAGAATTCTTCTGGTCCAAAGACTTGGTGTCATTCCCAAAAAGGGGTGTAGTTTCTAAAGGAATTTTGATCTCTTGTGGATGCGGGTCTGTGCCTTGGATCTTTCACAGTGTGTTGTCAAGAAGGCCAGCCATCTTGTCCATGCAGTGAGCCTGCTCAACTTGGACAATGGACATTAAGTGGAGCAGCACATGAAGAAACCTGAAAAAACCACCGGTGCAATGGCCTAGTGAAAATCAGCTTCTCAGATGTGCCAGACCAGGGGTCATGCTAAGACTTGTGGAGTGGGGACCAGAGACCATGACACAAATGTGTCTCTGGCAAAATGAAGGTGGGTGGTGGATTTGCAGTGTGACAAAGTTTGTTTTTTAAAAAATGGTTTAAAGGGGGGGAAGGAGACAGTGATCTGGGGGTCCAGTCCCAAAGAAGCTTAGATTCCTCAGGACATCCACTAACAATGCCCTTGGTAAGGACCCCTAGACTGACATTCAGCTGTGTTTCCAGACTTAGCAGTTTAAAACACTTACCATGTGGTAGCTGTTCATGTAAAGCCACCCAAAGCTCTCTGAAGAAAGACATATTTCCCCTCCACTGATTCCAAAACAGCTCCATTGCATTGTGAATAAATGCTATGGCAAGCCAATATTCTTACTGCCAAATGTTTGTTGAACAGGTTGAATTGTTGCTGGACCGGTTTGCTGGGCCAAGATTGGTTTCCCTATAGATAGACCTGGTGTTCTGTGGGAAGCAACTGAAGAGAGCAGACAACAGAGCAGGCCTGATGTGATCATACTAGTAGACTATTTTTGACCTTCAACTAGTTTTCGTTTCTCTGTATTATCATTGTTGCTCTGAGATGCAAGAGACTAAGAGGACTAAGTGACCAAGAGACTAAGAGGACTATGTGATTTTCTTTGAGAAGGTGGTTGGAGTTGAGGGTGTTTTTTATAAAGCACTCTTGTGCCTTGAGTCTGTGATCACAGATGTTTCCATAGAAGTTGGCTGTTATCTTGCATGCACTTCGTAGCTGGGGCTGGAGAATCTCCATTTGATCTGAGCCTCTTCAGACTTAAGCAATTTATATGGCTGACAAACAACTGGAAGCAGAGCAGACATTCATTAATCTCTTCCCCTTCTTTTACAAATGCCCTGCCTAACAACCTCCCCCGTTGTGCCTCTTCAAATTCCATCTTACAGTCCTCCTCTAGCATTTCCCATCACTATGCTAGTCTTTGCCAAAAACAATCTTCGTAATGTCATCTGTGACAACGGACTGCAACATTTGCATTATGCAAGGAAAAGATGCATGTTCACATGTAAATATTTTGGGTTTTTTCCATGCATAATTTGTGGTAGGTGACAAAACAAATAAGATGTCTACGGGTACTGGATAGAAATCTTCCCCAAATGCACGAACAGTCATAAGCAAGACCCTATAGATCTGGGGTACGAAACTTCAGGTATTGGGGGGAGGGGAAATACAGCTCCTTTTTGTCTGGCCATTGAGACTCTCCCCAGGCTCTGCCCTTCCCTAGACCTCACTCTTACCTGGCCCTGCTCCATACTATTGTTATGGGTTTGCCAGGGACAAGGATCCTCTGAAATTCCTGCATGCCCGTTTCTCCCCATAATTTCTGACATTGGTAAATGTGGGGTTTGAAGACAAGCCCGCTTCCTTAGGCTATTGGCTTAGAGAGGTGTCATTAAAGAACATTACTCTGATGAAAGGTGAAGCATTCAGTGCCAGACATGGAATTGGGGTGGAGTTCCTCCCCACTCCCCAGTTTGTGTTAGTTAGCAGAAGATAATAGTAAAGTTGAGAGGGGAGAGGTTGTGACGTTAACATATGAGAGTGCTGGAGGTGAAATAGTTAAACAAGTTACCCAATCAGAACCCAGGGGGTGGAGTCAGAGGGACTAGAATACCAGCTCTGGAAGGGAGGAGTTCGTTGGCAGTTGGGTGGTTGGTTGGAGTGGGAGTGAAGTGGGATAGAGTCTGTGGGTAGGTTGAGTTAGTGTAGCGAAATAAGCTGAGTCAGGAACAGTTAAGGGCTAGGAAGACAAATAAATATCTGAGAGGTGGTTTAGTGAGTGAGAGCAGGTAGTGGAAGTTATAGGTCTGGATAGGCACTCCATGATTGTAATTGACCAATACCGTTTATGAAATCACACGCTTGTTAAACTGCAATAAATAAACAGAAGTTTATGTTCCAATTTAACCCCGACTGGACTCAGTATTGTACCAGGTAGGGCCTGGGTGGTGGCAGTGAGAAATAAAGTGGTGGTACAGGGATCAATAGACGGTGAAACGTCCGGGGACCCTGTGTGATCACCACAGAGGTTGCCAGGGGAACAGCATGTATGATGTCACCACAGGAAAAAATGTGTCCTTTTAAACAGAGAAAATGTTTTCTGCAAAGGCTGCTGGGAAACAGGAACACAAAGTGGGCAGAACTCCATGCTGCCCTGGCTGGGAGGGGCTGCACTGAGAGGCCAGCGACCATGACTGCTTGCTGAGGCTATGAGAGGACCCCCTCCATTGAAGGCTTCAGGGGTAGATGTGTGTAAAATAAATTATATTTTTAAAAAGCACTAGTCTCTGCTGTGCCTGATTTCAAAGGGGCACAAACCCTGGTTAAGTGCCAAGACTCCTAGAATCTTGCACCTCTTGGTAGAGATTGGGGTGGCCTATAACACTATCCTGCAGTTGTTTTGCCTGGTTGGAATGTGGGCTTGAACTGAAAAAATGCTTCTTGCTTGCCTGGATGAAGAGATGTACGTGTAGAAACTGCTGGCTTTTGTATGGCAGAACTGTAGCCTACAGTACAAAGATGCAGGTTGCCACCATTGCCCCAGCCACCTCTGGCATGCAAATCCCAGAAAGTTGCTATCAAGAGGATGTGGCCCTTGGGTTGGAGAGTATTCCCCATCCCTGGCACAGATCAACCTGTACAATCCAGAAGACACAAGTAGTGGCGTCAGCAGGAGCAAATTGCTCTTACATTTGTTCCCCAAAGAACACATGTTTATTTACAGTATATTGTTACAGTTTCTGGCCGTGTATTTCTTTGCTCTTTGCTGATTCATAATCCAGGGTCATTTGTTGATGGTTCATCAATGGGAACTAATTGTTCAGGGATAGTATTGTGGTGAAAACACCCCTTGTTTTTGGATGAGATACCCATCAAAGCGTGAAGAAAGTGACAATCCAATATTTGGTAGAAAGAAGTTGTATGTGAGAGTGTGCGTTTGTGTCAGAATCAGCAGCAGCTGACAGTTTGGGGACACAGAGAGGCAGGGAGAGAAAGAACTGACGGTGGAATTCAATGTTGTGCTGTTACAAACATTCCCTCTGCGTAAGCAAACCAGCTTGGCTAGATGGAATAACCCCCCTCCTCACCCCTGCTCAGTGTGCTGTTCTGGGGAGTTCTCCTGATCCTCTGAGCCAATTTTAGGGGGCTCTATTGCACAAGAAAACAGACTGAAGGGGTTTGCTAGGTGAATCCCACCTTGAGTTTCTAGCTAGAATCTGCTGAAACTGTGGTTGCAGCCTAGGTTTTATGCTTTGAACTGCCCTGAGTTCTAAAGATGAATGGCGGTATACAAATTTCATTAAGTAGGTAAGTAAGTTGCTTTCTTAAGGTCCATCTTTCTGATTGTCTCAACTTATACTCTGCTTGTATATTTGTAAACACAGCATGTACTGCGATGATGCTGTAAGACTCTATCCAGAGGAAACTACATCTGGCAGCATTACATATTAAAAAAGTTTAAAAAAAACAACAGATTGTCATGTGCATGTTTAACGTTCATGTTTAGTTCCTCAGCACCCCCCTTTCCCTTCTCAACAACATCATTCCTATAAGGTCAGCCTTTTAGAAAAATGTCTACCCTGTTAAAAACTTTGGATCTTGCTGTGAACCTTCTATATATTCAGCCACACACATCATTCCTATCTCCATATGCACCACCAAAAATATATATTAAAAAATCAAATGAGCAGAAAGCCAGAGAAGAAAATGATGGGATGGGATGACTGGAGGAGGAATGAGAAGGGGAAATAGTGAACAAACTGGTGCTCTTGGAGCAAGACAAATACTGGGCTAGTAGTGCTGGACATCCATTGAATGTCAGCGATCATACTGCCTTTAGGGCAAGAAGTTGAGATTGTGCTACAGATCCATCTCTTGCAGCCTACATGCAGCTACGGCTACGCTGCCTGGAGATGTGGGTTGACGATCCCATTAAGAATCAGGTCACTTCTATAAACCACGAAGACAGCAGTCAAGACACAGAGAGAGATTAATCTCAGCTTTAATCATGTTGTGTTCACAGTGCAAATGCCTGAGATATTTCCCCCCTTTTTTGTATCCGCAAACCTCTCTGTGCAAGAAACAAAACAGAAAGGCCCTTCAGATTGTGCTCCACCCAAGTGGGAACTTTTGGCAGCGCAGGTGCAACTAGAATGAGCAGGGAGGGTGAGCGAAGGTTGGTGGCTTGGTGCTGCCTTTTCCTTACATGTATATAGCATTACACATTTGTCTTCCGTACTCCATCCCCAAGGAGCGGGATATAGCCAGGGAGATGTCTTGCTACGGGTCTTTGCCATGTTCACCAAATGGAAGATGAAATGGACGAGACTCCATTATTTCTTGGTGTTCTGCAGCAGCCTTGCAGAGGGGAAGTGCACAACCTTGCTGTGTTGGCTTGGCCCAGATACTAAAGGTTCTGATAAAGATAAAAATAAAAGTTCTCGTGGCAAAAGGGGCAGGAATTGCATCACCAGTAAAAACAAGTCATGTTACATGAATGATCCAGTGTGGTCTAGTGGTAAGAGCGTTGGACATGAAGTTCATGGAGAGACCTTGGGCCCGTCCCTGTCAGCAGTGGTTGTGCACTCATCAGGGTGAGGGGAGGCATGGGTGTGGTGGTGGTGGGGCTTCAGGGCATACGTGCATGAACTGATGGGGTCATTTCTGCCAACCTGGAGTTTCCTCAGCCTTGCCAGGCCACCACTGCATCCTGCCCTAAGGAGAAAAGCATCATCACAAGCCAGATCTTGAGTACCACTCAAGATTAAGTCAGAGATTAACCACTTCTGCCTAACTGGCTCCAATTCACAGTTATTTAGCATATTAAAAAATTTACAGAGCAAGCTCATTTGGTTAGGTTGGTGTAGTGCCCTTCTGCCAGCTGAAGAGAATGGTTGTCAGGGGCAGGACTGAGGAGGAATGGTGGGGGCAGTCTCCCCTTCTCCTGAACCTTTCCGAGAACAGGAGGGCAGTATAGATTTAGAAGACTGGTTTGCAGAAGGACATAGTTCAGAGATTGCAAAGGGGGAAAGATGGGAAATATTGGAAGAGGAACAGCAGGAAGAATAAGCACCAGGGGAGAGACAGCTGACAAACTCAGTGTCTTTGGAGGGCATTCCTGAGCCCCCCCCCCTCTACCAGAACTAGGTGTGCATTAAGAGTAGTAAAACAGAAAGCTCAGAGGCAGAAAGCTCAGTTCAGCTGGAGCAGGGATGACGTAGGAAAAGAGAGACAGAGGGTGTTGGGCTTTACTCAGAGCAATGCCATTATTGAATAAGGACTACATTCCTTTCTCTCTCTTTGTGAATACTGAATAAATTACGTGGTAAGGACTCTTTGCGTTATCTGCTTCTTTGGATACCACTGGGGGAGGGATAGGATTCCCTCAACCTTGACAATGGTGGAGTCAGCGGTCACTGGAAAACAGGCTGCGGTGAGCTGGCTCAGGATTCACTGGATCCAGTCCTGCTGCTGTCACATGAGAGCATAGGACTTGACTGGTGCACCAGCTCGCAGATAATCCCATCACTCCATAAAGCCCTGCTGGGGGGCCTGGGCTTGCTTTGGCATTATCTGAATGTACATTTTCACCAGTTGTACTCTGAAACATTTGGAGGGGACCAGGTTGGGAAAAGCTGATTTATTCAATTAATGTGGGGGTACTGAAGGGCCCCATTATGACATCCCTCCCTTCAGTTTTCTAATTGCACTTCTGAAGGCTTCAAATCTTTTTTAAAATTTGAAGGTTTTAAGCTCTGTTTATGCTGCTGTCTGTCCTACTATTGAATTGATATTGCCTCTGCTGTTGTTTGTTTTTATGCTGCATATTTCTTTGTTATGATTGCATTTTAATTGACTGCATTTTTATTTTTGATGTAAACCACTCAGAGAACTCTGGTTATGGAGCAGAGTTGCCATTAATAAATAATTTGTTGGACTCCATGTATTAGATTTTTAGTGCCACCCCTCCTCCAATCCACCCTGTCTGTTATGTAGTGTAGTTTCACCCTGGGCCAACAGGGGGATACTGTATATAGTTTTCACTCAGGTCTGTAGATAGTTTTCACTCAGGTCCGCAGCAGTTATTTTAGGCGGGAACTCTGGGCTGTGGTTGTTACAATGTTGACAGCCGGCTGCCTATAAAAGCAGGCCGGCTGAGCTGTTTGCAGTCAGTTCTATTCCAGCTACAAAATAAAGAGCTACTTGAAGAAATCGCTGTGCCTGCTGCTATGTCAACCCACAACTTAACACTGGCGACGAGGATGGGATGGATGGACATCAGAGCACAGCCAGATGCGGCCAGCCTCTGAACTGAGCTGAATCACAGAGCGAAATCACTGAGCGAAATCACTGGGCAGAACCAATTCAGAGCTGACTGTTCTGGCTAGAGCACTGTCTTCCATCCATCGCCCTTCACGCCGGCATCGGAATCATGGCTTCACTTGTGCCTCTACTGCCGTTTGCGCCAGCCTCTGAATCATGGGACTCCTACCTCGCTCGGTTCGACTGCTACCTCCAAGCCAACGAGCTGACAGCAGTATCAAAGGATCGGAAGCGGGGCCTATTCCTCAGCCTCTGTGGGCCTGAGGTGTTTGAGACGGCCCGAGCATTGGTTGCGCCTGAAGCAGTCCAGGCAACACCATGGGACACGATCCAAGAGAAGCTCCGCAACCACTATGCACCAAAGCCGTCCAAGATTGCTGCCCGCCATGCGTTCTACCACCGGAACCAGGCAGAGGGGGAGTCAATCAACAACTACACCACCGCCCTGCGACAGGCTGCAATGCACTGTGAGTTCCGAGACTTAGACGATGCCCTGATGGATCGAATCGTCTGCGGGGTCCGGGACATCCATCTGCAACGGCGTCTCCTAGCCAAGCCAGACCTCACGCTACAGAAAGCCATTGAGGAGGCTGTGGCCTCAGAAGCTGCTGAACGCTCCGCCCAGGAGATCCGCAAGTCCAGCAGCCCGCGTCTTGCTAGGGAGCCAGTTCCGGTGCATCATGAAGAGGCCAGCAGTGATGAGGCATCCTCCAGTGAAGACGATGACGTGCACCAGACAAAGCGGGAGCGCAGGAAGTTCCAACAGAAGTCCAAGGGCCAACCGGAATGTGCCGGCTGCGGAGGCAACCATTCCCGTGCCAAGTGTCGATTCAGAGACGCCATCTGTAGGAAGTGTTCCAGAAGGGGCCACATCGCTAAGGTCTGCCGATCGGCTCCGTCTGACACCCCCCCTTCATCGACTCGCAAGTCCAAGTCTTCACTCCAGTCTGCCAAGGAAAGTTGTTTCGCTCTCACCAACTGCCACTGCCCGTCTGGAACCACAATTGGCCAAACCGACTCGCCTACGCGACGCAAGCTGAACGTCACGGTGCTCATTGAAGGAGCTCCATGTGACATGGAGATCGACACCGGGTCTGCCCTGTCCATCGTGTCATGGAGCACCATCAAAAGACTGGTACCCAGAGTGTCCAAGAGGCAACTCAACTCCCACCGCGTACACCTGAGAGACTACCAGGGAAACGACATTCCCGTGGTAGGCGTTGGCCGGTTCCGGATCGCCTTCAAGGATTTTTCGGGCCTGCTCCGGTTGGTGGTGGTCGAAGGTCAGCGGCCAAGCCTCCTAGGGCTAGACTGGTTTGATGCCCTCGGCCTGGAAGTCACCGGCATCAACTGCATCTCTAACGCAGAGACTGAGGGTCTGGTCAAAGACTTTGCCGAGGTTTTTGACGGCACCTTGGGGCAATATACAGGTACGCCCATCTCCTTTAGCCTTGATCCACAAGTCGCCCCCATCAAGCTAAAGCCACGCCGGGTTCCCTTTGCTCTCAAGGCTAAGGTGGACGAACAACTGGACAAACTGATTGCCCAAGGAGTTTTGGAGCCGGTTGACCACGCCAAGTGGGAAACCCCCATCGTCACGCCTGTCAAGCCAGATGGGTCGGTGAGAATCTGCGCTGACTACAAGTGCACGATCAACAAGGCACTTCAGCAGCACGCTTATCCGGTTCCTGTTGTCCAACACCTGCTGCATTCCCTGGGTGAGGGTAAGGTCTTCGCTAAGCTGGACCTTGCCCAAGCATATCAACAACTGCCAGTTGATGATGCCACTGCTGAAGCCCAGACGATCGTCACCCACCGGGGGGCATTCCGTTGCCGCCGGTTGCAGTTCGGGGTGAGTGTGGCTCCTGGAATCTTCCAAAGCCTTATGGAGCGTCTCCTGCAAGGGCTTCCGGGCGTGGTACCATATTTTGACGACGTCTTGGTGTCTGCAGACTCACACCAGCAGCTGTTCGAGCGCCTCCGTGCCGTGCTGACCAGGTTCCAAGAGGCCGGGCTCAAGGTAAAGAGGGAGAAGTGCCAGATCGCCGTTCCACAGGTAGAGTTCCTGGGCTATCTTATCGATGCCTCCGGCCTTCACCCAACCACATCCAAGATCCGCGCTATCCAGCAGGCCCCCACCCCAAAGAACAAAACGGAGTTGCAGGCATTCCTGGGGCTGCTGAACTTTTATAACATGTTCCTGCCCCACAAAGCCACAGTGGCTGAGCCTCTTCACCGACTCCTTAGCACTAAGTCACCTTGGGCCTGGGGTCATCGGGAGACAGCGGCCTTCAACGCAGTCAAGGCTCTCCTTTCTTCAGACAGTGTGCTGGTACAGTACAGTGAATCCAGGCCGCTGGTCCTTGCCTGCGACGCCTCACCTTTTGGCATCGGTGCTGTCCTTAGTCACCGTTTTCCAGATGGAAGAGAAGCACCGCTCGCCTACTTTTCCAGGACACTATCTCCGACGGAACGGAATTACAGCCAGCTCGACAAGGAGGCATTGGCACTTGTGGCTGGAGTGAAGAGGTTCCATGAATACCTCTATGGCAGGACTTTTGACCTCATCACTGACCACAAGCCACTCCTGGGCCTCCTCGCCGGTGATCGTCCAACTCCACCGGTCCTCTCGCCACGCATGCTGCGATGGACTGTTTTCCTGGCTGCCTACCACTACCGGCTCATCCATCGCCCGGGGAAATCGATGGGCCATGCCGACGCCCTCAGCCGTTGCCCTCTTCCAGCATTTGTGGAAGACCCGGCTCCAGCTTCATCGCTCCTTCTGATTGAGGATCTTCCGGCAGCGCCTGTATCAGCTACCACTGTGGCCTCCGCGTCTGCCCAGGATCGCACCATCAGCCGGGTGCTCAACTGGGTGTGGAGGGGGTGGCCACAAGGGCCTTTTGCATCGGAGTTCCAGCCCTTCGCAACCAGACAACATGAACTCTCAGCTCATCGCGGCTGTCTGCTGTGGGGAGACCGCGTCGTGATTCCCCAGGGACTCCGTCAGCGCGTCCTGGAGGCTCTGCACGTTGGCCACCCGGGAATTGTCAAAATGAAGGCATTGGCTCGGTGTTACGTCTGGTGGCCTAATATGGACGATGCCATCACTGCCTGGGTGTCCGCCTGTCAAGCGTGCCAAGAGTCGAGGCCTGCACCACCGGCAGCTAAGGGACACACCTGGGAGACGCCAAAGACACCCTGGTCGAGGGTGCACATCGATCTGGCTGGCCCCTTTCACGGCCGGACCTTTATGGTAGTGGTGGACGCCTATTCCAAATGGCTGGAGGTCGCCCTGATGCCCTCCACCACTACCGAAGCTGTCATCCGGGTGCTGCGAGGCCTGTTTGCAACGCATGGGTGTCCTGATGTCCTTGTCTCTGACAACGGACCGCAGTTCACGTCAGGCACCTTTGAGCGGTATCTTTTGGGACTGGGCATCCGCCATGCCCTAACGGCACCCTTTCATCCATCCAGCAACGGGCAAGCGGAAAGAATGGTGCGCTCGGCAAAAGAGGCACTGGCGCGCCTGGACCGGGGAGACTGGCATGAGCGGGTCGCCGAATACTTGTTCGTGCAACACATCACCCCTCATGCGGCCACAGGGAGGAGTCCTGCTGAACTGCTTATGGGCCGCCGCCTCAGGTCACCGCTCGACCGGCTACACCCGGACTTTGCCGTGGCTGAACCCCCAGGCTGTGCCAACGCGCCACGGTCATTTGTCCCAGGAAACCAGGTCTTTGCCCGGAACTATGTGGGGGACATTCCTTGGGTGCCAGCCACAGTAGTGGGAGTCACTGGACCTCGCTCGTACCAGGTGGCACTCGAAGATGGACGCTTGTGGCGACGGCACATAGACCAGCTTAGGCGCAGGGTTGGGAACTTGGACACTACCGAGGTGCCCCCAACTGCGCTTGCAGCTCCAGAAGAGACACGTACAGATGGCGAGGCCCCACCTACACCTCCCTCGCAAACTGCCAGCGTGGAGCCGAACCAAGCCGCTTCAGAACAGACTCAGACCACTCCACTTGCGGAGGCTCCACCCACAGCAGCGGATCCAGGGGAGTTGGTTCCAACGCCACCACAGCCTCAGCAAGAACTGTGTGGCCCTCCGGACTTGGCTACCAGTCCCCGGCGGTCTGGCAGAGTTTCCAAGCGCCCAACTTATTTAAAGGACTATGTTGTTGGACATGTATCACTGTTGGTCTAAGTATGGGAAATGTAACCGATATGCTTTTGTGCCTAATTGAACCATTACGCGTAGTGCTGTATATAAGGAAACCATTACGATTGTAACTAACACCTTATCTCGGTGGGGAGGGGTGTTATGTAGTGTAGTTTCACCCTGGGCCAACAGGGGGATACTGTATATAGTTTTCACTCAGGTCTGTAGATAGTTTTCACTCAGGTCCGCAGCAGTTATTTTAGGCGGGAACTCTGGGCTGTGGTTGTTACAATGTTGACAGCCGGCTGCCTATAAAAGCAGGCCGGCTGAGCTGTTTGCAGTCAGTTCTATTCCAGCTACAAAATAAAGAGCTACTTGAAGAAATCGCTGTGCCTGCTGCTATGTCAACCCACAACTTAACACTGTCCTTTCTGTGGATTTCAATAGGGTTGCCATTTTTCAAACAGTGAAAATCTGAAATGTTGTTGGGCTTTCTTTGGCAAAGTTGATGAGCTTTTGGGGCAAAATTGCAAAAAAATAAAAAATGCAGACACGGGCTGCCATACATCCAGATTTCCCCAGACATTTTCCCCAATTTCCACCCTGCAGTATTCTGGTTGTGTCCAGGAAAATCCAGACGTATGGCAACCCTAGATTTGATATACAGAGAACTCCTATGCTATGAAAATCGCAATAGCAGAGCTACATAAGTTGCATAGGGAATCTTAAGGTTTAGGGAAGAGAAAGTTGGAATGGCACACGGACAAGGAAGCACAAGGGGTTCACAACCCCCATTTAGTTGAGCTTTGGGTGGCCCTAAGTCTCCCACAGTGTAATCCTGTACATGTTTATGCCAAAATAACTCCTACTGTGTCCAAGTTCCAGGAAAGTTTGGAGGCAGCCACGGATGTTATTTTCTCCCAGCAGAGAAACCTTGCTATTTCACAGTCCTTGAACCTGGCTCCTTCCCATCTCAAGACTGTGCCCACATTATCTCATCTTTTAGTTCCAAAGATTTCTCAAGGCAGCTTAGAAGGTCATAATAAGCAATTTAAAGCAGGCATTAAGAATTCAAAGAAACCCATAAAAACAAGAATAGAACCATGAGCAATAAAAGAAAAGCTGGAGCCCAAATCACTCATTAGATGGAGATCTTCTAAAATGGAAGCATATTTTACACACATTTCTTAAATTCCAATAGAAAGGGATCACGCCTGTCAGATGGTTGTGAATACAATTGTGCAAATGCGACATTTTGTAAAAGAAAGAAAGAAAAATCCAAGCACGCAATTCCAGGAAGAATTAGCACGTTTACTGGAAACACACAGAGATTTATTTTCAGACATGCAAAGCTAAAATGAAATGTGACGTGAATGTTGGTCTGGAGATACTCCTTAAACCTTGTGTCCATGAGGAATTATGGCCTGGTTCAATTCTCTTTGAATTGGGTCAATCCCTTAAAGGGGATTGAAGTGGGAAAATTCCCTGCATTTATGTCTAATGAGGCTTTGATACCAGATTTGGCAAAGAGCATGAGCTCATAAATACTCATTTTTCTACTCTTGTTTGAAAAGATACAGGCCTATCAGAGCATCATCTTGGCTTGAAATTACGGTTGCATATACACCATACATTTAAATGTCATGACTTCCCCCAAAGAATCCAGAGCTTCAGTGCCCAGGACTCTTTAAAAAATGAAGTTCGCAGGATTCTCTGGGTGAAATGCTTCAAATGTGCTTTAAAAATCTATGATATGTATGTACACAGCATCTCTGATGATGTCACAGCATGGAGGATGCAGCAGATGATTGTAACCATAAGGTGATCTGCTTCAGCACTAAGGATGAGGGGGAGAAACTTGATTTAGTTCATATTTAAAGGCAGACTTACCTAATTTGTACTTTCCAAAACAAAACATGAACTGAAAAACAGCCATCCTTCAAAAATTGCACTTGTTCACATTTTGCAGTGCAGTTCTCCAGCTAAGTAATGTGTACAAAATGCATATATTAGGGTCAAGTGTACATTAATATGCATATATTGCTGAAAATAATATACAGAAATGCATTCTAGTAAAGGAAATTGGTTTACAAAAATGTGTATATTAGGAGAAATTTGTGCAAAAATGCTGGTGTTTTTCATGAGGACTTTTTAAAAGTTACAAACTGATGTGGAAATGTGGAGAGCTGAACTTAACATTGGAAAAATTATAAACTGAGGAAAACCTAGCACTAGTATCAAATATATTGTTCTGCTCAATGCTCCTTGGAGAAAATGAAAACTTATGAGTGGAATGCAGTTGCCTATTCTACTTTAAAGTTCTAATTACAACAATCAAAGTAATTTCTGTCAATTTTAATCAAAGCACAATCAATTGTTAATATTAACCACCCCAGTCACCACTGACTAGAATCTCAGGCTCCCTGGGTGCCCTAGGAAGAAAGGACAGGACATAAATTTAATGATAGATAGATAAACAAATCTCCTCCTTACTACATCAAGTTTGGCTAAATTGCATTTGGCTAAAATTTATCTCTTTTAGAAGGCAGTGTAATTTCAATTTGAAGACTTCATTATTGGTAAACTTTCCATCTTGCTTCCCAGCTGGTTCCGATGGATATAAATCCAATTTGAAGAATAAATTGTGCTTTCTTTTCTATGCTAAAAATGTGTAGCCTTACCTCCTAGGCACTGGATTAGTATATGCCTTATTATGATAGATTTATACAGTTGCAGGTGTTATGAGATTTATGAGCTTCTATCAGCTCATCACTGTATAGTTTTTCAACATTCTTCCAGTAGCATATTTTCACCTACATACAGTAGCATCTTGCCCCTGTCACCCCCCAGCCAGAGATAAGGTTGATGAGAGTTGGAGCCTGGGAATCAAAGCCAAGGAGCAAACCCAACCCCCTGGTTTTCCTCCTCCTCCTGCAAGCTAAGCCATGGTTTGGTTTAGCATTCTGTTCAAACAAAGGCCCATAGTTTGTCTTGCTGTTTGCCAGTCCATGAGATGTGCAACCACTTATGAATGCCATCTCCAACTCCTCGAAAGATTCCATCACTGGTGTCTCTGAAAAATTTTGCACCTCACTTGGGAAGACAGGCAAACTAATACCAGTGTACTAGAAGAAGAAAAGATCACCAGTGTTGAAGCAATGATTCTTAAACATCAACTTCGTTGGACTGGTCATGTTGTGCGGATGCCTGAGTATCGTCTTCCAAAGCAACTACTCTATTCCTAACTTAAAAATGGAAAGCGTAATGTTGGTGGTCAACAAAAGAGGTTTAAAGACTGTCTCAAGGCAAATCTTTAAAAATGTAGTATAAACAGCAACAATTGGGAAACACTTGCCTGTGACTGCTCCAATTGGAGAACAGCCTTTACCAAAGTTGTCATGGGCTTGAAGACACTTGAACTCAGGACGCAAGGGAGAAATGTGCTAAGAAGAAGGCACACTTGGAAAATCAACACCGTGATCAACTCCCGCCTGGAAACCAATGTCCCTACTGTGGAAGGACATGTGGATCCAGAATTGGCCTCCACAGTCACTTACGGACTCATTGTTAAAACCGTGTTTATGGAAGACAATCTTACTCGGCTACGAGTGATCGCCAAAGAAGAAGAAGACAGCTTGTAGTTGTCTGGTGGGGACAAACCACGTTCCCAAGTTCAGAAAACACGCTAAACCAAACCATGGCTTATTCACAGCAGGACTAAGGAGAAAATTGGCTGGAATCTCTTCTCTGGGGACCTGTGCATTTGTGCTATGCCATTATTTGGCTTCGTGTTCCTTGTGGGCTAGCTAATTGACTCAGTCAAAAGGGAAATACTGTGGTTTTGCATTCTGTATAAATCTACGATTGAACCAAGAAGCTAAAGAGCAGTCCTTGATCCCTTGCCAGCTCATCAGGTGCAGCCACTACTGCAGTGGTAGAAGCATCTTGCAACTGGGTGGGCAAAACAGCTTTGTCGGCTGAGCCAAGCAGGTTGGCAGCGCCTCCATGTCAATGAGTTGAAGCATTAAGACATATCTTGGACGCAGAGCAGGAGGGAGGTTGTGGGACAAGACAAATTCTGACACTGGCCATGGGACAGCATCCTCCAGCATACCTAAATACAAGGCAGGCCAAGCAGCACAAACAACACCTTACAGACTCTGCCTGCCCCCCAGCATTTGCCACCTGAGACAGCTGTCCCACTTTGCCTAATGGTAGGGCCAACTATGATGGTTTGCTCATGGGGAATTAGAGAATTCACCAGAGATTTAGGAATTATGCTGGAAGCAAATGGACTGTTGAAAGGTGTTTTAAAGATAAAACCATCACCATAATAATAGAAAATAGTAGTCGCATTGGTTCTTTCCATTCAGTATGTTACACTCACTCTATTTTGACTAAGTGACATAGTAGCAAAGAAAAAGACCTCCAGGGCTTAGTGAAACATTTCCCAACCCTGCCATATCACCCCTTGGGAGGTAGTGGAACAAAATTAATCTTGTAAATACCATTGGCACGATGGAGTTTTCATGGGAGCAGAGGAATGGATCTACGACAGCATGCTTGGTAGCAAATTGGCAATTACACCTAAGAACCTTTAGGAGGCAAGAAATATCCTTAGAGGCTAGAGACAGACTAATGGCATTGGTGCCAGATGCCGTGAATCAAGATGTTAAGACTCATGTTGTGTGAAATGGAAGAAAGCCTTTACTTGGGAGAGCTGTAATGCATAGATGCACATTTTTTGTGGCTAGTACCTCTTCTGTTACCTCACAGCCTCTTCAGGGATTCATTCATAATGCTATAAATCTTAATGTTATGGTGCTAATAGGATCCCTGGCCCAAAGAATTCATTAACCAGGATATGTGTCAGAGTAGAAATGATCACCTCATGTTTGGGCTTATGTCTCCTGTTTCGATTGCTCATCGCACCATTCTTCATCCAGGGACAGCGCATGATGACCCAGAGATTATTTGTGTGTATTGAGGTAGCTTTGGTTTGTGGCGAATGAGTCACATGACCTGCTCCCCAAGAACACAAAGCTGACACAAGTTGAAGAAAGAAACAGCAACCAGCAGAAATCTTCTGGTTGAATGAATCAGCTAAAAGTATGATGATACTTAATTTCTCCAGAGGCAGACGAAATTCTCTAACACTTTATCATTAGCAGTGGCAATAGCACCACTTCCCTTCCCACTAAGGTTTTGTCTGACCAGCAGCAACTGTGTTCAGAGCCTGGCCACCATTTTGCATCCTCCACAATGCTCCAGTTCTACAGCCATTAAATGTTTATGTCACTATGAAGGGAGGGGCTGTGATTCCGTTCATTGTGAAACTGGGATGGGTGCATCTGAACCAATGTGCTGTTACTTTCTTTTTCTTTCTATACACATAAATTGAGATATTGCATATTCATTAACTGCCTTGGGAAAAACAGGACATCCAGGTTTTTTTCCCCCATGAGAGCACAGCAGCCATTTTGGCTCTCTCATGATTTCAGGCTGAGATCTTGCACACACACACACCCCAAAAAAGTCTTAGCCTGCATAAGTCTAATTTTGTTTGCAATATTCATTATTATGCCTTTAGGTTTTTTAAAGAACATATTTCCCTTTTTGTTCAGTTTGTTCCCAAGCAGTATCCCATCTCAAGGCATTCAATCCATTAGGAACAGACTGGGTAAGCCACACCCAATTTGAAGATTATGGTCCATGATTTTTTTTTTAAAAAAGCCACAAGAACTGCATCCAACTTTTTGCTACTCCATCTCTTAGTATCGGCAAACCTTTTTGAAAGTAACAGTGCAAGCCCACACATTTATTCAGAAGTAAAGTGCCCAGGTAAGAGGGTATAAGATTGTAATATATGGCAGGAGGATTGGATGTAGCTATACCACATTCTTCAGGAATGTAGTCCCATGCTTCCCTTACTCTGCAGCAATATCTGTCAAATTTCTGTCTGAGTATCTGAAAGAAAATATTGGCCATAGATACCTGATATGTAAACGGCTAAATGGTAGCAATAAAAAGTGGGCTTGTTATCTGTGGGCTCCTCTTAGCCATTAATGGAGCGGCTTGGATGTAACTGAATGTCTATGAACATTCTAATTTCTGAGGGTGAAGCTATAAGCCACAGAATGCTGATAAACTGTGCAGCTGCAGAGGGGAAAAGTAAAGGTCACTTGATATAAGAAGGGAATGGCATAGCAATAGACTTTTGTGGGTCAAGGAGCAAAGAGAACAGAAACACTGAGAGAACAGAGGTTCTAAATGGCATGCTGATTTTGAACTAGTAAGCTAATTCTCTGAAGGAGAATGTTTTAATATATATAACAATGATGAAGAATCCGGTAGATAGACTATTGGATGTTGTGACACAGTGATCTTTCTTTTGCAGTTAGTTTCCTAATGGTTCAGCTTCCATTTCATGTGTGATGACTTTGGTTTAGTGCTGAGGCACCTGTGCTAAAAAAGAATATAAGACATTTTTCATTTAACAAAAAAGTGGCAGGGGCGGGGGAAGCTGTGTAAAAACATCTTAAACCAAACTCGTGGTCTTATGGGAATCATTGTTAATTACTGATAATCTGAGGCTGCTTCTGTTATCCAGATAATCTAGAGTTGGACTTCCTGTAACACTACAATCTCAAAGCCTCTTCCTAGTGCAATACTCGTGATGTAGGCATCGGATATAAAGACAGTTGTTAACATTTTGAGATGCGTCTTTGTTGTTGTTTTTACATACGTTTCCCCCCCCCCCACTGTTTAGTGATTTCAGAGAATGAGCAAAAACTTATTTAAACTGAAAAGAGCCAAACCACCAAATCTGAGGTACCTAGTGAGACATTTAGAGCACTCCATAACAGTGGAGTTAAAAAACTTTTATCTCTGACATTCACTGGAGGTTATGAGGCCATTCTGCCCCACTCTGCTCCACTGATTGGGATCATTGAAGAAAATTTTCTAATAACCAGGAGGGAGCAGAAGCGGACAGCAGGAATTAGCCAAACTGAGGGTCCTCTGGATTTCCCTTTTCGACTTCCCACACTTTTCCCCCATGGTGTTCCCATTGCTGAAGAAGTTGCTGCCTAGAAGCACAGTTACGGTTCATAGGAAGGGCACTAAGGGATAGATAACATCACTCCATTACATCACCCTGTTTTGAATCATGGCACACTGTGGCCACCACCTCCAGCAGAGCCTGTGGTAAAACAACACAGCCCATTGTTTTTCAGGGATCAGTCAAAAGCTAGCAGTGCTCAAGTAGCACGACCACTAAACTTACTCAAGAATTTCCAACACAACAAAAACATTATACAGTGGTACCTTGGGTTACAAACTTAATTCGTTCCAGAGGTCCGTTCCTAACCCGAAACCGTTCTTAATCTGAAGTGTGCTTTTGCTAATGTGCCGTGCCGCCAGCGGGCAACTTCCACTCGCGTCCTGGGGCAAAGTTCTCAACCCTAGGTACTATTCCGGGTTAGTGGAGTTTGTAACCAGAAGTGTTTGTAACCAGAAGCGTTTGTAACCCAAGGTACCACTATAATCTGTGTTTACCTAGTATGGTTCCAGCGTCTGCTTGATTATTTTTGTCGTTCCCCAACCACATCAGGGGGAGAGAGGGAGACTGGCAGAGCTGCACATTTGACAGGTGTGTGGCCAACCCTCACCTGTCCAAACATGTGCCATCACAATGACGCCATGTGGTTGATGTGTCATCCCTGCCCACCTGTCAAATTTGACCCATGAGACTAATCCTGATAAGGATCTGGCTGATGGAGCCAAAGAAGTTTCCACACCCTGTTCTGTGTGAAAGAGTCTCTGTCAAGTGTGGAGAACCCCAGGCCAAATGCTTCACTCTAAGCTTCTTTACCTGAACCTCACCCTAAACCCCCTCTCCCCAGACCATGCCCCCCACTGGCCCTGCTTTTCACCCTCCTTGAGTGTTTTTGCCTGGCAGGAATGTGATAATGTTTGCCCTGATGGAGGATAGAGGGGCGTGTGTGTACCGTTCTGCACGATGATAACATCTGTACCAGTTGTCTCAGCCATGTTTGCCTCTGGTCCTGCCCCTTGTTGTCATGTGTCACCCACCCCACGAAAATTTCCCAGAAAGAAATGCCTCCTTCAGGCTAGAAAAAGGTTCCACACTCCTGGACTATGCTAATCTGTCACAATAGTGAAACTCAGAAGCCTTGTTTTCATCACATTCACTTGCCAGAGCAAGGAAAATCCATCAGTTTCTCTGGTGACTATTGCTCCTTTTCTGAGAAAAGTCCCAGAGCTGTAGACTTGCCATATGTCAGAAAAATTCCAGACATGTATTGGTTTTCGGGTGAAAAAATGGCGTCAGGGGGGAATTTTGCAGAATCGGCAAAATGTCAGGGAAAACCTGGATGTATGGCAACGCGATGAAAAAAGCAGCTTAAAATCACTATGTTTGGGTTAGGTTTACCTAAGAAAGCTCAACAATTTGGGTTTGTTCCCAAATATGAAATATTGAAATATGGCAAACCTAGCCTTCCCCTCTCCCCTAATTTGTGCTGCAGGTCCAAGTACCACCTCCGACAGAATCAGGGCACTCAGAACATCACCATTGCTGTGAGAAATGCTTTTCATAGCAGCAGGCACTCTTTTTTTATTTTAATGAAATCTTTATGCAAAAAAGATACCCTGAGAAGAATATCAATACTCCTGTGGATCAGAGGAACCAGCTCTCATTAGTACTTGTTGTATTCAAGAGTACATTAAGAAAGAGCTGGGAGACAGCTAAGTTTCCAGCCTAAAGCAAATTAAAGCCACCTTCTCGTCTCCATACTTGGAAGGAAAAAGTCTTCCACCAATTCCTTCAGTTAGCTGGTCCTTTGCCCATAGAGTTCCAGCTCATTCACCTCTGCTTGTCCCATGAACCTGTCTCCTTGTACTCCCTCCCTCCCTGTCTTCCAGAGCCGCTGTGAAGGACTGATAAAGTATGCCTTGTGACTTCTTTCTCATTATAAGTGAGCCATAAGGTGGGGTGGCAATATTTTTTAATTGCTGGATGTCTGCTGGCTTAAACATGGAAATTTCATGTGATGTTTACAGTTTACGTCTCTCCTTACTGTTCTCATCAGTGCTTAATTTAAATTAGGGCTTAACTTGCCAGGATTTAGCCTTCGTGCCTATAATCATAGCTGTCAACTTTTCCCTTTTCTTGCGAGGAATCCTATTCGGAATAAGGGAATTTCCCTTAAAAAAAGGAAAACGTTGACAGCTATGTATAATGGATCTATACATTGTCCTGGATCTATTAATGCTATTTGTCTGATTTGTGAGATTTACCCTTCCCTCCATCTGAGCTCAGAAGAGTGCTCTTTACCCACGAAGGCCATTAATCTTTCCTTGTTGCTTGATTAATCTTAACTCTATGGCCTTTCCCACTCTTAATGACTCACATTTTAAGGCACTACAGTAGGCAATAAATAAAGTATTTTATTACATGCAATGATTTATTGAAGGCCATGGGTGCAGAAAGAGATATTAAAGTGCTGTAGTGGAATGTTATCAGAGTTTGAGATACATCACAAGATTTGAATCTGCACAGGAATGAAAGTTGAAACATATTCAGCATCTCCAGGTGCCTTAGCTACCTTCTCTTTCTGGGTGCTCCATATTGGTTTGTGCAGCTATGTTCTGACAGGCTGAGGCTGGCATGTGTTAATAGGTGATGGTGAGAATGCTTTGATCCAGTCTTCCCTTACAAAGAAAATTGCAATTAACTTGGAGAAAGCAAAACAAATAATAGTAAAGAGTTTCTAAACCAAAGGGTTACTTAACCAAAATGGCTGCCATGCTCTCCTGGGGGGGGGGGGGAATGTGATGTCCTGTTTTTCAGGGTGCTGAAGGAGGTTGTGGGCATTATTTCAGAGCTGCTGGCTATAATTCTTTAGGGAACTGGTAAGGCTGTGGAAGCTTGATGATAGGCAAATATTTTCCCTGTCTTCAGAAAGAGAGGGGTATGGGAGAACAGGGAAACTACAGACTGGTTGGCCTGACATTAATGCTGGGCAAAATTATAGAACAGATTATTAAGTGGCTGACTTGTGAGCATCAAGAAAATAATGCTTTGATTAATAGGAGCCAGCATAGGGTTTTTGTTTTTAAGAATAAGTCATGCCAGACCAAGCTGAACTCCTTTTTTGATATAGTGACTAGTGTGGTAGATCATGGGAATGCTTTGAACATAGTATATCTTGGTTTTAGCAAACATTTGGCAGTGTCTTTCATGATATCCTAGTACTGTATGTATTGACAAGATGAGAAAATGTGAATCAGACAATGTGCTATTAAGTGGATTCACAAGTGTGTGTGCAATCCAACAAGTGCTCATTAATGGCTCTCTATCAAACTGGAGGGTGGTCTTGACTGTAGTGCCACATAGCTTCATCCTACACTCTGACTAGTTCAACAATTTTATAAATGACCCGGATGAGGGTGCAGAGGGGATTCTTATCAAATTTGCACATGACACAAATCTGCGAAGGATAGTTAACACCATGTAGAAGATAGAATCAAGGGTCAAAATAATCTTGACAGGATAAAACCAGCAAGTCAAATAGGATGGGAAAGATCTGTCTAGGCGGCAGAATAAATGAAATGGGTCTAGGTGCAGTAGAGGCAATCCAAACTCCTAGCTGGCAGTGGCAGAGCTTAATGGATCCTGTGCCTGCTCGGGCCTTTCCTTCTCCACCCCAAAAATACCCCATTTCTGGTTTTATTGCCAGCAGGAGCATATGCCCATTGTCTGGGTGGGCACATTATGACATTCCTCGTCAGTGAGTTTGTCCTGCTGGGGGTGGAGCTCTCCTACAGACAGAGGTTAACAGATCCAGGCAGGGCTGGATGGAGGGATACCTCCAAACTTCCTCCAGCACAATGGATCAGTGGTTTGGATTTCTCTGTCCTTGAGCCAGAAGTATGAGACAATTGCTTAAAAAGCTAATGCCATCCAAGACTGCATTAACAGGACCATTGTGTCCAAATCATAGGAAATAATAAGCTCTCTTCAGGCATTAAAAGCTTGTCCACATTTGAGCATTATTGAGCTGTTAATTCACATTCCCTCCCCCCCCCCATTTGAGTTAGACCAGAATAGTCTAACCCTGCACATATTTGAATTTGCATTTGAGGAACAACTTCAATCTTTTCCGTTCATCCCACCAGGCATTCCCTTTTGTGTCTGTCCCTATCTTCTAATTTGTTGATCCTTTTATGCCGATTAAGTTCAGATATGGCAAACGTGCAGATAGCTGCACTTGAACCGTGTTGGGTTGGGGGTTTTTTGAGCTACCCAGTAAGTGTGCAAAAGCACACTGTCATGCAGTTGTAAATTTGCTTGTGTTCTGATTTTGTGCAAATCTGAGGTATCAAAGTGGGGCAGGGGAGGAGGGGAGGGGAGAGAAATATTCCTTTATTCAGGATCACACCAGAAATAGTTATAAGCACAGCGAGAAAAGAAAATATTGAGGAAGTAGTGGGCATGGAAAGGGGAGTAGCAGAAAGTGACAACTGATGCACCCACCCCAAAACACCAAAACAAATTGTCTGTGACATTGAGCAGTTTGGAGCCCAATTTACCAGATTACCAATAACTATAGGATAATCCAGAATTTACAGTGAGAATGCATTGAGATTGGCATTGTTTGGCAGTAATGTCATACGCATGGGTAGGCAAACTAAGGCCCGGGGGCCGAATCCGGCCCAATCGCCTTCTAAATCCGGCCCACAGACGGTCTGGGAATCAGCGTGTTTTCACATGAGTAGAATGTGTGCTTTTATTTAAAATGCATCTCTGGGTTATTTGTGGGGCATAGGAATTCGTTCATTCCTTTTTTCCAAAATATAGTCCAGCCCCCCACAAGGTCTGCGGGACAGTGGACTGCTGAAAATGTCTCCTGACCCCTGGTCATGCGGATTACACAAACCAAATGGGAATGCGAACAGCGAACAGCAACGTACAGTAAACTCCAGTGTGGACAAACCCTATACATTCTAAGCCCCAGCATTTGCAGCATAGAACAAACTATCTGTGCTGATGGTTTGCCCATACAGCTGTATGGTCTTCAAACATCTAAACGGCTGTCATGCAGAAGATGGAGCAGGCTTGCTCTGCCCTGCTCCAGAGGGCAGGACCAGAAATTGCAGGGAAGCAGATTTGGACTAAACATGAAAAGAAATTTCCTGACAGTAACATATCCCCCAGTTGCTATTTATATAACAAGAATCAGGCATGTTGCATTTACTATATAATATAGTTTGGCCCTCAGCTCATGAAAGGCAGGATAACAATCCAACAGATAAATCAGGTAAATCACATTCCTGGTTGTCCCTAGTTAATAGATACTGTGAGCATATAAAATACATCTTCGATGCCTATCACAAAAATGAATCTTGTAAAACTCTGAAGACAAATAGATTTTATTGTGGCATCAGCTGTTGCAGACTAGAACCACTTCTTCATATGAGCTCTAATCCATGTAATTCCCCACACACACTTGGCATTCCCTTCATGCGGCTGAAACAGGATCAGGGAGCCATAGTGACTGTCATAATGTGTAGTTTCAACTTTAGCAGCTATGCACGTTTCATAGGATGCATTTGGATTCATTGTGGAGGAATGATGAAAGTATGTCATATCCAATCAAATTGGCACCTGGAGCAACTTTGGATATGAACTTGACACACCAAAAGTGCTTAGTATATATGGGACTGCCAAAAAAATATTATGGAAATAGGGGGTTGATTTATCATTAGTGTGGGAAGGATTGCATGTATATAGGCAATATCTTGCTCATGTTAACTAAACATGTTCTTTTATGTGCCCCTGTGCATGCTGGTATTATAGCCGCAAACAAACATGGTTGCAAGACTTCACAGCTAAACTGTCATTTTTGGATGATGTTAGATACTATGGTTATCACAAAACCTCTGTGTGGATAGGAACATGCCCCTCTGGAGCCCTGGGAGCAGGCAGGTCCTTAGTGAAGGGTCCTAAAGCAGTGGGGATGGTCCATAAGGGTAGATGATACACTGCCCCACCAAACTCAATCAAGCTTAATTAGTTTTTAACACTTGCTGGATTAGAAGAATCTGGCACATAGTTTAGCACCCCAAGCCTTGATTAAATTCTAACACTTGCTAGATCTAGGGCTTATAGGAATCTGGCATCCACAGACTCGTAACACTATCATCAATGCAACTAAATGTAATGTGTAAAAGGAAAATGAAGCTGGTAAATTGTCACCATTTTGCAATGTGCAACTTTTATATATATTGAGTAAGGTCAGGAACAGAACATCTACATGAACTGAATCAGGGAGAGGGAGTTGTGTGTGTGTGAATTAACCCCAAGCCTCTTGATCTCTACATAGTCAAGGCACAGATCTGAGCTGATGTTTCCACACTGGGTCCCCTCTCTGTGAATCCTCCAATCTCACAGGAGATTCCAAGACAGATCCAGAAATAGCAGCCAACAGCAGAGCGGATACTTTGCCTTGAGCTTTCACAACCAGGCTCCTTCCTCTCTTCCTGCCCCTTACAACTCTCAAAGGAATTTGCAGGCTTCCACCCAACACAGCTCCAAGGACTTCCCCATTTATTAAATGTCTCCATGCTTATGTTTATGGCTCAGCAGCTGGAGTTGCAGAGATGAGAACTCAAAGGTGCTGTGAGAACCAGGCAGTTAGGAGAGAGACAGCATGGGGATTACCAAATGATCCCATGGGATGAAGAGAAGCTCTTGCACAAAAGGGTATGCAGCTTCCGCAAAAGCTCTGCCCGTTTGGCTCCCTCCTTCCGCACACTGGGAGACAATGAGACATAAGAGCTCAAGGGTTGGCCTTGTATGAGGGAGATCTGTGTTTGAAACATCCCTCAGCCATGCAGCTCACTGGATCAGACCCAGAGTAAGCTACTCCACAGGGTAGCTGCGGGGTGGAGCACACACTTTGTATGACATCTTAAGCTCCTTGGAGGAAGGGCAGGATAGAATGAGATGACTAAAAGGATGGGATATTGCATATCAATTATGGATCTGAAAGCTTGGCCAAGGTAATATAATCCCTCAATGTGTGAAAATTTATCGTTTCAAACAATGTGGACCATGTGCCAGACATATATTTCCAATGTCTCCCATTGACATTGATCCTTAATTTCCAGTGCAGACATTCCAAGTTCAGGTGCAAGCTGGCTTGATTGTCCGTTCCCAACCCTGGGAATTGTCAGGGGCTGTTTCAAGACTGTGGGATTACAGCATCAAACAAACTCTGCATTCTAAACCATCTTTAAGTTTTATTTAGGACTTTCTCCCTCTGTGACTGCTGTCTCCCCTGGTCAGAGGAAGTCATTAGCATTCTTAAGTAATTCCTGGTTCCTCCCAGGTTGTGCAGTGCACTCTGGCTGCATCTAGTGTCTCTTTCAAACTGTTTCAGGGGCAGGGCATTTAACAGAATTCTCAGAACCTCACTAAAGCTCACCTGTTAAACCTTGCCTATTGAATTTGGACTCCACACAGATGTTGGCAGCTTGAATTAATTTATTTACAGGGCTATATACAGCTCTCCTTTGGCAGGGCTCTTAACATAAGCCTGCAGCAGGGTTCCTCTTTAGGGTGAGGGGAGTGGCAAGTATGGTGGCTAGGTTATCCTTTAAAGAAACCAGGGCAGTTACGTCACTATGCCTCAATACAATTATTAAGCTATAGCTCCCACTATCTTTTTCCTTTCTTTTCTTAATGACATCACCTGTTTGACGTTTAAACAGTGTGAAACAGATACTAAGCGCTGTGTAGCTATCGTTTCAGTGAAGAGGATGTGAAATATACTCAGAGTCGAGAGTTGATTTCATGCTCTTTATTCAGCTCATAGTGGTGAGGACGAAATGGAAGTTCCCCCAGAAGGTCTGCTTTAGATACCGTATTTTTCACCCTATAGGACGCACCGTCCCATAAGGCGTACCTAGTTTTTTTTGGGGGGGGAAATAAAGGGGGGGAATTATTTTTTCCCCCAGGTGCGGGGCTGGGGCGGGGGAGGTCCGCCCGAGCTTCCCCAGACCCCAGCCCCGAAACAGGCAGCTCTCTGCAAGCCGTGGGAGCCCAGCGCTGGCTCCCGCTACTTGCGGAGAGGTCCGCGAAGCCTGGATGCGCTGAGCTCAGTGCGGGCAGGCTTCAGCGTGCAGGCAACTCTCCGCAAGCAGCGGGAGCCCAGCGCTGCGCTCCCGCTGCTTGCGGAGAGGTGCGCGAAGCCTGGAGAGCGAGAGGGGTCGGTGCGCATTCGCCCCATAGGACACACACACATTTCCCCTTCATTTTTGGAGGGGAAACGTACGTCCTATAGGGTGAAAAATACGGTACATTGTTTACACAATGGGCCCATGCGACTGGCTAATTCCAGGATTCTCCTGTAGGCCAGTCAGGTTGTGGATTCACTTCCACCTGCAGCTGGACCAATCATACTGCTGCATTGTTCTAGGACCAATCAATTGTTCTAGGACTGCTGCATTTTGGATCCTGTTGTTCTAGGACCAATCAAATTGCTGCATTTTGGATCCTATTCAACTCAGTACATAACAAGGATGCATAAAATAAACTAACAAATTCACTTTTATTAAACTGGGACTGGGAACAAACACCCAGGTCTAACTTAAACTGCTCAATGTTCTATACAACGCACCATAGTTTCAAGAACTTTGTGGATAATTGCCTGAGCTTCCGCGTCTGCTGGGCATCCAGGAGACTTTTCAGATCACAAGCAAGGACAGGAAGAGAGTAAGAAGCAGAAGCCGAAATGGAGCAAGATCAAAGAGCTTTTGTTGAGGGATTTTCAAAGTCTTCGATTCTGCCTCTGGAATAATAAATTCAAGGAGCTGCATTTTAGATTTGCCCTTAAGCTCCCACTTATTTTGCTTCATTTTGTTGATAAGCTTGGCATTTTTCACAGATGTTGGGAAGCTGAAGTATGAATTTCTATGCTGGGCCAGCATCCTGTTTGCCTCTTTTAGGCTTGCAAGTGCTTCAGGAAGATGCAGGGCAAGAAAGTGAAAACCACCCACTTTTGTGACAGCCAAGCAAATGGTATTTGAACCCAGAGTCTTTATTCATTGTAGCTAGTAGCCACAATAAGTCACTCTTCCATGCAGGAGTGCCATGCTCCCCACTCCTCTCACAATTTTGGCATACAGTACTCGGTTTATTTATATACATCATCTCCTACAGAAACAATTGTGCTCAAAGCGGTTCAGCATAAAACAGTCTAAATACAGTAGCCACAATAACAGTATGTTAGAAAAAGTATAATAGCACTACAGAAAACCTACAAAATAAACCATTAACAGTTCATTTAACATATACCAAAATTTAAGTGGGCCTAAAGATCACCAGTTTTCAGTTACCTCACATCCAAAAGTATCTCCAAAAGCTGATAACCACACACACATACACACAATCTTTTATGACTTAACCTCAAAAGCTGGAAAGTTCCCTACGAATTCTTCTGCAAGCAGCTTCCTCAGGGCTGAAGGGTAAGGCACAGACAGAAACAGTCATCCCCTGATAGCAAAAAGAGTCTCTCTTCTCCCACAATTTAATAAACTTCTTTATTTTAGCTCCAAGCTGTTCGAGCATTTATTTGTTTCCGCTTTTAGAAGTGGGTTTTATTTGTATCATTTTTTAAATGAAGGGTTTTACTGCTTCTATGCTGCAAGTCACTTTGAAATTCAAAGAAAGAGGGTCATAAATATTTGAGGAAAAGAAAGAATAACATTATTCATAGCAAAGAGAAGAGGATCTGCCCCTGAGTTATTTTTGTGCTGGTCTTATCTTGAAACTCCTGACAAGCAGTTTTACTAGTTAAATCCACTGATAAATTGCAAGAGACAAGTCACTGAATGTAGCCAGGACCCCTGCACAGTACATGAAGGATTTGTATTACTGTAAGTGCATTTACTCTTTCTGCTCATAACACTGGTAGGTGTCAAGAAAGTGACTGTAGTGCAATAAAGCTTGCTGGTTAAATTCTTCAGATCATTGCTGGAGGCCTCCTCCTGGTGTCTCTGCTGTCTAAAGTTATGCAGATGACAACCATGGAGAGGATTTCTAATCCCCTGAGCAGGTAGATACCTGCCTTTTCATCTGTCATCTTCAAATGATAGCTACACTACTGGTTGGGTTGTATCTAGAAATCATGGCCTCGGATGTGGAAGCTGCTCTAGCTTTCCTATATGACAAGGATGAAGGACCTGTGGTTCCCTAGATGTTGTTGGACCCCAACTTCATCTGCCCCAGTCAGCATCTCCAGTGGTCAGGGATGATGGGAACTGAAGTGCAGAACACTGGGAGGCTTACATGTCCCGCTCCCACCTCCTCTATGAGTACCATGCATTGACTTGTTGTGGTGAGGGGGAAGCATTTTGCACATGCTCAGAAACACCATCTTCTTTCCTATTGCTTCACGTCTTCTAAACCATAGTTCTTGCATAGCAATGAAGTTCTGGGTGTGATCCAACGTGGATGAAAACCCTCATGTCACTGGCAGTCACCTCTCCTGGTCCTTTGTCCCACATGCAGACAAAAATAACAAGTTCTGTTTTGGAAAATTTCAAATGCATTAAAAGGATTGACAGCGGGATTGCGTTATCCCTAGCTGTGAATCTCCAAGCTTGAAGCACAATGGAATTTATGCTTACTAACAGCTTGGCTTCAGGAGGGAATAAATCTGTTGCGTGAATTCAGTCAGGTGACTCGGCTTGCTGAAACTTCAAAGACACTTAGGGATGTGATTGTTGTGAAGAGGCAGGCTGCTCATTTAGCAAAAGTGCACCTCATGCGAGTGTCTGATCTTCAGAAGCTCCATGGCAACGGCTCCGCTGAGATTTGTTGAAATAAATTCTCTTTCTCGCTTCCATGGGTGAAATTACATCTGTACGTGAGGCAGTGACAAATGTCCAACCTCAATTATTATTATTTTCCCCAAATCTTAACACAATTTTCAGGTAATCTCTTAAACTGGAAAAGCAGCTCTTGTTTTTTTTGTGTGTGTGTTCAGGTAATTTTGTTTTGTTTTGAAGCACTTTGCTTGGCTATCCTGAGGATTCAAATAGTTATTTCCATTAGAAATATTTTGTGTCCCATTCCATTTTGTGAAGTGGGCTTTAGCTCGTGAAAGCTCAGGCCACGTTAGTCTGAATTGCCACAAGATCAGTTGTGACTGGTGACCAGTGGGACTGGTAGGACAAAAAGCAGGAAGGTCACCAGTAGGTGGAGCCACCGCTGCCTTGGCTCTTTGCCTTCCTCTTCTGAGGTTTCTGCATGGGGTTCTCCAGCTGGAGCCTCCTACCACTCCCCATTATCCAGCCAGTCCCTGACACTGAGGGCAGACTGGGATTGATGGGGCAATGCCCTGTTCTCCTTAATAGAACAACCTCCGCTGGGGAAATTGCTCCTTGCTGCATCTCCTTTCCCGCCATATCGGAAATAATGTTTCTTATTACTCTTTTATGAGGCACCTACTCTGTTTCCTAATCATTTAAGAAATGGTCTTCTTCATTTATGAAGATGTTGTGATGGTACTCCTCTGCGGTGTGCCTTTGTGGTCTGGATGCATAGTGTATGAAAGGATCGATGGGTATCTCAGCTGACAGAAACCTATGAGGCATGGAAGTTCCCTGGCCACAATCCAGCACATGAATAAGTGGTTTAAGTGCCGCTGCTTACTTTGAGCTGAACTATAGATGTGTACGTTATCCACTCTAGAGCTGAAAAATGCACCAGCTGAAAAATGTTTCCACATAATATTTCTTCTCATTCTCTACATGCACTGTAAAACCACTCATTGCCTTACTACCATAATTTTTGGTCATTTTATGCAGTCTCCCTTGAGTGCCCAGTATGAACCCTCCACCATCATTCTGTCCATTTGCCTGTAAACCTTTGACCCCAAACAACTACAATGCAAGTGGGACACAAACTAAGCAGCAGAGAGAAGAGATTTAGTTCCACTCCATTTAAGACAGAAAGAGACCACAAGGGCAAATATAATGTTCTGGCTTTACAGAAGCAGCTGTGGTCTAACAAGCAGAACCTACAGGCAGAATTTATACTACTACTTTGCCATGTTATGAAAATGTGGACTCTACTTTTTTTCAGGACATGAAAGCACCGCTTGCACAAAGTCAAGCTTACAGTTTTTAAACAGAGTAAATATAAAGGGTTTTTCAAAGTTCAGATATACTTCTGAAAATCTGTGGGGTTGTATCCAACTAAGCTGTGCTCCGAGTAGATTCACTGAAATTAAAATGCCTGTTACTCATGCTCATTCATTTTAATGGGTCTACTCTGAGTGTCTGACCTTCTCCCCTTGCAAAAGCCTAGGTATATCCTTACTGAGAGCAAATTTTCACATGTAAGGTTCTGAGCAAGGGAGGACATGGGTCCCAAATCTTAACAGATGCCAGTCCTTGTCAGATGCAAGCAATCTTTGCGCATGAGACAAATGTTATGTCCTCTCACTGCTGTTTTCTCTAATTGGAATGGGATATTGTTTGTTACCCTGTGTGCCGGGCTGACACTCCATGTTGCCGATTTATTTTCTGTAGCCTCATGATCAAAGGTTAAACATCTCAATTCCTGGGGATTTTGGCACTGCCTGCATCTCTCCTCATTAGCCCTGATGCGTTCCTACTGGAGCATTGCCACTCGCTTCTCCTGCCTCCCAAATGATGCTTGCAATGATGTTAATAACCTTCCTTGGGCACAGTGTGTTTAGAGTACTGGTCACTCATCATCTCAACGTTCCAGCCATTAAATGTAGGAGTGTAGTGCATCTATGGTAGACCTCTATTTCAGGGTTTTATGGGTTTGGGATGGACAAAAGTCATTTCAGAGTCCAGTTCAAACGACTGGTATTAACCTATAAAGACACATAGGGCTTTACATTCTTTCCTCTTCTGACATGAGCCTACCTGAACCCTGAGGTCATCACTGGAGGCTTTGAGAGTTATTCAGTGGGTGTGTGGGATGATAAAAGATCATTTTCAGCTGTTGCCCTCTGTTTATGGAATTCTCCCACAAGTGAGGCTCATCTGGTACCAACACTAACAAATTTTCTGTGTCAAGTAAAGATGTCTCTATTCTTCCAGATATTTGTTGCTTGGTATTATTTGGCTTTGCTGAGGTGGAACAATAGTTCCAGTAATGATTATCTGAACCTTCGGGAGGAAGTCATCATCACCCATAATGTGCATACTCATCTCTTTGGTCTCACTGTCACCTCCAGACATTGCAGATTAAGCTGGTATCCTTTGCTTTCATACTCTAGTTAATCATGCAAATTAAAATACCTACTCTGCAGATAACCAAGCACTGGAAGAAAAGAGGGAATCTAAAAATTACATTACCCTTTTGTTAATGGAATCGTTGCGATTAAAGTATTGTGTAGCAGAAACAAGCTGCACTTACTATCTTGAATGTGAACCTCCCAGGTTGCATCTAATTTGTGTTCCATTTTTGAGTCACTTAAGGTGATTAGAGTCCTCTGAATAGTGGCTGTCAAAGCAGAACAGATCTCCAGCTTTCTGTACACTTGGACATTTTCACTGCTTTGAGCCTGACACTTTTACAAAATGAGGGTTCCTTTGGTCTACCCTTCACTTGCCAGCACATTAGAGATGATTAGTCTTCCACTGGCCTTGGGCTGAACGAAGGTTGTTGTTTCTGTTGTTGTTGTTGTGTTACTCTGCCCCCTGAGCACCCCCTGACTGTTTCCCCTATGAGATCATCCTCCGACTCAGCAGGATAAACTAGCACTCCCTTTATATAAGCAACGTCAATGAAAACGACAAAGTAATTGCTCTGTGTCACCCTATTATTGCTGCATTAGATTTGCCAGCACATTGCATTGTGGGAATTTAATTTTCTCAGAAATGATATGGCATCATCACACAAACTTAATTGTCAGCCTATCTCTAAACAGGAATGGGCAAATGGAAGGATGATATTCTTTGGTTGACCTTTGGTGGCACTCAGAAGTGGTTGAGTGAGGCCGCCGCCTCATGCTATCTAATGGTGGGGCCATTCCTGATATGGGTAGTATTTTTTTTAGTGCACACAATTCATGCAGTGCTCTGGCAATGCACAAAATTTGAAGTATTCTAATTATCAAGTATAAGTGCAGAGAATATTCTGTCTGTGTGCTTTCTTCTCTTGTATAGGTATGAATGATGCTTGTTTATAATAAAATACTTTTTAAAAAGAACAACTGTTTAGCCACTTCTTTACTATCTGCTTGCTTTAGGGAAAACCCAGATTTACTGCATTTTGACTGCAAATTGATTTTTAATCAAGGATTCCATTTGTTCTGAATTTCTTCAGGACTTCTGTAGGCCACTCATATTATTCCCATGATACAGGTTGCAACTAGCCTTACGCCACTCACTTCATGGCTCAGATGAGATTCAAAGTGGGGGCCTCCAATTCAAAACCTGTGCTGTTTTCACTCCTTGGCTCACCACAAAACCAATTCACCTATGGACTTTAGGTTCAAATACAGGGAAACACATATAGTAAAACGTGGCTTTGATGCTAGGACACTCTTCAAACAATTTATGATAGATGCAGTTTGGGAGCCAATGTGGTGTAGTGGTTACAGTGGTGGACTAGGACCAGGGAGACACGGGTTCAACTCCCCCCACCCCTTAGCCATGAAGTTCACTGGGTAACCTTGGGCCAGTCACTGTCTATCAGACTAACCTACTTGTGAGGATAAAATCAGGAAAGGGGAGAATTGTATGCTACCTTGAGTTCCTTGAATGAAAGGCGAGGTATAATTCATCTCACTAAGGAAGATTCAGCCTGTTTGTGACAACAGATTCATTTTGCTCTGAAAGGAGAGCTGAATTATTCCCATGGATACTTTTCCTATTGCTGTTTGTCTTGTAAAAACACAGCAGCTGCTGGTGTTGACCTATAAAGCCTTACACGGCTCAGGACCGCAATACCTTAAGGACCACCTCTCCCTATGCAAAGCAACACGGACCCTGTGCTTGTCATCTGAGGCTCTTCTCTACATCTCCCTCTCCCTGAAAAGTTTGCACGGTGACAACACAAGAACGGGACTTTTCTCAGTTTTAGGTAGAAGTCACAAATTATACCTACAAAGGAGGAATGGATTTGTAAACTAAATGAATATTTAATTTTGGCAAAATTAACTGCTATAATAAGAAATCAGTCGAATAAAAAATTTAAAAAGGAGTGGAAATGTTTTGATGAATATATGGCAAAATATTGCTCAAAAAAAGATACGCTAATATGCCTAGATTAAAATGTGAAGTACTGGAGGGAAGAAAAATTAGTAAGGAAAGATAATAAGAATATATAAATGATTTGAGAAGATTGTAGAATGCAAAGATTATTGTAAATTGTATAATGTGGAGGAAATCGAGTGGGGGCGGAGGGAAGTGGGAGGAAGGAGAAAAGAATAATATGATGGATTGAGGAAATATAAATGTAAATGTATGGTGGGATGGGGAGGAAATAGTGTTGGCTTTGGTACACCTGTATTGTAATGTAATATGTGAAAACCAATAAATAAATAAATAAATATTATTATTTTTAAAAAGAACGGGACTTTTCTGTGGTGGCCTGTGGAACGCTCTCCCCAGAGAGGCTCGCCTGGCACCATCAAAACATGTCTTAAGATGCCAGGCAAAAACTTTACCCAGGCCTATGGTTATTAAATAACATACGGCCTGTAAAAGTGTTGGGGAGAGAACTGTTAGGGAGAGGAATGTCAGTATGCTTTTTATGATGTTCTGCAATGTGTTTCTAATGTTGTACACCACCCTGAGATCTTTTGATAAATACAAATTGGTATACAAATTGAATAAATAATAGTAATGAATAATAATAAATGCCAGGTAAGACTTAATTGTCCATCTTATTACCCCAGTATTGTCTGCTCAAAGTGGCAGTGACTCTCCAGGGTCTCAAGCAGACTAAGGTCTTTGCATTTGCTTGCAGCTTATGTTTACTTCTGCATGCAAACCATCTACACACCAACACTTAATTATGTCCCCTGTCCAAACATTGTGAGAGCTGAACTGCGTTGCCACTTGACTGGCTGAAGAAGTGTGCATGCACACGAAAGCTCATACTAATAACAAACTTAGTTGGTCTCTAAGGTGCTACTGGAAGGATTTTTATTTTATTTTGCCTGTTAAAGACCTTAATACATATTTTGTTTCTTATTTCTGCAGCTACAAGAGTGTGGTGACTCCTAAGCGTGCTGGAATCGCTATCGCTTGCTGCTGGCTGGTCTCCTTGCTCGTCGGGCTGACCCCCATGTTTGGCTGGAACAACTTGAACGAAATGCAGAAGAGGGCGAACGCCAGTCAGCTGATGAACACCAGTCAGTCAGAGTTCACCGTCAGTTGCCAGTTTGAGAACGTTATCAGCATGGAGTACATGGTCTACTTCAACTTCTTCGTGTGGGTATTGCCTCCCTTGCTCATCATGCTCATCATCTACCTGGAAGTGTTCAAGATCATCCGCAAGCAGCTTAATAAAAAGGTCGCCTCCTGCTCGACGGATCCAGAGAAGTATTATGGGAAGGAGCTGCAAATCGCCAAATCTCTTGCCCTCGTCCTCTTCCTGTTTGCTGTGAGCTGGCTGCCTCTGCACACTCTTAACTGTATCAGCTTTTTCTACCCGTCGTGCAAGACCCACAGCAGCCTCACCTACATTGCAATATTTCTTACGCATGGGAACTCTGCCATGAACCCCATCGTCTATGCCTTCAGAATTAGAAAATTCAGGACCACGTTCCTGCAGATCTGGAACCATTATTTTTACTGCAAAGGGGACAAGCACATGAACAATATTGATAACACTGACATTGCCATCTAGGAGTCGACTGGTGCCAGGCTGGCCTGCAGCCTTCAAGCCACATGGGGTGCTCTATAAACATCCCTTTCATTGTCCAAATGGCCAAGTTGGCTTCATCTCCATTATACGCAAGGCCTGCTCCTGGGCAGAGCAGACAAAGCCCAGAGCCAATCAAGGGCATTATTTATTACTACTAGTAATATTCATTTTACCATCTGGTATTCTAGGAGCTGTTCTTTCCCCTCCCATTTTTTGGAAGCAAGGTGACACTTATAATTATGCATTTAAAGGGGGACTATGCCAACAGAACGTATATTTCATTCCAATAAAGAGGAAACGAATCTCTGTGGTTTAATTAATGGGGAGTTGTACTCGCTATGGAATTTAATATTCTCATTGGTAGCAGTAATCTTAATTGCATTTATGAGTTGCCTCTGCAAAAAAACAAAAACCAGCTCTGGACAACTTACAGGTTTAAAACAAATACACAACATACAATTTGACATATACAGGGTTGTATCTAACAGTATCACACAGCTCAGCCAATGATAAAGTGAAAAGGGACAGAAGCAATTTTCAGTGATTCTACCTCCTTGCTGCAGCCCCCATATCCTTAAATCTGGGGACTGGCATAAATAGTTCTCTAACCAAGCACTGCCAGGAATTAACCGGAAAAAAGAAGCTGCTGCCATGATCACAATGCTGAATCTGTGTTCAAACCCTACTGCAATTAATGAACATTTATTAGAATTATGGTGAGGCAGCAGGTTAACTTCTACATTTGTCACAGGGGGTTATTTTGTATGTCCTGACAACAATTTCATTTAACGGTTTCAGCAGTACAGCTGCCTCATGTGGTCTTGTTCTGCTGACCCATAGGCCAATGTAGCTTATTTCTACAAAATGAAAGAACAACACCTCACAGAGCGTGATATCAGTGCAAGCTGGCTTGTGTGTATTGAATTGCTTCTTGCTGGAAATAAATGTTCCTGGCTTCAGAGTGCAGATTCAATCTTGTTGTTTGAGGTAGAGCCTGAGTTCAGATGCAAGTTGGAAGGGCCTCCTTTTCCTCTCTCTGCAAGTACATGCCCTGCTGTGCCCCAGAGGCACGAAATGAATACAAGAAAGAAATCAAATAAATAGGTTACTTGGTAAATAATCAAACGCACGTACATCACCAGTCCCCTGAACCTGCTATGTAAGTTGGTGATTTGGAGAGGCCTCAGGGACATCAGCACACTTTGCATGTGTGGGGGTACCCTGAAAAACAAGCAAGGGCTCCAAAGCTGAAATTAACCAGGTACCACAGGATGCTTAATAAACTTGCATACATTGTTGACCCAATTAGCTCAAGTATCAGTGTTGGTCAAAAGTAAACTAACACTTGCAAGTGTTATAGCACTACATTCCCAAACATCCCTTTCATTAAATTGTTCCCATGTTATTCCAGGTTATATGGCTGCATTTTTTCCCATAAAGCAGCATGTCTGTCAGATGTGCCAACTTGAATAAAATATTGGGGGGGGGGGTGTGCAGGCAAGCCCCACCCCCATAATCAATCACATGACTCAGCACACACACAAACACAAACACCATTTGAATGGCAATGCCCATCAACTTTGGAAGGGTCTGGTCTCCTCAAACATTTTAGGCCTTAGGGTGTGTGTGTAAAGGGATCACAGTCCCTAAGAGTTGGGTCCTACCATGTCTGTTGAGGTGACTAAAATGAAATTGCCAAAGAGAGCAAAACGGATAAAGCCTACATCAAATGAATTAGGCAGATACTGATAAGCGTGAAAATATTATAGAAACCTAACAGAAGACTACTGTTTCTTATGTCTTATTAACCCACAGTAAACCAACCTAAAAGTAGGTATCAACTTGTAAAAATGGAAATGGATATGCAGTCATACCTTGGGTTGAATACGCTTCAGGTTGAGTGCTTTCAGGTTGCACTCTGCGGCGACCCTGAAGTAACAGAGCGCATTATTTCTGTGTTTCGCCGCTTGCGCATGCACAGATGGTCAAAATGACGTCACGCGCATGCGTGGAAGCGGTGAATTGCAACCCGCGCACACACAGACGCACAGTCGCAGGTTGCGTTCACTTCAGGATGCGAATGGGGCTCTGGAACGGATCCCATTCGCATCCTGAGGTACCACTGTGTCTGCTTTGAAAAGCTAAGTCAGGCTTGAATTTCTGAGCTGGCTAGAAGAAGCCTCCTGGCTCTTGTTTTGCACAGGACGTTGGGGTGGGGAAAGTACACTGGATTAGCTGCTCACCTTTTGCCCTGCTGAGGAGTGGGGTTGCAAAGGAGGGAACGGGATGGCCTATGACTAGGGATGGATGAATCTGACAATTTTGGCTTCTCTCAAGAGGCAGCCCAGGCAAATGAAGGACCGGGTGCTTCCCTACCCTTCCCTTCAACACTCTCTCCCAGAAGAATGCGAGAAATGAAGTTGGTAGAGAAGCAGCAGCAGCAGCAGCTTTCATGCAGGTGTAGTTTCCAGCTAGGTGCGTGCAACCCGTCAGGTTTTACATGAACTGGTGGATGGGGAGTGGTCCCCAGTTGCTGCAACTGCTCCACAGAGCATGAATCTGGGAATAAATTCCTAGGTGCCAGAGTGGTGCACCCCAGAGCTGTCAAAGTGACTGTGTTATCTTTGACAATAGCTAAGTTTCTGCTGTGTGCATTCCTTTGACTGGGAAGCCCCCTCGACAGGACATAGCAAATACAGCAGGATGCAAATAGCTCCCTTATATACTTTAGTGTCTCCTGTCCTGACAAATGAATGTCAGCCAAGCAACAACATGGCTAGGGTGAAGTCGTGGCTTAGTGTAGTGGAGGGGGAGCCATAAGGGTGGTTGTCCTGGGTACAAAATTGTTAGGGGCGCAAAATTTCAACACCTGGTGCTCCCTCAGTACAGCTGCGTGCTTCCATCACTGAGCTCTGTTGAAAACAGCTTCTCCATGCCAACCAGGAAGTGACCTCTCCAGACAATGGAATGACTCTTCTTTTCTTTTTTCTTCAGCCATGATCTCTTGGGTGACGCAGACGCCGGTAGTTGAATGCCCATGCATACTTCGTCCATTTCCCTTCCTACCAGAGGAAACCCAACCAGATGGGTGGGGTATGAATAATAAAATAATAAAATAATCTCTCCCACTCACCCCCTTTGTGCTGCCCCGGGCGCTGGCAACCTACACTATGCCACCGGTGCCAGATCATTTTTGTACTGTAAAATAGGGTGGCAAAACGGAGTATCACCCTCATTAGCACACAACTTCTTTCCCTAGTATAAGATAAAACAAATTGAGTTCCAATCACTGTGCATGGCAGAAAGAGTCTTCTATGCAATGTTTATTAAGAGACTACAAGGAATGAAAGGAGGGAAAGGAATAAAGACAAGGTGTGTAAGCTATTTCCATTTTTTCCCTTTCTCTCCCTACAAGATAAGAATGGCTGTGCTGCCACTTTGCCATATGCAGCTGTCTCAGGCAGATGTAGACTATTTACACTCTGTGTGGGTGAACAGAGAATGCCACATCTCCCAAGAACTGCAAGGCAGGAGAGCTGCTACTGAGGCAGGGGCCTTCATTTCTTTGTCTCACATGATCAGTTACCAGTTTAAAAATCAAGCACAAAACCCTTCCACTGGGCCAAGTTGCTCTTAGGTAGCAGATGAGGGTGGGAACTTCAGTCTTCAGCAGGAATGATTTACTCTTAACAAAACATGGCCACATTAAGGAGGAGGAATATGCTCCAGCCAAAATTAAGCATTTATGGGTCGCTGCTTTCAGCAAAAATGCCCACTTAACTCAAAGGACTTTAATAAACAGTGCTTCACTTGGCTACCTTTTCCATGCTTTTCTATTAAAACATAAATAATTAGTGCCAGTGAGGTGGGATGGTGAAATGTGTAAAGAGTGAAAGAAAATGAAAAAGGGATCGCATGCTACATATTTCTGATACAAATTTAATGCTTAATAAGCTAAAGGCAGGGGAAGGAGGTTCCTGACACCTCAAAATCTGATGTATTTATGGTGGCATATGTGTTCATGGACTAATAGAAATCAAATTATCAAATGCATGAAGTTTGCACACACACACATACAGAGTACACTGAGAAAACGATGTTTCTTTTCCCCACAGCTACAAGAGCGTAGTTTAACATTACTATGCAAAACTCAATTTTCTATGCAAAGTTCTATGTTGACCCAATTTTCCGCAGCTGAGAAAAAGGCACAGCCTATGCTAGGGATCATTAGGAAAGGAACTGAAAATAAAGCTGCCCATATAATAGTGCCATCATACAAATCTATGGTGCATTTGGGCAATTCTAGTCACCTCAGGTGAGGTAGAATTGAAAAAAAGTTCAGAGAAGCATGAGCAAAATGATCAAGGGGGTAGAGCAACTCCCCTGTGAGGAAGGATTGGGGACTTTTTAGTTTTGAGTCAGTGGTGACATGATAGAAATTTATAAAATTATGCATGGCATGGAGAAAGTCGATATGGAAAGGTTTTCTCCCTCTCTCATAGAATCATAGAGTTGGAAGGGATCCAAGGGTAATCTAGTCCAACCCCTTGCAATGTAGGAATCCATGACAGATGGCCATTCAACCTCTGCTTACAAACCTCCAGGGAAGGAGAGTCCACCACCTCTTGTGGGAATTCGTTCCACTGCCGAACAGCTCTGACTGTTGTCATAATGACCGCTCCCTACATCAAATGGGGGGCACCTTTTGCGTGGTCGTACGCAGCCCCCCAGATTCCAGTGCAGCTCCCGGTTGTAGGGGCTGGCTTTGCCCTCCCCAGGCTGGATACCTGGAGGTCTCCGCCTACCTCAGCCAATCGCCCAATCCTGCCTGGGGAGGTGTTGCCAGGGGATCGGCCAGGTAGGGGTAGGGACCTTCCCAATGGAAGGTGAATCCTACCTGCAAAGCATCAGTTGGTGCCAGAGCTTCTTCCACCCTGCTCTCCCTCATTTAAGCCTTCTTTTGCAGGTTAATCTCTTCTCCACAGGTATGCGGGCGCTGCTACGTCAGGGTTGCTGTCGAAGAGCCAGAAAGGAATTTTCCTGCATTGGCAGGTTTTGCCTTTCCCATAGCAAAACGTCACAACTTTGGCAGTTTCAGGCCTTGGGCGGAATCCCTTAGTCTATCTTCCTAAATGGGGGGGGGGGCTGAAGCGGTGACCCACGCCCCCTTGCAGTGGTAATCCCAGGGCTCCCTGATAAAGGGGTCTTGAGGGGAGGCATTGTCCATATGCCGAGAGGTTGTCATTGCTCTCCCCTGCGACGGCGGTGGAACGGGGGGGGGGGGAGCTCTCTGCTTGAACATATGTTCTCCAGAGCCAGCCCAATCCCCACACATTCTGGATAACCCTGATGTCTCCCAGATCCCTGGCTGGGGAAGGATAAACACCCAGTGTCTAAGCCAAGGTCTCCCTACATCTGAAACTTAATAAAGTTGTGGCCAATTTTAACCCCATAGCACGTTGTCTTGAGTCATTATTCCGCTCTGGGGTTGCCTGGGGTTGAGGGAACTCTGCCTTTCCACACAACATTAGAACTCATGGCTATCCAATGAAGCAGAACATTGGAATGTTGGAAGATTCGGGACAGATGAAAGAGTGTTTTTTCACACAACACAATGGAATTTGCTCTCCTAGGAAACAGTGATGGCCACCCACTTGGATGGCTTTAAAAGAGGATTAGAGAGGAGAGGCAGGACTGAGATTTGGAGATATGCCTGAGGTCCAGACTATGGGGAGCCCCGAAAAATCAATAATTAATTTGGATTATAATTTGGTCTTTTTTATTTTGGTTTCTTATTTTAATTGGATTATGATTGGATATGTTAATTGGATGTTTTTTATTGGAAAATTAATAAAAATGATTAAAATAAAATAAAATAAGAGGATTAGAGAAATTTATGCTCTGCCTCCACAGTGGGAGGTAGTTTCCTTTTGAGTCCCACTTGCTAGAAACCACAGGAGGGGAGAGGGCTCTTGTGCTCAGGTCCTGCTTTCAGATTTCCCACAGGCATCTGGTTGGTCACGGTGGGAAGAAGGCCACTGGGCTGATCCAGCAGGTTTTTGTTGTGTTCTCATGTTTTTATTTATACAACTGAGCTTTGGGTAGAAATGTCACTGGTTGTACTTCTTACATTTCATAACATATAGACAGACACTCCCCCCCCCGCCAACCTATGTTTTCACATTGCTAACCAACCAGCAAAATCTGTCTGCTGCATGACCTTATAGAACCATGTTTCTCCCATGATGAATTCATCATGAGGTGACGAGTGAAGTGAGGGAGGCACTATAAGTGCCAGGAAGTTACAAACTGAGAACCAGCAGTGGATGGCATGGTGGAGCAGAGGCACTTAGCTAACCTCCTACTGCTGTTCGCTGGGAAGGGAAAGATTATGTTGAGGTCAGCGTAGAAGAAGAAGAGTTTGGATTTGATATCCCGCCTTTCACTCCCTTTAAGGAGTCTCAAAGCGGCTAACATTCTCCTTTCCCTTCCTCCCCCACAACAAACACTCTGTGAGGTGAGTGGGGCTGAGAGACTTCAAAGAAGTGTGACTGGCCCAAGGTCACCCAGCAGCTGCATGTGGAGGAGCGGAGACGCAAACCCGGTCCCCCAGATTACGAGACTACCACTCTTAACCACTACACCACAATGCACCAGCAGAACCAATCTGGTTCTCCTGTCTATGTGTTTGCACTGCACTGCCTTGTTCCTTCCCCTCCCAGTAAATAATGGCTGGCCTGCTGGAAGACTAGCTAAGTGCCTCTATCCCACCACACCATCCATTATGGCTGAGAGCACATACACTGTTATTTTTGTGTAAGAAATCCTGTGCTTCATTGTTCTTCCACTGTAAAATGTAGCAACCAGTGCCTGCTAAAAGTTACGTATGCAATATTGCACATATTATGTGTTCTGTTATTTGTTTGCCATGTGTATGGTTTGCCTCAATGATTTTGTCATCTGGAGCTGTTGGTTTGCATGCACGTCCAATTCCTGCTTTATGCTTGTGACATGTTTGAATCCGAATGGTCTTGACTGTGCCACTGTCCTTCGCGCAATTCCAGACTACATTCCTAGCCACATTCTGCTCATGCAGCTGTTCATGTCCTTATTTTGGCTAATGCTGGAGGATATGAATCAAGTCACTTTTATGTACTCTGTTGACCTGGGATAAGTGGCAGTCCCACTGTCATGAGAAAGAAACCTATGTTGCTAGGTATTTGTAATTGTTTTCAATGGAGCTACTTTGCAACTGTGCAAACCTGTATATTGTGAGAGTTATTTACTCAAGTTTCCATATTTAGTGACTTGTTTGCATGTCTGCGATAATATTCATAAATGCTGCTTGTTTCTAGTTATTCGGAGTGCAAAGAATGTGGAGTGAGTTCACAGATGTCTGACTGCGTATGCAGAAAATCCACAGCAAGTTTTGACCTGTGAGGTACCTGATAAATGTATAATTCTCAGCAGGTTCTCTCCTGTATGCCACTATTAATAATGTCAATGCCAGTATTGTTAAGCATCTCTCTGCTCATCAAAGCAGATAGTTTGCAGCAGACCCATTTGTTATTTTTGGCAAGGTTGAGGTTGCAAGTCCATGTGGTTGAAAGCCATGTTGTTTCTCCTCTACACAATGAAATCAAACATTTGGGGAAAGTGGGAATGTGCTGTTGTAATTCAACTGCAGAGGCTGACACTGAACCAAATTATGTGTTATCGCGCTGGAAAGGGAGATTAATCAAACAGAAATGTGTTCAGTTCCAGGAAAATACATTCTAACATATTTTCCAATCTTATGCAATGTTTTTCCTGCTCTTTGAAAAGAGTGACAAAGCACGGGATCAAGATGATTCCTTCTTCCTTCAAGCCAATGTTGACTGGAATGAGGGATTTCTAAAACTTTTCTATCTGGAAACTGATTCTGCAACCCCTTTCTACACTTCTAAAATTGAACCTGTGGCTGTATTCGCAGTCATACATACGGAGTCAATTGCACAAATGTAGATGCATGTGCATTCATTATATCACAGCAGAGGCGCCAACTCCTGGGGGGGGGTGAGGCACTTTGGTCCTCCCAATGTTTCCTTGAGGAGGGGCGGGCAGCCTCAATGTTCAGAGGGCATTCGGCTCCTCCCCTCAAACATCTTGAGAAGTTGGTGCCTCTGCATCACAGTCAATACTTCTGCTTTTCACTGGTTCAGATGATATATGCAGGAAATCAACATGAGGAAGAATTATGACTACTGGCCCAGCTTCCCACATCCATGCATTCACCCCAAATTATAAATGTGCAGACTCTGTGTGAACAATCTGAGACCCTAGAACAATTTGTACTCTTGGAGGCTGTTTACTGCTTTGGATGAATGATGGGAGCCAAGACCAGCAGGCTAAATCCTGCCCCCCCCCCTATATATGCACCGATATGACTTATCTGTCATGGACTCTGTGTGCGTTTGGTAGCTGCAGTAATTTAACAATGCCATTTCAGAAGAGCAAATATAACTACAACTGTTATACTGTATATAACCCACTGTTTTCTTGAGAACCATCCGGAGAAGCCAAGGGGCAGCCCCTCTCTACCAAGAAGCCACCCTGGGGAATTTGCTCCCCTCCTGAGAAGTCACAGTGTGCTTGGATTTCATTATGAGCAATGTTTGTGGAATGCAAAGGACCTGGCCCCCTTGGTTATGTAAATAACATGCCAGTCGGGGTATGCAAAGGTGTTCAGAGGTCTTAGGGCTGGGTTGCTTATAAATTAAAGGTTGTTTTATTAATACTCTGAGCAAAGCTCTTGCCAGATTTCATTGGACTTTGCCCACAGGGAATTCTACTCTGTTTGGAAACAGAAGATCAGGGCCTTCATCCATCTCATTAGCCTGTGAGTTACTTATGTAACATTTTGGGGGAACATTTTTGACTCCAGGAGACAGAACATTATCAGGATCAGACTTGTGGGTCAAATTTGACAGGTGAGTGGGACAACTCACCTGTCAATTATGTGATGCTCACCAGCTGAAGGTGGCCTGCCAAGCTAATAAGTATCCGGACCACACAACCAAAAAGATTCCTGACCTCTGCCTTATGGAATAAATAATGGATGGGATTCACCTAACCGGTCCTATCAGCAGAAGCCCTCCATAACAATTTCTGCTTCCACAACAGGGCTTTTCCCCTTTCCCAAGCATCTTGTCCCCCTGAAATTGGCTCAGAGTGGGAGATCAGGAACATCTTTAAAACAGCATGCAGGGTGAGGATAAAGGATATCATTCAATCTGGCAAGCTGGAAGGCTTATGCAGCCAAAATGATTGGAAGAGAATAAAACTGGGCAGACTTAGCTATGAAGCATGGTGGCACAGAAAAAAAGGAATTGTATCAGAGAGGCAGAGTTGAGGGGAAATTGGTGCTGGGAATTAAATGAAAGTACCAATGGGAGGACATGGGGTCATGAAATGGTACAGAGTTTAGCTGAGGGCCATTTTCTTATGTTCATGTAATTCTTAGCATGATTTTCATATAAAAAAGGTGTCAGACAAATTGGCTCCTAATGGGAAATAGAGTGCTTTAGCAGTGTTAAAGTCACTTTTAGGACTTTGCCACCTTGGAGAGGTGTTTATTAACCCAAACTAAGAACTGAATCGGAAATGCCAGATGGTTGTACCATTTCAGAAAGCAAATGGGAAATCATATATATGAAGACACATCAAAAACTATTTGCATTTGGAAAGCTAACACAAGAGTGAAAAGAACTAGCCTACTTTTTTCCAGGTGTGCTAGCTTTCCACATTCAGTGAGGGAGTTTTTGCCATGATGCGGTAATCAAACACATAATTCAACACAATTGTTTTGATTTCGTATAGTACCAGGTGGACTACTCCGTAGGTTTTTCTGTAATGTTTAAATTGCCTCTAAATGGATGAAGAAAGGCATAGGGTGAAAGCAGGAACTTGAGAATGGAAGTTATTTGAGAATTAAAGGTAAAGGTAAAGGGACCCCTGACCGTTAGGTCCAGTCGCAGATGACTCTGGGGTTGCAACGCTCATCTCGCTTTTTTGGCCGAGGGAGAAATTCATGAGAATTTTGAGAATTAGGGTGCATCATATGGCATCTTAGAAGCTAAAACAAATGGATGTCCTCACAATTTTGGCCCATAATAATCTGCTTTCTATATTATATTTGCACTAGTCTGTCACCATGCTATTTTCACACATTTGCTAGAAATTTCTTCTAATATAATGTATTTTTTTATGTTATTCTCAGTAAATGTTGTTTGCAGATGATACATTCTTGACAGTGTATTCCGAAGAAGCTCTACAGAGACTCATCAACCATTTTGCCCAAGCCTGCAGGGAGCTCGGCTGTACCATCAGCCTGACAAAGACTAACACCCTGGTCAGGATGTCACTTCTCCAAAAGGGTATGGGAGAATGTGATGCTAGTGTCCAATACGAGGCTTGCATGTTGAGCACACCAGGAGCGACACCTCAACGTCTTCTACAAGCACTGCGTCAGGAAGATTTGGGGCATCACATGGCAGGACAGTATCCCAAACAAAGATGTGCTCCCCTAAGCCCTCATTCCCAGCACGTTTGCATTCCTATCTCAACAGCATCTATGCCTGGTCATGTCCACAGAATGGAAAGTGGCAGGATCCCCAAGGGTCCTGGCTTCAGGTACCAGGCCTGTTGGCAGACCAACTCTTGTGCTACAAAGCTGTTTGCAAACGTGACCTGACCCCAGAAGCATTGTTTCCACTACCTGCTACTTAGCCGATCCTGCCAATGTACATACTCACAATAGTCGATGAGTGCACTAATTCAGTGTTTCCCAACCTTTTTTGGGCAAAGGCACACTTGTTTCATGAAAAAAATATCGAGGCACACCACCATTACAGCCCCGTGACGTCAGCGCGCAGCGTCACGCCGGGAGGGACGCACGAAAGTGTAAGTTTCAATTTTTTCCCCTCCCCCTTGCCTTCCTTCTGTGCCAACCGCCAAAAAGCCAAGAAAAAAGCCAAGACTTTAGGGCAGCAGGTCGACACGGAAGAAGCTCCTACCTAAGGACAGGTGCGACCGCCGTGTCCTCTTCTGCCACACTTGGCAGCCCTGCCTCACGGTCGTGACTCCCACCCTGATTTCTCCCCGCAGTCTGTCCCCCGACCTCTTCTGAAGGCTGGGGGGGGGGACAAGGGCTTTTCTTCCGACCCCCAGCATTTTAAAAAACCCCGGGACAGCGGAGGACTTCTCCGCTGTCCGGGGCAATCTTAAAATGCTGGCGGGCGGCATTTTAAAATCGCCCGGGACAGCGGAGGACTTCTCCGCTGTCCGGGGCGATTTAAAAGCCCCTGGGAAGGCAGGCAGGGGGGACAAAGATTTTCGCCCCCCGCCCGCCTTCAGAAGAGGTCCTGGACCTCTTCTGAAGGCGGGCGGGGGCGAAAGCCTTTGCTCCCCCCTGCCTGCCTTCCCGGGAGAGCGGAGAAAGGCAGCGCGTTTCTCCGCTGTCCCGGACGGCTTTTGAAGGCAGGCTTTTGAAAGCCGTCCGGGACAGCGGAGAAACGCAGCGCGTCCTTGCCGCTGCCCCCCGACTTGGCTGGAAGGCTGGCGGGGGGAGAAGCCTGCTCCTTCCCGTCGCCAGCCCCGCAAACTCGGGGGACAGCGGGAGAGGCGCAGCGCGCCATCCCGCTGTCCCCCGACTTGGCTGGAAGGCTGGCGGGGGGAGAAGCCTGCTCCTCCCCATCGCCAGCCCCGCAAACTCGGGGGACAGCGGGAGAGGCGCAGCGCGCCATCCCGCTGTCCCCCGACTTGGCTGGAAGGCTGGCGGGGGGAGAAGCCTGCTCCTTCCCGTCGCCAGCCCTGCAAACTCGGGGGACAGCGGGAGAGGCGCAGCGCGCCATCCCGCTGTCCCCCGACTTGGCTGGAAGGCTGGCGGGGGGAGAAGCCTGCTCCTCCCCATCGCCAGCCCCGCAAACTCGGGGGACAGCGGGAGAGGCGCAGCGCGCCATCCCGCTGTCCCCCGACTTGGCTGGAAGGCTGGCGGGGGGAGAAGCCTGCTCCTTCCCGTCGCCAGCCCTGCAAACTCGGGGGACAGCGGGAGAGGCGCAGCGCGCCATCCCGCTGTCCCCCGACTTGGCTGGAAGGCTGGCGGGGGGAGAAGCCTGCTCCTCCCCATCGCCAGCCCCGCAAACTCGGGGGACAGCGGGAGAGGCGCAGCGCGCCATCCCGCTGTCTCCCGACATGGTTTGGAGGCTGGCGGAGGGCTTCCTCCTCCCCCAGCCCCGCAAGCTCCCAGAGCGATGCCAAAGCTGCGCGCAGCTTCGGCATGGCTCTGGGTCCCGTTCTGGGGGAGGGGGAAGCTCGGGCTTCCCCCGCCCCAGCCCCACGCCTGGCGGTGGGGGAATAAATTTTTTCCCCTTTATTCCCCCCCCCCGCCAATTTTTCCCGCGGCACACCAGGCAAAGTCTCGCGGCACAGTAGTGTGCCGCGGAACACCGGTTGGGAAACACTGCACTAATTTATATGTCAGATGCCCCAAGTGATTTGTTTTTTAAAGGGCATTTATGAAATGCAATGAACTAAACATTGCAAGGCTCAGTGATGGAATTGGGGAAGTGGGTTGTGTACAGATGTCATCAGCTATAGTTTCTTTTAAAGCTCAGTCCCAAATCCTGGGATTTTTTTAAAAAAGCACACACAAAATGCATGACTTTTGGAATACCATTCTGGCAAAAAACTGAAGTGTTACTAGGTTACAAACAGAAACGTAACACTAATTCATTGCTTTCAAATAAATGCTTGAAATCGGCTCCAGTATTTTTGCATCTAATAATTTCTGACATTTGGCAGATTGCAGTATACAGATTGTGTAGGGTGGTAGCAGCCCCAGAAAAAAAGCTGATGCTATGGTGCCATCTGGTGACCAGAACTGAAAGGAAGCAGCCAGGAGGAAATAGTTGTTTTGTGATGGGTCATAGAAATGTAGATAAGGGTAATGGGCAATGATCTCTGAGAAGGGAAGAAATCATCTTAAAACAGCTCAACAGAACCATTCTTCCATGTAAAGCCTGATTCAGTGTGATCTCCTGGAGGAGAACGTTGTTGAATCCTCCGAGGGCAAAGCTCATATACAGTTCAATTGCAATTCCCCGTGTCTTCTTTCACGAGTGTGGATTCATCATCCTCAGGGACTGATAATGTTTACTTTCGCCTTCTCACTGCTGCCCTTCAATATTCAGGACTGTTATGGGATATCAGTAGAAAGAAGTCGCTGTGCCAAGAGAGTCAAAATATGACATAGCTCACACAGAGAGGTAACAAATGAACTTGCCTGTTCAGTGTGTGGCAGACTCATGTCTTTCCTTTGATTCTGATCCTACACAAAGTATTTGGCAATTTTTCTTTTGTCCTGGTGCTTTACGGATGAATGGCCTATGTGGCCCTCAGCCTAATTTCATGTGAGCTGTGCCCTGATTTCATTCAGGTCACAAAAGGGGGAGAAAGCTGGTAACAGAAAGGACTGGCAAAGACGGGGAGAAAAGCAGGCTCTGGCCCCACAAGCATGTTGGTCTGACAGATTATGCTGTGTGGAATATGGCTCTCATAGAAGCCTCATTTGGGTCTATCAGGGCAGAGAAGCTACTCCTTTAGGCTCCTCAGATACAAGCAGGAGTAGCTAGGGTGGCAGTACCACGCTTTTGTTCTCTCAACAGTGAGACAGTGTGAGGTGAGGCAGGGGTGTGGTTAAGGTTGTGCAGGCACACTGCTGTTGTGAGGCCTCTGAATTATTCCTGGGTGGCAATGAACAGGCACTCAGTTTGCCCAAATTTGTACATTACGACATATGGCAGTTCAGGCCAAGAAGCAAACTCTGGTAACATATTTATGATACTGGAGACAGACACCATTTTCACTTCTGTCTCTTAAACTATTTTCTTCATTTTCCTTATTTCCGTAAACGGCAATGAATTTTTAAAAAATCACACTGAGCAGCAGGCGCTTTGAATGGGTTGCATTCAATGTCATAAGGCTAACGCTCCGTCAGTGCAATGATTTTTCCTTGTGCAATGAAACATTCTCCCCTTATGAAACCCCTAATCTGTTCTGGAGTTTCCCCCATCCATCCAGAGCAGATTTGGGGACAGCATGGGGGTGATCCCATTGCGCCAGCACTAATCCTTACATTAGTGCAAAAGGTTAGTCAAATACCACCCGGCGTCTGCTGTTTTCTCTCTTACATTGACAATATTCACAAGAGGAACATTCTGGACTGAACTAGCATTCAGTGTGCCAGTTTGTAAAAATGCCCAGGATCCTGCTGAGTAGAAAAAGGAACTGATGGGATTTCTGATTTCTGAATACTGCTTAATATCAAAGCCTGCGGAGGTGAAAAGGAATGCTTGCTGTGAGGAATCAGAGGAGGCTTTTGGCACTGCCACTTGCCACATGTGGCTTCAGTCTAATATCAGGTGGCCGTCAGGACAGTGACTAGAGGAAAGAGAAACCTATGCAACCCTCCAAATTCCACCCATGTTTGGCTCTGACCCCATCCACTTTTGGCTCTGCCCACCACAAAATACAGGACCCCCCCCCCATAGATTACATGCAAGAGAACGCAGCCCTTGAGAGAGGGGGGGGGGAAGGTTCCCCAATCCTGCTTTAGAACTTTCACTAGCCTTTTACTCCACTAGCTGTCAAATCTTTCAGAAACAGTTTGTAAGTTGGAAACACCCCTTGTGATGGTTCAGTCCAACCTGACTGGGTAGCTTCCGAGGGCAGTAGCGAACTTCATTTTGGAATGCAGTGTCACCCATACATAGGTGATGGGATGCTGGAGGGAGTCAACTGCAGAATGTATCACTGAGTAAAAAGTCCTTCGTAGGATATTTTTAAATTATTAATTTATTGCTATCACGATCGTCGTCGTCATCCTAAATGAACATTTCCCCCCGAGACTGATAACAACTGTATTGTAGGGTGAAAGACCATAAAAAGGAGTAAAAGACATTTAACAGGAGACGTGGTCAGTGTTCCCTACGGAGCAATCCTAGTTGCAGGTTCTGTCCTCTATAAAGCTTCTGTTTTTGAAAAGATGCAGTAGCAGCAGCAGCTTCATCTCCAAGCGGGAGATTCCTTCTAGGAACCATGGAGCTGAGTGTGTGAATAAGGAATTGCTCCAGAGCAGGGATACCAAGAGGGAGTTTTGTAGGAGGCCTTGAACAGGAAACACTGAAACAAGAGATATGTGCAGACTCAATGTCTGGAGTGGATACTAGGCACCCAGAACAGAAAGCATCTAATTTATTTCAGCGCTCATTCACTCCTAATACCTATGAAGCAGTCAGCTTTTCCTTCTCCTTGCCACCACGCACCCCTTAAGCTTGTTCTGCTCTTCAGTGCCATGGAGGACGATGTTCTGTTGCCAGCACTGAAGTAAGATTGAACCGCAAGTCTTTTGTAGAAGACAGAAGTGAGAGAGACCTTGCCCTTCACTCCAGGCCACAAAATGTTTTGGGCCAGCCCTAGCCCAAGCTCTCATATGCCTCCTGAACCAAATATGCATTCTGGATGATCATCTTTAATTCTTCCAGTGACATCTTACCTCAAACTCACTTTGTTCTTCTTCTGGACTCACCATGTCATCCTCATTCTGGGACTGTAGAAACATAAGAAACTTGCAAGATTACTTTCTAGGCATCTCTTCACGCAATGTGTCTTTTTTTGCTTGTTTGTTTGTTTTGTCCTGCTGATGACATTAATGGTAGCACAAGATTTTGCCATAGAAATGGACCAGAGAAACACAGTGATTGGTTGCAGTACAGTAAGCAAGAGCTACTTTGCAAACACACAAAAAACCCAACAGTTCCAGGCTTATAAAAATGCTTCTTTATATACTCTGCGATGTTAAAATGCAAAGCACAGATAGTTGCTTAGCTGACTCAAGTCTGCTGGGAGATGTTTAGAGGCAGTGCACTATATTTGAAACACTATATGCTTAAAGGGCTCTTTTTTCTTAGTATCTCTCTCATCTCCATCCCAGATTGGTTATGTTCTGTTTCACTCCTGCAGTGGGAATGTCAATTGCTTTTTGCGCTGGCTATTTCCTCTCCTAGTAAATACAGCTCTAGAATCTCCTTCTGGCTTTGTTTCTGGTGTTCATTCATAAAAGATTTGCTACATGGCTGTTCTGGGGAAGGGAAGTGATTTTTGTTTTGCTTGCTTAGCCTTGATAACAGAATCTAGACAAGTAAGAATTTTATTGTACAGCCTTCATAAAATATTTTAAAATATGCATGACAGGACACAATGCAAGCTGAAATATCAAATGCTTCCCAAGCCCTTGGGACTCTGTCATACAAAACGTGAGCCAGGGATCTTGCAGGCTTGGGCCTGCACTGAATGTGCTGCTTGGGTTAGATCTCTGCAAGTGAGAGCACCAAATCTTTCTGGGTGGTTAAGTGTTGCATTTGTTTTCTTGTCTTCTCAGATTTGGGGGTTGAAGTGGAGGGGGATGGAAGAGAGCTGGGGAGCTGTTTGCTGAAGCAAGGAAATGTGATCAGGAAGCCTTGTGTGGGCAATAAATTACAGCCACTCAGCTGGGCTGCAGCCACTGAAGATGGAGAGCACCAGTTACCCACTTACAGGAGGTTCTCTGCCATTAATAGAGTGGAGAGGAATTAATATCTCAGTTACATAGTTAAGGCTAAATGGATCCTATTAGAGAAATATTACAAGGCTGCAGGATTCCAGAGCCAGGAAACATGATCAGGTGCAACATATGGTATTTCATCATCTTGACTGCCAGGTTTGCCAATGGGGAGACTTGCACACTCTCTCTTAGCTAGTTTTTGTTTTGTTTCTTTCTGTTTTAACAGAATTGCAGATTTGGGATTCTATGGTGGAAAGGCCACCCTCTTCCTGAAAACTTACAAATAATTTATTCCACCTTCTTACAACCAGCCCACGTGACTGCTCTTACTTCATATAGACAGTATTTCCCAATATTCAATCAAAATCTACTTTATTGTAGTTTTAAAAACCACAGGCCAGGCTGACTGAGTGTGCCTCTGGTTTAGTTGTACCTCTGCCAAGTTGTTCTTAAACAATTCACAATCCCTGAGCCCTCTACCTGCAAAAGATTATAATACTGACCCACCTTAAAGGGCTGGTGTAAGGGACGACATGTAAAGGAAGCAATTTGAAAGAATATTCTGAAGAATGACATAAATGCTAAATATTGTAATTAAGCTAGCTTGTGGTCACCTCTTCTGCTCTTCACAAGTGTTGATATAACTGCACGATCCAATCACCTCTGGACTGAAGCACTTTCTTAATGAATTTTAATAAGCTGAAGTAGAATGTGCAGCATTTGGCAAACCTTCTAAGTCACTACCTGCTGCTGCACAGTGTTTCCTTGGGAAATCAATAACGAAGGGCCATCAGTCCTGGGAACCAGCATTAACAATGTATGAAAGTGATTCTGGGAATGTCCCAGATGGAAAGGGTTGCCAGCAATCCAAGCAAAGGGATGGCAGTGCACCAGCCTTCAGCTGCATCTAGCAAACACACCCTGCCTGTCAATCACATCTCTCCAGGAGGCTGAAATAATTCGTTACATGACTATGATTGGAATTCCCATAAGGGACAAAGGATTCCAAGCCACAGTAGAATTCACCCAGAATGGTTGCAATTCCCTTCGGAAATCTTAGCAATTGCATCAAAATAGGCAGTCCCAAAGCAAACAACTCAGATATTAAATACATACCTGTTACATTCAGCTTGCAGTTTACAGAGGCTTCCCCCAAAGGGTTCACGGCCTTGCAGGTATAAACGCCACCATCGAAGGGACTGGGCTTGCGGATTTCTAGAGAGCAAATACCTTGGTTCATGAGGGCTAAATACCTGGGGTCTTCTCCAATTTCCATCTGGTTTTTCATCCAGATCACTTTGGGCTGAAATACAGATAAGGCACCAAAATGGCAGAAATTAACACCTCTCTCCAAAAAAGTGGGAAGGGGCTGATCACTGGTCCCAGGTGAGCAGCAGCTTCCCATTACTTAGTGATATGTTTCTAGAGTCTCTAGACAATGTCTCATTACTTTTCCACCCTCAACCCTCCTGCCTACTCATTGGGACTGTTTTATGGTGGATGTCACTGACAATCTCCCAATGCTGTCATAGACTGCAGCACCCATCGCATGTTTGCTGAAACAGGGAGGCACTACAAAGCCACTTCCCCATAAGACTGGACATTTATCTGGAAAGTGATGGGGAAATGCACTGGAAAGTGTGGCATAACACTTGCTTCGATGCAGTGCCATCCAATCCCCCCCCCCCATATCAGAATGACTACTCATTAAACAGCCCAAGTCATCTAATCTCCCTGCAAACAAATCAGGGTGAATGCTCAATAAACAGGTCTCCTGGAAGCCCCGTAAACTCTAGAGATGCTTGAAGAATTTGATGCAAATTGGCCTGATCTGCATCTCCTGGACTAAAGTGCAGATCAGAATGTAGCTCTTATCTGTTAGACTTCATGGTTCTCTGAATGTTGCGATGTGGACCTCAGCTCTAAAAAGGTATGCATCTAAATGCGTGTTGTGAAAAAAATTACAATTAGAAATTCTATTTTGAAAGAAAAGCATTCAAATGCAGCTTTTTTAAAAAAAGGTTGCAGATTACTGTGGAAGCAGGACAGAACAGGCTGAGGAGTAAACACATGCAGAAGGAACACTTAACCTGAAATAAATGGATCCACCTGTCTGCAACTTATCCCCATTAACAAAAGAAGTCAACCCATGTTCCTCTACCAAAGGAAACACCTCAAGCCTCTCATCCTATACCCAATGTCAGATTCAATCTTGCTAAAGACGGTCACTGATCACTTAGCTTCCAAGAATGACCAGCACTCACCTTTGGGAAGCCCCGGACACAACAGACAAGCTGGGTACTGTAGCCCCGGGTAGTAGTTCTGTCGGTGAGCGGTTGGGTGAATTTTGGAGGTTCAGAAAGATCCTTGCTATTGTACTTCTCTGCTTTGTATGTGATTGCTGGGGGAGTGGGGGAGAAGGCAGATCAATATAACTCTACATAAGAGGGGGAGCAGATTGTGAGACTTTCTGAAACAATACAAAATGACAGCTCTGTATATTGAAATTGGAAAAGGTAAAGGACCCCTGGAAGGTTAAGTCAAAGATGACTGTGGGGTATGGCGCTCATCTCCACAGGCAGCTTTCCGGGCTATGTGGCCAGCATGACTAAACTGCTTCTGGCGCCATGGAACACCATGATGGAAGCCATAGCGCACGGGAAATGCCTTTTACCTTCCTGCCGCAGCGGTACCTATTTATCTACTTGCACTGGTGTGCTTTCAAACTGCTAGATTGGCAGGAGCTGGGACAGAGCAAGGGGAGCTCACCACCGTCGAGCAGATTCGAACCACCAACCTTCTGACCTTTAGCTCCCTGAGAAAACTATCAGCAGCCTCCAGCCATGTATTCATTTGTATCTGATATCTTTATGAAAGGCAGAAAGAAAACATTCCTTTTTTCACCCCAACTACACCATTAAAATTCACTCCGTCATCCCTCCCAGTGTCTGCCATGGCTTATCTGGCTTTACATCAGAGTGAGGGACGTCCAGCCTCTGGGTTCAAAACTGCCCCCTCCAGGCTTCCCAATCCTGCATTCAGGTCTTTCCTCAGGTTGTGATCTCTCTTCCAACCCATGCGTCCCTCTCTCCACATCCTCTTCACTAGCCCTGCTTCACACCCTCCCCTCCAGCTCTTTGGTGTGGCTGGAATGTGGCCTATTGAACAAGTCAGTTGTGTGGTATTACCTATTTTTCTTGCTGTCCCCACCCACTTTTCCTCTGATACTCCCCTCCTCTGCCACCTTAGCATACAGCTGCTGGAACGCTGCCCACCAAAGAAGATGCTTTAGACAATTTGGCTGGAATGGTTTGAGCTGTCATGGCTGCCTTCTGTTCTCGATGTTCCATGCACGTAACCCACCAGCCCTACAAGGGAAGAGATGGGTCTCCACAACCTTGTCTTTCCAACTGTGCTTCTACAGCCCCTACCTGATTTTTTGATGTGAGCCACGTCCTTGGAGACAGCAGGCTTCTCGCTGAGGCCGCAGGGGTTCTCCGAGAAGACTCGGAAGGAGTAGCTGTTGCCAATTATGAGATCGGAGACGGTGCAGTTGGTGCGGTTGTAGTGCTCCATAACTGTGAACCATTGCTGGAAAGCAGTAAAGGTCAGCCTCTTAAACACGAAAAAGGTTCAGGTTCAGGGCACAGGGCTGCCCTCCCAGCAGAAGGACCAAGAGCTTCCCAAGCAAAAAAAAAACCTATGGAAGCCACCTTGGGGTGCTATTTTGTTTTGGTGTTAGGGCAAATGAAAGTGGGTGACAGTGGCACCATTAGGGCCTCCTATTCATACCGAATAGGCAATGCCCAGGGCAGGGGTTGTTGGAACTGTAGGACAGGAGGAAGCATTTAACTCGATCTGTAGTGTTTTTTGTTTTTGTTTTTTAAAGAACTGTACAATTGTTGATAGCTACGTCTTTCAATGAAACAGGCTCTCTGGTCCCATGGTTTTCACTCTACCACTTCTCCAGCAGCATTGCAAGAGGTGGGAAACAGCCCACAATACAATTTGGCAAATTGAGAAGGAAGAGAGTCCCCACTTGACAAACATTCCATTGCTGTCATGGGGAGGGGAATAATGGCAGGAATTCTCCTTTCCACAGGAAACTGCCCCCACCAGTAAAGCAGAGAAAACTCACCCTCTATCCAGCCACATAACACCTTCTCCCACCAAGCCCTTTCTTAATTGCCAGCATATATAAATATAGCATACAATGAAATGCTAACTTGCTGCACTGAACAAGCCAAGACTCTCTTATACGTTTGATTAAAAGGGTGCTTTTGCACCTTATAGAAAAGACCTTTGATACTATTTGATAAGAAGAAGAACTGCACATTTATTAATATTATAATATGTTGCCCTCTCTCACCCCAAGATCCCAGAGAAGGCTACAACATCAAAAGGCAATATTAAAAACAGTTCAAAACAGCTGGCACTCACAGAAGCAAGGCGGGTCCCAAACATATTTGGCAGCAATGTTGTTTTATGACGATCTGCATGTTTTAATTTTTTTTATTGATTTTAATGACCTTTATGTATATTTTGAACCAAAATTTTAAATGAAAGTTTGTGTATTTGTTTGTTTTAAAACCTTAGACAGTATCAATGCTTCCACAGAGCAACTGAAGCAAGGCATAGGTCACAGCACCAGGTATATAAAAATAGCTGAGTGAATCAACTCTTCCAGGGGGCTTGTGATTGGACCCCAGGAATAAAGCTCTATTACAAAGGCAAACTGTGTTGACCTACTGCCATTTCTGAAATAAATGCTGCCGATGGAGGATTAGAGAGGGAAAGGTTCTCAAGGGAAAGATTTGTTGGACTAAATATGGATACATTTAGAGGGTTATTTACATTTGCTAGTTAAAAAGAAAAAAGTTCATACATGAGCTTTTTTTAAACCTTGATTTACATTCTTATTCAAGATGTTATTGATTCCGTTTATTGTACTATAAAAAACATAAAAGAATAAAAAGCATAAGGGTTCTAAGTAATGTTCTTTTCCCATTCTCATTTTCACTGTTTAAACCACCTGTGACCAAATTCTGTATTGTCACGGAATTTGTGGGCTGCGTTTTTGTGGAATATGCATTGCATTTCTTATATTGACTCCTTTTTGTTGGGATTTGTAAACAGCTGTGAAGTGATGGGGGCTTCAGGACCCACCACTAATCCTTGCACAAAGTACAATGCCCCCCCCAGGCTGTATCTTTCCCAGCCCCAAGTCCTTACCCCAGTCTTCTTGTCTGCTTTTTGGACTGTGTACCCTTTGAGATCAGCATTGCCATTATCTTTGGGTGGGCTCCACTCCAATGCCACGTTAAAGCCCCATACATCCACCAGCTTCAGGTTCTCAGGAGGGCCTGGTCTCTCTGAAAAGATGAGCCACACATTACTTCTGAAATATCAAGATAGTGCTACCTGCCATGGCACATCACAGAGAAGTTCAGCAGCAGGCACCAGATAAAACAGAGAGCAGACATTAAGCTATCTGGAAGAAGAGGGAAATATATAACCATACTAGAATATATTACTATTATTCATTCATAACTCTCATGCAGGTGTAGTTTCAGTATCAGAAACAATGGCTCCTAATCTTCAATGTCTTTCTATCTTACCCTGTTACATGAGGGATTCAAGACTGAAACAGAACAGTCATCTCACTACACATTCCCCATGGCATAAGCAGACCACATGCTCCGATGCTTAATAATGCCAGGCCCAGCAAGCTGCCATATGCCACAGTACACAGTGACTCTTGAATTAGAGAATTTTGTTTCAAGGGAAGAGGTATCTGAGCTAGCCACCCTTTAGATACCAAATCAAACCATATGGTTTCATCGCCCTTACCAATCACCTGGAGATTAATGGTGGCCTTGTCTTCTAGTTCATCTAAGATCTTAACACTTATTTCATATTTTCCAGAATCACTGCGCTGTAGTTGGCGGATGAATAGGACGGAGTCCCTCTCACTGTTGCGCAAATGCATTCGCTTGGGATCCAGAGGCTGGCCATCTTTAGTCCAGGTCACCTGTGGCTTTGGCTTTCCCTAAGGAAAGGCATATGTAGAACAGTTTGTATATTGTGGTTTTCTTCTATTTGTCTGGCTACTAACTCTTATAAACATACAGTGAATCTTCGGCAATGGATAGGTGGTCTTTCATGATTTTGATGGTTCCTGGTGTTGCTCTTATAACTACGTTGTCTGTTTTTTGTTTCATTTTATTAATTTGATTTCACTGACTAGAGTTTGCTTTATGTTATATTGTGGTTCTATTATGTGAACCGTGTTGATTGTTCTTCATGGAAGTGAAAAGTGGGAATAAAGTTTCAAAGAAAGAAAGTGCTCATTTGCTTCCACTTTCTAGCCATATGTGATTAAACTGTGATGCAAAAAGCCAACACAATTTTTGGATTCTTATTCAAAGGCAGGACACTTGCCGACACACATTTATGTATGAGTGCCCATGCACAGGAGGCAAAAAAATTCATATTGATGTTTCTATCCAAAACCTGAGCTCTGAAGTCCCCTCCCCGACAAAAAACATAGGGGCAGTTGAAGCTAGTATGAATGTGTGTCAAATGCAGTTGCTTCTGACAGCTGGCCCTTTAAGGGAGTGGCCTAGATCCACAGCATGTCTACAGATACCCAAGAACCAAGGAAATGCATGGAGTGCTATACCCTATTATAAGTCTCTCTATGCCACTCCATATGGCTTGCACTTGCTATTTTTAGTAGAGAGCTATTTTAGGCTCCTGGCTACAACCCCCCACCCAGTGCCTGACTGGAACATACTGCCTCTGCTTTCCAAACGCACATAACAAACTTGATCACAATGTCAAAGTATTCTCTTGATAAGAGCTCTTTAAATCAGAATAACATAAAAAGAGATCCAGCGTCAGAATCAAGTATGACATAAGACACTTTTTCCGTCTGTGTTTAGAGATTAGGAAGCTACCAAGAGCTGGTGAGTTTTATATGACTTGCAATATACAGATGTAATGCCTATGTCAGCCAAACAAAGCTTAAGCTTGTTTACACATTACAGTTTAGGATACAATGGTTTGTGTAGAGTACCTTGCTTCCAGTCCTGCCTTGTCCTGAGACAGCTCAAGCTCCAATTTTCCTTTTGCCCAAGCCTGTCAGTCCTTTATTTTTCTCAGTGACCGGGCCACATTCAAGTGAAGCTGGAATTCTTTCCAAAATATCAATAATTCCTGCTTTGGAGGCTGCCCACTGTAGCCAACCTGAGAACTAGTTCACCTTTGCAAGCTTTCTGCAACTATTCCTAGCTTCTTGACCAATTATGCAAAGGCTTTTATCCAAAGCCAAAATGTCAAAATAAGAATAAGGATCCACATACCCGAAAAGGAATCATCAGGTTCAACACATCGCCCACAGTCTTCATGTACAAGTCCCTCAAATAGCGGGGCAGTCGGATCTTGGGCTGCTCTGGAGAAAACAAAATTATAGCGGTTTGTCAGAGAACTTTGCTGTGGAATCACTGATGAATTGCCTTTGCTTGGATCATTTGGCTTGCCTGGAATGCTTAGAAGCACTAGTGATTAGGCAGTATATAAATGTCTTAAATAAATAAGAATGTTATGGGGGGGCAGCACTGAGATACTCATATGACCAGAGATTCCACAGCAGTTTGGAGGCAGAATAAGCCAAATATCTCATATTTCATTGTGGTTAAACCTTGTAGGATCAAGGGTACTTTCTGTTAGAATTCCTGCTCCATGATTACAGTCATGGGATTTTTGTCTATCACATGACGGTATATGTTTTGACTCCACAGAGAGGGAAGTGATGGAGACAGGATGTTTGTGTTACTGTGTTCCGTGAAGTGGGACTATTGTCCTTTGTTCTCTTTGCTGTCTCTAGAGAGGCCATGTTGCAGTGCTCTCTGTGTATTTATATGTAAATAAAGTAGATTAGCCAAAATGCTGAGTTGCTGAGGTCTGTTACGCAAGCTGCGAAGACTCTGCAGATCCCTAAGTGTGCCGGTGTCTGTTGGCATCGGTCGCTGTGATGTTCGGGCTGAAGAAAGCTCTCGAACGATCGACCAGGAGGGAGAGAACATGCAAGTCAGGCATGTGTCTCTGCCAGGATCCTACTCGAGTGTAGGGCGAGCTCTTGACACTTTCCCCTCTGCGCAACAATGCATCTTCCTTGGACCATAAATACAACCTAGGCCAAGGAGAAGATGCTACCACCTCTTGAAGTGACCAGCAGTGGCGTGAGAGAACTGTTGGCTCAGTCCTTCCCACATTCCCTGACTCTTCTTAAGAAATACCTGTGTGTCCTGAGGGGAAGCAGGAGAGAAGCCCAAGCCAGGGAGCCCAAACCATCAGCTCCTGAAGTGACTATCCATGGCCTGAGAAGATGTTGAGTCAGCAGTGCCCATACCTGCTCTAGTCTTCTTAAGAAAAACTTGTGTATCCCTGAGGAGAAATCCAGGCTAGGAAGTTTGTGTCATCAGCTCAGAAATTCCGATTGAGAAAGCTCTGTTCTGTATTCTGTAACGCAGAGCTTTCCAAACTGTGTGTCATGACACATTAGTGTGCCGGCTGCAGTGAGTAGGTGTGTCACACAAACATTCCCCATGCTCCTTCTGGGAAAGGGGTTTGTTTAAGCTCCAGTTTGCTAGTAAAACTGAATTACTGTGTCACAAAATAAGGCATGTCTTAAAAAGTGTGTCACTAACATGAAAAGTTTGGAAAGCTCTATGTAACATTTGTTTTAATATTTAAAATGGTAAACTACAATGAGTGCCTTGGCAGAAAGGTGCCATATAAACACAGTAAATCAGTAAACCCAGGGAGGTAAGGCAAACTGATTAGCTCTTCCATCACAGTCCAGAGAATCAAAATGGAAATGAATTCTGGCCAAGGCTGCACTGGCAAGAACCCTGCGGTTTGTTTGTTATTAAATGACACATTCGTAACCTGACCCAACCATGGAGCCCCAGATCAGGTAACTGTGCTTTATAAATTATCAGAGGTGAGAGTTTCTATTAGCTCTGGCAATTCTTTGAGCTGAGTTTGTTAGCTCCATGAATGGAGAGTTGGGATCAGGATTCATAAATAGTACGAGGGATGCATTTCATAATTTAATTTAATCCACTCAGCAAGAAGAATGAATATCAAGTGCCTTGTAGCAACAGCATACCTTCTTGCTGTAACCTCACTGAACTTTTTTTTTTAAAAAAATATGTATTTTATTAAAGACTTTCTTGGTTTACAAAAGTACAAGCACTGTCTCTTTTTACAGGTTGTAGAGTCTTTCTTACAAATCAGTTACGTTTGTTGTGAGACATTAGTGTTGAGTATCGTATAAGGTAGGGGAGAGGAGGGGCGGGGTGGTGAGGCTTATATTCTTTTATATAGTGTACGTGTGGGGTTTTGTGTCAGCGTCAACTGGGTAAGTTCTTTTTCTATTCATTTATTACATTTCCTTGGTAGTGAGAGGTATTGGGGGGCAGGATGTGGTTGGTTGTCTGTGGCTGACTTGCAGTGGGGTTTGTTTGCATTTGTGAGCAGGGGAGGTCTTGTTAGGTCAGGTAAGCCAGACTGATTCATATGTTGTCGGGGGTTCTTGTTGGGCTGTGTATGTGATAAAGAGGAGCCATACCAGGGTGAAGGAGTCCTCTTCTATTTGTCCCCGTGTCAGTTTCAGTTTACTGGTTAGCTTTTCTAGTAAGGCCGTTTCCCATACAATTTGATACCATTGGTCCATGTTTACTCCTGACAGCTCTCTCCAGTGTCTGGCTATGAGGCTTCTGGCTGCTGAGAGTATTTGGGTTATAAGCCCTGTATAATGTGAGTGGTCATTATGATCTTGGAAGATGCTCGGTAGGGTCAGATATGGCAGTGTTTCCCAACCTTTTTTGGGCAAAGGCACACTTGTTTCATGAAAAAAATCTCGAGGCACACCACCATGCCAGATGGGGAAAGGTCACTTTTTACTTATGTAAAAAAAAATAAAAAAATAGTAACAGCATAGAAGGTAATGGTTATCTCTTTGATGTCTGATGGGAGGGCATTCCACAGGGCGGGCGCCACTACTGAGAAGGCCCTCTGCCTGGTTCCCTGTAACCTCACTTTTCACAGTGAGGGAATTGCCAGAAGGCCCTTGGCACTGGATCTCAGTGTCTGGGCTGAACGATGGTGGCGGAGACGCTACTTCAGGTATACTGGACCGAAACCGCTTAGGGCTTTAAAGGTCAGCACCAACACTTTGAATTGTGCTCGGAAAGGTACTGGGAGCCAATGTAGGTCTTTCAAGACTGTCGTTACGTGGTCTCGGCGGCAGGTAGCAGCGCTCACAGCTTACGGGCTGCACCGTGTAACAGGTGTCTGGCCAGGCAGCCTAAGGCGGACAAGCCACTGAAACAGGCATTCATAATCCATTCATTTCATAAAACCTGCAGGGCTCAATCTCTGTGTTTGTGTATGTGTGTGTTTCTGTTTTGCCCAAGGGTCTGGGGGTGGGAGAGAGCTCTTTAGCATGATGCTTTTAAAACAATTAAATTATCAACAAACAAACCTGATGATACGAATAGCAACGTCAGGTGCTACCGGGGGGGGGGGCCTACTCGGAAGTAAATACTGCGTCCAGGCGCAATTAGCGCTGATTTAAGGTGCACCAAGACTGCCTAAAAACCTCACCAAAAATATGCAACAAAGCGCTTCGTTGCAGAGGGGAGAGTTTGTGCACCGTGGAGGCTGGAGGGCTTCTATTCTACATGCGGGGGTTGGGGGGGCGAGGAAAATGTGCTCCGTGGGGGGGCGGGGAAGGCAAGAAAAGGAGCTGAGCTCTAACTATAGGCTCCCACGCTTGAGCACGCCCGACTCGGTGGGGCGGACCACCCTCTCTCCTGGAGGAGGAGGAGGAGATTCCCATCCACGGCGTGGCCTCCCGTGCTCCTGAACGGGAAATCTCTGCAGCCCAAGACTCTCCGCGAGGCAGCTCCTCCCTTCCTGCCTTGAGCCGCCGCCAGCCGCGCCCCCCTCCCCAGTTATCTGCTGCCTGCCAAGCCCCGCCCCTCTTCATTGTCCTCCCCTTCTGTTTATTCCCCTTCCTCCATCCCTCGCTTTTTTCCCTCTCTTTCCTTTTTTAAAAAAAATATTTTCTCTTCCCCTTCTTTTTTCCCACCCTTTCTTTTTTCTCTTTCTCCCCCGCCCTCCTGGGTTAAAGGATTTGAGCAATGGGTCTGGAGGTGGAGCTCGTCGGAGGATTAGCCCGACTCGCCCGCCTCCCTCCCACGGCACACTAGGCAACGTCCGGTGGCACACTAGTGTGCCGCGGAACACCGGTTGGGAAACACTGAGATATGGGGTGAGTTCTAATACCTGTTAAGTTATTTTGCATATCTCTTGTAGGACTGCTGTCCAGAAGGGTTGGATTTTAGAGCATTCCCACCACATGTGGAGATATGTCCCTGTGGAGGTGCAGCCTCTCCAGCATCTTGGTGTGGTTCCTGGGCGTATCGGCACCAGTTTCCGTGGTGTTAAGTACCACCCATAGGTGAGCTTCAGCTTGAGTTCCCTTCCTTTGGCTGATACGGACTTAAAGGGAGGTTTAGATCACATTCTAGTCCATTGGGTGGGGTTAATTTCATAGCCTATGTCGTGCTCCCATTCTTCTTTCATTGAGTCAAGGCGGGTTGTGGGATTTTGGAGTATTTTGTATATTGTGAATATCATCCCTTTGCTGTGTCCCTCTGCTGCCAGGAAGTGGTTTTCGAAGGTGGTCAAGGGCTAGTGGCTGCTGATTTTACTGCTGGATTGTTTAAAAAGGCAAGTAGTTGATGGTGTGTTAGCCAAGGTATTTGCGTGTCCCTTAGTTTGTCTTGTATATCTTGTGTTGACCTCACCGAACTGTTGACAGATATCCTTCCTCCTTCTGGTATTAAAGATAAATACACTGCCACGTTTGGTACAATTCTGCTGCCTATAATGGCTCAGTGGCTCAATGGAAAATGGATGCATTGACACAACTCAATCCTGGAAAATGAAGGCTGTTGCCATTCCAGAATTAAGATGGTGCCTGATGAATGCCAAAGATGTGCAAAGTAAGCAAGGGAAGTCTGCTGGGTTAATTTCCAAATTCTACAATGAATATTATTTGGCAAATTTTAGGTCCAGCTGCAACATAAATTATTTGTTTGTTTGTTGGTATGCCACCCATCTGACTGGGTTGCCCCAGCCACTCTGGGCAGCTCCCAACAGAATATTAAAAACACGATAAAACATCAAACATAAAAAACCTTCCCTAAATAGGGCTGCCTTCAGGTGTCTTCTAAAAGTTAAATAGTTTTTTTTCCCTTGCACGTTTTTGCAGGCACTGTAACTTCAAATTCCGATTTTCACCCACCTCCAGAAGTGATTAGTCACAGAATCATAACACTGTAGAGTTGGAAGGGATCCCGAGGGTCATTCTAGCCCAACCCCCTGCAATGCAGGAATCTCAAATTGGTGGGGTTAGTGTCCTTTTTTGGGGTCCTAATAAAGGTAGATTTGTAATTCATCATCCCAAGATAGTAGTTTCCAATATACAGCTACAAAATTGGTTTTGTACCAAATCAATGTCAGATTTTCTTTCAGCTCTAAAACTATGTTCCTACAATGTCTGGATTTTACTTCAAGTCCCTCTGTTGTATACGAAGCCAAAAAGATGTGTGTGTGTGTGTGTGTGTGTGTGTGCTATGCAATGAGCAGCACATACTTGAAGCAGAGCTTTATACTTCCCTTGGGAAAACAACCTGGTGAGAGTCAAAAGAAGCCTGTATGCATTTAATCACTTGCCGCTGTCTTCACTAGCATCAAAATAGCAATGGTGTAACTCTAGCATGCTATATTTGTGAATGGTAGCCTGGGTGGTAAAATAATTATGTTGGGGTTTAATAAAAGAGCTATGCATGCCTGTGAGGCTTAAACGTGCAGTAGCCTCCGTTCCAGAAGTGATCGTGTAAAGGAGGGCCCAGGATTAAAAAGCTGAAAGATACTTTAGCAACGCTGTTCATAGAACACCAGCAAGGCAGTAGGATATACCAGAGGAGAGCCCTGCCAAGAACTGTAACAGCATCTTCACTCACCCATCTCTTTCCCCCTGGAATCCCTTGCTGGCATTTATTCTTATCAACAGGGCCAGCGCAGCCAATAGGCAGGATGAGGCCACTCTCTCAGGCAGCGGAAGCCCCCAAGGTGGCACTCCCACAGGCCCTGACACCCCTGCTTATCAGTCAAGTGAAATCCAGCACTCCAAGGAACTAAGTTAATTTCTATATCCCTACATTTGAAGGAAAGCATAGCTTGTCTGCTATCTTGCTAATTGCTTAAAATTGCGTAAAGGTGGGTTTTTTTATTCAACTGTTATAATCAAACAGCAACAGGAGCAAACAGCAGGCTGACATTTTCAAACACAGAAACCTATGTAGAGGACACTGATGCTAATCTTTCAAAATAAAAGTGACAGCATTAAGCACACTTTTTTTAAAAAAAGAGCCAGTCCTTTCAACACACAATAAAGTATGCTAGTAATATTATATCAATATTGTGCAATGAGAGAGACTGTGAGTTTCCTGAGCTGAGAACTGGTGCTGCTACGCTGTACCAATTGGCTAGAAAACTAATTGAAGATTAAGTGTGTAAATAGACCATCAGTCTCAAAATGCCATAGCATTTATTTATTTTTGTCTACCTGCGGCTACACAGGCACTCAACTGGAATTTGCTCCCAGCAATGTACATAAAGTAGACTCGCTAACTAAACAGCTGGAATTGCAAGAACAATTTAAACATAACATGCTGGTCAAGATGTTATATTTGCATAATCTGAGACACTCAAGACTATAGAACCTACCCCAGCACAAAGAAAACATTCATCTGCCAGTACAGTACTGCCGATATCTGAAAATACAACCCGTATTTGACTCATTCAGTCAGGTTAAAAAGCACTGTGTACAAATTTCATAAGACAGTAGCAGATGCCTTTATGTCCCTACTCCTTCCACACCTTATGCTAGTGGTGCACAAGAAGTGAAAGATAGTTATGTAAGTCCAGTGACAATCTGTGCTAGCAGGCAGCACAATTTCAGGCTGCATTAGAGAACTCACTTACCAACTAGCTGGCAGAGAATTATGTTCGTCACCGGCATTCATCGTTTTCCATCAAAACATTTGTCTAAAAATAATTTCTCTTCGTAGTAGAAACAGAATGTAGGTTATTCTGAAGTGTGATCCTTCTATACAAGGTCTTAATATTTCACACTCCACACAAGATCCCTACTAAACACACTATGGGGCCAGCAATACCTAGAGGCGGCTGAAGAAGCTTTCAAACTCCTAAGGAGCACTGAAGGTCACACACCCTTGCTGTAATCTGAAGTGAAAGAGCCAGGGGTAAAGTGACCAGATGCAAAGAAGGACAAGATCTCTGAATCTTTAATAGTTGGGGGGGTGCACTCTAGCAGTGTTTTATGCAGTAGTTTAAAAAGCAGTACAGTGGTACCTCGGGTTAAGTAACAAATTCATTCCGGAGGTCCATTCTTAACCTGAAACTGTTCTTAACCTGAAGCACCACTTTAGGTAATGGGGCCTCCCGCTGCTCCCATGCTGCCAGAGCACAATTTCTGTTCTCATCCTGAAGCAAAGTTCTTAACCTGAGGTATTATTTCTGGGTTAGCGGAGTCAGTAACCTGAAGCATATGTAACCTGAAGCGTATGTAACCCGAGGTACCACTGTACTTGGCAGATTCTCCTCAGCTGGTTTCCATCTGCAGAAAAAGGTATACATGGGTTCCAAATTACAGCACTCAGATCCATGACCACTGCTGCCAAGTGAGATGCAATTAATAGTGCAATGTATGTTTCATTACATTGTGGTGCCACATTAATGTTAACAGCAGCTGACACCATGGAAGTCAGAGCTGTGTCATACCCAGGATTTGCAGATCAGACTGTTCTTGCAATTTGTAGACATATCTGCACATGATTTATTTTGAGAACTAAATGTGGTTGGGAGGTATACTTCTTCATCACTGACTTCAGCTTCTTCTGGTCTCCTGTTACCCAGAGTTCTGTTGATGACTGAAGGATGAGGGCAAGGTAATGTCATAGCCACAAGGGCATCGCAGGTTAAAAGGAACCTGCCTTGCCATGGATGTTATCTAGTGCTTCCAGTTGAGTGCTAAAATGCTGAAGAAAGAACATGGGGAGCTATCATGCCCTCAACAGAACTACTGAAGTAAGCCAATTGAAAATAAGGAAATTTAGTTCTGAATAAACATGTATAGGATTGCACTATTATTCCTGTATTCGGAAGAACAGTTTTATATTAATATTGAATGAAACATAATTGTACTTCCCAATGGTGCACCAAGAAGGCCTATCAGATGCATGTTTAAAATCCATGTGCAATGCCTGCCGCTCACTGCAATGCACACGGTCATAGGAGATATCCACTTGCCCTACATATTCATGGGACTGTCCAAAAATAGGTGCAGTGGGAGCATCAATGACACCTTTTTTATTTAGTAAAGCGGATTTCACATAACAACTGCATCTTGTTCTCACCTTTAAGCAGGTAAAGTATGCTCCATTTTTACACAAGCAGGTCTGATGGCTCTATGCTGGGATGTCTGCTTCATTTTCATTTCAAGAAATTGCAAAAATGAGTCAAAGCTGTTCATAATTTTTAAAGCAACGAAGAAACGACAACAGAAGGAAAAGTAAAGCAATCTTTGCCAGGGCAAAATGGAAATAGCCAAAACCAGAAAGTCATCTGAAATTAATTCTCCATTGCATACCACAGTGCAACCAGCTACAACAAATCATGACACCAAATGCTAGCAGGCTTTAGTTGTGGTGAAGAAAAAACTCCAAGGGTATACTAATGTGAGCCAAAGTCTCTCTTATGGAGATTACAGGAGTTAATGAAAGCCATTAAGCAAATTTGATCTGCTTGTGTATAAGGCAGTGTTTCCCAACCTTGTGCCTCCAGCTGTTTTTGAACTACAACTCCCATCATCCCTGACTAGCAAGACCAGTGGCAAGGGATGATGGGAATTGTAGTCCAAAAACAGCTGGAGGCACAAGGTTGGGAAACACTGGTATAAGGGAAGGAGTGTTGTTTAACCTTTGCATACCACATCACTTTGCTGATAGAAATCATGGTCCCACAAAGCTCCTGGGGGGGGGGGGTAGGGGAATAACTCCCAACAAGGCAAACAGCAGCTCGAGGGGGTATTTTGAACAGGAAGATGATATGAAGGACGTCTTTGAATAATCCATGTTAATGAACATGTTCTGTTACGCTAAATGCATTCAAGATACATACCAAGAACCTCTCTGATGAGGAGTGGCTGGTCCAGGATGGCTGGCTCACTAACTCCATCACCTTTCACAGCCTTCACACGAATGAGAAGTTTATCTCCAGATGTTAGATCGCGAATTACATAACGGGTGGAAAGGAAGGGCTTCGTGTTGGCGGCCACCCAGTCTGTAGCTAAAACAAAAATATGCAACAGGTGAGTTATGCGATTAGAAGCAAAGATGGCACAGTTGGGTTATGGCACTCGTTTGACCTTACAGCAGGGTCACTGCTACTTACCAGGAAGGAGGGGTCAACACAATGTAAACACACCGGTTGGAATGCCAGATTGGCTCTGCCAGTATATTTGCACCATGTCAACCTCCCTGCCCCCACTTCCAGGTAAATAGCAGCAGGTAAGCTGCCAGGAGGTCTAATATTTATTGCTGGCCCACTATGTCATCTGCAACAGAATTATTGTAAAAAGTCGATTCAGTGGACAATGCGGCCTCTACTCTGATACATTTAAAATGTATCTGTCAACAGAGTCCACTCAGTTCTTTCTTGAGAATGAGATGAAAGCTCCAATGCTTAGAACACTAACTTCAGAACACAGTAGCACTTACTTAGAATTCAACACTCTTAAGACTATGTTGTTCAAAAGCAAACCTATGCTTTGATAACCTATGTCTACTGGTTTGTCTGTCTGTCTGTTTTTTAAAAAACCAACACCAAATTTAAGGTTGCAATATATCAATCCTAGCCTCCCAACTCTAGAAAGACCACATATAAGGTCATTCTTACATTCAAATTATCTAAGGGTGCCAAACGTCCTGGACATAGCCGGGATTCGTCCGTCGAAAATGGCGTCTGGGCCGAAAAGTGGCTAAAATGTCTGGGAAAGAAAGGTCAACAACTTTGCCTCCACCCCCGCAAAAAGCCTTTCACTTTTTGAAATATGGCAACCCTAAATTATCCCTACCGGAATATAACATTTGGATACATTTGTGCTACAATTGTGCTCAAGCCATCCTTTGTGAACAGTTATGCCATGTTTCAAGGACACCCTCTTCTAATCACAACAAAAGCATGCTTTTATTGGATTCAATTAACAAAAGAGGTTACAAAGGTTGAGGCAATCTAATCAGTGAGTGGAAATGCTACCCTATGGCAATAGCTCTCCAAATACACCATGCAGATATGGAGTGAAAAATATGTGATAATGCACTCATGCAGGTTGAAAAACTGATTTGAATAAAATATTCAGCAAACAATTTGGAATGCAGGAAGTAATTTGCAAGCAAGGAAAAGAGCTAAACTCAAAATAATTTATTTATGAGAAATGATTCACCCAGCTATCGCTCACAAGAAACCCCAGCTAGACAACCCATGAAAATGGGCAACATAAATTGTTTGTAGCAATCAATAGGGATGTCATCAATTTCTGAAGACTTTAGTAGACGTCACCCACTATTTATTACCATTAGAGCATACTCAGTGTGTATAATACACCTTGTTTAATACACAACATCCTTCACTCAGGCTGTGACATGATTAATCCATCACTGGTGGTTTACAAACCAAATTGCTCACAAATGTAATCTTGTTTCCTAATATTATTCAGTTTTTTAAAAGCAGACATCATAGACTGCAACCCTTTTTCGTAATATAAAGTGCTACTATACTGTACCTTTCTATGCTATAGAGAAGCCTTGCCCAGGAAGTGTGTATTTGGCAGCTTCTATGGTATGGCATCTATACTTGCTACATAATGGATTCAATTTGCAAAAGTGGTTGAAAAAGGGGAGAAATAACTACTTTCTGAATTTCCATGTTTGGAAAGCCACTTCCACCATTGCCATATACAGTATAAGAGGCTGAAGGGCAAGGTCGTCATTTCTCGACTTTAAGTAGATTTCCTTCTTTCAGTAGTTTCACAGCAAGCAGACTTTCTACATGTGCAACATTTCCTCCTGCAGCATGCAAGTTCTGTTTCTCAGCAGTTGGACAGAACCAATGCAGTGCTTGAATAGAAGAAGGTACATCTGTGGAATCTCTTCCTGCCTGAGAGCTCCTAGAAGAGATGGACCAATCTCAAGGTTCTAGAATTTGCAATCCCATGACTTGCTGCTTCTAGTATTCCCAGCCTTTTTCAACTTGAGCTCACAGAGCATGTCCATTGCACGTCAACATGGCATGTGAGCAACTGATCGGGTGTGTGGAGAAGATGTCAGGCTAAGAAGAGAAGACATATCATTTTCTTTACACACCTGTTCAGCGGTTTAAGGGTTCAATGAACATTTCATGAGAACGATATGGTTCTCTCCTCACCTCCAACTGTAGCTGTAGATACGTCAAGAGAGGGACAAGCAATTTATCCTGACCATGTTATCCTATTTTCCACATTAATGCATGCAGCTCTTCATGCTCACGAGAGATAAAACTCAAGCCTACTTCCGTATTTGCAGTGCTCCACCACATATCCATCCAGGCCAGAATGGCCCACAACCTCTGGGGCATCCCACGTCAGAGTCACAGAATTGTCGTTCACATCGTCCACTGTTAGATTTATCGGTGAGCTGGGAGTGCCTGGTATCACAAATATAAAAGCGTTAGTAGGGCATTTTCCATCCCCACCAGTTCAGTACTTAATGTTGTGTAAATTCATTAATGCTCTTTTCTTGGACTAAGGGCTTGGTCATAGAATGCATATCCCAACCTTATTTTAGCCTTTGCATGATAGCTATGCAAATTCCCATTTCTCACACACTTAGTGAATGTGAGAGCAGGGAATGGGGTTGTGTCCCGCTCCCCAACACTCTGGCTATATGCCCCAACATCCAGCATTAAGCTGAGCACATCTCCATACATACAGTTGTATGGGCATAGGGATTTACATGTGATCAGGAACCTCAGTTGCACTGGATTTTTGACTGCATGGAAGCTCAGATACATGTACAGTTGTATGCATACAGGGCTCGCTTTCACTTGTTCAGCTGAACAAGAGAATGTAGTGGGGGGTTGTGACCAGAGGGGTACACCAACATACATATTGCTGTTGCAGTAAATACCCTGGGGAACCAGGTCTCCTTCCTACGACCTTCAAATTTCTGGGACTATCCTCCTTCTCCAGCTCCTTCTATTATGCTCTCAATAGTAGTCAGTGGGAACAAATAGCTGAAAATGATTTCATGGAGGGTGGTTTTCTCATTCATTCCATTTCTGACACTGATAGAGGTTTTGTTGTAAAAAGCTACAAGACCTCTTTTGGTGCTTCCGGCCATATACAGCTCATCCAGATAATTGCAAATGAGACTTCGGTGGCAATGGGGCTTTTAAGGCTGCAGTCCCAACCCTATTTAGTTCCCATTTAATTCAATAGGACTTGCTTCTAGGTAGCCATGGATTGCATTGCAATGTATCAGAGAAGTGAAATCCGTCTTAAATGGAGGAGGCAGAACGTGGCCTGCAGTTAGGATACCAATGGCGTAGCGTGAGCACCGCAATTATATATTAATTATATTATATTATATTATATTATATTATATTATATTATATTATATTATATTATATTATATTATTTAATTAATTAAAAAATGGAGCGAGCGCTATACCACAATAAACACCCCTCTGGAAAAATCACCGGAAACCAGCGTGGCGCAGGCCGTGGCGCTTCACTCGCGACCACTTTTTTGCCGTCTTTTAAATATGAGAGAAGCCCCACAGGTCCTTTTTGGTGCCCAGGCTCAAAGCGCCTCGCTTCCGCACGTGGCCTTGGAAACGGCCTCCCGCGTCCCGCCACGGCTTTGCGCCGGGAGCAAAGAGGCGCTCGCGCTGCCGCCGCCCTCCCGCCTCCGCTGCTCGAGACCCTTTTCGGCCACCTCGTCGGCCGCCGCCCTCACCTTCTTTGGGCTTCTTTTTAGCTGGAGCTGCCGGCGGGGCGCTTTGGGCCGCCGGGGGAGCCGGAGCCTCGACGGCTGCTGCTGTTACGTCCGGTCCGGGAGCTGCTGGAGTCGGTTCTGCTGGAGCCGAGGCCGGCTCTTCGGAGGGAGCGGCCTCCGGTGGGGCCGCCGGGGCCGCCTCTTGCTCGGACATCTGCGGTAGGCTTCGAGGACTCCGCTCTGTGCCCCGGGGTGGCAGTCGGTGGAGCTGCCCCGTGCGGTTAGAGGGTCAACGGTGGCCAAAGTCCCGCCCGGCTCGCCCTTTGCTGTCTGTCTCTCCTTTCTTCCTCGGCGGCGATTTCCCCCCTGTGCTCTCCGCCGGGTCTGGGGGGTTTTATAGGTCCCTCCAGGCCGCCCCCTCCTCTCTCTCCGCCGCTTGGGCCCACCTGCTTGGGCGGGCGGGGGAGCCAGGAATAGCCGCCCAGCAGCTGCGAGGTGCAAATTCAGCTTCTCCTCGGGAGTAGCTGTCATCCGCGGGACTCGGCGGGACTGGCCCGCAGAATGATCTGTCCCTTGAAGCAAGGCTTCCCCTGAGACCGGGTTTCGCAACGCTCTGTTTCGCTGCGTTCCGTTAGCAGGGACGGAACTGGGCCCTCAAGCCGGCACTCAATGCAGGGCATTGCCCCTGAGCATGTGCAAAGTGACATTCCTTCAGCCTTGCCATCTCCCTCCTCCGTACCTCCTTTTTAAAGTAAACCAAGCCCTGTAGAGAAAGGGTGGCAAACCTTCACAAGCTGCCAGTTCAGCATGAAACTGGAAATTAAGGAATCAATGCCGACCTCAAATCCTGTGGGGAGCAGGAATTTGGGTGTCCTTTCTCCAGCCTTGCATTCCAAGAGTGGCTGGGGAAACCCAGCCAGATGGGCGGGGTATAAATAATAAATTATCATTATGTTACAGTATTATCAATCCTCTGATTCCTCCGTTTTCCAAATAGACCTAAGAGCCTCATCTGTCTTTGCGGCTTGCAGGGTCCGGACTGCACTAACAAAACTGCTTGATTATGGATCAAGTTTCTATGGGAAACAGCTGATGAAGACAAAACTGTGCCAAAAGGCAAAGGTCCCTAGACAAACTATAAATTCCAGAGGAATAGTTGTGTTAGTCTGCTGCAAGAAAAACAGTAATCTTGTGATTTGCTGCAGCATAATATCTTGTGGAATAAAAGAATCCTGAAAGTTATGCTTAATTGTAAACAATAAATACAGCATGTAAATAGCAAATATAACATGTAATGACATTTCACTTTAATAAAATACCTATTAATCTTTTTTTGCTAATTTGAGGGGGTTTGGGAGAAACGTGAGTGTACAGAAGCTGGAAACAGGAGTCATTTTAAGATATGTTTCCTAAATTGTATGATACATCTGAAAGTTTCCGCAGGGAAGTAGATGATCTTAATTTATTTATTTTGGAAGTGCTACAGAATTAGAGGAGGCTAGTGGTATTCATAAATGAGCATTCAATACTGAGCTGCTCATGGTGGTAGCAGCATACTGGAATAGTCCCAGAATGGTCAGTTCTTTTAGGATGCTGCTTCCCTGCTTGCCTTGTCAGATCTGAGTGTGGGAAAAGATCTAGCAAATAGCTCACTGTTGGGGCATGTCTGCACTACTGATTTTGCACAATTGGCTTTGGTATGTTCCTGATTTCTAACCCTATTGCCAAGCATTGTTCCTAAAAAAAACCGTTCCTGAATTGATTGTCAGAGTAAGGAAAAAGGAACCATTTTTGTTAACCTGAATGCTGATTGTCCAAAGAAGCCATCAGGCAACAGAGTTTATGGGCACTTAACTTCCTAGGCTTATGTCTTAATTCTGTTCTAACACCCTAACAGGTGTTTGGTTTGATATACGTTCATCTCCAGTGACTGAGTTAAGAAGCAGCCAGCAACTTTCTGTAGCTTGAGAAAGCAGTTGATAGAGATTTTAAAGGTCAAAGGGTTCAAGGCTGGATTTTCTGAAAGAATAAATCTTCATGTTGCTAAGTTTCTTCTTAAATGCATTTCAGATCTGCCTCAGTGCTTGGCAATTGTCTGTGGTTAAATTTAACATGAATTTATTTGCTTAATGTATGCAGATAGTAGTTTAGATGGTCAAGGTGGTAATTTTGGTATGTCCTGGGGAGGCAGATATTAAATATCTTCAGGCGTCGGCGCAAATAGCTCACCATGGATAAACATGAGAGCCCTGTGAGACATGTAGCACATCTCTTTGCCCTGAGCAGAACAAAAATAAGGCAAAAGAATTGTGATAATGGTGTCAGAACATGGCAGCCAGGCATCATCGTATCATAGGTCAAACTATGAAACCCCAACTATTAAGATACATTTCAGAGGATGTGAGAACGTGCTACTGTGCTTCACTTCAGAGAAAATAAAAGGTAACACAGCTCAGCTTTCAAGAAATTTGGGATGGAGCTAGATAGCTCAGTTGGTTAGAGCATGTTGCTGATAATGCCAAGGTTGCAGGTTTAATTCCTGTGGGATAACTGCATATTCCTGTATTGCAGGGGGTTGAACTAGAAGTAGATGATACTGTACTCAGAATCCCTTCCAACTGTACAATTCTTTGACTCCATGATTCTATGAATTCACCTAAGTCATACCCAAGATAGACATACTGAACTCATAACCAACTTTATTCTAGAAAAATGCCTTAATTCTAGAAAAATGGTCTAGTACTCCCAGTGAAGTACGGTACCCTTCTTTGCCAACTGGCCGCAGCTGATGCTGGGTGAGCCGCGCTTCCAGCTGGGCTCAGTGTGGAGTGAGCACCCTCTGAGTGCCCAAAACTGGGCTGGCCACTGCTGGGAAACATGACCTTCCACCTCTGTGCCATCCATGATGACTTCAAGGAAGCCAGAGTCCTCTTGTTGCTGCCCGGCTGCCACGGACCTGGCCCATCTGCTGCCTGCTGATCTCTCTCACCTGGCTGAGTGGCATCGGCAGGCACAGTGGCAGCCTGGCAGCTTCCTGAAGCTACGCCACCACAGGACAAGGAAGAGGAGGAAGTGACGTGCCAAGGGGCCCGCTGCCATGGGCACAGGAGAAAAGGCACATCCTTTTCTCCTTTGGTGAGTACCACCAGGAAAAAAAGGACAGAACTTAAGTAAACTTATTTCAGTGGGTCTGCTCTTGAGTATGACCGGACACAAAACTTAATATTCAGTGTGCAAATGTGAAAAGTCACCCATACTCTTATCAGACCACTCTCTTTTTAGTTATCTGATTTCCACAAGCCGTGTCACCTGCAAAAAATCAAAGGGCATTTTTTGCTTCAGGCCTCCCCCTTGACCATTAAACCCATGCCATCTTGTTCTCCCATTAATGACAAAAAGAACTATACACAATCTGAAAAGATCAGGAGGAAAGTTCACAAATGCTGCCTGCAAATGCTACCGAGGAGAAGGCCACCTTAAAGGCAAAAGCCAATGCTGTTTCATATGTCTCTAGGCTTGGAGAATTAGCATTTCCAGACTTGCTGTCATCATGACATTCAGAGCAGGCTTAGTCACATTCTCTCGGATACCCAGCAGGTGGACCAATAAACAGAGAAGCTTCTCATTATATGTATGGCACACAATTGCATACTTACCTCACTCGTGAACAATGATAGCAGGTGTGCGGCTGGGCAGTGTGACAGAGCCCATCATTCAGGAAATTGTCATTGCAGTAAGACAGCACATTCTGGCCTGTTCTTAGCATTAGTGTGTTTGGGGGATGGTTGTTTATTATTATTCATTTTATTAAGAACATAATTCATACTGTAGTTCAGCTGAGAGGGTAACATCTTAAGCCAATTTATTTTCATTGAGTTCAATGGGATTATATTTATAAATCTTACTGGATTGTGAAAATGAGGGTATTCCTTGAGACAAAAATAATTACATTGACCAATGTTCATGTAACTGGCTCTCCCAATAACAGTTTAGCTTATTATTATTTAAAAAAAAATTATTGAGTTTTTTAGAATAATAGACCAAGGTGAGTTTATGCACTGTTGCACACAACATGTACCAATTACAAAAGACAAAATGTAACATAAAATGAAATGCCAGCAATTCATAATAATAGTTAAGTTTATTACATTTTTATATTACTTCAGGGTCCTGAATTATAAAAAAAATAAAATACACAGTAAATTCAATATAACAAAGCAAATGTCAAATACTAAAAGAGTTCATCCGAAGTAAAAGTAATCTAAAAGTACAAAATATCCATACCCCCACCCACACAGAATGCACACCAGTAGCAACCAAAAGTCCAACTAAGAGTGCTGTTCAAATGCCCAGGGGAATAAAAAGTATTTGCCTGGGGATGAGAGCATTCCGCAGTCAGGGACATTAATTTTTCGCCTGTGCCAACACCTGCCTCGAAATACAGGGACAGTTTAACTAGAAAGTATTCCCACGGAAGTAAGTTTATAAAACTGAGAAACCAGTTCCGTTATATAGTGATAAACATAACTGAGCAGTCATTAAAGACTTCATCATTTTATCTGTATGCCACTTTTCCATAGTTAAAAAGAACCATGCTCAAGGTGGCTTGCAACATGGAAAACTTACATAATTACAAACATAACGAAAGTAGTCATAATGAATGAAACGTCAAAAAGTACACAACCAAGTTGAACAACTTCCATATAAATCATAATATCTAAAATAAAGATACAAAATATCAGAAACAGCAAAAACCCCACCCAACAAAAAACCCTAAACAATCCCTCAGCTTGGATTTCCTCCCTTAGTTATAGCAGAGCATATTCTTTTGTAGATAGAAACCACTTTATTCAGCACATGCTGCTGTTAAAGTTTGTTTTATCCGATTGATTCCTTCACTGAAATTCAAATATAGCAGTTGTGAATTGCAATGTGAACATTTTATATTTGGTCTGTTATGCTGAGTAGGTAGATAGGAGCTATCACCTTAAATACCCAGAGATGGTGAAGAAAGATGCAGGTATTACATGTTCTACACCAGAGGTAAGCAGACAACAGGTTTCCAATATTTACTTTGCCTTTTTTTTTTTTTATTACATTCCCAAAGTCCAGCAACTGCAGCCAGGATCACAATCGTGGTTTGGGTAATGCCCATGGAATTAAAGAAGCAGGATGCCTCTGAGCATATGTTCAGTCCAGGAATTTGTGTTCAATACCAGAATAGAGCACACAGTAATTCCATACTTAAAACTACTCTGGCTTTTTTTCTCACACTTTCTTCATTAGAAAGGCCTAATTTAGAAAGAAAATGCCTTTTGCTGTGGCTTTTTAAAAAAACAATCGGTGTGTCCCCAAAATCCTTGATGATCTAGACAATCTAGACAAGTTGTCTAGAAATTAGCAAACCCTGATCTATCTTCTGCCTGCCCCTGTCCTGTCTGGTCTTTTCGTTGACCACTTCAGTTGCTTTGAGTGGGTTTGAAATTTCACATGTCTGTGTATTGAAAATTCAAAATGTGCCTACTGAAATAGAAAAATATGCTGAACTCTTATGAGCCACGCCTAAGAATTAGGGCCGATTCCTTTTCCTGTACATGCAAGTATATTCTGAGTAAGGTAATGCATAGAATCATGTTCTAGGGAAGAGCTGGATGTGCTACATTCAAATATGTTTTTCTTCTTAGGGAATGGGTAAGTGAAATGTCTCTTGGGATCCTGTTTCTACTATACATGCTTTGAAAATGGCACCTAAGTGTTTTCTTAGCATGGAAGTCATCTTTGGAGATTTCCATGTATTGGATGTTGATAGCAACCATCCATCCTTGCTTCTCTGTTGCAGAGGCTGCCTCACTCCTATGAACCGCACAATCCGAGACAGCAGCTGGGAACTGTAATAAGGGTCTGACGCATGGAAGTGCTGCCAAGCAACCAAATTCTGTTTTTTTGGATTCACATCCAGACATACAACCTGAGTAACAGGTCAAATTTGTATTCCTGTGCCCTGTGTCAGATGTACTATTAAGTTGATTGACGGACTGAAGGCATCACTTTCTGTTTATATAAAGAAGTAAATGCAAATCCTTGGCTTGTTTCTGATCTCTGTTTCAGGGTGTAGGTGAATGAAAACAATACTTGCTGACATCTGAGGACACTCAACAAGACACCCAGGTATCAGTACTAACATGTGAGAGGCAGTGTATTCAAAAATAGTCTTTTTATAAGGTAGAGAGAGAGACCGCAGCTCTGGTCACTTGCCGAACTCATTGGTGAAACGTAACTCTAATGGGTATTGAAAGAGCATATTCTTGCTCTGCTGAGACCTGACACTCCTTTTAAAGCATGTGGGAGAGGAAGGCTCTGCGGTTGTTAAAGTAGGGAATTGCTTTAGCAGTCCCCATCAGAGCAGGGCAGGCAAATCTGTGACCCTCCAGATGTTGTTCCCATCATTCCTGGCCATCAGTCATGCTGACTGGGACTGATGGGAGTTGAACAACTTCTGGAGGTCCGCATTAGGTAAAAGGTAAAGGGACCCCTGACCATTAGGTCCAGTGGCAGACAACTCTGGGGTTGCAGAGCTCATCTTGCTTTATTGGCCGAGGGAGCCGGCGTACAGCTTCCGGGTCATGTGGCCAGCATAACTAAGCCGCTTCTGGTGAAACCAGAGCAGCGCATGGAAATGCCATTTACCTTCCTGCCAGAGCAGTACCTATTTATCTACTTGCACTTTGACGTGTTTTTGAACTCCTAGGTTGGCAGGAGCAGGGACCGAGCATCGGCAGTTCACCCCGTCGCGGGGATTCGAACCACCGACCTTCTGATCAGCAAGCCCTAGGCTCTGTGGTTTAACCCACAGCGCCACCCGCATCCCTCCACTTCTGCATTACTCTTGTCTTTTTGCTGAAGAGGAAGGCTGGGACAGGTGTTGTGTGCATGTATGGAGTGTGGGTGAGAGAGACAGAATGGCTTGGGAACTGTTTCTGTGACCACAGTGCCTGAGGCCTTTGTGTGTTCACTTTAGGAGGAAGTTGCTCCATTCTGGGATTTCAGATATTTCCATTGTGCTTGTAGATTAACTAATCCTGAATTTCATCTTTCCATCTTTAGATATCTCCATGTTGTTAATGAGAAAGTGTCCCACTTTCAGTAGTGACAGTAGAAGTGAACAATGACAGCTTCAGCAAAGCATTTATTTGTAAGGGAAACAGCTGCCTTTGTATGGACCCATCATATCCATATATTGCGGGATAACCAGCCTCATATAACCAGTATGCTTGAGTTAATTAATGCATGAAGGGGTTAATGCTATAGAGTAAGCTGCCCTGCCAGGCTTAGCTAGGTCACATAAGGAGTACTTAACATGACAAAGGGAAAACTAAATAGGGGTGTGCATTCTTGAAATATGATGCCATCTGGGCTGCATTCTGAAAACATCCAAGCATGCTTCTGTGTGAATCACTAAGCCCTAAAACATTAAAATACTCTCAAACATGAAGCTGACATTGCTGGATCAGAATTGATAGTATGACTAAGGCTTGCATATATATAAAAAGGCACAGACCGATGTTCTTCCTATTTCTTGGCATGACATATAAGACAGAATTGATCTTATGCGTACAACCTTTAGTTCATGTAACGTGAAAAACAGAAGAAAAGTCAAGCACTAAAATGCATTTTAAAAGAAAAAACCTATTCACTTATACATGACCTTCAAAAAGCCAGCACAAAGAAATACATCTTGCAATGTTTCCAAAATACATAATTTCTTCAAGCGTGCATCCTCTCCATTTTGTCCTTCATTTAGGCAACTCTCGGTGTGTGCATATTGGAGTTATCTAGAAGAATCACTGGCTGACAGACCTAAAGGGAAGGGGAGCATTTCTAAATTGAGATCTCTATCCCTGTCATGTACGCAAACAATGCTGAAGCAAAAACAAAATCAGTGACTTTTTCTTGGCAGGGAATTTTCAAGATAACGGAATAGGCAGGGAATTTCAAGAAACCTCGAGAACCAACACTTAGTCTTGACACATTTGCTGAGGAGAATAGGAGAGGTACACTTAGATTTCAGAACAGGGCTAAGTTGTAGAGAAATCTTCTAAATGGAACTATTTATTTATTTATTTTGTATAACACAACTGTTCTCTGACAACTTCACAATTTAAAGAAAATAAAAACAGAATCAACAGTGCTAAAATAGAATCAAATATATAAAAGCAACATTAGGGCAAAATTAATTTTAAAAGCAGAATAAAACCACACAACAGCATAAAACCAAGGTGCGGAAGTTAGGAACCAACTAGGGAAAGATAAAATGGTCCCCTAAGAAACGCCCGAGAGAAGAGAGGATTCTTCACTTGCTGTAGGAGATTCTAGGCAAGGGTCTCCGAGGGGAGCATTTCATCACCATAGTACCACCACCAGGAAGGCCCTCTCTACTTCTTCTATATTATAAACCACTGGGATGATGTGGGGTTCACAAGACATGTCAACCAGATGTGAAGGATCACCCATGTTTCAAAAAACCAAGTTCTGTAATGATCTTTGCATTTTCCCTCCTGGTCTTGCAGATCCAGAACTCTTCTCTGTCCAGGTCTAATATATATCCACTGTGGCAGCTTTCTTTGCATTGAAAAGCAATGTGTTTTTCCCCTCCATTTGGGGAGATAGACCTTGAACGACCTTGAACAACTGACCCTCCAAGTGAAACCCAACCTACCACAGGTCACAGTGCTCTCATGCAAGAGCACTATATGCTCCCCATGTTTATTGGTGACGGTGATGGGTGCCATTGGAATTTCCACCTTGGGCTCCCAAAATCCTTGCACCAGCATTAGAGTGGAAACCTCCAGCTTAACCCCTAACAGATGGGCAGGAGATATTGAAGGATGCAGTTCCTTTTACTCATCGACAGCCCAGCTAAGGAGGAAGAAAGGTCGCTAGGGGGTGCAGATCTCACAGAGTCTATAAATGCTCTTGGACTCTGCCAAAGAGAATCTTGGCAGGAATGTGAGGGATGAGTTTCACTTCATGGCCTATAAAGCCCTTTGGGATCCTCTGGGGTGAGAACTGCTGGAATGCACAGGATTCAAGTTATCACTCAGCCTGTAAATCTTTGGGATCCCAAGGGAAATGGGGTGCTATATAGCTTGGGAGGTTAGTCCATAAACCCTTTTAAGTATCTGGCTGGGAGTGGAAGTGCCTTGCTGTGTGAGGTTTACTTTAAATTTTAACAGCTTGTGAGGCCCTGAAGGATCTTGCAAAAGGGCACTTGACTTCCCAGGCAGAGTGTGTCTCATGGGGAAATTTAAGGCTAAGCTTTCCAGTTAATATTTTCATGCTGGTCATTATTTGCCTACATATTAGCAGCTCATTTTGTTATTCCTCCTTGGTATAGGCAGTGAATCCCAGACCTGTCCCAGACTTTCCAGTTGCTGATATATGCGGAATACTTCACAGACTCATAAAACATGAAAGCACAAAACTGAGTTTATTGGAAACTGTCATTAGTATTTATTTTGTTATTATTGATTATAATAATTTATTAACTCGTTAGAAAGATGTATAAATGCTGAAATCACAAACAAAAATGAGTAACATAGTTCTAATAAAAAGAAGGAAACATTCAATATTGCTCACAAGTGAACTTGTTTTGAGAAAGCCTTTTATGTTATGTACCGAAGTTCTCACCCTGGGCCAGCAGGGGGATACTGTAGATAGTTATGCAAATGAAGGATTGAAAGTGACGTTCAGTGATTGGATAGTTTGTATGCAAATGAAGGATTGAAAGTGACATTCAGTGATTGGATAGTTTTAGAAAGTTGTTACAGTAACAAGGTACTGGAGCTCTATATAAGCAGGCTGACTGAGCCCTTCAGCTCAGTTCAATTCTGGCCTCAGAATAAAGAAGAGCTGTTTGAAGAATCACTGTGTCGTCTGATATGTTCGCCCACAACTTAACATTTTAACAACTAAAGGTTTTAGCATTTCACCAAACGTATACAACGCTGTCATCTAAAAACATATAAAGCAGTTATAACCGGACGTCAAGTAACCATTGTGGAAGGATGTATTCTCAATTGCCTGCATAGGCCTGGTGGAATAAAAAAGTTTCCAGCAGCTATTTAAAAGTTGGCACAGAGCGTGTCCGCTGAATCTCTCATTGACAAAGCACTCCACAGGACTGAGCTGATGGTTCTAGTTGTCAATTGAGCCTCACCAACTCGTAGAATAACCGACACTCCTGTAGATGACCTTAATGATCGAGCGGGGATATAAGGGTTCTTAGCATCCTATGTTTGGAGATCAGGGCTGGCCCACCCATTAGGCAAGCTGAGGCAGCTACCTCAGGTGGCAGGATCCACAGGGCTGCAAATCCAGCCTCCACAGAATGCATCATGCCCCACCATTGTGTTCCTACGGTGGCCGACCAGATTCTTAGGGGAAGCTACAAGCAATAGTACTCAAAAGCTTCTGATACTGGAGATGGCATATAGCCAGTCTGAATAGCCACAGATAGTCTTGTCCTCCCTGAACTTGTCTAATACTGGTTTAAAGCCATATAAATTGGTGGCTATTACCCTTATGACTTGGTAGTTTTAATAATCATCATCTCTGGTGTTACCGCTACCCCATCCTCATCTGCTCTGTGGGTAGGGAGCTCAAGGAACTTGCAATGTACACATGTGTCTTATCCCCGCACTGAAGGGTCTCTCACAGTATCCTCTCCAGTAGGGCTAATTTTGTCTGACGTGTGAGTTTGTAGGATGCTGTGTGGTTTTTGAACCTACCAGTGAAATGCACAAATCCGTCAAGGTCTGCAAAGTGAGAGCACGAAAGGAGAGAGTACACCCCCACCAAGATACCCGATACTGCAAACTCCAGAGTAAACTTAGCATGGCCTTTTGGAAAGTACTCCATGTGGCGAGGCACATAGTAAATTACTGCTTCAAATGCCAACAAATACTTAGGGATTATCAGAACTTATTAAACAAGACTTCCAAACTGATTGGGCAAGAAAGCTTCCAGCCTTAATTATCTCCTGGCAAACCTACGCAATGGCCGACACAGCCCCCTTATACTCCACTGGGAACAGAAATGATTTATTGTAATCATTCTTCCAACGTGGAAATAGCTACATGTGAATGAGAATTTCACAAAGCCATTGAGAATGCTGCAAGGTATTGAGGGCTACTAGGATTTGTCGCCACTGGGACAGACACAGCAGTCATTCATAACAAGCTCTCCAACAATGCCTAATGAGAAAGTACAGCTTCTGTTTTAGTTGCTTCTGTGTAATTGTGTATGCAGGGACGCGGGTGGCGCTGTGGGTAAAACCTCAGCGCCTAGGACTTGCCGATCGCATGGTCGGCGGTTCGAATCCCCACAGCGGGGTGAGCTCCCGTCGTTCGGTCCCAGCTCCTGCCCACCTAGCAGTTCGAAAGCACAATTAAGTGCAAGTAGATAAATAGGTACCGCTTTCTAGCGGGAAGGTAAACGGCGTTCCGTGTGCTGCTCTGGTGCCGGTTCGCCGGAGCAGCTTCATCACGTTGGCCATGTGACCCGGAAGTGTCTGCGGACAGCGCCGGCTCCCGGCCTCTAGAGTGAGATGAGCGCACAGCCCTAGAGTCTGTCAAGACTGGCCCGTACGGGCAGGGGTACCTTTACCTTTACTAACTGTGTATGTGTGTCAAGCTTACCTGTCAACTGAAGGCATTCTAAGGCCACCGTAGCCATGAAGTTAATTGTGCAGGTGCAGTTAACATGCACATTTCTTGTTTCGTAATTTGCAGCTTAGGGGAAGCCTAAACAGTCTCAGGACAGAGGTGGTGTGTAAATAGAGGCTTTGCTGAAGTGGTTTTTGTTGGGATCATATCAGGGAGAGAGGCTGCATACACACCTATCCATTTGCGGCATTAAAATTTAGTTTTTCTCAATATGGAATAGTTTGTTCTCATCCCTCGCATGCTGATTTCAATCTGTATTGATTCTGGATCCTGCTATCCAAAAGGATGTATACGGCTACTTGATATGTATTTCAGAATCCTTCCCGATTAGGATATCCATGTCTTTTCCTCCTGCAAATGCCCCAGGTGAGTGAAGAAGGAAGTGGCGGTTGTGATCTTGGTGCATGTGAACTTCTTTTTTGTAAACTGCTTTTGAGGTTTATTTCTACAATCTAGCGGTATGTAAATTTTATGAAATTAAATAAATAAACATGTCCCTTCACATGTGGAGTAATGCTGAATTGATTTGCAATCAGCTCTTATTTTCAGAATGGAACCAGCTTCTCAAGAAGTGTTTTTCAGGGGCAGAAAATATGCAATAGATCAGGACTGCACTACATAGGAAAAAAACAAGTACTCAGTCTCTAATATTTTGGAATAAAATGTCACACGTAAAAAAATCAGACAAACTCCTCATTCTCCGTGAACCTGAGGCTTATCAGGTTTCCTTTTGCCTGCAATTTACCTAACAAAAAACAAGGAAGCAATTAGTATCATGCCTAGTTTGGCCGGGAGAAACTGAATAGCTACTAGTATATTTCGGCTGGATAAATCTGCATTTTGGGGAGGGGTGAAATACTGTGTAATAATAATACAAGCAAACAACTGTTATGACATCTCAAGAGGGAAATGGTCTAATAATAATTGTCTACTAACCCCTTGTTTCCATTACATAAGCACACAGTTTCCCTTTGGAAAATATCAGTGTGATGTTGCCGTTGCTACAGAAATCTTCTTTTGAATTGTATTCCATGTGGGGTAGAGAAATGCTACTCATGGTGGCTTTAGGTAGAAGAAGAGTTTGGATTTGATATCCCGCTTTATCACTACCCGAAGGAGTCTCAAAGCGGCTAACATTCTCCTTTCCCTTCCTGCCCCACAACAAACACTCTGTGAGGTGAGTGGGGCTGAGAGACTTCAGAGAAGTGTGACTAGCCCAAGGTCACCCAGCAGTTGCATGTGGAGGAGCAGAGACGCGAACCCGGTTCACCAGATTATGAGACTACTGCTCTTAACCACACCACACTGGCTCTCTGGTAGGAGGATGAAGGGCAGCTAACAGATTCCTCATCAAGGTGAGACAGGGACTGGGGAATTAAACTCTTACCTTTTGCATGCTACATTTCAACTACACAAAAGCTTGAGGGTTCAATACACAAACACACACCTCCATTCTCTATCCAGGCACATAAGAGGCATCATCAGACTTTAAGGGCATTTATAGCCAAGCAAAAGCACTCAAGGATGTAGAGCAGGAGCAGTTAGAGTGGGGCCTGGGGAGAGGGAGAATTGTCTCTAGGAAGAGTCTTAAGGGCATTCAACCCTCAGACTTGAGGTTCCTCACCTGTGTTGTACAACCTCTGGCAAGAGGGCCTCCACAACCTGCTCCATCAGCACTGCTTTCCTTACATCATCAATTAATCAAAGTACACAGGCACCATCTCAGGTATGAAGCTCTTCCAAAGGCAGTGTTTTGCTTCAGGATGGTCTGACAGCAAGGAATCCCTTTGTGCTGTTCCTGCCAGGAGGGCCGAGGGTGCCTGTTGAGGTATATGGATACTGGCTGATATGAAGTTTCTTTGTTGTTATCCCGACACCTAGTGGTAGGGAAAAAAATCTGCAACGAATCAATTCACAAAGTTAACTTTCAGATCATGCCTGCTTACTGGATGTTCAGCCTTATTTGTTTGCACAAAGGCTGCAGGGAGACAGGTTAGATGACATTGAGGTTAGCTGAATTAAGCATTCGTTCTGGTTTCTTTGTGGGAAGTTTATAGAATGTCATGATACCCCATACTTTCTAGTGCATTTCCGTATCTTTTGCAGGGAGTGGGGAGGATGCTGGTTTGTTGAGCACCAAACCTACTTTAATCAGTTCTGGCTGGGGGGGTAAAAGCCCTGACTAAGAATAAATAGGTGCTGGCGTTTGAGCACCTCTTGACTTTGCGAGGCTAAATCCAAGAGTATAAACCTTCCTATGAAAAGTAACAGAAATAATTGACCAGCAACAAGCAAGTGGCAGATGAGCCACTACTAAATGCAAAATAATGTTGAACTGCTAATGTAACCGGAGTTATAATCACACAATTTACTTAGGAGTTGCTGTGAATATCTCCAGGAATACTGACGCGACATATTGGAGCCAATAAAAAAAGCTAGGGATTATTAGGAAAAGTACAGAGACTGCTGTAGAGTGTATAATTAACAGTGCACAATGAGACATTAATTTATTTTGGCATTTATACTCCACTCCAGAGAGTTCAAGGTGGCATACAGAGTTTTCCCTCTCCCCATTTTATCTTGATAAAAGATTCCTGCACTGCAGAGTGTTGGGCTCGATAACCCTTCCAACTCTATGATTCTGGGATTAACCTTGTGAGGTAGGTTAGGCTGAAAGATAGTGACTGGCCCAAGGTCATCCAGTAAGCTTTATAATTGAGGAGGAATTGGTAGAGTCTTCTCCCAGGTCCTGCGGCAGCATTGTAACCATTACATTACAGTGGTACCTTGGGTTACATATGCTTCAGGTTACAGACTCCGCTAACCCAGAAATAGTGCTTCAGGTTAAGAACTTTGCTTCAGGATGAGAACAGAAATTGTGTGGCGGCGACGCAGCAGCAGCAGGAGGCCCATTAGCTAAAGTGGTGCTTCAGGTTAAGAACAGTTTCAGGTTAAGAACGGACCTCCGGAACGAATTAAGTTCTTAACTCGAGGTATCACTGCACACTGGCTCTCAAATACAGTATACCAGTACCCAGTATAATACAATAAAATGTATAGTGCAGAATGTATAGGAACAAGCCAGGCAAAGCTAAGCACTTCTGCTGATTCACTGGGAGACAGAGTGAAGCACATCAACCATTGTTTCACTTTGGCTTTACTGTCTACAGTTTTAGCATTTAATAATAAGCACCTTAAATACTTATTGCGAGGTTAGTATAAGTGCATAGCTGGGTCCGTTCTTTAGCAGGGACCACTTTCCCTACTTTCTCTTTGGGCATTGTAGTATAACTATGACTGAGTATAATCACTTTACATCACATACAACATTCCTTAATGTTCCATAGAGCGGGTGCCAGGGTGAGACCATGCATGCACTTTATGGGTGTGAACTTAATGGATGTCAGTTGCTAAATTATAGTTTCAAGGACTTTTGAGTGACCCCAAAGCATTCCCAACCTGCCACCTGTTATCTATTTACATAGTCTGAGAGCAAGTCATTTCGTCAGGGAGAGTACATTGTTGACAGAAAATAATTACCCAGCTTCTGCTGATGGACTCTAGAGAAAATGTCTCCCTTCTGATTGTTTCTCCTGAGAATCAATGGGGAAAGTGACCTTGCTGTATGTTCCGTTGCTTCTTTGGCTACCAGCCCAGTCAGCAGAAGAAGCGTCCTTTGAGGGGACCATTCTTCCTTTCACACTGTGGGTGGCTGTTATTGTCTCCCCAGAAAGGGAATTCAGGCCAATTCTTCAAACAGAAAACTTCAGCTGTACTGCCCATACAAAGGGGGTCCTTTTCCTAGGGTAGCAGAGCATAAGAAAGGTTAACTCTGTTCATGAGACCAGTCCTATCATTAGGCTAAGTGAGTCAGTTGAATCAGGCAGCAGATTCTGGGGAGCAGCTAGCGGTAGTGAGGTAGTGGAGAACAGAACTGTGTATTGGTTGCCTGGGATGGTGCACTGAACTAGCTTGCTGCCCTCAGGTGTGGTGGAAGATGCTCACCTATCACCTGTCACCAGGGCTGAAGTAAGATTCAACTACCAGTTTGGTTGGCTTAGGTACATGCAATGGAGAGGGGCTGCCATCTTTTCTCTCAATTCGGGCAGCAAAATTACTCTGATTGGTGTCCTTGGACCAAACGGAGTTAATTCAGATGCCTTCAACCAATGACATTGCAGCCACCACAGTTCTGTTTTGAGAGAGGAGCTTGGCCAGCACATTAAGGTAAAAAGGTAAAGGATCCCTGGATGGTTAAGTCCAGTCAAAGGCCACTATGGGGTTGTGGCGCTCATCTCACTTTCAGGCTGAGGGAGCCGGCGTTTGTCCACAGACAGCTTCTGGGTCATGTGGCCAGCATGACTAAACCGCTTCTGGCACACGGAAAGGCCGTTTACCTTTCTGCTGCAGCGGTACCTATTTATCTACTTGCACTGGCGTGCTTTCAAACTGCTAGGTTGGCAGGAGCTGGGACAGAGCAATGGGAGCTCACCCCATTGCGCGGATATGAAGATTGTTTGGTTGATTTGCTGTGCTGAGAGAAACAGATTTCCTTCCTTGCTGCAGAAATAAACGCACATTTTCTCTCATATGCTAGCAAATAGCCTTTTTCTTTCTCCACACCACCCCTTAACCTATTCTTTCCCTTTTTCAGCCCACAGCCTTGCTCTCTTTCCCATATACCCCTATGTGCACATTTGTGTCAAGTCTTCTCTCCCTATTTTAACTTCTGCCTGCCCTGCCCTCTGCCCCACAAGCCTCAGTGGACAGTCACCCTTGAACATTACTAATGCAAAGTCCACACTGGCTGGAACAAACCATAAGAGCATTTATCCACATGGCATATTCAGTCTGTCTAAACCCAGCATTGTAAAGTTTCTTCATTCATTCAGATATATGTTACATATGTGGCTCCAAGAATGGAAGATCTCATCCAAGAAGCAAGTAATTACAACCAGATTAAAGAGAGTTCATTATAAAACCACAGCACCAAAACAGACAGAATACGTGGATTAAATAATATTAGACACAGCCCTTCTTTAATGCACCAGAATGCAACAAAACATATTACTCTCATTATCAGTGCGTAATTGGGCATATGACATAAGGCCTTGGCTGGACAAACAGATTTGCAGACTAATCCTATCCCAAATACATGTTTAAAAGACTATCTTCTTGTAAGAGACTGAAATCCTTTGGGAGTTTGCTGCTTTATTCTCCCTTAATTTACCAGTTTAACTCCTGAAAGCAGCGCTTTCATCTTTGTAAAATTAAGGGAGACACAATAAATTCTAGTTACAGATAGGTAGCCGTGTTGGTCTGCCATAGTCAAAACAAAAAAAATTCCTTCCAGTAGCACCTTAAAGACCAACTAAGTTAGTTCTTGGTATGAGCTTTCGTGTGCATGCACACTTCTTCAGATACACTTCTTCCGAAGATACGCTTCTTCCGAAACAGCCTGCGCCGGAGGTCGTCCAGGAGAGGTGTATCTGAAGAAGTGTGCATGCACACGAAAGCTCATACCAAGAACTAACTTAGTTGGTCTTTAAGGTGCTACTGGAAGGAATGTTTTTTGTTTTGACAATAAATTCTGTCTATGAAACCCACATAAAATTGTGCATTTCAAGGGTTACGTTTTCCCAGTGTGTGCACATTGCACTTGCAGTTGGGAACTGAGAAACTTACTATTGTGTGTTTTTTCAATAAGATTGATCTTTTCTTATCTTTTGTAGCTGTATTTTTACTGTGTTATGTGTTTGTGTAATATTAAGTATTTGTTTTCTGCTCCACAGACTGTATTTATTTCATTCTTGTATTATTATTAGTTTTTTAAGTTTTGCAAAACCATCTTGCTCATAGTTTCTTCGCAAGCCTGCGAGTTATTAAGAAACTCTGAACACCGTTGGAAAAGCGGTTTAGAAATAATGCCAAGACGAGATAAGCGCCCCGTCTCCGGGTAGCAGAAGCCACCCACGTGCGCGCGCGTAGACGTCGCGTGGGTTTGGACTGCGCCCTTTGCCTACAGGAAGGCCCTGGCCGTCCAACTAACCAATCCGGGCAGGATCCACCCCACCTCTGCTCAGGTGCTCTCCCTGCGGCCTCCAGGGGATGCTGCTCCCTTGGCTGCTCCGCTCTCGTCCGCTGGGGAGCGACGGGGCGCCGCCTCCCTCTCCGCGCAGCACCGGCTCCTTGCGCGCCTCTCAGGTGTGCGGCGGCTCCGCAGCGGCGGCGCCGAAAGCGAAAGCGCGCCAGGCGGCAGAGGAGGAGGAGGAGGAGGCGCTGGGCAGAAACTGAGCGCCCGCCGAAGAAGCAGAGGGCGGACCGGCCGCCCGGGGAGTGCGCGCGGCTGCGCGGCATGGCGGGGGAAAGCTTCGTGCGCTTCTTCCGAAACAGCCTGCGCCGGAGGTCGTCCAGGAGAGGTGAGCAGAGCCGCGGCGGCGCCCCTGCCCCAGCTTCCCCACCCGGCGACCCCTGTCCGGCTGCCCGTCAGCCTGGCGCCAGTTCCGGGTCCCCTCGGCGCCTACCTCCCGCGCGCGTCTTTCGGAGGCAACAGGTCTCCCCGGGAGCAGAAAGCAAAGCGCGCCCCCCCAGGTATCTGCGCGCGCCCCCGCGTGTGAAATGCGGGGTGGGGGTCCATTGCCGCTGCCAGCGTGCACTTCGCCGCCAAAGCTTCCAGGAACAGGCCGAGCGAGGCCCGCCCCGGGGGGCAGCCCAGCCAGCGCTGTTCCCGGACGCCTGGAGAATCCCGGGCTGGCTCTCCAGGAGACGGAAAGTCCCCACGCGTGCTTGGCTCGGGGGAGGGAGAGAGAAAGCGCCGTTTAAGCATACGCTGTGTGGGGAAATGGGTGTAACTACCATGGACATTTCGGGAATGACCCCGGGAAAGAGTGGGAATCCCAAGGAAGGGCGATCCCTCGCTGGAGTGCTTTTTAAAAAAAAGACAACACGGAAACGCACAGCTCCCTTAACGACGCATTTGCAGTGTGTTTTCTTTAAAGTCGCTGCTGCTTTCAAGTGCGCGTAGGATTGCAGCCTCAGGCTCGTTTTCACCGTCAAGGGGTGTAGACAAAATTACGTAAAATGGGCTAGTTGCTTCTTATTCCCCTGATGCTAATAATGGGATATTAAAATAGGAGGCGGGTGGTTTTTTTTAAGAGCACTACCATGCATGCTTGTGAGGACAGGAATCTAATTATATTTATAATTGGGAATACCAGAGCAGATGGCTTTTGTTGTTCTGGGTTAATTAAAGCAGAGAACAAAAGCACAGCTTGCCAAGTTATCATTGCAAATGATTTTTAAAGGTAGCCTTTTTAGAATATATACTTCTGGAGGAAGTATTAACTAATGCAGATTAGTGGTTGTAATACAGAATACGGATAGAGGATCTCTAAACTGTGTGGTAAGGAGGGATGAATGGATCTGTTAATTTTGGTTTCCCAATCTTAAATTCTCCACCAATTAGCATTTTTTTTAAAAAAAAGCCAACCAAACAAAAAAAAATTGCCAGCATTTTAATGTAAATTTCTCTTAATACACACATTTTTGCAAAGTGCTTTCCTCTAATATAATGCTTTTGGGGTTTGCTATTTTCACGAATACATGCATTTTTATGCACACTTTACCCTAGACTGATGAGATAAACATTTGAGTACAGAATAAAGAAGAAAGTCAAAAACCACAAGGCCACAACTTTTGCTAAAGTTTATTGTGTGGCTGCAAGTTGGCAACTGTCGCTGATTTTTCCAGTTGTTGCATCCATTTTACAATTACACTGTCAGTACTCCAGTTTCATACTTGTAGTGGTTCTCAGAGGCCTGTTATTGACAATTACTTGGTTGGCAAACGTTTTTGTGTGACAAGAGAAACAGAAACATACCTTCCCCGCCACCACACGAAAGATGTTTCATATGAAAATGTGCTTCATGAGAACCTCAAATCACACAGACTTCCAGTAAGGGAAGAAGGGGGGGGATTGCATCTTGCCCTCCTATGTTCAGTGCAGCTGCCACGTTTATGCAAAGAGGACAGAACATAAGAGTCCTGCTGGATCTGGCCAGTGGCTCATCTGAGAGCCACTGTTAAGAGCGATAGACTTGTAATCTGGTGAACCAGGTTCGCTTCCCTGCTCCTCCACATGCAGCTGCTGGGTGACCCTGGGCCAGTCACACTTCTTTGAAGTCTCTCAGCCCCACTCACCTCACAGAGTGTTTGTTGTGGGGGAGGAAGGGAAAGGAGAATGTTAGCCACTTTGAGACTCTTTCAGGTATGGATAAAGTGGGATATCAAATCCAAACTCTTCTTCTTCTAGCCCAGCATCCTGTTCTCACAGTGGCCAGCCAGATGCCTGTGGAAAGTCTGCAAAAGCATTCTCCCCACCCGCACCTGGCATTACCACCTCCAACCATGGAAGCAGTGCATAGCCACCATGGCTCATAGCTATTGGTAGCCTTACCCTCCATGAATTTGCTTAAGCCTCTTTTAAAGCCAGTCACGTTAGTGGCCATTACTTCCTCCTGCAGGAGCAAGTGCCATAGTTTAAAAACAGGCAAGTCCCAATTTACGTTCCAAGGCACCACACGTTTAAGTGTAATCACATACATTGGAAACACTATTGAAAAAAGCCTGAAAACCTTCAGCTGTACCGATAGTCTTGGATTCCGAGCCCCCTTCAGGTCAGCCAGCACATAGCCAACGGCCTGGGATGATGGGTGCTGTAATAAAACAATACCCGGAACAACACAGAGTCCCCATGACTTGTTTGGGGTTTATATTGACATATTTAGCTGGAGAATAATATCTTCTGGATTGGAGCCAACTGAGTTCTACTTTTACTATTAAAAGTAATGGAAATAAGTGAAATTCAGTGGATCTACTCAGAGTAGACAAGCACCGGCTACAACCCTCTGTCTCCTTGAAGGAAAAAGATGATCACAGCCACATAAAAGATCACAGCTACAAACATTTTGCATCTCTTTAAAGAGGAATAAAATGTCAGTCTTCCAAATTCAGCCACATGGTATGTGCAGAGCTCCATAAAAGCCTTCATGCATGTTTGCAAGCACTTGCAATCATACAGGTACACTCACTGAGAAGTCCATATTGACGGACAACTTGTCACCATGTCATGTATGAAACTATCTCATGCTTGCCCAGACACACCAACCTAGGGTGCCACTCAATTTTATGTTCTCTTGTGGTCACGAAGACTCCTTCCCAATCTGCCCCAAGATTTCAAATGCTGTGTGTTAGGCTTATTTCTATAGGGATAAGGTACCGACTTGTCTAAATATCAGCTTAGAAACTAGCTTGGTAAACTCTCCCTGGCAGTTATGCTGGAAGAACAGTAACTATATTCAGCAGCTGTTCCTTCTGTATAGCCACATACATCCCATGCTCTATAATAGGCACTCATCACCTCATTATCTGCAGAGTCACCTGCCTAAGGCAAACACGGAAAGGGTTCTCCCTACATACCTTCTGCTTAGAGATCTTCACCTTTGCTCCCCAGACTGCCGAATGCACCAATTGGAGCAAGCTGCTTTGCATTTTATGCCATCATAAATGGAGACTAATCCCTAATCCAGCCCTAACCAGATGGGCACTATGAAAATTGGGTGTGTTTTTACCTGCAGATTGGTTCCGTTTATTTTGGCCTCGTGGTGCAGATCCTTTCCATTCCAGGAAAGAGAACCATTCCATTATTAGGAAACTGTGTATAAATAAAGCATTTCTGAGGTTGTTTTGCAAAGGTGTGGTGAGCCCCAGTTGGTGGCTGCTAAATCCACGTAACACTCAAGTGAAGTGTTTTAGCACAGTGCGTAACTTGGCTCTAAACCAGCCGGGATGTTGATGGGGCTGGTGTAGCAAGAAGCACCAGAAGCCCTCTGTTTGTATCAACCCCCCCCCTAAAAAAAAACAACTTGCTGTGGAAAAGCCCAGTGAATCTATATTGGAAAGCAGCCAAACTTTTCCCACATTTTTGGTGGTTCAGGAACTGCAGAGACCAGAAAGCCTTGCAAGCTTACCATGGGAGGGTGGAGAGAGAACATTTCCTTTGTTGCAGTCTACTTCTCACAGTTACCTTATTACTGAAGCTAATGTTGGGGAGATGGCACGGTGGTGAAGCAGGATGATTGAGTTGCACCTAGTGGCGCTGTTAGCGTAGGCACCCAGGGCACCTCAGCAGAACAGGAAGGAGGGCCTCAAAATGCGGCACGGTAGGCTTATTACAAATGGAAGCAAGCAAAGCAATACACATTACCACCATAAAATGGTTAAGTCTAGAATTGTGTCAGTGATGACTCCCTACATAGACGCAAAATAATTTGGATTTTTAAATTTTTATTTTGACCAGAGAAGGTCCCCCAAAGGGGAATGTGTGTGACATTTATGCGCAATAATTGCACAGTAAAGGTACAGTTCAGGCAGATCTCAAGAAGCAGGAATAAAACTTTTAAGGGTGTAATATACATCAAGGGAGGGGGGGCACCACAGAAATTTGTCATTGATGAATTTACCCTGGACTAAATGGCGCAGCTGAACCAGGTTGCACAAAATGGCTCTCACAATAAATGAAATAGATTTAAACAATAAAAACAATAATGAAATAGTAATAATAGAGATTAATGATATACATTAATCCTGGGACTACAACAGAATCAGAATCTGGTAACTGAGGGCACCAACATCTTTTAAGTGCTTAAGGCCTCTGAAGGTCTTAATCCAGCCTGTCTTTGAGCCAGTTACTTGTTCTCATAGGAGAACAATCCTGTCTCCGCAGTCTAATACTAGCATTTAGTGGTCTCAGCGGGTGATTGCAACAAGCACAATTCCCCAGTGTGGAACAAAGCCCTGATTTGTTTTCCTCCTGTGCAAACAGCCGCCTATAAGTTTCTTGAACTTGCTGCTGTTTAGGCAGGTGGGGGAAAACCTGCTGTAGCAGCAGCCAAAATCAGATTCTGAAGTTAACCAAAACCGATCCCTAGCTGCAGAATTGCTGCCAAACCTGTTGTAACAAATGACGCAGGCTTTCTGTTTGCCCCGTTTCCTTTCTGGGTGCATTCAAGTGAATTTACTTCCTGGGTGGCGTTAATTCTTTATTCCTCCACCCAATCTTTCTGATGCAATTGTGATTTTTCTCTTTTTGGGGCTTGGACTCAAGCCATCTAAACTTTCCTGCTGCAATCAATCAGTCAAAGAAAGAAAGAAAGAAAGAAAGAAAGAAAGAAAGAAAGAAAGAAAGAAAGAAAGACTCACTCCTCTGTGCAGCAACCAAACACCTGTGCAGAGAAAGCTGTAAAACCTCAAGATCCGGTAGCATTGAAAACAATTGCGCAAGTCACCTGACAAGTGCTTTGTGGCAACCCCGGGATGTTCCACGTCCTGTAACCGTTTCTGAGGAAAGAAGCAGGTCCTGTTGTAAGACTGAATTTGAGATTTCTTTGGTTCAAGCTACAGCTTGCATGAATTTACCAAGGGATGGGAAGTTATGGGCTCTTCTCCAAAGTACGGAAAGAGTCTTCTAGTGTGGGCTCCCCCCCCCCATTTCAGAAAACATAAGGTTATTTACAAGGCAGGTAAGTGTGCATTTGATGGGTCAATGATCATTGCTTAATAAGCTAGCTAAGGGAAGGATCCAGACATAGCAAAGCTTGTGGGGGATTTACAGCTTGAGCATAAAGTCTAATGAAGTACCTTGGGGCTTAATCAGTAACTAGTCTTAGAACTGTAGCCTTACTCTCATATTTATGCTGGATCATGCCCCATTCTGTTTGTTCAAAGGTTAGCATTTTTGTGGCTGTTTGCATAATCTTATTCCGCTGAATTTGGCTCCTGATACTAGTAGCATTCTGAGATGTGTTGATCATACTTTTTGCCCCATAGGCATTTCTGGCATGGTGAACATTCCCCCCCCCCCATTATTCCACCTTTCTTCCAAGAAGCTCAGTGCTTCTCCCCCTCCTCATTTTACCCTGACTCGGCCATGCAACTCACTGGGTGACCTTGGGCTAGTCACTGTATTTTAACCTATTTTACTTCACAGGGCTTGTTGTGAAGGAAGATGCATACACAAATACAGTTGTATATGCATAGAGCCCCTTTTCTCATTGGTGCCAAAGATGTGGATCATGGGGGGTGTTGACCAGTGGCATTGTGGGTATAGTCAGTAGCCTCAGAGGGGTCTGGTCCATTAGGGCGAGTGGAGCCAAGTAGCTCCTGCCTTTTTGCAGAGCTGGCCCGAGACATTTTGGCACCTGAGGCGAACCACAAAATGGCACACGCAGACACACAAAAAAGGGGTGTGTGAAGATCTACAACCAGAACAAGGGGAAAACAAAATTATACATTAGGAGCAAGGATGGGAGGAGACCAGCAGCTCCCCTATTTGCCATGAGGCTGCTGAGAAGAAGAAGAGGAGTAGTAGTTTGGATTTGATATCCCGCTTTATCACTACCCGAAGGAGTCTCAAAGCAGCTAACTTTCTCCTTTCCCTTCCTGCCCCACAACAAAAACTCTGTGAGGTGAGTGGGGCTGAGAAACTTCAGAAAAGTGTGACTAGCCCAAGGTCACCAAGCAGCTGCATGTGGAGGAGTGGGAAAGCGAACCCGGTTCACCAGATTACGAGTCCACTGCTCTTAACCACTACACCACACTGGTGAGGAGGTGGCAGTTCCCACTTCCAAGAATTGCACTGCTGCTGTGGCAGCAGCAGTGGATGATACATTCCTTGGAGGCCGGATCTGCTGCCCCTGTGCATCCTGCTGCCCAAGGTGGTTGCCTCACCTTCCTTCATGGGTGAGCTGGCCCTACTTCTTACACCAGTCAGGAGGTAGCTCTGCCTGTCTTTGGCTGTGGTTCCAGCTACTGCTGGTCTCCCCAGCTTCCTCCCCACCAGTTCCAATGAGCACTAGCCACCACTGATAGCCAAGGCCCAGCTTCCACCAATGAACACCCTGGAAGATACATTCTAAAGCAGTTGAACACAGATTCACTGTCTCCTGAGGCATTTGTTTTCCTTTCCAGACCACTTTCCTTGTGCACAGGCCATCATCTGTTTGGTTTTTTCAGAAATGGTTATGTATCCCTCAAATCCTTTTGTAAGGCCTAATTTTTGTTTTTGTGTCACTGTCATCTTGTGCAGCGGATGAATCCCGGGATGCACACCCTACTGAAAGCAAACCTGATATTGGCGAGAGGCCGGGAGAAAGAAGCAGCTTCCCCAGCTCTGCAGGACACTTGTTCTTTGAATATTTGGTTGTGGTCTCGCTCAAAAAGAATGCTAAAGGAGATTATGAGCCCAAGATTACCTATCAGTTTCCAAAGGTGAGATACCCAGCATGATTCTTTTGCCAGATGACAAAACTGGAGTGCATTAGTGAGGAACGCTCCTCAGATACTAGACCTTGGAGGTTTGAATGCTGGAAGCAAAGCAGTGCCATGATGGCAGGTTCTGCTTCAGCCTTCCCTAACCTGGTGCTCTCTGTATGTTTTGGATTACAGCTCCCATCAGTCTCAGTGACCAGGGCCAAAGGTCAAGTATGAAGGGAGCTATAAATCTTAACAAACATCTGCAGGGCACCAGTTTGGAGAAGGCTGCTGTACTCCAACCTCTGTGTTGTTTTGAGATGAGCCTATGTCCATGCAAGTGTATGTGTGTATCATTTCAGAAGCTGAAATGAAAACACACAAGTTGGAGTGCAGGATGATTTTTTAAAAAAACAGAACAGAGATTTCTTCAAAACAGAGGGAAACTGGAATGTTGGGCCACTTTTGCTGTTGCAATTCATGATGGCAGGCCCAAGCATTCCCTGAAAATGAAGGCAGGGGAGGGGGTGCTGGGGAAAAAATGCTGATTTGGATCCTGCATCTTTTAGATTCTCTTCCTCTCCAGTTCCACAGAATTTTGCCTGCATTGCAAAATTTTGCCTGCCTGTAAAACTCCAGTAGAATTGATTTATCTTAAGAAATGCAGAAAATCCTGCTAACAAAAACCAGTGCCTGCAGCAATCTTTCTCTTTTGAAGTGTCCCTCAGTGTTTTGCTTCACGGTGTATCTTCTCTCTATCCATTGGAGTTGTGCCAAGGAAAGTTCTCCCTTGGTAATTGTGAAAGTAGGAGGGATACTGCTGATGGAGTGAGGAAGGAACATCAGGCCCAGCGTGTCAAGAAGGCATGAGAAAAAATGTCAACATAAGTGATCTCTGTGGCTGTGGAATATAATCCTAGGCCATCTGCAGGGCAAGCCATCTTTGTTGCAGCCTACATACATCTTACATATCTTTTAGACCTAGTGCTGACTGGGGCCTCTGTCTGGGCTGTGCCACTTCAGACCACAGGGGTTGGTGAATGCTCCTCCGTACCAAAATAAATAAATCTCTCCATGTAGCAAAGCTGAATGTCGGGAAGAAGAGTTCTGGATTAGTATCTGAAGAAATTTACTTCTTATTATTGTGGAGGCATATTCTGTCTTGTAAACCCTTACCTGCAGCCTGCAATGGCATCGATCTGACGTGGACTTACTCCCTAAGTCACTAAGCTAGGACAGAAATGATGTCGCCTAGGCCCACCTTCCTAGCTGGTGCCTCCAGATGTTTTGGTTTACAATGCACATCAGCCTCAACCAGCAAGGACATTGGGGAAGGCTGGTCTAGGCAGGTGTGGGAGCAGTGAAAAGAGCACACAGCAAATGTCCCAAGTGTGTTGGCACTTCTGCACTCATCTCTGGGTTAAACTCATATCCTAGAAGATGAGGGGGGTGGGGGGGAAATGTCTTCAGCTCAGGGACTACATTCCCTTGAGGCAAAAGCAGGCAGAGCAATAGATGTGACTCTTAATTTTGTGCTGTATGTTACATTCCATCCATGTACGTGTCAGAGGTTTCTGCTCACACACCTCATGCATCTGTCCATGCTCCTTCCAGGCATGCAAGAGGCATGTCACAGTTCAAGGGACACATTGCAGCCAGGCAACAGCACCCGGGGAGTATATGGCCTGTGGGAGGGGGCCTGAGGAGAGCTCTGAGGGCCAAGCAGAGGTCTACTAGCCTCTGGCCTGAGGTTACCCCTGCTGTAAGCTTAAGCATCTCAATGAAATAATTTCCAGTTCATATGTGTGGAGATGGTTTGTGTATTCTTTACCTGACTTTATCTAGCACTGCTGGACCAGCATTCAGTGCCACATTATATCTAAATGAAGCACCCTGACCGCTAGAGAAATGCAGGGGTCTTCCACAGAATCCCATGCTGTCTTGATCTAGTGTCGTGTTTTACTAAAGTAGTTCTGCCTGATTGAAAAAACTCATGTGAGGCTGAAATCCTTGTCACTGAGTGGGGTGGCCGGTCTTTGCAAAGTGATCACAGAAAGAGGCTTGTTACTCTTATTGTTGTACAAGATGCAACAGCCGTTCCGAAAGTCTGTGCCTCAGCGTTTCTTTTAAAAGCAGAATAAAAACATGTTCCTTTGTGGCTTCGCTTCATGCAGCATGATTTCACACTGCAGCACTTTCGTTTTATCTGGGCATACCTTCTCACCCCTCGGTCTGCGTGGAGAGGAAAAGTACAGAATTGCTTCAGACTCAGATTTTCTTTTTAAAGTTATTTCATGCATGTGTCCTGCAGGCTGTGTAGTGACACAATCCACTGCTCAGTGTAGTATGTGAATTTAATATGTGACCTTCTGCTTTAGGCCCAGGTTGAACTTTATGCAGAAATCTGTGCAGGTGCCATGAGTGCAAGTACTGCCTTGCTCAAGAGAACTTTCACCAAACATCACTTGCAAACTAGACCCCTCTTCATTTCGCTAGCCAGCAACTGTTTTCCTCTGCAAAGTACTATCTGCTGCTAGGTTCCTGTCATCTCAGTCATAGAAACATCTTCAGTATGTATTTGCCATGTGTCTTCTTTTTCCAGGACACATCCTCTTTTTCAGGGGTAAAATTTCTGTCCGGGTGGATTTTTTTAAGTTTGCCAAAATGTCTCTGGCTATGCTTTCTGGATGAGACCTAGACATAACTGGTGGCTGAAGACTTGCTTTCCTCTTCTCTTCTCCTGCCCCCCCTCAGCAATATATTACAGTTTCTGTAGCCTACATATAGTAGGGGTATTTTGCTCTTCAAAATATGGCAGCCCTAGTATGGCTATGTAAAGCTGTCTTATGCTGAGTCAGATCATTGAGCCGCTATTGTCTTCTTTGACTGACAGTGGCTTTCCTGGAACTCCAGCAATCTGGAGTGCAATCTGACCACTTGGCAGGAGGAAGCCTGTTTCCTGAGGGTACAATAGGATATTTGGTTAAGGACCTCCACCTCAGTCAACCTCTAGATAGCCAATCCTTGCCAGTTTTTGCCTTATTCCCCCCCCCCCCCGAGTCAGGTGGTCTGATCTTTAAACGCTTGTCACAAAATGAGAGTAAGGGGTTGGGGGGGGGTGATCCCATCATGCCTCACAGGCCTTGCCAGCTTCTCAGTCCGGTGTGTGAACCAAAGAACAGGCTGCCATGAGCTGCCATGTTAACGGTGCAGTGTGCTTCCTCTATAGGTAAAGGTACCCCTGCCCGTATGGGCCAGTCGTGTCCGACTCTAGGGTTGTGCGCCCATCTCACTTAAGAGGCCAGGGGCCAGCGCTGTCCGGAGACACTTCCGGGTCACGTGGACAGCGTGACGAAGCTGCTCTGGCGAGCCGGCACCAGTGCAGCACACGGAAACGGCATTTACCTTCCCGCTAGAAAGCGGTACCTATTTATCTACTTGCACTTTTTAGGGTGCTTTCGAACTGCTAGGTGGGCAGGAGCTGGGACCAAATGACAGGAGCTCACCCCGCCAAGGGGATTCGAACCGCCGACCATGTGATTGGCAAGGCCTAGGCGCTGAGGATTTACCCACAGCGCCACCCGCGTCCCATGCTTTGTATATATTCTCTTATAAATCCTTACCGTGGTAGTCCTATTTTTGGCAGTGTAATACTGTACTTACAAATACAAAAATGATGGTCCACACATAACGACTGAGGACTTTCTTTCAAAGTCCTTTCTTACAGTTACATATGATCTTCAGTCTTATAGAATGCAGACAAATGTTACTTGAGAATGGTGGTATGTCACCTTATAAGACTGGCGGTCATATGCATCTCTCAGAATTGACCTCGGAAGCAACTCAGATCTTGTGTGTGGACTCTTTTACCCCATAGCAAGTGAGCCAGTGTGGTGTAGTTGTTTGAGTGTCAGACTAAGGCCTGGATGACCAAGGCTCACTCTCCCATGAAGCATACTGGGTTACCTTGAGCCAGTCACTGCCTCTCAGCCTAACCTACCACACAGGGCTGTTTGGGGAATTATATGAGGAAGGGTGACCTGTGGGTGCCACCTTGAGCTTCTTGGAGAAAAAAGTGGAATGAAAATGCAATGAATGAATCAGTGAATCAGGTAAGAAAGTAAGCAAGCTAGGCACTTCATATTTCAACAGAAATCTCCTAAGTATCATGGGGTAACTTCTTTCATCTCTTTTTTTGCTTTTTTTCTAATTTCAGCGTGAGAACTTGATGAGGGGACAGCGTGAAGAGGAGGAAAGGTTGCTGCAGGCCATTCCCCTTTTCTGCTTTCCTGATGGCAATGAATGGGCACCGCTCACAGAGTTTAACAGGTAAGCGCCGTGCGACTTGTGAGTCAGCAAGGGACTAGCGCTGTATTGTCCCACAAGAGATTAGGAAAGCAAAATAGACACCAAGGGGCAAAGATGTAGTGCTACATACACATGATATATGTTTAAACCACATTTAAAAGATTTGGCCTCTCCCAAAGAGTACTGGGAACTCTAGTTTATCCCTCATGGAACTACAGTTCTCAGCCACCCTTAAGAAGCTAGTTTCCACGATACAGCTTTAACTATATGGTGTGTACTTCAGATTGTATGTTTGTGAGCAGAACCTTCTTTTCGAAATTCTGTAAAACCACCTGCTCATAATCGGTGGACCTTTATAACGATGCTTTATAATCCTGTTTCTAGTTTAGCCAGCATCTGTTGAGTGCAGAGAGGGTTTTGTTTTGTTTTTGCAAAGGGCTGATGTTAAACTGTCATTGTAATCTCTCTCTGCAGATTGTGATAATTGATTATTTTTGCACAATCTCTTACCATTCTCTCTGATGACTTAAAATCATGATAGTCCTCCCTTAAGACAAAAACAGATGCTACATTTTTCAGTGTGATAAAAATCTTAGGGTTTCCCCTGCCTCTGAAATGCACTGGCCACACATAACAAATGTAAAAGTTTAGTTCTGAGTACCTGCTCATTTTCCCCCCCTTCTACACAACTTCTGCATCTGACTGCCCTAGTTTTGAGTAAGCCTTTGTTATCTTTCACTTCCCTTCACAGGAAGAGGTAGTAATGCTTGCCTGTTGCAGCGCAGTTTGCTAAGGGAAGCTGGTAACACCCGTAATGTGCCTCGAAAACGTGACCTTTGTATGTTACCCAGTTTGCGTTTATAACTTAAAGATCTTCAGGGAAATACTGCTTTGCTGGTTTCATTCTTGTAGTTAACAGGTTCATTGGAATCACTTGTCATAAAAAAACCAAACTCCTGCTTTCCATGCCACTGCTCAGCTTATTTTTGGAAGAGTGAGGCTGCAGTGCAAAATCGTAGTTTATGCCTGCAAGAAACGGTTCAGATAATCTCTTTGCTCCCAGAAATGTTGCCGACCAAGCAGGAAAAAGAATACACTCTTATTTTCTGCTGAGTGGTGTGAAGGCACTTCTAGGGGAGCGGGGCATGTTTTCCACGTGTTTGGGCCAGTCATAGAATCTCTCTGATACATGGATCGTAAGGTTCCTGAGTTACTACCTGAAGACTGTATTTGCTGAGCCCTGAAACATTCAGAGACTAATTAATCTTGTCTGCTCATAAGTAAGCCCTATTGAATTCAGTAGGTTTTACTCACAGCTAAGTTGGGTGAGGATTGCAGCCTGCTTCCCAAATCTTCATTTAAGTAGCTGATTTGTTCTGCTCCCCCCCCCCCATACAATACTTAGCAGACTGGTAAAACTCTTAAGTCTTTTATTCTTTTTTTACAGTGAAACCTTTTCTTTTGTTCTCACCAATGTTGATGGAAGTAGGAAGATTGGCTACTGCAGGCGACTGTTGGTGAATATTTCTTTTACTACTATTTTTTAAATGTTCCTTTTAGTTTGATGTTTAGGCCCGGGGGGGGGGGGAGTGGGGCTGGCTAATCCAAGGAGCTCATGCAGTTTTTGCAGTCAGGCCCAACCCCGCACTGAGTTTGTAGTATGCCAGAATAGGCATAGTTTTTCATATTGACCCATAGTTATAAGACTTACAAAAGAAGGAAGTTGCTAATACATGTATGAATCCAGTGCCTTAGCCCCAGTCCTTACTGAAGTGCTAAATCTGTGCTTGGGTGTTACCGCTTTAAACTGCAGGTGGGACTCTCTCCCCTCTCTATGCACAAAATGCTAATCATTCTAATCAGTAATCATGCTAATCTTGGTCAGTACAGGAAACTTGATCCAGTGTTGCCCTGTTGTGTATTTTGGACCTAACACATGCCGACTGGATCCAAGGTGGCCATGAATCGTGATCTGTGCTTGTTAAGGAAGTCTCAATGTTGAAATTGCAGTACCCTAGTACTGTTCTTTAAGGAGTCCCCAATGCCATGCCCAAGACAATCTCACTGCTCACTCAGGGAGGGAGGTGTTTATGACAACAGCAGGATCCCTGTTCTGTGCTAGATGTTCATAGCCAAATGGATTGTATCTTGGACTGGGCATCTGGCATGGAGGAGAGGATCCCTAGGCACTACTACAGCAATCCCATGTTCCCACCCAATGACCATAAGTTGCTCTTGTACAAAATAACTGGCTTGAATTGACTGGGACCAAAAGGGTTTTGCAAGGTCTGGATAATACATACCAGCCGGTCAGCTTATTCATCCTTGATCGTATCTGTAGTGATGCACTACTTTGTACTTCTTTCTAAAGATGTGATTTAGGCCCGCAGATTTCATTTAGTCCTAAATTCACTATCAGAAAACAAGGTTGATAAATTCAGCAAGTGGGGCTCCCAGAGAGAATACGATGGGCAAATGCATTAGTTTAGCTGTAATGGGATTTTTGTTTCTGAAGCCTAGCAGTGCAGGCAAGGGCAGAGAGTGTGATGGAAATTCTTGACTCTGCAGCAGGGTGTTGGATGAAGGAACTGGGGCCTCTCCAGGGCATGAGAACTTGTCAAGTCCTTGTCAGCACTGGGCTATTGCTGGATTTGGCAGGGATTCTATGAAAACCACCAGATTCTTCCCCAAAATGTATGGAGCTTTAATGAAAGAGCATTGTCAGGTATAAAAAAGAACTTACACATTAGAGGAGAAAGTCAAGTGTGAGGAATGAAAACAGTACTTATTTCAAATGGTAAAAACAACCCAAATTAGTAGTAATAGTAGTGATGGCAGTAGGAGAGTGGGCTAGACTGCCAAAGATGATGATGATAATAATAATAATAATAATAATAATAATAATAATAATAATAATAATAATAATTATTTCTATACTGCCCTTCATCCAAAGATCCCAGGGCAATTCACAACCTTCTTTTTGTATGAACAGACCTTTGCAAAATATGTGCCCTTATCCAAGCATAGTGTTATGACTTTTATAAAATGCATTATGGGACAATTGTCTGCTGCTGCAAAGTGCCTAGCTTGCTCCTTGCCCTTACCACAGTCCCTTATCAACTTAAAAGTTGATAAGGCTGTTCTTTAGCGGAGGTGGAAAAGAAGATTCCCCTCCCCCTCGTGTGCAAGCAGCTCTTTCCACATGAGTAAAAACACCTGCTGTTTTTTAAAATTACATTTACAAATAAATAATAATGGTAAAGGGTCTCGTGGGGTCCCAGCGCTGGTGAACACTTATGTAGAATCCATGCTTAGAATGGGAGCATTTGTTATGTCCCTACCATTATGTAGGGCAGCCTTCCCCAACCTATTTGGCAGGGGCTGATGGGAGTTGTAGTCCAAAACACCTTGAGGGCACATGACTGACAAAAGCTGCTCTGAGCTATGTCACTGGTGCCTTTAGCTTTAAAAATCTGTGACTGTGTAAGCATCTATGGTGTGTGTTCCTAATGTTGGACCTCTAAAAAGGTAGAACTCTTGTGTTGGAGAGTGGCTGGGGCAACCCAGCCAGACGGGTGGGGTATAACAACCACAACTACCACCACCACAACAACACTCAGATCACCTCTTCCAAATAAAATAGGAAAAACTAAAAGCAAGAATCCACAGTCACATTTAGGTCCTAGTTTTTGTGGCTAAGAGTTTTGAGAGGGGAGGAAAACAGCCTTCTTTTTGAGTGACTTGGATCCACTCCATTTCTGCAGAAATCAAAAATGACCAGCCAGAGCTCTGCACTGTATGTTACAAAGGACACTTGGATCATAGTCAAGGCCCTTTGCCTCTGGAGACATCTAGGCTTACATTCCAAGGCAATCTGATGCAAATTCTGGGGCAATTTCTCAGATAAATGAAACAACAACTGATCTTTTTTTTTTTTTAAGTGTGTTTGTATCAATCACAGCACAGTTGCCCTTGAGTTGCTTGCGGCTTTATGTTTATTATGTTTGTTCCTTCAAGGGAACAGTGGGAGGGTAGGGGGGGCTTTGTTGTGCAAAGACTTGGACAAACACACACTGGGATCAAAATATAAATAATTAGCTTGAAGGATATACAGCCTGAATAGACAAGACAGACATAGAGGGGGAAGCAGAGAGGACCAGCAGAGACCGCTGGTTCAGGCAGCTACGTATTTCTGATCAGGGGTGAACAAGTTGAGGTGACTAAAGTATTAGTTTGTTTTTTAAAATCCATACACAAGGTGGGATTTTTCCCTAGCAGCGGATAAGGTAAGAGCAGAGAAAGAGAGAGGCAATGGGAGGAGACACCTTCCTGATACCAGAATCACTGTTGTTCACCTGGACATTATAGAGACACGTCAGGGGGTGGTGAGATTGGGGTTGTGGGAGCATGATGACCGGGTGCTGGATTGGCTCCATCAGGGCATGGCATATATGCGCATTCCAGGTTGGCTGTTGAATCTTCCTCCATCAGGGCTCCTGTTACTGCAGCTGGCACTCCCACACAGCCCCAATCTCACTGCTGCCTGGCCTCCCCCACCATAAGTGGTGCCAGTTCAAGGCACTCCATGGCACTGACTCCTCTTGGTTGCAACAGTGACCATTTCTGGAGCACTCCCTACGTACGTTGAAGGGAAACCTTGGCGGTGTGGTGGTGATTTTGGCATTGGCCCAATCTGGATCATGCCAGTGATGGGGGGAGGCCTGAGGCAAATGTAGATGGAGCATGGGCACAAGTGCGCTCCCACTCCCCCCCCCATCCTCCCCTTCTTTTTCCCCACTTGCTACCCACATGAAATCAGAACGAAGGCTGCACATAACCTCCAGTGCCACAGTTTCTCTATTCCTGCTGAAGATACAGAGCAACCAGAAAGTAGGACAGGAAATCAGAGCCTTCATTACTGGTTCTTTAACTCAGATGATAACAAAGGGACAGGCTTTTGAAAGATGTGAGACTCCAAGTCCTGGAGGGCGGGGGGGGGGAGCAGTGAGCCCTCAAGTAAGGGCTGCTGTGAATAAGGCCAGAAAAGGCCTCTTGACCACTCTTTGTACAGATGAAATGGGGGTCTTCACAGCTACCTCCACCCACTGTTCAGCCTTAGACTGAACAACCATCATTCATTGTGATGTGTTCCTTTTTCAACACAAGGGAGTGTCTGTTGTCTCTTTCTATTCTGCAGGGACAGTTGTTTTTTGTCCTCATTTCACTTTCTTGTAAACTTTGTGACCTCCCTTTGAGGAAGCCTATTTTGTGCACTTCCTTAAATTTGAGGCGGTGAACTGGAATATTCATATCTTAAATTAACCTGTTAGACATTCTGCACTGCCTTTCTTCCTTTGCCTTTCAGTTTTGAATATTCTTAATATCCACCTGTAAATGGGAGTTGCAGATCATAGGATCTTTCTCTTGGCTTGTTTCCAGTTAGCCAAAAACAACACAATCTACTAGTTTAATTCCCCTACAAACTGATTCATAGCAGTCTGATTCAGAAGTGAGTTTGTATGTTCTTAGAAGTTTACATGTTGGCATTCTGTTTGCTAGTGTAGCCAGCACCTTTGTTTGTGTTGTTTGCTCTTTTCACAAGATATGCAACATTCAAAGCTTACAGTCAGATTGCATTGCGCTTAGAAGTACAATGAAAACTGGCTGCAAACTGCATGTCGTAGATCAGGGCTGAACCAAGACATTTTGATGCCTGAGGCAAAGTACAAGTCAGCATGGCATATATGCCCATTCCAGGTTGGCAGTTGAATCTTCCTTCAACTTCTTCCCTGCACCTGAAGACTCCAAATTAGCTTAGGGGATGCAGGCCAGGCCACACGGCACACACAGCTCTTTAATCACCTTGCCACTGCTCTAAGCCCTGAGGCAGTTTCCTTCCTCTGTCTAATGACAAGGCCAGCCCTGTATTCTATACTGTTCTGAAGATGTTCTGGTTAACATATGAGGTACGCTATGTACTTTCATTTCTGCATGTCAAACAGTTCCAGTTATTTGTTAATAATAGCATTTTTGTGCACGTGGAATCTGGACTCGCTTTAAAGCAAATTGATTTCTTATGTGTGATTGGAAGCTGAAATGGAAAATTATCACCGATTGGGAATCGGTATTTGTCATGATAATGTCCGACATTCAGATTATCTGGTACATTCTTAAGAAGTAATTTACTAAATGAACGAATGTGTTTGTGCCCTACCTCTTAGGATACAGAGCCACACCAAGGGGATTGCAACACACACTCACACACAGCCAATCAATACAATATCTCATATAAACAATAAATTTCAAAATCACGGAACAGCCTGCAACCCCTCTCTTAATGAACCAAATGTGGCTGTTTCATTTGCTGTGGCTGAAGAACCCATTGTTGCCTAGTTGGAGGTTGGTGATCTGGTTCAGATCCTTCCCCCAGAGGATCTCAGTTGGAAAGATGAACTGTAGTCCTGGGTAGCTCAGTTGGTTAGAGCGTGGTGCTGATAAGGCCAAGGTTGCAGGTTCGATCCCCATATGGGACAGCTGCATATTCCTGCATCGCGGGGAGTTGGACTAGATGATCCTCAGGGTCCCTTCCAACTCTATGATTCTTGGGCAAGGTGCTAGCTGTGTCTCCATTCCTGCATCTGTACAGTGAGGTTGAAGCTTGAGGCAGAAGTACCTCCTTTCACTTCCTGTGACACAAATACTTGGCTCCTCAGAAACCTGGTTTTCTCGCTTGGCATGCACCCACACCATAACACTTCGTGAGGACAAATGAGAAAGTGTTGTGTGCATAAGAATTTCTGCATAATAATTACAGGGCACAACTTTCCAGCTGATAAAGCTTTGATGTTAGGCAGGGGAGGGGGGAGGAGAGAGAAACACACATCTTTCAGGGCAAATATTTCAATTGCTGCTTAGTTGAAAAGTCAACAGGAAGACTGAAGGCCTCGAAAGGTGAAAAGAATGAAAAGCTGACTTTGATGGGTTTTTGCTTTATTTCATATGTTAACAGAACTAGTCATCCCATAATTCCTCCATCAACCCATGGAGACCTGTGGAGAGACTCTTTAAGTTAATCTACAGGACTTCACAGTGAACACTATTGCAGCAGATATTCTGTGGTTCTGTTTGATGTTCGTTTTTGCTATTTGTATGTTCAGAAAACCACTCAATAGACATATTTACAAAGAAAAATCCCAAACAGCTGAAGGGACAGTTGGGGTGGGGGTGGGAAATACTTCAAATGTAGTGATTCAGAAGAAGGGGGAGGCAGTTGGATGTGTGACCATAAAGAAGGAATTGTCTTGAGGTTAAACAGGGCATGACATCGGGGGGGGGGGGTTACCAGCAAACCCCCACAACTGGGTGTGTGGTTCTTTAAAACATACCATAGAAGGGGGCTGAGCTTCTGCCTCCTTACTGCTTTTTTTAAAAAGCCATTTCCCCCCTCCCAGTGGTATTCTCTGTCCACATATAACCCACTCCACACACATAGGGAGAAAAGTGGCTGAAGGGGGGCTTTAGGAGAGGTTTGTAGGTGAGGGAAATGCTTCACTCTGACCACCAGCCCATGCTACCCTTTAAATCTGTATATTCACATTCTGTAAGGCTCTTGTATGACTCACTTTGAGTTATGCCATCATTGCTCCTACCTGTGTTCTGAGGAAACTCCAGACTCAGAACCAGGGCGTGTGCCCAGGGAAGCTTTCCTTGTGCCTGTTTCAGTGCTTTAGTGTGAAACCGGAAGTTCAGGAAGCAGTGTGGCCCCTGCCTCTCCAGCCCCCAAAAGTAGGTATCTCATTGCAGTGCCCTGGACTTGCATGCTGACTGATTTGTCATGTGGACTACCAGGAAACCTGCCATGGTTGTGTCCAGGTGCTATGTCCTACATGGAGTGACAGTTTGCTCTCACTTGGCAGCGCAAGTCCTAAGCACGTTTTACTCAGAAGTTAATTAACTTAATGCAGCTTGCTCCGCAATAGGTGGGTTTGGAGCTTCAGCCTCAGCATGTCAGAGCTCCAAAGGAAACCCCACGCAGATGCCTTCTGCCCAGTCAATATTCATCCATGCAGAGCTGTTTATACTTGGTCCCTCCACAGCTTAGGTTGTTTTCTATGGTGACAAAGAGCTTAACCATCTGTTCACCATCCGGTTTATTTGACATCTACTAAATTCTCATGTCTTAGGCTGTGGGTAAGGGGGGGGGAGGAAATCACTTGAGGCTCATTTTGTGTCATGAGGATGCTTCATGGAAATGCGCACTGCGACTTAATCAGGACTCGGCTAAATTTAGAAATAAACTGTTTAGTTAGCTTATAAAAAAACCAGGAGATTTCCCTCTCCCCCTCTGTCCCCCTCTGTTGGCATAGTGAAACTGCATTGCTTCCTGTTGCCAAACCAAATTTTCAAGTTCTGTGGGTGATTTTCACAAAACTGGGTCATCCAGAATTCACCTTTCTTCTGTGTTCAGTGAGTTAAGCTGATGTCTTGTTGATCTTGAGAGAGAGCAGGAGGGCGTTCAAACTGGTCTAGTGCTCGGGGCTTTCTTTCTGTCCTTATCATCCTAGAGGACAAAATGTGTTCCATCTGCTGCAGAAAAGAAGAAATACACCCCACCCCAAAGACGCTTGTTGCAAATAGCCCTGTGTTTTTGCTTTCACCACTCCATAACCAACAATCCAGTTTAGGGGCCTTGAAAGTTGTGTTTAGTGACTTAAGCCACCTCTTCTTGTTGCTATAGGAATGTTTTTGTGTATTTGCATACTATAAACATGCAGTTTGAACACGACGTTTAGTGGTGGTTAACTTTTTTGTAAAATGATTTTTTCAGCCATCTGGACGAGGTGCACGTCTTCCAGAGGTTTACTGCATTGTAAGCTGCCTGGGTTGTTTTGGCCTGTTTTCAAAGGTAGGAGTTCTGGACTATCTCTCCCCGCACCCCAGTCATCCCTTTTACTCTTCAGCACATACAGAAAAAATAGATTTGGCTCAGAATTGCTTGTGTTGTTATTCCATGTTTAAATCTACCAACTTCTGGTATTCCCCTTATGAGGAACCAGTACAAAGAAAGAGGCTCCATCTCACATAGATGTCATGCCTTGTAATCCCAGGTGTCCTTACCTACTGATCAGTGGAAATGTGCTCTGCACATCGTTATTAAAATTAAGAGCCAGTGTGGTACAGTAACCTAGTCATAGGAGGTGCTGCCACTCAAGCTCCCCAGTCCTGCAGAGTGGTTGGGAGGATGAGATGCCCTTAGAGGAAAGGCAGTTTACAAGAGGAGTTGACGCCAAGATGTCGAAGATGAAAGAAGCAAAATTAAGTCTTGTGCATCATAATGTGGCTTCCTTGCTGAGAATTCTCTTTCTTTTGTAAGTCCCTGGAGAGGTGCAAGCAGATTCGGAGTGGCTGTCAAGCGACTGATACCCTTCTTTTTTCCCATTAGATTTTGGATGAGGTGGAGAAAAGGCGGCAGATCTCTACAGCTGTCATCTACCCCTTTATGCAGGGTCTCCGGGAATCCCCTTTTCCAGCACCAGGGAAAACGGTCACCATTAAAAGCTTCATCCCCGACTCAGGGACAGAGGTTTGTAGCTGCTGATAATAACCTCAGCCGGTTCTATCATGACTAGTAAATACCATATTTTTCGCCCGTCCCATAAGGCGCACCTAGTTTTTTGGGGGGGAAACAAAGGGGGGAAATTTATTTATTTTTTCCCAGGCGCAGGGCTGGGGCGGGGGAAGCCCGAGCTTCCCCCACCCCAGCCCCCAGAACAGGCAACTCTCTGCAGCCTTCGGCATGCAGGCAACTCTCCGCAAGTCGTGGGAGCCCGGTGCGGGATCCCAAGGCTTACGGAGATCTGCGCGAAGCCTGCATTTGCTTCATAGGACGCACACACATTTCCCCTTCATTTTTGGAGGGGGAAAAGTGCGTCCTATGGGGCGGAAAATACGGTAAGTCAGTAATAGTGGTAGTTCAGCAGGGAGTGCAATAAGGCAGGAGCTGGTGATCACAAAACACTCTGTGGCTGGGTTCAGATGTTAACTTGAAACCATGGTCTGAATCTCATGGTTTCATGTTAACATCTGAACCCAGACCTGCCCCAAAAACGTAGTTCTTGGGGATAAACCAGGTGCTGAAGCCATGGTTTGAAGCTGGTCTGCAAGTTGCAGTTTGAGCTAACTATGGTTTCGCATTACATCCCAATTCACAGAGCATTGACAAACCACTCTAAGGGCCATGCTTCCTCCTGAAGAGACTACTACACAGTGGAGATGGCAGTGAATTTAGGAAAAGGAATGGTGGATAGATGGAAGGGACTGGTCAAGAAGCTCTAAACCATGGTTTGCCTGTTGTACACCTGGAAACTAAAATGGTTTGCTCACTTAACTATGGTTAGCATCACAAAACATACACCTGCACTACATTTGAAGTGAGCCTTTATGTGGCTAACTTTTGTTTATATGTGTCTGCCTGGATTTTATCATCTTGAAACCCATGGACCACATGGGTTGTTAATCATGGACACAAACCACAATTTTTCACTTCAGAAAGTGGTATGACTAACAAAACTGATGACTTCTCCACTGCAAGCACACTGCAGTTGAGATAGGAGGCAGGGGAAGAAAACTCAATTGGCATGGGAAGATTAGACATATGAATTGTCCAGTGTATGCCTTGAGAGGCTTAAGTGCCCACAGTCAGGAACTTTGGAAAGTACCCTATACCAGGTCAGGCTATTTGCCTGTTGTTTGTTTTGACTGAAAGTGGTTCTCTGGGACTGGGGTGGGGAACTTGTGCTCCTCCTGGTGTTGTTGGGCTCCAACGCCCATCAGCTGCCTCCATTATGGGCAATAATTTTGGGATGATTGGAAGGGCCACAGGTTTCCCACTGCTGCTCTAGGATCTCAGAAATAGGCCTTTCATGTCACATACTACCTGACCTTCATTCCACCTGGACAGGTGATGGATTGAATCTGTATGCAAAGAGTGTGCTCCACTACTGTCATTCAGGAGGACAAGAAAAGACTCCTAGGCTATTAACAGTTGCATAGGAGAGGGAATTTATGTAGGTGTAGTTTTTATTACAGTCGTACCTGCCAAAAACACCCTGTCCTTTATAACTACAGTGGTACCTCAGGTTACATACGCCTCAGGTTACATACTGTCAGAGCTGCCTCTAGGTCCCAGCTCACAGAGGACCAACGCCAGCCGGTGGTAATGTACAAAAGTCTTTATTGAAGTTCAGTTTCCATTTACAAGCCGTAGCGTGCAGCTCTACGTCTAGAACCTAGACCGGCGAAGCTCCGTCTGAGTCTCCGCCTCCTGTACACCAGTTTAAGACTCTAGCCTTACTCCACCTCTTCCGTTGTTCCTTCCTCCTCTGGTTCCATCTGCCCCCGGGGTCTCCTCCTTTCTGGACTCTTCTGACGCTGACCCCCCTGACTCTTGTCCCTCCTTCCGGCGGGCTTTAGGACCTGGTTCCCTATCCGGGCTACCTGCTGTGCCGCTCGCCTGTACATTTGAACTTGGCGCGCGCGCCCAGCCTCCAACTTTCCTCTCGACCGTTTCCGCGCTCTCCGATGGAGGCGTGGTCAATCCTGACTCATCTCCTCTCGCCAGTGGTGAGCAGCCTGATCCCGATACCTGGGACTCCTCCCCCCCACTGCGCTCTGGTGGGGAAGCTGGTCCTGATTTCCAACTGCTGCTCTCTGAGTCCCCTCTGGCCCCTTCTTCCTCGGGTGTCCCCCTAGGCACCCCCCTTGCCCTGGCCATGGGCGCCCCATTCTGTGAATCTTCCGATTCGCTGGAGAGACTCAAGGAATCCCTCGGACCACTGTCATCGCCTACGCTCCCCTCGGATTCCTCCCCCTCGCTCTCCATTTCCTCCCTCTCCTGTGCCTCTGCTCCTGAGCCCCTGACACATACGCTTCAGGTTACAGACTCCACTAACCCAGAAATAGTGCTTCAGGTTAAGAACTTTGCTTCAGGATGAGAGCAGAAATCGTGCTCCGGCGGCGCGGCGGCAGCAAGAGGCCCCATTAGCTAAAGTGGTGCTTCAGGTTAAGAACAGTTTCAGGTTAAGCATGGACCTTCAGAACGAATTAAGTACTTAACCTGAGGTACCACTGTATTAGAAATCCAAAATCTGTGACTGCTTCTGCATCTACCTGCCCCATTAGTATTGCTTGTCTGATCATAACAGCATGAGTGGTTTGGATTGATATTGGCATGCTGAATCAAAGTGCAAGAAATTCCCTACAATGGGATGGGAATGTGGTTTTCTACTTTGTAAAAAGTTGCCAGATACAGTGGAGGACAGGACTTGTGTACATTTTAATATTTGCACAGATTTGGGCAGATGTAGATTCCCTCCTTCCGTACTAGGACATGACAACAGCACCTACCCAAATTTCCTCTTTGATGCAACCATGAAAGGTGTAAGAGACCTGCCCTCTAATGTGTCTGGCATCTCTTCTAGCCCATAGCAAGTTTCCTCCCTAGGGAAAGGTCCTCTTACTTAGAAATATTAGTTAGGTCCTCGGCCCCAAAGCGTGACTTGCCTTTCTGTGCTCTGTGCTAGTGAGTTTTGACTTCCTGTTATGATGTCAAAAGTTTGTTTCTTTCAGCTGCCAGAAAATGAAATTCTGGTATGATTTCCTGGCTTGCTCAATGTTTAAGGCAGCTGGAAGAGTTAGATAGTGAGTGCAGCCTGCATTTTCCTCAAAAGCACCAGCGTCTGTTCATTATCCTTAAATGGGCATAGCAGTATGTTTCCACCAGACACTTTTTGACTTGACTTTTATGGAGAAGGAGAAACTGCGCACAGAAAACAGATTATTTCAGCAGTCACACCCTTGTGGAAGTGCCCTTGCTAGCTTTTGTGCACATGTATAAACCTCCTCTGCAGGATTTTGCTCAGGAAACCAGTTCCTTTTGTTTGCATTGCAGACTTTGCTCAGGGAAGAGCCAGTTTCTCATCTTTGTATTGGAAGCTGACCCTAGGGCAAGACAAGAGTGGCTGGAATTACGTTATGGTCACTAAACTACATTTTCTCACCCCATTACGGGAATAGTTGTGAAATGTTTTAAAGAATGATTCTGCTTTTTAAAAACGAGAAAGGGGGAACAAATGGAATAAACGTCATTGTGCTTTGAAAATAAATTTTAAAACCAGATAATTTAAAGCGTGAGAAGTGGGGAAAGGCCCACCTACTCCAGCCTCCTGGTCTCATAATGCCTAAACAGATCCCTGTGGGAAAGCAGGGGCTGAGCACAGCAACTCTCCATACCTGGAGCTCCTAGCAACTGGTATTCAGAGGTCTACTGATTCTGACAGGACAGGCAGAGCATCTGCCTGCTGCACACTGCAATGTCCGGAGGAAACAGAATGGCGATGGAAGGGCAGGCAAGTCCTGTACGGTGTATATAGTATGTACTTTTGGACCTAACACACAGATTGGTCTTCTCTGTGCAAATTGTCAAAAAGCTTTTTCTGAGTCTATGTGGCTTTTTTTCTGGCAACTTTGGCTGGGATTACTATGGTCTATTTTGTATTTTATTTTAACAAAATAATCATTTATTTGTTAGCTCCAAAAAAGGAGCAAAAGAAATAAAAAGATAAAAAATAAAAACATTATAACCCATAAAGCATCACAGCCTGAAAGGACAAAAGTACAAAGATACAGCACGGCCTTAGAGTGGTAATAAAGTATTAACTCCTGCAAAATGTCCCTTTGCCCATAATAAAGATATGGGAAAATAAAGTATTCTCCACCTGTGAATTCTATCATTATTGAGAATAAAGCTTCTATAACATCTTAGATGCGCCATATGTTTGCCCATGCTGATGGCAGCGAGTGACCAATCATTTAAGAAATAAAACCATGCCATGTAACAAAAAATAGCTCATTCCAGCTCTGCCCTTTAGATGCTTGTAGTTTGTGAGATATCTTTTCAAGGAGGGCAATTTGCCAAACCTTAAAGTACCAGCGATCCAAATTATTAAGACCGAAGGACTTCCAGGATTTAGTAATAGAGCCCCGGGCTGCTGTTAAGAGATGAGAAATAAATTATTTGCTTTTCAGACTCGGTTCTGTTTCCATATACAGGTTCAAAAGTGTCAGGTGGAATGATGGCTTAATAGTTTAGTTATCAAAGAGAGAGAACACCTCATTCCACATTTCTGCCACTTTTGAGCAGGCCATAGTCTCTCTTTTGGTGGGCTGCTGAAATTAAGATCTGGGTTTTAACTACCCAGTCCTGCTAGCAGAAGCCAGCACAAGGACTGTCAGTATCACGGCATAATTTCGTCCTTGCCTCCCTCTGCACTCCCACCCTCCCATCTCGCCTAGGAGGGTCAGGGGAAACCCCAGAACAGTGCAGGAGAGGAGAGAGGGGAACGTTGCAGAAATGCCTGCGCCCATGAAATGATCTTGTTAGGACTACACTGCATTCCACCCTAAGCTTGCAAAATAAACAAGAATAGTTAGTTCTGCCTGGAATCAAGCATTTGCTTCTCTGCCCTGGCTGTAGTGAGTCACTTGCAGTATGGAAAGTCCAAAGGTTACCGAAGCTGTTGCACCACTGCTGCCTTTTGAAATAAAGGATTATGGGCAAATGACAGGCTTAAGAGGAGGAAATAGATGTGCATTCCACTGGTTTTATTGGGACATACTCAAAAGTAAGTGTGTGCATGTGATTGCAGCCAAAGTTGGCACAGTCCTCCTTGCTTCCTGGCTGTCTCTGCTCTCCAATCAGTGATGGTGGCAGATGGGCTGCCTCTAGACTGATGTTGCTGAATGGCAAGTAGCCTGTGGAAGGATATGTCAGTTTGGGTTCTCAGGTTCTCCTTTTTTCCGATCTGAAATTCAGTTCTCCACATTTCTGCAGCAAATTGTAATTATTATTTAAATACTTGTGAAAATTAGTCAGCTTTTTTTGTTTAATTTCTCCCAGTAAACACACACACACACACACACACACACACGGTTTTGAATAATGTTTCACATGGTTGCAAGCAATTTCCCCAAATATAATGGACTATTGTATGGTATTTTCACAAAGATGTTCATTTTTATGCACGTTTTCCCAACAATGTGTGCATTCTTGGGATCACTGCACCTCCAAATTCAGGTAAGTTCGAATTTTGAATGACAGCTGTGCTTCTGTTCGCATTTTGCTTCAGAAAAGCGCAAATTTGGCAAATTCAGTTTGAAATGCAAATTGGATCAAATTTCTCCACCATTCCTCATGGCAAGCAAAGGGAGTAGAAGAGGTGTTAGCCCAGACTACCCCATTCATTCCAGTTCCATTCCACTCGGGAGATGCTCTTTTAAGCCTGTGCTCTGCCTCAGGAAACTTCAAGTGGTTGAGGCCCACCCTTTGTGCACAGCTTGCTCTTGTTTAACCTATTAAATGTATCCTGTCAGGTGTGTGCATATGGCCTGGCTTGTTGGCTGTCTCAGCTTGTGGATTTTCAGACACTTGAGTCTTGTGGTGCCACTGGTATAGCAGAAATGCTTGCATACTGCCCTCTGCAGGCGAAAATTAGCATTATAGTATGGAAGTTAATAAAATATGCCTGTTGTCTTTGTCCATGGAGTTTTCTTGGCAGGGATACTGGAGTGGCTTGCCGGTTCCTCCTCCAGGTGGATCACGTTTGGTCAAAACTCTCCACTATGACCTGTTCATCTTGGGTGCCCTGCTCGGCATAGTTCATAGCTTCTCTGAGTTCTTCAAGCCCCTTCGCCACGGCAAGGCAGTGATCCATGAAGGGGGAAGTGATGGTATTCCAGCTGAACTATTTAAAATTTTAAAAGATGATGCTGTTAAGGTGCTACACTCAATATGCCAGCAAGTTTGGAAAACTCAGCAGTGGCCAGAAGATTGGAGAAGATCAGTCTACATCCCAATCCCAAAGAAGGGCAGTGCCAAAGAATGCGCCAACTACCGCACAATTGCACTCATTTCACACGCTAGCAAGGTTATGCTTAAAATTCTACAAAGAAGGCTCAAGCAGTATGTGGACCGAGAACTCCCAGAAGTGCAAGCTGGATTTAGAAGAGGCAGAGGAACCAGAGACCAAATTGCAAACATGCGCTGGATTATGGAGAAAGCTAGAGAGTTCCAGAAAGACATCTACTTCTGCTTCATTGACTATGCAAAAGCCTTTGACTGTGTCGACCACGGCAACCTATGGCAAGTTCTTAAAGAAATGGGAGTGCCAGATCACCTCATCTGTCTCCTGAGAAACCTCTATGTGGGACAAGAAGCTACAGTTAGAACTGGATATGGAACAACTGATTGGTTCAAAATTGGGAAAGGAGTACGACAAGGCTGTATTTTGTCTCCCTGCTTATTTAACTTATATGCAGAATTCATCATGCGAAAGGCTGGGCTGGATGAATCCCTAGCCGGAATTAAGATTGCCGGAAGAAATATCAACAACCTCAGATATGCAGATGACACAACCTTGATGGCAGAAAGTGAGGAGGAATTAAAGAACCTTTTAATGAGGGTGAAAGAGGAGAGCGCAAAATATGGTCTGAAGCTCAACATCAAAAAAACGAAGATCATGGCCACTGGTCCCATCACCTCCTGGCAAATAGAAGGGGAAGAAATGGAGGTAGTGAGAGATTTTACTTTCTTGGGCTCAATGATCACTGCAGATGGTGACAGCAGCCACGAAATTAAAAGACGCCTGCTTCTTGGGAGAAGGGCAATGACAAGCCTAGACAGCATCTTGAGAAGTAGAGACATCACCTTGCCAACAAAGGTTCGTATAGTTAAAGCTATGGTTTTCCCAGTAGTGATGTATGGAAGTGAGAGCTGGACCATAAAGAAGGCTGATCGCCGAAGAATTGATGCTTTTGAATTATGGTGCTGGAGGAGACTCTTGAGAGTCCCATGGACTGCAAGAAGATCAAACCTCTCCATACTGAAGGAAATCAACCCTGAGTGCTCACTGGAAGGACAGATTGTGAAGCTGAGGCTCCAGTACTTTGGCCACCTCATGAGAAGAGAAGACTCCCTGGAGAAGACCCTGATGTTGGGAAAGATGGAGGGCACAAGGAGAAGGGGACGGCAGAGGACGAGATGGTTGGATAGTGTTTTCGAGGTTACCAGCATGAGTTTGACCAAACTGCGGGAGGCAGTGGAGGACAGAGGTGCCTGGCGTTCTCTGGTCCATGGGGTCACGAAGAGTCGGACACGACTAAACGACTAAACAACAACAACAACAAAAATAAAATATATGGAACTGTTGTCTAAAACAGGAGGCTACAAGCAGCAGCAAGCCTGGAGCTCGAGTGCTGTTCCTTCTCTCTCTTCCCTGGTGTAGCTACAAGGAGATAAGAAACATTTAAGCTAATTGGATTCTCTCACTGTGTCCAAACTCATGGGGACTCTGGTTTGTTTAAACTAACTGAGAACGAATCTGGATAATAATTCACTGTTTGATTATCTTGGTCTATTTGAACAAGCCTTAGTTCTCCTGAGTTCATATGTAACGTAGAACTCAAGCCCAAGACTTGCTGCTCCTTGTGCACATAATGTAAAATCATAGTTTTGTGTTACATTCAAAAAGGGCATTTAGGTTGAATTCTAGGGCAGTAATTTTAGTTGATCATAATGATTCCTCTTCACTGAGTAGCTGGAGATAGTGTGCGGGGGAAACGTGGAGTGTTTTTTGCTAAACCTATGATACAAAATGCACCCACTCCTGTCTCCATAGATGAACATAGTCATCCTGCCATGTCTTGCTTTCTTCCTCACAGCATATTGAGCTAACACGGCCTCTGGACTCTCACTTGGAACACGTGGAATTTCAGGCCCTCTTTCAGTGCCTCAGCCCCGAGAAGATCCTCCAGATATTTGCCTCTGCAGTGCTGGAACGGCGGATAGTATTCCTGGCCGAGGAACTCAGGTGAATTTCTTGGCTTCCATCTAGGCCAAAAACTAATTGCGCTTCAGCCCCACTGAAATCAGTGGGATGACTTTGTTGCTTGTACTGTCAGGAAGTGTAGTGATTATTCAGAATTTATTTCCCTGTTGGCGTAGATTGGAGTGGAGGATGACTGAATGTGGCCCATCAAGCCGCTTTGCTTGGCCCTCTCTACTGGCGTGAAATGAAAGTAATGAAATAAGGGTATTTGTCCGCCATGTTCAATAGATTCCTGCCTGGTGCGCACCTAACCTTTCTGAGTGTTTCTCAGTACAGTGGTACCTCGGGTTACATACGCTTCAGGTTACAGACGCTTCAGGTTACGGACTCCGCTAACCCAGAAATAGTACCTCGGGTTAAGAACTTTGCTTCAGGATGAGAACAGAAATCGCGCAGCGGCGCAGCAGCAGGAGGCCCCATTAGCTAAAGTGGTGCTTCAGGTTAAGAACAGTTTCAGGTTAAGAACGGACCTCCAGAACTAATTAAGTACGTAACCAGAGGTACCACTGTAATAATCTCATCAGCATTATGATTCCCTTTTCAGCTCCCTTTCCAAGTGCATCCATGCAGCTGCAGCTCTTCTTTACCCCTTCACCTGGGCCCATACATACATCCCGGTGGTTCCAGAGCAGCTTCTCAGCACCGTCTGCTGCCCCACCCCCTTCATGGTTGGGATCCAGAAGCGCTACCTAGATGAGGTTCAGGAGCAACCCATGGAAGAGGTACTGTCCTTCATGTTTCTGAGTAAGGGGAAAGTGGCCCTGAATGGCAGGAGAGCAAAACATGACTCTGTATTTGGGGCTATCACAGCACCCAAGATGGACATTCGTGGTGTCCACCTATGTCCTCCTGCTGGCAAGGCAGCTATTCTTCATCACTTTCACCTTCATATCCAGTTCCATGTCATCTTAAAGGCTTGGCATGGTCATTTGGCTCTCATAAAATCAACGTTGGTTGTTCCATCCAACTACAATATGCCTAGATTTCCCCCCCCCTCCATGCAAATATTTCACTTTGGCTCCTGGTTTAATTTAATGATGGTGTCAGTTTACACCTTTGGGCCTGACTCAAACCCCTGAAAGGAACTTTCATCAAAGCCTTGAAATAAACCAAAGAAACCCAAAACAACAAAATCCTCAAAGACTCCTCTCCATATGAACTAGTCCGTATCTTCTGGTCTTCATCAGATGCCTTTCCCCATGTGCCTTGCCAGTAGTAGGTACAGAGTGTGGCCACAGAAGAATGGCCTTTTCAGTGGTGCCCCCCAGTGCAGTCTGTAGGATACTCTACTTGGGGAGATGTGCCTGACACCGTCTTCGTCAGTCTTTAGGTGCCAGGCTGAGACTTTTTTGTGTGCTCAAGCTTTTGATAATTAATTTGCCTTTTACAAATTATTGTTCATATTTTAGCAGGTTGGGTAGGACTTATAACATTCTACTGAATGTCTGTTTCATATATTTTCTATTGCTCATTGTTCCACACTTTTCTGGTTTGGAACTGCTTTTATTTGTTGTATTTATGTCTTGTCAAGTTGCTTTGGGACTTTTTATTTTGTATAAGTGGCTAATCAATGCAGATAATAAAAATTAAAACTCCCAGGATTACTGGGCATCAGAACCCACAATGTCAGTGAGTGTTTTGGCACAACTTGGTTGAAGCCACTGCCTTCTGAATCCCCTGCATTCTTCCAGCCCTCCAATTTTGAACATTCTCTGGATAGTTTGCTCATTCTTAAAGTAGTTCTGGATAAATAAAGCTGGATCCTATTTTATTTTTACCTTTTTAGGTGCTCCTTGTTGACCTGTGCAAAGGAAATTTCTTAAAATTGGTAAGTTCAATCCAAATCCAACATTATCCTTGGGTCTCCTCTGTCTTTTATGTCAATAAGAGTTTTATGTTTTACCCATGGTTTCTTCTCCCTCCAAATAAACTTAGACAAATCTTTTTGTCAATCTTTCAGACATCGTGTATCCTTAAGTATTGGAATTGTTTGGAATAGAAATAGCATTTTAACCAAACTCAGACCTGCCTAGCCTCCAAAACATTACTAAACCATGTGCTTTCAGACAATACCCTGGGATCATTTAGACAGTCTTCACTCTGCCAGGCTAGGCCAGTATAATCTGATGGCAAATCCAGCTCTCAGGTTGTCATGCTACCTGTTTCTTGGTTTCTTCGTGAGATAATCTTTCTGTTCTCCTCTCTGATACCATGGAATGGCTCCTGTTGATAGCTAATGAGAGACTGCATATCCATGCTGTCAGATGCTGTTGTGGTTGCTTGAGAGTAACCAGGCAGGACTCCGACCTGTCTTTTACAGGCTTTATTTTGGTGCAAACTATTTACAGTGAAGAGTGTCATAAGTTCATGTCTGGCTCAATCGCTAGCAGAATCCGGGAGTGGTCTGTTCTTGTACCTCCCCCAACATAAACATTTCGTCACCCCCAGCCTTTTCCGCCCCTCCCTGTGCCTCAAGCTACTGCGCATGATGGGCGAAGGCAGGGGTGTACTTCCCTCCTCTACGGCTTGCTCAGGCGCGGTGTTAAGGCTCTTTCTAGCATCCCCTGGTCCTTCCACCTCTTCTCCACTGGAGGTGGGGCTTTCCTCCTTGCCAGAAGAGGAACTGATTCGCAAGATTTTCGGAGGCTTTCTGTAACACAATTCCCCCTCTATCTCTCACCTCTGTGCCGATGGCAGTTCCCTGACACATATAAATTACATCTGTCTGTACGTTGTGCAGAATGTGTCTTGGAGGAGCTAGTGGCAAGACGTGTTTATAGCCCTGCAGACCTGAAAGTGCCATCAGAAAGGGGTTATTTTTGAGTGGCAGCCCCTTGTCCTCACATCTGCTGCTTTTCAGTGGCCGGCTGTTGTCTAAACCTCCCTGTTAATAATTCTGCAGGTTGGTGACGAAGAAGAGATTTTGCCTGCCAAGCTACAAAGCGAGATGCTGTCTTCTCTGCCCACGATGAACAACAACGTACAAAGTAAGCCTGCCTGTCTCCGTCTCCCTTTATATACATAAAACAGAGCTATTTGAGAAATGTTATGAGGGAAGGGCTCCAAAATGGCTGTCCTTGGACAGATGAGCTCAGATAGGAGATCCTTCTTTCCAAAGGTGGAGGGGACAATTTTGCATCTCTAGCTCTTTCTGCCATTACAGATTATATGCAAGCTAGTGATGCAGGTAGATCTTCCCTTTGGAGACCTATGTTTCCATGGCAACAGCTCCTTAGCAGTTTAATGCTAGGGGATTGGCTTTTATGACTTAAGGACGCCACAGTTAATTGATGAGTTAATACGCCATTACTGCCTCCACTGTGTGTAAGTGGTAGACATTTCCTCATTAAGAAAACGAGTATGCAGAGCTTTAAAGCTCTTTGATTAAAGGGGCTGTGAGAGTGAAGAGTACCTATGTTCACGTGAATTCTCCATAATCCCTATTAGAGATTAATGTCTGAGAACTCTGAAGAACTCAGCAAGGATGAGTAATGTCTGTTCCCTGGGGTCTGTGTATTTGTATATGTCACCAAGCTTCTTCTATTAATCTGCAAGGCCCTTAACAGCTTGAGTCCAGGATATCTTAAGGACCGCCTGATCCCTTATATCCCTGCCCGATCGCTGAGATCTTCGGGGAGTATGTGTTGTTTGTTCCCCATGGCTCAGATATATAGCTTGTAACCACCAGAAATGGGGCATTCTGTGTTGTGGGTCCAAACCTGTGGAACTCCCACCTAGTTGAGATTAGGCAGGTGCCATCCATGCTGATCTTCAGGTACACAACAAAGACTTCCTTATCCTAGCAGGCATTTTAAGGCTGCCTTCAGCTTTTTGGTGTCTCTTTACTGTTTTATTCTCTGCATGGTTTATTTTTATGTACACCTCTTAGAAATGCTAAGGATTAAGGGGGTATATAAACGCAATCAATAATAAATGGGCACATATTGAACCATTTGTGTGCATCCATGTTAAGTATTGGCTGACTCTCTCCATGCAAGAAAACACACAAGAGAGACAGAGAGGCAGGCAGACAAAAAGGCCGTCTGGTCCTGTATCCTGAGGCTTGGGAAAGGAGCAACATTTGTTCTAGACCTGAACTGTACATTATCTCATTTTCTCTCCCTGCTCCCAAGCATCTGAGGAACTCAACACACGTGTTTCAGACGCCTTTGTGCAGTTTTTCGTCAAAACAATTGGCCACTATCCGGCACACATCAAGTGGGGCAAGAATGGTCAGGGCAGCTTCCAGGAGAGGTCGTTCTGCAAGGCCCTCACCTCCAAGACCAGTCGCAAGTTTCTGAAAAAGTTTGTGAAGACGCAGATGTTCTCCTTATTTATTCAAGAAGCAGAAAGGAACAAGAAGAGTGTTGAAGGTAAAACTGGCATAAGTGAAACCATTCTTCCTTTAAACAGTTCTTATAAATATAGTTTGCGTATGAGGACTCGCATTTCAGGCTGAATAAATTGGGAGTTTCTTTCTCACAACCACAATCCATGCATAATTACTTATCGCAGTTGAGAGCTAGGTGCAGCGGTGTGTGTGTGTGTGTCTGTGTGTGTGTGAATTTCCCCCTGAGAAATAATCAAAGTTTGAATGCGGCAAAAATGAATATTATGCCCGACAGTGTTCTTCTGACAGCTGGATCCCCTGCAACAACAAAAAATTGATGCACACCTGTTGTGGAACTCATCTACCCAGATTTCGCTGAACATTTAGGTTTCTGGGTCCTAGTACCCCAATCCCCTTGTTCTTGGGGTTTACTGCCCCATTGATTCACTGCTCCTCACCCCCACACAGAACTGCTGCCTGTCAATGTAGACAGCGTTTAGATGGATCTTAAGGCAACTTCCTATGTTCCTAACATTTTACTGCAATGTGGAAGCGGATGACAAGATCCTTTAGGTGGGGAAATCCATACGTAGTGATTGGTGCATTTTGTTTCTTATTCACAGGATATTTTCAGAAGAGATTAAATGAATATGAAGAACAAAAGAAGCAAAGGAGACTCTCCTGAATTTGGGCTCTCAGGATTGCTCACCAGCAGATGGACAGGCCTGTGCCTAAAGTAATTGCCTGTTTGGACCAAGATAACTTCCTAGGAGGAAGAACATCATTGGATATGCTGGCTCTCATGAGAGGCCAGCTTGGCTTCAAGCTCTACTTTTTAATCTTCCCTTCCTTTTCAAGACTGGCACTACAGAGCTTTTCTATTATATAGTTGATATTTGGCTGCATTTAACAGCCCAGCTTGGAAGTAGGACTGAAGTTCTTTAAGAAAACGGCAGCATAAAACTGAAATGAACCAAGTGATCATCTTGGTCAAAACAGGACTCTAGAAATTCAGTCAAATGAAGGAGATGTAGGATGGTTAATAATGACAAAGATTGTATAGCAAGTGATGAGAAAAATTATATTAATTGGAAACGTTTCTGTTCTCATTAAATGGTTTCCAAATCAATGGTTTCATGCAGTGTTTGCTTCTAATGGCATCCTTTTGTTGGAATCAAATTTCTGTTTTTCATTGCTCTTATTTCCATTTTTGTAAAGTTGTGTTTCTGCACTCAGTCAGGTAGCAATGGCTTTACTTGTTCCATATATTTTTTCTTAAGGGGAAAAAAACGTATTGAATTTTCCTTCTTCCCTAGGGCTTTTGGCCCTTAGTTTAAAGGATTTCTTAAGTATTTGGTGGGGCAGGATCTGCAGGACTTGTCTTTTATTTGTACAGATGGATTTGTTTTGTTTAGACTTTCATGACTGTTAATTGTCATTGGTTTTAGTGTTTGCATTTGTTTGTAAATTGCTTTGTCATTTTTATGAGTAAAGCACCTAAATAATAATAATACTCAAGGGGTGTGGTGGCAAGTAGTAGCATGCAAAGGAATGAAAGGAAGGTTCTCAAACTGATTTGAAAGGAATTAAAAAATAGAAAATGTGGAAGTGACACAGGGATTTAAAAAGCAACCTTCATGCTATCTCATATTGACACCATGAAGGGGAATAAGCAGCCTAATCCTGTTGAACCACACAATAGAGAGGTGCTAGTTCAAAACATCCTTTTCTTTTTTAAAGGGACCCTTTCACCTGGCACATAAAATATGAATTATAAATTGGGGTTGGCATGCGATTGAGCTGGAGATTGTTCCAATGGGAACAATAAAGCCGCTGAATGCTATTTGAAGGACTTTTAGTTGAATGCTATTTGAAGGACTATGGCAGCTTAACCATACAATGAGGTCAACGCAGCAAAGGCTGCTGTGATGTGACACCATAAGTGAACGAATACTGAAACGTTTTAAATCAAAAAAGTTACATTTTCCCAGCTGGCCTGGTATTTTAAGGTTTCAATGAATTCCAGTTAACTCTTGTTTTAGACCATCTGCAGATTCCTACACTGTTTATTCTAAGACTTACTGTCACGGCCACCCAGGACGGGTCCCAGCTCACAAGAGACCTCACTCCGTTGCAGTTTATTTACAGGAAAAGTTTATTGAAGATTTCTGCTTCTCGTACAGTTCAGCATCGTGGCCGTACGTCTGTCACGTTAGACCGCTGAAGTCCCCTCTGACTCCTCCCCTCTTCCACACCAACTTAATAGCCTGGCTCTAGACCACCTCTTCCTCTCCTTTCTTTTCCGCAGGGTCTTCCTGCCCCCCTGGGTTCCCTCTCTCCGTGACTCGCCTGAGGCTGAATCCTCTGCCGCCTCTTCCCCCCTCCTTCTGGCTTTGGGGCCGGGCTCCTCCCCTGAGCTCTCTCCACTTCCGCGCGCCTCTACGTTTGAACTTGGCGCGCGTACGTTGCTCCTGACCTTTCTTTCGACCGCTACACCACCCTTTGTTCTGCTCTCCACCCTTTCCGGCTGAACACCTTGCTCCAACCCCCTTTCTCTGTTCTCTCCTAATCCTGCTCCCTCCGAGAGGCTGACGACTCCACCCCCTTTACTCCGTTCCAGCTGAGACGCCTCTTGCTGCGTCTGTCTTCCACTGGGCTCCTCTCCGCTTCTCCCTTCTCCTCCCTTTTGCTTGATTAAGGTAACCCCCTTTTGAGAATCCTCTGACTCGCTGCTCAGACTCGTGGATTCCCTTAGAATTCCGTCATCTTCTTCCTCATCCTTCTGCCCCTCCTCCCACTCGCTCTCCGTCTCCTCTGTCATCTCCTCCTCTCTCCCAGGAACCCTGACATCCATCCCCCCCTCGAAGCCCCCCCTTCCCCCCTCCCGCTCGCCGGGTGCAGGTTGAGGAAAACGTGGTTCTTCCGGGGTCGGTTCAGGATACAGGTTGTCCACTTCAACGTTCTCCTCTGGCAGCTCCGTATATGTGTGTTCGAACTCGGGTTCCCCACCCAAAGACATCACAGTCTCTTCCTCCATCACTGTTTCTCCTGGCGCTGCCTGCCAAGGACCTACCATCCATCTCTGACTCCATGCCTCCCTTGGCTGATCCACCCACCAACAAGGGCCTGTCTCCTCCCCCCCCAGTCTCGGATCCCTGGTCGGGCTTGTTTCGGGCGTATGGCCCTCGGGCGAGGAGAAACCCTCGAACGTGCCGTCCGACAAAGTGTGCGTGAAAAGCCAATCATCAAAATACTCCTCGGGCATGGGCTTGTGCGGAAAAAGTGCATGGAACTCCTCCTTCAACAGGGGTTCGTCCAACGCGTAACCCGGCACCCAGCTATTGGCAGAGGCCGGAGTGCCTTCCCTGGCGAGAAAATATTCAACTCCCTCCTCCCCCCATCTCGAGTCCAGTATCTCTGTGACCTCGTTAAGAGGTTCTGGTCTTGGCGATTCCCCCCTCTCAGGCGCCCTCCTACGTGGCTCTGGGGGTGCTCCTGACTCTTGAAACCTGTGTGGGGTTTTGTAGGGAGTGAGCACTGACCTATGAAAGACCGGGTGCACCCTGGAACCCTCCGGAAGGGCTAGACGAAAAGCCACCGGATTGATCTTAGCCTCAACTTGATATGGCCCTAGCTGCCTGTGTCCTAACTTCTTCTTGGCCAATGACCTGGCCGGCATCGCGTGGGCTGCTAACCACACCCAGTCCCCAACCTGGATGTCCTCTCCCGCCCTCCTGTGCTTATCGGCCTGCACCTTATACGCCTGTTTTGCCAGCTCCAAATGTCTCCGCAGCTCCTCGTGCACCTCTTGCAACTCCGCTGCAAACTGGTCGGCATCTTGAGGCCCCCCCCCTCCTGGTGCCGCAAATCTCGGGAAGGTCCTGGGATGACGGCCATTGTTCGCGAAGAAAGGCGTCACCCCGGTGGATGCGTGTTTCGTGTTGTTGTAGGCGAATTCAGCCATCGGCAGATAGTCCACCCACGCCGCAGGTCGCTGGTTGGCGTAGCACCGCAGGTACTGCTGCATGATCGCGTTGACCCTCTCCGCTTGACCGTTGGTTTGTGGATGCCTCGCCGATGTCAGGTTGATTTTGACGTGCAAGATGCCCAGAAGCTTTCGCCAGAAAGTGGAAACAAACTGGCGCCCCCTGTCGGACAAGACGGACTGCGGAAGTCCATGCACTCTGAAGACGTGATCGATGAAGAGCTTTGCGGTCTGTTCTGCCGTCGCCACCTTGGCACAAGGGATGAAGTGCGCCATCTTGGTGAACAAGTCCACCACCACTAACACCGCCGTCTTACCTCTGGAGCTGGGCAGGTCTGTAACAAAGTCCAACGCTACCCTCTCCCACGGTTGCTGCGGTGTCTCCAGCGGTTCTAGCAATCCCGCCTGCTTCTGGTGCACTGGTTTGGACCTCTGGCAGATATCACACCTGGCGACGTAGTCCGCCACCTCTCCTCTCATTTGGGGCCACCAAAAGTCTCTAGCCACCAACTCCATCGTCTTCTCTTTGCCGAAATGGCCTGCACTAGGGGCGTCATGCAATTGTTGCAGAACCTTGGCTCGAAGCTCGTCGGTGGGCACGTAAAGGGCACCCTTACGAGTCAAAAGTCCATCTTGCAATTGAAACTCATCGTTGTCTCGCGACCCTCCGCGTAGCTCCTCCATCTTGGACTGTGCAAACTGATCCCTTTGCAACGCGCGTCGCACCGCGTCCAGGTCGACTGCGATGGTAGCGCACGTCCACGCCTGCGGTGCGAAAATGTGCTTTGCTGCGATTGGAGCTGCTTCCTCCAAGTATTGCGGCTTTCGGGACAGCGCGTCTGCAATAACATTGGAGTCTCCTGGGATGTATTCTATTTTGAAGTCGAAATCCGCAAAGAACTCCGCCCAGCGCATGTGTCGCTGGGTCTGTAACTTAGCCGTCCGCCAATACTCTAAGTTCTTGTGATCCGTGCGGACTTGCACCGTGTGCTTGGCTCCTATTAAGAAGTGTCGCCACGCTTTGAAAGCTGCATGAATGGCCAACAACTCCCTGTCCCATATGGTATAATTGCGCTCCGTCTTGCTGAGCTTCCGGGAGTAGAACGCACCCGGTCTCCAGTTGCCTTGTGAATCCTCTTGCAAAAGAACGGCTCCAACCGCTCTGTCTGACGCATCGGTCTCTACCCGCATGGGTCTGCCGGGATTCACGTGGAGCAGCTGCTCTTCGGAGGCGAAAAGACCTTTAAGCGTCCGGAAGGACCGCTCCGCTTGTTCGGTCCAGACGAACTTCTTCTTCTTGGAACTGAGGGTGTCAGTGATAGCCGCCGTCGCGTTCGCAAAACCTTTAATAAACTTGCGGTAAAAATTGGCAAAGCCGATGAATCTCTGGACCTCTTTCCGATTTCGAGGGCTTTTCCAGTCCAACAGCGCTTGAACCTTAGCCCTGTCCATGGCCAGTCCCTCGTCGGACAACTTGTAGCCAAGGAAATCAACCTCTCTGACATCAAACTGGCATTTTTCCAACTTGGCGTACAGCCTGTGGTCCTTCAGCCTCTGCAGGACCTCCCTCACGTCCTTATCGTGATCCTCCGGCGATTCCGAGAAAATCAGGATATCGTCGAGAAAGCAGACACACTTCTTGTAGAGGAGACCTGCTAGCACGTGGTGCATAAATGCTTGAAAAACGTGGCTGCCATTTTGGAGACCGAAAGGCATGACTCTGTATTCGTATGTGCCCAGAGGGGTGAACATGGCGGTCTTCCACTCATCTCCTTTCCGGATGCGGATGAGATTGTAAGCTCCACGTAGGTCCAGCTTGGTGAAAATCTTGCCCCTCCTGACGGTCGCTAAAAGGTCGTCAATCTTGGGCATGGGGAAAGCTTTGGGCTTAGTCAAGCTGTTTATGAACCTGTAATCCACTATAAGCCTTTTTTGGGGCGTGTTTTTCTTCTTCACAAAGAACACAGGGCTGCCACCCGCTGCTTTAGATTCCTGGATGAAACCTCGCTTGAGGTTATGGTCTATGAACTCCCGAAGCTCTTGCATCTCGTCTTCCGACATGGAGTACAGCTTGGCAGCAGGCAGTTGCGCCCCTGGCACTAAATCAATCGCGCAGTCGTAAGGTCTGTGAGGCGGCAACTTGTCAGCTTCCTTCTCACAGAAAACCTCCAAGAAGTCCTGGTACTTGTGAGGCACTGTTTGCACCATACCCAGATGCAACTGCTGCTCGGCTTCTCCTCCCTGATCGGTCTGAAAGCAATGCTGAGCACAATACGATGAACAAAAGGTGATCTGCCGCTGGTACCACGCAACCGCGGGACTGTGCCTCTCCAGCCAACTCATGCCTAACACGATGGGTGTGTCCGATAAGTGGGTGACATTGAAACTAATAAGTTCTCGATGGTTGCCAATCTGCATCATCATGGGAGGGGTTTGCTGCACCACTTGCCCCCCCAGCAACTTCCTGCCGTCTACCGTGACCACGTTTAGAGGCGTCGTTGCAGGCAGGAGCGCCATGTTGTGCTGCTTAACGAACTGCAGTCCCACGAAGTCGGCGTTGCTTCCCGAATCGATCGTTATTGGAACCCCGAGGAGTCCCCCATCAGGCAACTGGAGTGTTGCTGTGAGCAGAACTGCCGGTCTGGGAGGCAAAGGGTCCACGCTCTGCAGTGATGCTGGGGGCTTGTCTACAGATCCGCCTGGCTGAGCCCCAGTAGCTCTGCTTCCAGCCAGGCACTGTCGTTTCCCTGAAGCTGCTCCCCTGGTTGCACCTCTGCTGTTACAGTTGCCAGTGCTGCAGTGTGCTTCTGGAGCCTCTGGGGGCACTCTTTCGCCATATGGTGCGCACTGTCACAGATGTAACACTTCCTGGTTCCTCTAGGAGGCTTCGCTTTGGCTGCACCAGGGACAGGGCTCTGGGATGGCTTCTGAGCCCTAGCACCACCAATCTCCATTGGCTCCTCGCTGTCCTTCCCCATTGGCGAGGGGTGCGCACGGCTGAAATCCCTGTGCACAAAAGGGAGAGTCCTCGCTTGCGCACGCGCTTGGGGCCCGTCCTCCTCGTGCCACGGACGTCCCTCATGTCGAATTCCAATAGCTAAAGCCCGGTGCACCACGTCTTCTAGGGTCTGGGGTCTGTCCCCCCTAGCGATCTCATCCTTGATGGGGGGGCTCAATCCCTCCCAAAAAAGATCTCTGACCGGCTTACTGTCCTTTGGCCAATCTAAGGCGGTGAGCAATGCAAAAAATTTAGAGTGGTATTGGCGCACAGTCGCTTTCCCCTGCCTCAGCCCGTGCATTTGACGGCGCGCAATGTCCACATCCACAGAGGATTGAAAACAAGAATCCATCGCTTTGATGAACGCAGTTGAATTGCGACGGGCCGGTCCATCTTCGCGCCACAGATTGCGTAGCCAAGCCCTGGCCTCCCCATGCAGGTGCGAAACAATGAACCCCACTTTCTCCTCCTCATCTTTAAAATCGTGACGGAGTAAATGCAGTGCATATACGACGTCCGCTCTGAAATTGGGATAGTCTTGCAAGTTGCCATTAAAATGCGGAACCAGGGCACCCCCCCTCCGTCCAAGCGCAATGCCCTCCGCTCTGGAACCTGGGGCCCCCGCCCTGTCCGCGTGTTCCCACCTTGCCTGCAAATCCTGGCACGTCTTCTCCAAGTCGTCATTCTTCTTCTGCGAAGCAATGACTGCCGATGTGAGAGCGGTAACCTGATCCCGCAGTGCAACCAGCTGCTCCTCAGCGCTCATGGCTGCTCCCGTTCGTGAGCTTCGCAAAAAAAAATTTTTTGCTTTCTGAGAGGGGACTTACTGTCACGGCCACCCAGGACGGGTCCCAGCTCACAAGAGACCTCACTCCGTTGCAGTTTATTTACAGGAAAAGTTTATTGAAGATTTCTGCTTCTCGTACAGTTCAGCATCGTGGCCGTACGTCTGTCACGTTAGACCGCTGAAGTCCCCTCTGACTCCTCCCCTCTTCCACACCAACTTAATAGCCTGGCTCTAGACCACCTCTTCCTCTCCTTTCTTTTCCGCAGGGTCTTCCTGCCCCCCTGGGTTCCCTCTCTCCGTGACTCGCCTGAGGCTGAATCCTCTGCCGCCTCTTCCCCCCTCCTTCTGGCTTTGGGGCCGGGCTCCTCCCCTGAGCTCTCTCCACTTCCGCGCGCCTCTACGTTTGAACTTGGCGCGCGTACGTTGCTCCTGACCTTTCTTTCGACCGCTACACCACCCTTTGTTCTGCTCTCCACCCTTTCCGGCTGAACACCTTGCTCCAACCCCCTTTCTCTGTTCTCTCCTAATCCTGCTCCCTCCGAGAGGCTGACGACTCCACCCCCTTTACTCCGTTCCAGCTGAGACGCCTCTTGCTGCGTCTGTCTTCCACTGGGCTCCTCTCCGCTTCTCCCTTCTCCTCCCTTTTGCTTGATTAAGGTAACCCCCTTTTGAGAATCCTCTGACTCGCTGCTCAGACTCGTGGATTCCCTTAGAATTCCGTCATCTTCTTCCTCATCCTTCTGCCCCTCCTCCCACTCGCTCTCCGTCTCCTCTGTCATCTCCTCCTCTCTCCCAGGAACCCTGACACTTACCTTTGTATTTTAAATATCTGTTTTATTTTTAAAGACAAATATATTGAGAATCCACTTCTAAAACTTCAGTCCTTAATCACTAACTTGTAGAGCCTGAGTATAACAGTTAAATCTTCTTTGAGGAAGTGCTACTCATGTACAAAGGTAAGGATTAAACCACTTTGAAAGGCAGCATACCAACCTATTTAACTACAGGTGGAACAACTGGAAGTTCTATTGCAGTTTGTCTTACCTGCTATGGACTCAATTGTTCCTGTGAAATGCAGATGTCAGGGTTTCAGGGAGAGAAGAGCAGATGGGGGAGGAGACAGAGAGCGAGGGGGAAGAATCCCAGAGAGATGAGGAGGAGGATGACGATGCCCAAAGGTTGTCCATGAGTCTGACCAGTGAGTCAGAGGACTCCCAAAAGGGGGCCCCCCTGGTCAGACCAAAGGGGGGACAAGGGGGAAGCAGTGAGGAGCAGGGGAGCGAAGGGAGAAGCCCCAGTGGGAGTTGGAGACAGGAGCCGGCTTCTCAGCCGGAACGGAGTGAAGGGGGTGGAGTTACCAGTGTGTCAGAGGGAGCAGAGCAAGAAAGAGACAGGGGAAGGAGATCGGAGCAGGGCGCTCAGCCGGAAGGGGTGGAGAGCAGCACCGGGAGCAGTGTAGCGGTCGAGAGAAAGGTCAGAAGCAACGTACGCGCGCCAAGTTCAAATGTAGAGGCGCGCGGAAGTGAGGAGAGCCCTGGGGAGGAGCCCGGCCCCAAAGCGAGAAGGAGGGGGGCAGAGGCGTCAGAGGATTCAGCCTCGGGCGAGTCCCGGCGAGGGGGAACCCAGGGGGGCAGAAAGACCCTGCGGAAAAGGAAGGAGAGGAAGAGGTGGTCCAGGACTAGCCTCTTAAATTGGTGCCTCGGCGGGACAGATTCAGAGGGGACTTCAGCGGTCTAACGTTACAGACGTAGAGTCACAAAGATGGAATGTAAACGCAACCATGATCTTCAATAAAGACTTTCTGTAAATAAACCGGATCGGAGTTGGGTCTCTTGTGAGCTGGGACCAAACGGGTGGCTCTGACAGTAAGTCCCCTCTCCAGAACGCAAAAAAAATTTTTTTTTTGCAAAGCTCACCAACGGGAGCAGCCATGAGCGCGGAGGAACAGCTGCTTACGCTGAGGAATCAAGTTACCGAACTCACAGCTGCAGTCATTGCATCGCAGAAGAAGAATGACGAACTGGACAAGGCTTGCCAGGACCTGCGAACAAGGTGGGAGCAGGCAGGCAGGGCAGGGGTCCCGGGTTCCAGATCGGAGGGCGTTGCACTTGGACGGCGGGGGGGCGCCCTAGTTACGCACTTTAATGGCAACCTGCAAGACTACCCTAACTTCAGGGCAGACGTCGTGTATGCACTGCATTTACTCCGTCATGATTTTAAAGATGAGGAGGATAGAGTGGGGTTCATAATTTCGCATCTGCATGGGGAGGCCAGAGCTTGGCTGCGCAATTTGTGGCGCGAAGATGGCCCTGCCCGCCGCAATTCTGATGAATTTATTAAAGCGATGGATGCTTGTTTCCAGTCCTCTGTGGATGTGGATATTGCGCGTAGACAGATGTACGGACTGCGGCAAGGCAAAGCCACTGTACGTCAATATCATTCCAAGTTCTTTGCATTACTAACTGCGTTGGGCTGGGAGAAGGATAGTAAACCAGTCAGAGATCTTTTCTGGGAAGGTCTTAGCCCCCCCGTCAAGGATGAGATCGCCAGGGGGGATAGACCCCAGACCCTAGAAGACGTAGTGCAACGGGCTTTGGCTATAGGAATCCGACATGAGGGACGCCCGTGGCACGAGGGGGAGGGACCCCAGGCGCGTGCACCAGCGAGAACCCCCCCTTTTGTCCCCAGCCAGACGCACCCCTCGCCCTTGGGGAGGCAAGGAGAAGAGGCGATGGAAATCGGTGGTGCTAGGGCTCAGACACCATCCAGAGCCCCTGTTTCCGGTGCAGTGAAGGCGAAGCCGCCTAGAGGGACCAGGAAATGTTACATCTGTGACAGTGCACACCATATGGCGAAAGAGTGCCCCCAGAGGCTCCAAAAACACACTGCAGCTCTAGCAACAGTGGCAGCGGAAGTGGTGCAAAGAGAGCAGCCTCAGGGAAACGACAGTGCCTGGCTGGAAGCGGAGCTACTGGGGCTCAGCCAGGCGGATCTGTAGAACAGTCCCCAGCACCCTTGCAACGCACAGACCCTTTACCACCCAAGCCAGCAGTGCAACTCACTGCAACCCTTCAGCTGCCAAATGGACAATCCCTGGAAGTTCCCATCACGATTGATTCAGGAAGCAATGCGGATTTTGTGGGAATACAATTTGTCAAGCAGCATAGCATAGCGCTCCTGCCTGCAACGACGCCTCTGAACGTGGTCACAGTGGACGGCAGGAAATTGCTGGGAGGGCAAGTTGTGCAGCAGACGCCTCCCATGGTGATGCAGATTGGAAATCATCGAGAACTCATTAGCTTCAATGTCACCCACCTGTCAGACACGCCCATTGTGTTAGGCATGAGTTGGCTGGAGAGGCATAGTCCCGCTGTAGCGTGGTACCAGCGGCAGATCACCTTCTGCTCATCGTATTGTGCTCAGCATTGCATCCAAACCAATCAGGAGGAAGGAGCTGAGCAGCAACTGCACCTGGGCATGGTGCAGGCAGTGCCTCACAAGTACGAGGGATTCTTGGAGGTTTTCTGCGAGAAAGAGGCTGACAAGTTGCCGCCTCACAGGCCTTACGACTGTGCGATCGACCTGGTGCCAGGGGCGCAGCTGCCAACTGCAAAGCTGTATTCCATGTCTGAGGACGAGATGCAAGAGCTCAGAGAGTTCATAGAGCATAATCTGAAGCGCGGGTTCATCCGGGAATCCAAAGCAGTGGGAGGCAGTCCTGTTTTCTTTGTGAAGAAGAAAGACACGCCCCAAAAAAGACTCATTGTGGACTATAGATTCATAAACAGACTGACTAAGCCCAAGGCCTTTCCCATGCCCAAGATTGACGACCTCCTAGCGACCGTTAGGAAGGGTAAGATCTTCACCAAGTTGGATTTGCGTGGAGCGTACAACCTCATCCGCATCCGGAAGGGCGATGAGTGGAAGACTGCCATGTTCACGCCTCTAGGCACGTATGAATACAGAGTTATGCCGTTTGGTCTCCAAAATGGCAGCCACGTTTTCCAAGCATTTATGCATCACGTGCTGGCGGGACTCCTCTACAAGAAGTGTGTATGTTTTCTCGACGACATCCTGATTTTCTCGGAATCGCCGGAAGCTCACGAGAAGGATGTAAAAGAAGTCCTACAGAGGTTGAAGGAGCACAGGCTGTACGCCAAGTTGGAGAAGTGCCAGTTTGATGTGACGGAGGTGGATTTCCTTGGCTACAAGCTGTCCGACGAGGGGCTGGCCATGGACAGAGTCAAGGTCCAAGCGGTGTTGGACTGGAAGAGCCCACGCAATCGGAAGGAGGTCCAGAGATTCATCGGATTTGCCAATTTTTATCGCAAATTCATCAAAGGTTTTGCAAATGAGACGGCAGCAATCACGGACACCCTCAGTTCCAAGAAGAAGAAGTTCGCTTGGACGGAACAGGCAGAGCGCTCTTTTCGGAAGCTTAAAAGCCTCTTCGCCTCCGAGGAGCAGCTGCTGCACGTGAATCCCGGCAGGCCCATGCGGGTGGAAACCGACGCGTCAGACAGAGCGGTTGGAGCCGTCCTTCTGCAGGAGGATCCGCAAGGCAATTGGAGGCCGGGTGCCTTCTACTCCCGGAAGCTCAGCAAGACGGAGCGGAACTACACCATATGGGACAGGGAGCTGTTGGCCATTCATGCAGCTTTCAAAGCGTGGCGACACTTCCTCATAGGAGCCAAGCACACAGTGCAGGTCCGCACGGATCACAAGAACTTAGAGTATTGGCGAACGGCAAGGCTGCAGACCCAAAGACACATGCGCTGGGCAGAATTCTTTGCGGATTTCGACTTCAAAATAGAATACATCCCGGGAGACTCCAATGTTATAGCAGACGCGCTCTCCAGGAAACCGCAATACCTGGAGGAGACGACACCAATTGCAGCGAAGCACATTTTCGCACCACAGGCGTGGGCGTGCGCTGCCATCGCAGTCGACCTGGACGCGGTGCGACGCGCGTTGCAAGCGGATCAATTTGCACAGTCCAAGATGGAGGAGCTCCGCAGCGGGTCGCAAAGAGACGATGAGTTCCAGTTGCGGGACGGACTCTTAACTCGCAAGGGTGCCCTCTACGTGCCTAACGACGAACTTCGCGCAAAGGTTCTGCAGCAATTGCACGACGCCCCCAGTGCGGGCCACTTCGGCAAGGAGAAGACAATAGAATTAGTGGCCAGGGACTTTTGGTGGCCCCAGATGCGGGGAGAGGTGGCGGATTACGTCGCCAGGTGTGACACCTGTCAGAGGTCCAAAACAGTACACCAGAAGCCGGCGGGATTGTTGGAACCGCTGGAAACGCCGCAGCAACCGTGGGAGAGGGTAGCACTGGACTTTGTTACTGACCTGCCCAGTTCCAGGGGCAAGACGGCGGTGCTGGTGGTTGTGGACTTGTTCACCAAGATGGCGCACTTCATTCCTTGTGCCAAGGTGGCGACGGCAGAACAGACCGCCAAACTCTTCATCGACCACGTGTTCAGAGTGCATGGACTACCGCAGTCCGTCCTGTCCGACAGGGGGCGCCAATTTGTTTCCAACTTCTGGCAGAAGCTTCTGGGTATCCTGCACGTCAAGATCGACCTAGTGTCGGCGAGACACCCACAGACCAACGGCCAAGCAGAGAGGGTCAACGCGATCATGCAGCAGTACCTGAGGTGTTACGCCAATCAGCGACCAGCAGCGTGGGTGGACTACCTGCCAATGGCTGAGTTTGCCTACAACAACACGAAGCATGCATCGACCGGGGTGACGCCGTTCTTCGCGAACAATGGCCGTCATCCCAGAACCTTTCCGAGACTTATAACGCCAGGAGAGGGGGTGCCTCAAGAGGCCGACCAGTTCGCAGCAGAGTTGCAAGAGGTGCACGAGGAGCTGCGGAGACATTTGGAGCTGGCCAAGCAGGCCTATAAGGTGCAGGCGGACAAGCACAGAAGGGCGGGAGAGGACATCCAGGTGGGGGACTGGGTATGGTTAGCGGCCCAAGCGATGCCAGCCAAGTCGTTAGCCAAGAAGAAGCTAGGACACAGGCAGCTAGGACCATACCAAGTTGAGGCTAGGATCAATCCGGTAGCATTTTGCCTGGCCCTTCCAGAAGGCTCCAGAGTGCACCCGGTCTTTCATAGGTCGGTGCTCACTCCCTACAAGGCCCCGCACAGGTTTCAAGAGTCAGAAACAGTACCAGACCCACGCAAAGGGGCACCCAAGAGGAGGGGGGCCCCTAGGGCCGAACCCCTTAACGAGGTCACAGAGATACTGGACTCGAGATGGGGGGAGGAGGGGGTTGAATACTTTCTCGCCAGGGAGGGCACCCCAGCCACTGCCAATAGTTGGGTGCCGGGCTACGCGTTAGACGAACCCCTTTTGAAAGATGAGTTCCATGCACTTTTCCCACATAGACCCATGCCAGCTGAGTACTTTGATGACTGGCTTTTCACACCCACATTGTCAGATAGCACGTTCAGGGGTTTCTCTTCCCCCGAGGAAAGAACACCAGAATCAAGCCCGCCCAGGGGATCGTGCTCGGGGGTGGACACGGAAACCCCTTATTGGTGGGAGGAGCAACCAGAGGAGGAATGGCGTAAGAGGTGGATGATGGGTCCTTGGCGGGCAGCACCAGAGGAAGTAGCAATGGAAGAAGAGACTGAGAAGCCTTTGGGTGAAGAACCCGAGTTCGAACACACATACACAGAACTGCCAGCAGAGAACATTGACGTAGACGACCTGTATCCTGAGCCTACCCCCGAAGAGCCGCAGTTTCCACAACCGGCCCCCGGCGAGCGGGAGGGGGGAAGGGGGGGCTTCGAGGGGGGGATGGATGTCAGGGTTTCAGGGAGAGAAGAGCAGATGGGGGAGGAGACAGAGAGCGAGGGGGAAGAATCCCAGAGAGATGAGGAGGAGGATGACGATGCCCAAAGGTTGTCCATGAGTCTGACCAGTGAGTCAGAGGACTCCCAAAAGGGGGCCCCCCTGGTCAGACCAAAGGGGGGACAAGGGGGAAGCAGTGAGGAGCAGGGGAGCGAAGGGAGAAGCCCCAGTGGGAGTTGGAGACAGGAGCCGGCTTCTCAGCCGGAACGGAGTGAAGGGGGTGGAGTTACCAGTGTGTCAGAGGGAGCAGAGCAAGAAAGAGACAGGGGAAGGAGATCGGAGCAGGGCGCTCAGCCGGAAGGGGTGGAGAGCAGCACCGGGAGCAGTGTAGCGGTCGAGAGAAAGGTCAGAAGCAACGTACGCGCGCCAAGTTCAAATGTAGAGGCGCGCGGAAGTGAGGAGAGCCCTGGGGAGGAGCCCGGCCCCAAAGCGAGAAGGAGGGGGGCAGAGGCGTCAGAGGATTCAGCCTCGGGCGAGTCCCGGCGAGGGGGAACCCAGGGGGGCAGAAAGACCCTGCGGAAAAGGAAGGAGAGGAAGAGGTGGTCCAGGACTAGCCTCTTAAATTGGTGCCTCGGCGGGACAGATTCAGAGGGGACTTCAGCGGTCTAACGTTACAGACGTAGAGTCACAAAGATGGAATGTAAACGCAACCATGATCTTCAATAAAGACTTTCTGTAAATAAACCGGATCGGAGTTGGGTCTCTTGTGAGCTGGGACCAAACGGGTGGCTCTGACAGCAATGCACTATATTCACAATGCCACTGGAACCTACATAATCTCAGCTGTGGAGTGTGTGCCTCTTAAGGTTCCACAAAGGCCTTCATCTAAATTCTTGCTCATATAGGAGACAAGAAGGGCAATGGGGAAAGGGTGGCAATCTGCCACATGTACCAAAGGGAAAGGCTGCTGGTGCCTGCTTCATTTGAACTCAGGGACTAGTTAACTAGCAGATGCACCCTTAGAAGCATTGGTGACAACAGCTGACAGCTCTGCCAAAAGCCCTCTTTGTTCCTACTCGAGCTATATATTCACTCCAGCATTCACCTTCTAGTACTGAGGCTCAGTCACAAGAATATATTCTTTTGAACTATCTACTTACTTCAGAGGATATCTCTTCCTGAAGTTTCCCTCATAGTCTGCATCATTAGTTCCCCCCTGGTTAAACCAGCAAGTGCCTTTGCTGCTACCAAAGGGGTGGAAATCAGAATTGCTGAGATTTACCTGTATTTATATGACTAAAGCGTAAATACTACCTGTATTTACCGGTGTGCTGGGAGGAGCTGCCAGCCCCTAAATCCTTTGCCCTATCAGTTCACTGGGACTTAGGATATGGTATCCCTGTGCCCTTCATCCCTGATAGGTGCTGAGCACATCCTGTTGCACCTATTCTGCCTGCGGAACCTCAACCTGATGGAGCTTTCCACAGGCAGGCCAGAGGACTTCCAGCAATATTGCCCCACTGGCATTATCTCCATTTTTGCCCTTGGAGCCACCATTCCTTGTTCCTGAGGCCCCTCAGCCGCCTTCAGCCTTCAGAATAGTCAGTGCCCTTCCTTGTGCCAACCACACAAGGCTTGTCCCAGTTGCTTCGCAAGAAGCCTTTGCTAGGAGAAACTAAATATTTATGTGCAAAACATGAGTCGCTTTGACAGCAGGAATGCACTTTTATCAGTTCAAATAAATATTCCGCAGAATGGCTCAAAATAAACACAAGGATGGTCACAGTTATGAGAATTTTCTTATTTATTAAAGAGCAGAAATAATTTTTTGCATAAATTTTATACAAAAAAAGTAACTGTAAATTTTGTATAGACTTTCCACTGAAGAAAACAGAAATAGATTCTTTAAATGTTTATTTTTTAAAAAATAAAATAAACTGAGATAACCACACTACCGCATGCGGACGCTCACCCCCACATCACAGGGTACCGGGGGTAGAATTTTAAAGATAAAAGGTGCAGTTCAACAAGCACAGCAGCTGAGCAACTTGAATTCAGCAGACACACATCACCCAACTGAAATGAACAGAGACTGCCCAGCAACAGTGGATTGCTTGCAAAGATGGCACTTTAGATGCCTGGTTTCCAGTGACAGTGCTGTGCCTAAGTGTCGTTTTGGATTCTTAAAAATCTACCTCTGGTATCAGTAACAGGTGAATAATGAGATCACAGTCCAGACTCAAAAGTCAAAGACATTCCAGCCACAAAAGCTAGTGGGGGATCTGTGTTTCACAAGCTCAACTCTTATTTTTTGAGTGGGTACTAAGTGAGGGTTTTTTTACTAATAGATGATTTCTTAAAATTAGAAAGCAAATTGTCTTACAGCTTGTAATCACATTGTATTAGAGTACTCTGTTATTGGGAATCCATTTCCCCAAGAGTTTATGCCGTGTAGTCAAGGTAATTACAAAGACAAAGCTTTACTCTCTGCATGCTTTCCTGGGCACACAACCAGCAGAGCAGGCAATATGCATGTTTGACTGGAGAGTGCTTGGGATTCCCCTTTTGTTGGAGGAGGCTAGCTAAGGAGTAACAAAGAGTAGAAGTTATACAACATTATTATAAATTAGATTTGTTCCTATCTGCTCCAGTTCTCATAGTCTCCTCAGTATGTTTGTAACCTCTCCTGTAGAAAACAGTTGTGAGTTATTTCTTATTGTGTCAGTGACCAAGTTAACTAATGATGATTAGAATATGTGGAGAAGGTCTTGATCCTGAAGACATGGATGTGAAGGTGGGAAGCGATCTGATTGCAAACACTGACACAGTATCGGAGCAAATCAAAAAGGGAAAAGATCTGGAAGAAGAACATAAGTTACATGTGACATCCAAACATAAAGGCTCAGAAATAATTTGTTCTGCAAATTTTGTATCCATTCTCTATGCAATGGGTTCCTCTCTTCAGTTAAGTGTAGAATTATCCTTGTCTTTCTGAAACAAAAGGCTTTTTCTAAACTCTAAATCAGCCTTCCCCAACCTCCAGCTGCAGGTATATATTCCCTATTCATTGATATTCGACTCCTCATAATGAATTCTCTAGGTTATGTACAATAAACTAAATATAAAAGATTAAAAATCAAATCCAAAACAAAAATCCCAAATGTACGCTGCAAGAATAAAACTGCTTGGAAACTTATCTATGCTGCCCAGATTTTTTCTGTACCATTCCCTCTTTTTCGTTAGACTGCTGCAAAAATAAAGTTGCTTACATTAACGTGAAAGAACACACAAGGATATTTTTCATGCCCAGAAAAATAAGGAAATACTTACCAGGGCAATCCAAAGTACAATATACTCATCAATAAAGCTATTAAAATATTGGTCCAGGAACAAGAGTGCTGGGCCTATGAATGCTGTGTCATGCAGATGCATCTCACTCTTGGTCATATGTGCAACCTGTTGGGAAAAATTAAAACTCATAAATATTCTATTTCAGCATCTATACTGAATAATTTAATATTGGAGGGGAGGGGTAAACAACTGAATTCTGATTTCTCTTTATAGCTTGGGCTATCACCAATTTCCCAGGGCATACTCTGTGGGAAGCAAATGAGGCGTTTCATTACATATACCACTATACAGCTTTCATAAATGCAGTATTTGAAAGAAGTTTGGAAAATCATTGTTTGCAGCTGGAGAAAGAAAGTAAAACTTTCACAACAAAGTATACCATGTGAGACCAGCAAATAATAAGAGTTAAGTACTTTGTTTGTATTTATGGGACACCTCATAAAATAAATTCTCTAACTTACCACCAGTTTGTTAGTTATTTTAGCAGAAACAAAACCAAAAGTCAGTATGTAGAGGCAAGGATGCTTTTCAAAGAGTTGCACAGCAGATTTCTTGTAGATCATAGCGGCTAATGCAATGACGGATCCAATGTGAAGAAAGGGTGAAAGGACACTTGTTCCCTACACAGAGAAAGAGCTTTGTATTCATCAAGGGCATATTACAGAAACAAATATCTCAACATGCTATCTCCAGAACAACTGGAGGCTGGCTGACTGTCCTTTTGTAACATTCTAACGTTACCTTCTTTAATCCACTCAGCTGGCAGTAAGGAAGTGCAGAGAAGGATGTCACCTGGCTGTGTGGTTGGAGTCTCTAACAGAAAAGCAGGCACAGTGAACTTTGTGCTGCATGCCCGGCCTAAGTGCAATTTCAGTCACAAAACAGCTTGATGAAATGCAATTCTTACCCAGTTCTAGCCTAACAGATGTGAACAGACGAATTTTTAAAGCACAAGTGGCCCAGATATTTTCATCTGGATGACAAAACAAAAACAATGTCTATCACTACATACTAAAAAGTCAACCATCTTAGTTTAAAATGCAAAATCCACAAACACATGTATTGAAGATCAACATTTGTACTAAAATCTGACAATAAGTTTGGAGTCAGAGACATGGTTATTTCATCGTCAGTGAAAAACGGAGAACCATTTACCATGTGAAATCTATGAATCTGCCCTAAAACAACCAGCAGACAAACAAAAATAAAAATGTCTGAAAATTATAGGCCTTCTGGGTCAGATTTTTTTTTTTAATGATATTTCCTCATTTCCAAAGCCCCTGAAGCATTTGCATGTTTCATTTAGATTGGGATAGGGAATATTTTTTAACTCGAGTGCTCCCTTCCCTCAAGGGTAACTTGGGGTCTCCATGTCAGTGGTCTTCAGGGTTAGGGTGCCACAAACATCCCGCCCACACTCCATACACGCACACTTCTCAATTTTCACACATTCATACATGATGATCTTTGCCAGCCACTGAGAAAGGGGGCTCCCTTTAGCAAGTTGCCAATGGGAAAAGTTGCCAATATATTCCATCAGCAGCTTGCTTGGCTTCTGTACTGAGCACAGAGAAAGAGGTTTTGATAGGCAACAGGACTATACAGCCAAACTCCTTCCCAACTATGTTCCTTATGCCAGTATGCAAAGTAGAAGACCGTACCAATAAAACAAGTCCACTCAAAGACATAGAGAATTCTAAAGACTGGCAGGAGAAAAGGGAGACTGAACTGAGTTACCCAAAAGGTAGAGAAAAACTCACTGCTATAGTTGATCCATTTTTGCCAACACCACCTGTGAAGATCACACCAAAGTAGTTTGTACAGGAGAATATGGTTCCTGCTACAGTACAAAGAGCTGGAAGTATTTTCACTGGGATGTTTAGCACTGGAATCTTAACAGGAGAGGAAGAAAAATATAGACACAGTTTAAAGAATTCTAGATTTCAAGTAAACTCAAACATTCCACTTTTCCAAATCTAGTATTTGGGAACTACCTAGAAACAACAGGGGGTACAATATTCTTTCACACATTACCTTTCAGAAAGCTGAAGACCTGTATCCATAATGACACACAGGAGAAATATCAGTATTTGAGAACTTATTCCTGGGGAGAGCAGACAGTACTGAATGGAGTCAGTATTTAGGTTTCGATTCTGAGGTGGTCAGAAACCAGGATCCATGAAGTATGGTATGGTAGTTAATGTTGACCTGCCACTGGCAGGAGCAGGGTTCAAATCCCCACTCTACTCTACCTTACAAAGTTGTTCTGAAGGAAAAAAGGGGACGAACCTGCACATCCCCTTGAGTTCCTATAGGGGAGGTGAGATATACATTAAATAATATGAATAAAGAAATTGGAAGTCACATAGAAGCCAGACTAGATAGGATATGTCTAAAGAATTAGGAAAGGACATTTCAATATATTTCAAATTTTCATGTTAAGAGCTTAGAAATGAAGAAAAGCAAATAGAAAAATAAGTACACAGGGCTGCAGTGCTGGGTGAAAACATGGTCAATTTCTGTACCCTGGACAGTGGCCAGAGAGATGTTCTTGGGATGCTCGTAAAGCTAAACAATAGGGTGACGACATTCCTTGTTGTTTGTCTCCGGCATCTGACAAAGGTATACTGTCCCTGAAAAATGATGGTTCCATTATCATGCATAACAGTCATTGTTGATCAACCCTCGATGAATTTATCAAATTCTGTTTTTAAGCCACTTATGCCTGTGGTCATCACTGGATCTTGTGGCATTTAATTCCCTAGGCAAAATAGCATTATGTGGAAAAAGAACTTCCTTTTGTCAATTCTGAACAGCCACCGCCAATCTGTTTTATATAATTAATTCGCAAAATCCTGACCACCACCAAACTACAGCTGGTAGGGATGTTGCACTTACTCTACAGTATTATTCTGAAACTCTTCCCCTAAAATTTGAACTAAGAACAGTATTTGAAAAACAGTGATATGAACTTAACAAAACCAAGAGAACTGTAAAGAAACAAAAGGGGCTTGTTATTTAATTTGAAGATTATACCTCACCTTTCAATCAAATGATTCTCAAGACAGTTTACAAGTAAGGGCTAAAAAAGCAAATTCACCCAAGCTCACACATACACAGCCTAGTAAGCTGATGGATGCTCTCGCAAGTCCCAGGGCAACTGACAGTTGTAGCAGTGTTCTCTTTAAGTGTAAGGTGGGGAACAAATTTCCTGGAACAGCTGTTTCCTTGGCTAATGGATGGAACCAGGCTGATCTTCCCCTTGCCATGTCTTCTTCCTGGCAGGCAGGGGGTGCAACATCCCAATGGCCATTACTTCCTTGTCAGTGGCAGACACTAGAGGGTGGTCTTGGCACACTCGCACACACAGATGGTGCTGCAAAAGCCATTTGACAAATCAGTGGTGAGCAGGACATCCCCCGCCCTTTGGCATTAAATCAAAGTCCTGCAGCTTGAGTGTAACAGCATCTTCACACCAGTGCTGGCACACAATGAAATAAGGGGAAGGAGTGGGACACTCAACCCTAATACAGACTTTTAGCTAATTAAACCATCTATGGCCTTTTAAAATGTGGTGCGGGGGGCTGTTGTTGTTTGTTTGGTATGTATTTTTGTGTTTTTATATTGTCAACTGCCCTCTGATCTTTGGGTGAAGGGTAGTATAGAAATTTAACAATAAATTAAGTAAATACTGCTTCACAGCTTCATAAACCATGTTTTATGATGACTTGAACAATCATCCAAACTAAGCCAAGACTTGGGATAGCGCAGTTGGTACAGCATGAAACTCTTAATCTCAGGGCCATGGGTTCAAGCCACACATTGGGTGAAAGATTCCAGCATTGCAGGGGGCTAGACTAGATGATCCTCGTGGTCCCTTCAAGCTCTACAATTCTATGAGTCAATTAATGACAATCAACCAAATTTTCCTATTAATTCTATAATGGCTGCACACACCACCACTGCAGCTTTAAAAAGTGCTTTTAAATTTCTTTTTAAAAGAGTGGTGAGAAACAGCATAACTATCTCTCTCCCAGCATGTCGTAAACATTTATGCAGGCATTAATTTACTCTTTGGGAGGCTGTGCACTTTCCATCTCCCTTGCTGAGCTGCATACCTAGTAGCAAGGTTAACAAAAGGCATAGAAGGTAACAGCAGTATAGTATCAGCTCTCCCCCACCCAGGCCTTCTGCCTCTCTTCCATCAGCTGTGAACAGAATATTGCTCTATTGTCTTGTGAAACTATTGGGCAAATGCTGAAGTGCCACAGAAAGGCCCTAGAGAGAAAAGTGGAATGATTGAGTACATGTGCAATTGAAATAATAAGCAAACATTTTAATGATACATTTTCCTCTATACAAGTGGAGTTGTGTTTTTTCCCCCAGTATAAGAAACCACCAAAATAAGCAGCAGTTGTCAAGAAAATCTAAAAAAAACCACTGTGTATATAAATAGCACATATTAATTTTTCAGAGCAGACTTCAAAATACTTTTATGTGTTTTATACTTCAAAGAAAGCTAGGCTTACTTTTAACCAGCCTTTTCTTGACACACCACTTCCTTTTGAGTGTAACTCACATTAACATTAACTCACATTTTGCAAGTTCCACATTATTTATTTATTTATTCTATAATTAAATTGTAGCAGAAATTTGATTTGCAGCAAATTAGCTTTTGATTTTAAGATAGCTTACAAAACAAGACACACACAGCTATGTTATGGACCAAATTTTTATATTTTAGTAGACATACATATAGCATTGCTCAAGCAACTATGGCAGCCAAATCATCTTAAAAAATTATTTAGTCGGACATAGTTACCAAAGATTTACCACTGCCATTGCATTTACGCTCAGGATCTGCATCCAGTTGCAATAGTCCTCCCTTTCCAAATTTAGCAGATTTGTGAACTGTCCATCAAGATGTGAATGCTTTGTTCAACCAACAGACCAAGTTTCTCCTTAATGAATATGTGTTGGGCTCCCTCTGCCTAAATGGCAGCACATAATACAAAAGAATGATGGCTTTAAATATCTTGTGGGATGAACCAGTGCAATATAGCCAAAATGGGAAGGTCTCTCCAACAAAAAGGAAAGAGATACTGTTCTAAATGTATTAACAAAATGGGTTGGGAAAAATAAACAATGTAAGTTACATGTGATATACAAGATGAACAGAATTACCATCGCTTGCCAAAATGTTGGTCCTCCAATCACTGCCAGTAAATGCATGGTTATTATGAAGACTTGAACTTCAGTCACATCAATTCTGATTAGGTACAAAAAAGCCAAAAAAGCACAATTACTCAAAGCCAATTATAATCAATCTGCAAGCATGGCAGCGCTCCTCTATCATGCACAAGGTAAAACAAAACAATGGAGAAAATGTTTTCTTGATATACTCTTGCTGTACCGCTGTTTGTTAACATCACAGCACAGAAAATGGAAATCTAGTTAGGGGTCGCAATTCTAGACAGTTCTAGAGCAGGCATGTGTCAAACATACATAGCCAGAGGTGTTTTAAAGGTTTCTAGTGAAGTCAATCAACTGGCTGTATAGGCAAACTGGTTTTAAGTGCAAGATAGATTTCCCATTCCACCAATGACTGGCTGCTGGACAAGTTTTCAAAACTCCTCTGGCTGCACTTCTGCTTCTCTCCTACCTACACCATGACTGTCTAGGAGTGTGGCCAAAAGGAAAAGTTGGAACTTGTTTACTTCTTTCAGCTAACCATAAGCAGTTGCAAAAATGTAAGCATTAACCTTGCCCACCAAAAAAAAGAATTCTGAGTCTTACTTTCTTGAAAAAAATGTTTGCCCTCATCACAATCTTTCTCTTTTCATTCTGTCCTGCTATTCACATAGGCATGGAACTGATATACTGCTACCAGTCTCCTAACCATGGATAAGACTTTAGGACCCTCACCTCTCAATAATAAATCTTCCCTCTTTATTTTTTCCCATGGTTAAATGTGATACCTTCGGGCAGTGACCATGGTTAACGCTAACCTGGGTTTGAAGCAGGTTTGCAAACTCTGGTTAAGAAGCATCCCTGAGTAGCACCAAATTGGTTAAGGCAAATAAGGTAAGGGGGATTTGCACTGGAGAAGGGAGGAAGGGTGCAAGCCTGCAGCTTGCTACCAATATCTTAACCATGGTGAAGAGCTTGGCAGTGTTACACCTTCAGTGAACCACTGTTTTCTACTAGTCTTAGCTAGTGCTGTTCTTTTGAAGGGTACTTGGTTGCAACTCTGAAGTTTGTGGGGTTTGGGTCTTCCTTAATAGGCCAACTGACACTTATGGGTAGTATGAATAAGCCATACTCAGAGTAGCCCCAATGTAACGATGTAATGACTGCATGCAACATACTTGTGTTCACCATTTATTGTTAATTATGCAGATTCATTAGCTAAGAGGCCATGGTTGGCTACAGGGTACAGTGCTCCTCTTAAGCAGGTGACCATGTTAGAAAGTGAGGGCACATTCCTTGGCACCCTTCCCTCTTCTCCTGTCTCAAAGGTGAGCAATGCCAACAAAGCTGACAGTGCTGACTTTCTGTTTGATGGATTAAGATTCTTCCATGAGTCACAATAGAAGTTTTATTTCAGATAATCCTGCCTTGTCTTTCATGTATGAGAAGGAATGCTGCTGAATTCAGAGAGTAATAAAAAAGTTGCATATGTGTACATATTCCATTTGTATAATGATAAAGTATATAATTGTATGTACATAATATAAAGAAAAATAAATAAATCATGGTTTCTTAATTTGCCACATGCTTTCTACTCTCTTTTCCACAGGCATTACTAATGGACACCAACACACTCCCTTATTTTCATGCTTCACAAGAGAAACATCGTGTAGACCTTAGCACTAGAAATGAAATGCTTGTTTATATGTACTTTATACCTACAATCTACATAGGTTCAAGTTCCAAAGCCAAATGGGGGTGTGCCCACATCCAAGGGCCAATTAAAAAGGAAAGTGTCTTCACACCCAGCATGAGTTACATAATTTCTGAAGGCACTTGCTTAAGTGTATGGCTAATAACTTCTAATAAACGTTTGGCTTCAAATCACTGCTAACATAACATTTAATACTCTGTTGTGGCAGATGCAATTACTGGTTCAGAAACTTTAATTAGCTTCATCTATGATGGCAGGAGGGGAAATATACACCAAGAACAGAGAAGAACTGGATTAAGCAAACTTGTGTAAATCACACTGTTAGTCAAAGAGAAATCTGAGGCAGCAGAGAGAGTACAGAAGAGGAAGAAATATCTGAAAGTGGGAACAGGATGGGTTTGTGAGAAAATATAATAGATCAACATATGAAGTCTTACAATGAAAGACTATAACATTTTCAAAACACTCCCTTCAAATACTTACAAACTGTATTAAACCCATTTTATGTCCCACATATGATCAGCATTTCAGGACCACACTTGCACTATCAATTATGTTTGTGTCAGGGAGAATCCCTATTATAAATTGATCTTGTGAAAGAAATAATGTCTGCATTTCAATTTACTATTTTTGCTTTAATTCAGATTTTATTAACTATTATTTTATGTTTGAAGGTATTAAATGCATCATTTACATCTTTAAAATCTAGAGATGTGAGATCTCAACTTTTTTACATTAAATGTACAAAGCTGAGTTTCCAGTTAAACTCACCAGGCACAGGTTCAGATATGAACTTGCAGGCCATATTATTGGCCTGAAAGAGGCACATACTGCAAATCACCAACTTATTCTTTGGTTCTGATAAAATCTGAATTTCTAGCTTACTCCCAACACACACACACACCACCTACTAAACAACAACTTTGTACAACCAGAAGAAGTCCCACTGGGATATATTTCCTGGCTGCACAAAGGTGCCAAGGGTAACCAGGGTCAGGGAGAGTTGCAGGCCTTTCTAATGCCTGTGTCTTTGATGGCAGTATCCGTAAAAATCAATGGGGGCAGGTAGCCCCCACAAAGAATACTGCCAACCCAAGGGTCTTCAGGTGGGCTTTGGGTTTCCCTCCAAAACTATTTTCATGGGTGCAAGCCTTTAAATCTTTCTATTTAGTGGAACGCAGCTCTATTAGACTGAGATGGGGAATTTTAAAAGATTGCACCTGCGAAAGACCACTTGTGGTGGTGCATACTCTGAAACAAAGTGGGACACCTTCTGTCTAATAGTTTTCACGGGTGCAGCTTATTTACCACAAAATGCTCAGTCAGTTATGTGCAACTCCAGGAGCCATTCTACCTCAGTCCTCATTTCGCCATGTACTCATTTTGTCTTGCTTTTTTAAAAAAAATCTGATCAGATGCATATATGAAAATAGAAATAAAAATGACAGCCGCTCCACAGAGTTGGGGCAAGTTAGCTGTAAAACTCGTGAAAAAAATATTCAGGGTCCTGTTGACTTGTCACAGTTTTATTACGGTATGAGCATCCCTCAAACCAGGAGGCCTTCAGTTCAAATGCCACCTCAACCACTACAAGGTTTCAGCGAAGCTACTATGCCCCAGCATTTGTCCTCCTCAGGACCTTACATTGTTGCTATAAGGATTACAGACCCCATGTATGCATTTGAACAGCTGAAAGCATGATATAAATGCTATCCCGCCTTACTGTTACTACATGCTGGCACATATGACTCTCTTTTTCAAACTTACCAGCAGTCTGCTCTGCAGCTTGTTTTGTGCCCCACACCAAGTCATCCAAACTTTATGCTGCTTCATACAATATGCCAGTTATGCTTGACCAAGGTAATCAGTATTTCCTTTCGGTATGAGCAGAGTACAGCTAGCACCCATATGCTACTTGGCAACAGGTACAAATTAGACTGAGAAAGGTTGTTCCAGCAATCTTTCTGTGTGAAATGACTTTTGCTTTCACAAATAATATTAATAGAAAGAGGTGCAAGAAAAGGACAGCAAAGTTAAGCAAGATATTGAGAGATTCAGAAGACCCAAGTTTATTTGCTTCCTTAGAATTATGTCATCTTGAAGAAATAACATATTCATATGGGATTCTACCAAGCAACAGAAAGCTCAAAACCCCTTCTAAGAGCTTGAATTTACTTTCCTAATATCTAGGTAAAGGGAAGCTGGCAATGGAACTTCGGTTTATGAGGAAATTACATCACTATTACAAAGATGGTTAGGAAAGATCCTATAGCACTCTTTCCTAAGCGTGAGGGCAAGGAACTCTAAAACATGACTAAAACTGCAATCCTAAACCCACTTACCTGAGAATAAGTCCCACTGAATTCAGTAAGACTTACTTCTGAGTAGAAATGGTTAGGATTGCCCTGTAAAAATACTTTTCTAACATCAATATATTTCACGATAGCTAACTATGTTAACAATTCTTTTTCCTGGTGGAAAGGTTTCTAGCAAAAAAGGGAGGAAATATTCCAAAGGTGTTCCAACAAAATTAATCCAGACCTTATATAGAGAGATGGTTCCACCACTCTGGCATTCTGCTCTTCAAAGAGGTGAAGTCAGTTCTGTGTATTTTACAGTAGCCAATAGGGGAGAAAACACCAGAGTTTCAAAACAAAGCTTTTTTTGTTTTGTTTTAAAGTAAACAGGGGCAGAAAAGTTCGATAATCTGAGTGAGTTTTTATTTTTCATTCAGTCATTATGAGTTGCCTTTAAAACAAATGTCCATGAAATATCACCAGGAAAACAATTGGCATTTTTGCAGTTACTCTGTGCATGACAAAAAGGTGCTGCTTCTAGAGATTTCATGCCATTGTTCATTGGGTAACACTGATTTGTATCTGTTACCGTGTTATTCCAGAACCCAGGTCCCAGAGTTCCTGTGAGAAGGTGAATTATTGCAAGACAGAGTTCAGACTCTGTAACATCAAATCTATGTGTGAGGGAAAGAAACATTTAAAAACAGCTTGCTTAGAAATCTTCAGCTTAATAGTTCCATAAGAACAGATTTTCACACACAATTAAGGATACAGACTTGAAATCAGCATAATCTCCTTCAGAATGATATGACAGTTGCAATTACAATTATAGAGAGAAATGAAAAGCAGTAGTAAATCCACATCGCATACAATTCAATACAATCCCACTGACGTCAATGGTAAAGTGCCCATTGAGTTTAATGTCTTTGGACTGTACTCATAAGGAGTCTGAAAATATTATAAAAGCAGTACATAATTCAAATACAAATTACTAGGCAAACACCACAGAAATTGAAATTAAAGATTTACATTTTCAATAACAATACTGAATTAATACAATGAAACCTGAAACTAAATATTATGTCAGTTGTAACGGTAATATTTTAACCCAATGAATGCAAATAAAGATAATATGTTTACAATCATGTTACTTAAACTTTACTTTTACAGTGGTACCTCAGTTTACGAACAGTCTTGTTTACGAACTATTCGGTTTATGAATTCCGCAAAACCAGAAGTAGTGTTCTGGCTTGCAAACTTTACCTTGGTCTACGAACGGAAGCCAAACAGTGGAAGGGCATCGGTGGCGGGAGGCCTCATTAGGAAAAGCACGCCTTGGTTTAAGAACAGATTTGGTTTAAGAACGGACTTCAGGAACACATTAAGTTCATAAACCGAGGTACCACTGTACTCAGGAAAAGCAGCTATAAGAAGGAAGCTTTACTCACACTAGATTCTTTAAGCACTTACACTGGTCTCTTTGTAAATAAAGCAGTAAGAAGAATGTAAGGGGGCTGTGCATCTATTTTATATTTATTAAAATATTCCACGCTAAGGCTGCAATGGTATGCAGAACATTGAACTCACGTGCAACTTCTTTTTGTTGTTGTTCACAGAACACTATTTGTTCTTCAGACAGTCTACTTTCAAATTTAGCTAACGTTTTGGACACCATGTATTGTTAAGGCTTGTTTCCCCCAACTATCATTCCTGCTTTAACATTACCTATGAAGCTTTGAATCTAGTAAAAATGTACTCTTCAAATTGTATGAATGGTAACTGGTGACACTAGCATTATACCTTGTGGCACCACAATGAAGATAGGAGACAGAAAAGCCGAATGCGAGAAGATGTCAGGTCACTTATTGCTAAGCAAGCTTCCTACCCTTAAGATGGGTGTGGACAATAATTTGCATGTTCCGATTTGATTAGTCAGTGATTTTATAACTTAGGAAGAAACGATACTCTTTTTTTTTGCCTTTTAAACCTGCTAAATCCTTAACTAGTGATCTGTAATCACTATATTAAAAATAGGCACAAAAAGGTGAATTGTATTTAGGAAAGGAGAAACATTCCATTATAGGTAAAGCTAAAGAAAGGAACATTTTAAAAAATAATGACAGCATTCAACATGCAAAGTAAACAATTATTGCAATCTAAGCAATGCATCTGGTTTTTTGAATGCTGTGTTTAAACATTTGGGTAATATTCAGCATTAGTTATACTCAGTGCAGCTACTCAAGTCCATTTTTAGGCCATTATAATCAAACATTTGCATTTAAATAAAAGAGAAGACCTAATGAAACAAAGCTAGCTGAACTAGCACAGTCTACCAGATTGAAATGAACTAATCATATTTTTTTAAATGTATAACACATTTTCTTAAAGATTACAGAACAGAATGCTTGTTCTTTCTTGCTTTGTCAAATAAAACAAAATTGGTTAATCAGTGTACATTTCAAACTGTAAAAATGTAAATGTATAGCATATATTTAAAGATGTGTTATTTAATATTATGTAGTTCTTTTTGCCAGCAAAGCTGCTAAGCTTATGTCTCACCTCGTGTTACACTCAAGCTTGGGTTTCATTTCATGATATGCACTAACTAACCTAGTGACAGCCTAGTGACTCCCTAAGCTGGAGTTCAGTGAGCTCACCAAAATCTAGAATTGTGGGTCAAAGACAATTGCATGAAATCACTGCATAAAACAGCTACATAACATTTATCTTGAGTTGGAGAAGGGTGGGCAATAGAAAAAATAGACATATACACAGATTCCAGTAAGCATATCTTGGAATTTGCAGAAAGAAAGTTAGGCTGCAACACTTCAGCATGCGAGAAACTCTCACTTCAGCCTGAGAGAAATTTTAGCTTCCATACTAGCAATTGAATGGCCTACATTTGTCTATTTTCTACTGGATGTATGCTATTATTATTAATGCTCCAAGAAAGCAGTGCCCTTCTGAGGCACTAATTTTAATATTAAGTAATTAACCCACCACTGTAATTTTGAGGGACAGAAGGGATTAATCCTGGCAACTGTCCTTCCTTTCCCCACTTTTTTTTAAAGTTTACCCAACACTCTTGTTTGCTTGAATTCCTTTTGCCCTTCAAAGCTAGTTTTGCAATGTTTTTATGCAACACTGAACTCTAGTGCACTCCATTAAACTTTCCCACTCATTTCTTCCCTCTCCTCTGGCCTGTATCTGCATACCAAAGCAGGTAAAGCGGGAGGCATCTAAAGAAACCAGTATGGCTGTATAAGGAGCTTACAGATGAACTGAGTTTTAAGAAGACCATGTATAAGAAATGGAAGAAAGGGGAAATCACAAAGGAAGAGTTTACCCGAGTAGCCAACAGTTGCAGGGAATGTCTGGTGGGCCAAAGCTCAGAATGAACTTAGGCTTGCAAGAGAGGTTAAAAATAATTTTTAAAGTGTCTTCTTTCTTCTCCCCCTCCCCGCCCCCACCTTCCACTGTGGCCACCATGAGCAGCAGGTGCAAAAGTTGCTCCACGGCTTGACAAAGCCCTGCTAACCAGAGGAGGGAGTTTGGACTGTGGTCCAAAATGGAAAAAACAGAACTGCATGGCACCTAACTATGTCTCTAATTCCTACACTATTCCTAATCAATCTGTGCTGTTAATAAACTCTATGATCAGGGACACCATGGAGGCCGAGCTATTTTGGGGGGCCCAATTTTGAGAGGGTGGAGGAGACCGAGCGTGGAACCGAGCATGGCACAGCTTCAGTGGCCAGCTCCTCCTCCTACCATGGAAAGAGGCCACATGAGAGAGAGGAGCCACTGAAGCTGCAGTGCACTCAGCACCATGCTGAGCCGCCTCCTGACATCATGTGTGTGACACTGCCCCAATCTCTGGTGCAAGTTAGTGCCTCTTATTTTCAACCTGATTATTCACTATGATGAAAAGGTGCCAAACTGAAAGAACAATTTAATTAGCACTACTTTTGTTTAGGCCAAAACATTGCTTCAATATACTCTTCCATAGATTATAGATTTGCATATACCTTCTGACTGACTTAATCACTTAGCAGTGTAATGTTTGGCAATATTCGGTTTCTCTCTTAGGTGGTTTACTTACATTCCAAAGCGCAATGTTCCAGAGACATATGTCTGCCAGTGTGCGCAGTAAAACATGAACGTTCCAGCAAAACAGCAAAAGAACATCCAGTCAGGATTTGTCCCCAGCTGCACAGCAATACACGTTCCCAAAACCACAAACACTGCAGAAAAAAATCAGTTAACATGAGCATAGATTACAGATTTCAAAAGCAAAGAATGAACAAACAAATGTGTTCAATAGTCTGTAGTATGCAGTTGGCACTCTCTTTTATTTACTGCTCTGTATTTTTGATGCTGGTCATAAGAATTTTAAGATTCAAGATCAAATATATGCATAAAGTATAGTCAGAAACAAATTTCAACAGTCAAAGTAACTAAACTAGAGAAAACTGGTGGGTTCTCAGTTCCATCAGAATTTATACTGTTACACATTTTAAATATGAAAATAAAATTACCATTGAGTTTTAATACTGCATGATTTAGATTGCAAATTTTAAACACACTTGTCTGGGAGTAAGTCTCATTGAATGGAGTGAGATTTACTTCCAAGCAGACACACATAAGACAACTGCATGGTAAGTAACATTTCATAACCACTGGGCAGCCCAATTCTGTTATGGTTAAGTTAATGTGGCACTACAGCAGATCTAGAATTGTTAGATTGATACTGTAATTCTGCAAACATAATAGAAAAGAGGAGAAATATATTAGGATTAAGCACAGTTGTTTCCTTTTCTTGTGTTATAATTCCTCCTGCTTCCCCTAATCAAGGTAAAGGAGTGTGAAATTGATGAAGCAGTATTTGAAACAGCTTTGCTCACTCTGCTGCCCTTTTGTAGCAAAGTACTTAGTACACAGGTTGTTAGACAGGAATTCAACTACCGGTACTTAACGTATCATAGCATTAAGCATCACTTTAAGCAGCACACTAATTTTGGTTGCAACTGGATGAGACTGTTTAGTGTTTTTATCAGAGGTTCTTCATGTTTTATTCTGTTTAGTAGGTTTAGGGGTGCTTAATAATGTTTTACTAAACATTATTTCTTAACTAAAAGTTTTATTCTATTTTATATTTAACATCCAACTTACAGCAAAATTGTGCTAAAATATCACAATTTCAATTTTCATGTCAAAATTTGGATGTTCAGTGAGTTCAACAAAATGGTCCAACAGCTAAGAAAATTACACATACAGTTTCAGAGTGTGTGTACTTTGCACCCAAATTTTGCACACTAGTCACATCTTAGATAATGTTTTTTAAAAACCTGTTAAAGCTACTTTGGGATCTTCAAGGAATTGGGCAGTCCCTGAGCTAGCCTACAGGACAGTTTGTAAAGCTTCTGAGTCTTAAGCACTTGCAATCACTGACCTTGTGTGGATAGGACTGGACCACGTTAAAGCAAAGCAGGGTTTCGACATATAATCTCTGTAAATCCTTTCCACCTACAGGAACAGGGCTGAGACTAAGGGAGGTCCATCACATGGACACAGGTAAGAGCTCACAGAGACTCTGCCTAAGGTGCAGTTGGCTTCAAGTTTGGTTGGACAAGTTGAGGGATTGCACAAAGCCTTTGTTCCTGAGGCTCAGGAGCTTCCCTGAGTTGTAGCATGTAGGCTAACTCAATTTCTGGCATCTTATTAAACAACCTTATAATCTTTCATAAACTCCCTTCTGATGTCTAGGATTTGTTTGGAAAATGGATGACATTCCAGGGGAACTGGAAAACCATGGTGCTTTTCAACAATAATGAAGTGAGAATGAAACTAAAAGACTCAGATCAGTTTGCACATCACATTGAACCATAATTCAAATAAGCTATTGTTTAATGTGAATGTGTAGCATCCTAAGTGCTCCAGCCAGGAAACAAACCACAGAGTGGCATAGAATGCATTACCCCAGAACCTGGGCTTGTGGTTTGTTTCTCTCCAAACACATGGAAAAACCAAGGTATGCTAACCACTTATGGTTTGTGGGGTTTTTTTGTGGGGTGGGAAGGATTCATGAGTCCAGGTTTGGATGCAAGACTAAACCAGACTATGTATGGTCTGCTTCTCAGCAACAAGGCAGGTGCAGGGGTGAAGTGCCTGTGATTTCAGTGGCATGTGCAAGCATACTGCACGCCCACATTAAACCATCACTTCTTTTAACTATAGTTTAAGGTACTCAGCTTTACTTTTATTGCTTCTTTGTTCAAAGAATCTGGACAGGGGGTAGGTTAAAAATCTAAATGCCCAATCATATTTCAAATATTTCAATATTTTAGATTTACTGTCATTTTAAAATAATAATTTAAACTATTTACTATGAAATTAAAATTACCTAGTGAAATTTTGATTCTGTATTAAACGTACTAGCTAAACCTTGAAAGATGGCACGGGAATATACAATCAGAGTACATTATTTTCATTCTGCCAGAGTGCCAACAGTTTTTCTTGCTGTTTGCAGTTCAGTATCCCCAGTATCCTTCAAAGTATAAACCACTTAACAGACCCTTATATTTCAGTAATATATGACATAATACCTGTGGACAGTGAATCACAGCCATGGTCAAAAAGTTCTCCCAAAGGGCTACTACTATTGGTTCTTCTCGCTTGCTTCCCATCTATAGCATCCAAAGACTGGTATATGAAAAGGCCACAAGCACATGCAATATATGCCCAAGCAGGTGCCTAAGAGAGAAAGTATGTGACTGCAGTTAATGTCAATAAAAAGTTTACAGGGTCTTAAATCAGATGTGGTTCTCCCATGCTGCAAATTTATTCCCAGTTTTAACTATAGTGGTACCTCGGGTTACAGACGCTTCAGGTTACAGACGCTTCAGGTTACAGACGCTTCAGGTTACAGACTATGCTAACCCAGAAATAGTACCTCGGGTTAAGAACTTTTATCCAGGATGAGAACAGAAATTGTGCTCCGGCAGCGCGGCAGGCCCCATTAGCTAAAGTGGTGCTTCAGGTTAAGAACAGCTTCAGGTTAAGAATGGACCTCCGGAACAAATTAAGTACTTAACCTGTGGTACCACTGTATCTGTAAAAGGTTATAAATATTCCCACTTTTCTGGAGTGTGGAAAACCTAGCTGTGATGACATGGTTTGCCTCAAGTACTCTTACAGTTTAATCTGACACATGAAGCTAGTCTCACTCTGCTCAATAGGTCCCACTCCCAAATACCCATGTATTGTGCAGGATACCTGAGAATAAGTTTCAAAGTCCAACAAGTCCTAATTCTGTAATGGATCTCTGGTACATTCATCCCAGAAAAGCATACCTGGCTCCAAGCATAACACAGGAACCTAAGAAGCTGCCTTATGCCAAGTCAGACCATTGGTCCATCTAGCACAGCACTATCTACACTGACTGGCACTAGGTCTGCATTATTTTTAGACAGGGGTCTCTGCCAGCCCTACCTGGCTATGCCACATATTCAGCCTGTAACTTTTTGCATGCAAAATGAAAGCTCCACCACTGAGCCACAGATTTTCCCAAAATATTTTCTGCACCAGGTTGTGACTTTGTTTTATACACCCAAACACTTGAGTGTTGACATCTGTCTCTTACTCACTCTCAGTGGGTGGTTTTTAGCTGCTTGCAGTTTTATTGTGATGGCTTGTAATAGTTTTATAGCAGGACATGTGTACTTTGGCAACTTTGTGGGAATGTTTGATCACTTGTAAGTTTTTCATATTTGTTTACAATGTAAATCACCCCAATATCTTGGAGTATAAGGTGCCACATAAATAAAATAATAACAAACTATGCACTGTTATTGTCTTAGTTTTACAGTTTATGTAACATACTGGAAAGAAACAAATTCTCTCAAAATTTACCCTTAGCACAGATTCTATGGCACACATTTTTACCAAACATTTACAATGTCTAGGATTAGGCTACTTCCCAAATTTCTTAGATTTTTAAAATTTCAATAATATATAAAGCCCTCAGTAAATAACTTGTTCACACAATTACTTCTCCAGCTTTGAGCACTACATTAGCTTTCCTATAGGTGATTCTTACCAGGACTAGAAACACTGCATCCTACTTTCCAAGAATGTAAAAAGGCAATCTCTGGCCATGTTTAAGATACACAAAGGAATGGGGAAATTTTCAGAGCTCATTTGGGCCAAAGCCTCAAATAATCTAAATCACTATTTCAATACATTTTCAAAAATGCATAGAAATTTCAAAGGCCCCATGTCAAGTGGGAATGTTTGATTCCTGCATTTTATCATTGCATACCACCCTAGAAACAAACTGGCACCCATTCTTGAAATAGTTAACATTTAACTACCAATATGTATTTAAGAGAACTACAGTAAAGGGGAGAAAATTTCAATAAATCTTTGCTATATAGATATGAGTGATTTGGGTTTTGGTGAATATTTTTTGTGTTTTTTGCCATTTTTTGGTTTTACACAAAGAAATAATTTCTTATAAGGTATGAAGCCTGTCTGCTTTACTGGGTGATCATAAAATATAAGTCGTATACTGCAGTAACAATATTATGCAAAAAATATGCTGATCCAGCCATCAATCCCACTCTCAAAAGGAAAACCAAAACAGTGCTCTGCAATACAGCAGTATATCATAAATGCTGATCTAGATCTTTAATGCCTTGATGAGCAACAATGCCTAAGTCTGTATCAATTAATCTCAATTTTGTAATAAATACTATTGCTAGTCATTTTATATATTTCTATGACACTTCCCCTAAAATGTCGCCTCGAACTATAATTTCTCTGCTCTATTTTTCTCCTCCCCCTCTATTTAATCATCATCAGAAGCCTAAGTAAATATTCTTTCCCTGTCTTACAGAAACAACTCTGTGCATGTCTCAGGGTGTATATACAGATAGTTACTCAAAGAGCTGAGGCAGGATTTTAACTGTAACTCAATATATGTCAACTTGTACTTCTCAAGGATTGCTAATCAACTGGATGTTTGCAAAGTATTGTACTATCTTACATACTTGTACTACTTGAGAATAACTTAGTAGTAGTAGTAGTAGTAAAGCAGCATTTTTGCTCATTGTTTAGAAGGTGACATTGAATCACACATGTATATTTATGAAATGAGTATGAGGAAGACATATGAAATAAATAAACAAGACAGATGTAACTAAGTAACTTCATCATATATGGGGTTTCCAAGAAGTACCTTAAATATTTAGGGAAACAAGAATTACAAGATAAAGGATGTGTCTCAAGGCCTTCCCAATTGTGTTCTGAGAGTCTGATACAAAGTACAACACTCACACTGGATTGTTGTCAGGAGGAAAATGCCTCTGTTGATAGCAGAGTTTAACTGTGCTTATGAATAAAGTGGTTCTTCTAAAATGCCAGATCCATGGGATCTTTTACTTGTACAGTGCAGGTCCAGAAGTAATGATCCCCAAAATCTTATGACTATTTGCACTCCTAATTTTGCTCTTGTCTAGATGAGTAGCAACTGGCAATACTCAATAATACTAAAAGGTAGATGTAGTACTTAATGGATAGATTAAATATAAGAAAGAAGTATTACCTAAGTGGAGTTATGCAAAGGCCACAGTGCTGCTCTGTGCCCTCATTAATTATCTGGATGAAGGAGTGGACAGCAAATACACAAAAAACACAATTAGGATGGATAACCAACACTTGTTGCAAAAAAATAAAAATTCAAAGGGACGGAAGCTATAATAGAGAAAAGTGTGAGTTTTGAAAACAAGATCCAGACAAGCAGTAGCATTACTAAAGATTTTTTGGTAACTAACAAAAACAAAATTAGCACAAGTCAACAATCTGACCTGAAATCAAAAGAGACAATGAAATGCTTACTTTTATTATTGAAGCAATTCCTCAAAGACTATGTAAACCAAAGATGGAGAACCTTTTTTAGTCCAAAGCCTGCATTACCTCGTGGGGAATATTTCGGGGGAGCACATGCCAAGTTGTACAAGGGTCCAGAAGTAAAAGTGGGCAGAGTAAAGTGACTCTTAACTTTCTTCCTTTCAACCATGCAAAGCAAGTCATCCCTTCATCCAGGCAAGCAAGAGGTGTCATCACAGTTTAAGGTCACATTTCAACCAGACAAAAACACATGAAGAAGTGTTAGGCAAAGCCTTTAAGAATTGTGGACTAGGAAGACTGGGTGGTCTATGGAGAGTCCCATGGGCTGCTGATAGAGGTCTGCAGAGCTATATCTATGGCTCAGTTTCACTAAATAGTCCCATAAGCAGAAGCCCCCTATCCTCCCCCCACGGCCCCACAAACAGGTGTTGGGGGAGGGTTGGAAAAAACCCCAGAACAGCACATGTGGGAAGGAGAAGACAGTTCATTCTATCAGGAAAACAGTAATGCTTGCGCTGATGGAGCAATCTGCTTAGTGCTACGCTGAATTCCTCTCTTAGACTCTGGGTCTGAGGTTCCTCACCCCTGCCATAGGCAATAATATTGTTCTGTTGAGCCTATAGGCCCTAAGCGACTTAGGACTCAAATATCTTAAAGACTGCCTCATTCTCTACAGACACCCCCTCCCCCCAAATGTGAAGATCAGCAGAAAGGACCATCTTAGCAGTTCTACCTCTCAGAAGTTCAGGGTGGCGGCGGCCTGGAAAAGAGAATTCTGTTGTGAAATTCCCTCCTCACAGAGGTGAAGCTGGCTTTTTCACTATATAGCTTCCAGCAAATGCTGAAGACTCACCTCTTTACCCTGGCCTTTGATACTTGAAATGGGTGTTTTCAGGGCCCACTTTATGCCTTTGATTATAATCAATTTTAACAGTTATAACACTGAATTTTAAATTGTTGTAACCCACACTGGGACATGCTCATGAAGGGTAAGCAATACATGTAATGAACAACAACAACAATAGCAGGGGTGGGAAACTGCATCCAGATAATGGGCCAGATTCTTATCTCTTCTAACTCATGGGCCAAATTTGACACATGGGTGGGGTTGCCCACCTCTCAAGCACCTGGTGTTACAATGATGTCAAGTGATACGGGGCTTTGAAGCCCTGACAATCAGCTAATTGTTGGGACTTTAATGCACTGCACAGAGCTCTTCAAAGTGCTGATGACCAGCTGATCATTGAGATTTCCTAGCAGATCTGAGGATTACAAAGAGGCTTGCAAAACTGCTGAGGTTGTGCTTGAAGTCCTGACAACCAACTAACAGTGGTGCTTCAAAAGCTACCTTTGGCCCAACCCAACCACCTTTTTACCTTCCCACACCTGACACCATACAGTAATACCTCTAGTTATGTACCATCCTCCTTGCGAACGCTTCAGGTAATAAGATCTGCTAACCCGGAAATAGGTGCTCCTGGAAGCGAACTTTGCCCCAGGATGTGAGTGGAAGTCACACACTGTAGGCGCATGCGCAGCGGGACGCCCTATTAGTGAAAGAGCGCCTCAGGTTAAGAACGGTTTCGTGTTAAGAATGGACCTCTGGAACGAATTAAGTTGTAACCGGAGGTAGCACTGTATATGAAGTCAAGGCAGCTGGGCATGCCTTGGCGAAAATGGTGTGGCAGGCCAAATGGGGAGGTCTGGTGGGCCAGATTAGGCTCACAGGCTGGAGGTTCTCCACCCCGATATAAGGCCTCATTTGGAGTACCATGTGCAAAAATTGGAAACGATCCAGTGAAGAGCTATAAAAATGATCAATTGCCAGAAGAGTAAAAAGAAGAAAGTATGGTTATCCTAGGAAAGAACCAAGATGCAGGAAGGGAAGGAAGGGGGGGGGGATTATTTACCTATTGATTAGAGTAAAAATACGGGAAGGTATAATTAGAATTCCCTAATATTTGGAACAGTCACTGAACTAACTACAGTACTTGAGAAGTTGGGGAATCTCCATTATGTGCAGGCATCTGTCAAGAAACTTAAGGTGAACCTGCTCTTTTCTTAGAAGAAGAGAGATTAATTAGGTAATACTTGATGATGCTTTCAAACCTTAAGATTCTATTTTTAACATGCTATTTATATTTTATTTATTCAAAAATTTATATAATCTTCACTTTATCTATATGGATATACATAGGCGCCTGGCGAAGCACAATACAGATCAGTAGTAATCCCTTTCACATATAAGTTTTCAAGCAGGAATCCTGCTAAGCAGCTGCTAAACACTACATAAGTAAAGGCAGAAAAACAAGTATCTCAGCATAAGCAAGTTTCATTAGTAGGGTGCTGAGTCACTTAGAGCTTATTACATATATATTTCACAGCAGTACAGATGGAAGGAAAACTGAGATTGTGTACTACAGAAAGCTTCTTGAATTAAGGAAAAGTGATCTATTGCAATGGTGTGATGTGTGCAGAGTCCTCCAATATTTGATAGCTGAATTTCAACAATAAACAGCTCAACTTTTGCTTCCCCCCACATATATTTTAAAACATTTTAAATCTCCAGATCTCAGAGAATGACAAGAGCCTGGTAGTATCAGACCTTGGGAGAGAGGCATTTTGATATTCTTCATATTTTTCATGTTTATGTTTGATATCTCTGCCCTTGTTACAAATTTTATGAGCTCCACTGCTAAACTTTCTATCATTCTCACATTCTGTCACACATCAGTCAACATGCATTGCATAGCGCTCATGATATTATGAAAACCTTTGTGAAAATGTATCTTTTTTTGAAATAATTAAGGATTGTGCAAAAGTATTATTGGGAATTTTAGAAACATAATTTAGATCCTTTAAGAGCAAAAATTACATGCATAAAACTCGATATGTCTGTTAACAGAACACCAAAGTAAATATAATACTGAGCCGTTCAACAGGAGTACAATCCCTTCCTCAAAGAAACGTTAAGAGATATTTAGCTTACCTGCTCTGTAGCTGTCGGACAGTAACACACTAATATTATGGTTGTGCAGATGTTTATTATCAGTCCAACTATTGTAATCAGATTAGGGGCAATCCAAGCTGGTACTCTTCTAACTAACCATTCCCAGTAACCTTGCATTAATGGTTCAAGCAGGGACCGTCCAGCACTTTGATACTTGTGTTCTTCTAGCCGTTTTAGCTGATGTTTTGTCAAAGGTGGCGTAGGCAACTGAAGCAGTTTGCTTAATGTACATCCTGCTGAAGGAACATGACCATAGCGCACAGGGGATTCCAACTGCAATTCCCCACATCGTTTCTTCACGGATCGATTCCCACTCATGGATTTATTAGCCTTGATGTTGTATTTGACAGATTTTAACCGTTGTAAAGTATCTCAAGATCCTGGTCTATCTGGAACATAAAGTATTTAGATTAATGTAACAGGTGGAAAGCTGTCAGGAATGTTTCGAGTGTTTCATAGCAAAACATGAGATATTTGAAGGCCCAAGCCTACTCAGAAACAAAACAAACAGTGCTCAGAGATTCACGTGACAGAATAAGTGCCCCCACTACAATTAGACAGGAACCATAAAATGAAGACAGCAGAAGTCAGCTCATGCATGGTAATCCATGGCTTACAGTTTACAATGACATGTGAGCATGGCCACAGTGCCTGTCCCAGGCTATGCTGTTCTTCAAGTTGGCTCGGGATAGAGAAAACAGATCAGCCAAGACTTGCTATTAGTTTGTGGCCACCAACATGGCATTTAGGAGCCATTAGTCACAACTAAAAGCTACTTTAGGAGAATCTGGACATATACAGGGACATAGAACAAGGACTAGAACTATCTGAGAGTAAATACAAGGAACAAGTTTAATAAATGGTCTCTTTTTGATTGGGGGCATTTGGACATGCCAATTTCTCTAACTGAAACTTAAGTTTGTACTTCAAAGAACACCTTTTTATTTGTTCCTTGCTATTAATACAAACAGAAAGCATCCATCTGCTGCAATATGAGAAGTAGTTTTGCAAAGAGTGACAAGAAGCACACGAAAGGAGAAAACTTTTACAGGATTCAGCAAAATAAATAGAAGATAAAGAGATAAAACTGAAGAAATCTTACTCAAGTCTTACGGATGATACAAAATGAAAGCATTTTTTTCCTTGAACTCCCTCAGGTTGCCTAGAGTTCCAGAAATCATCTGTCCTTTAAAAGTACAACAGAAGCTTGCCAGACCCTTGCTAATAATTCACTTCAGTTAAATAAGCAGGTCAGAAGCACTGAGTCAATACAGTATCAAAAGTTACAAACTAAAGAAAAAGCACAGTGCCAAGATCCAGTCCAAAGTCTCCTCTCTGGTCACCAGACTACAGAAATTACTCCAAGGATGGGGGTGGGGGATGAGGAAGCCCACACCTGCCCTTAGGGAAGTGAAAGCACCGCACTTTCACTGTCAGGGCACATACTTTGCATGTAAGCCTCCTGTAAAGAGAACAGGGATGGCATAGCGGCTGAAGAGAAGCAGGCGGCGAGGCTGATTGAAAGAACTATACCTGAGACCTTGAAGGGCCGCTACCTGGGCTAACGCTCTGGACTCCATGCAAGGCTGACCCTCCTGCGGTCTCGAGACACTAGGCGCAGCCTTGTCCTGATCCTGCCACGCCTGTACCTGACGCAAACTGTGGCATGCCTGCGTGTGTGTTTGTAGCGCGGAGGGTGGTTGTTTTGACTTGTCCCAGCAGTGGCACCCGCTCCGGTTACACGGCTCCAAGGACTGACTGACATGACACGAACTGCGGCAGCCCACCCCCTGTCTCTCGCTCTCTCTCTGGCACCGGGAGCCACGCACCTTCCCAGGCGCGGCGGCCGGGGAGAGGAGCCAACGGCAAGGGCAGCCTCCGGGCTCCGCTTAGCGCAAGCCACCCGCCCACCATCCCCTGCGCAGATGCCTCGCAGGCTGAGGGAGCGAGAAGAGACCCCTGCGGTCCGACTCGTCGAAGGACCCCGGTGGCTGAGGTGGGGGGAGAACTCACCTTAGCCAACCCTCCGCTGGGCCCGGAGGAGACCCGGCGCCGTCGAAGGCCGAGTTCCCACCACCAACACCGCCCCCCGCCCGACAGAGACCATCGCCCTGAACCGCGCCGAAAAACACCCGGCATTTACCTCAACCAGCCTCTTCGCCCAGGCGGCGCTTTTACGTCCCTTTTGCGGCTGCCGTAAACAAGGCCGGGTTGGTGGTTGCTTAGGACGGGCGCGCGAGCGGGCAGAGGCTCCTAACGGGGAGCCGGCGGGAGCGCGCGCGGGCCGGCGGCAGGCTGCTTGGCTGGCTCCAGGGACGCGCCTGGAAGGGAAGGCGGGGGTTGGCTGAGGGAGGAGGGAGCGTCGCGCGCGCCCGCCCGCCCGTGACCCGTTTCCTCCTCTCGCGTCCGCCCTTTCGCTGCTCCCCCCTCAGAGAGGAGGCGGCTGGAGCAGCGAGATGAGGGAGAGAGCGAGACGGTAAATTAACACCTCCCTGGAGGGTCGAATATCGAAGTGTGTACTTTGGCGTGAGGGGGACAGGGTCACCTCAGGTGCCGCGGGCGGGGAAAGGGAGCGCGCCTGCCTCCCGCCTTCCTCCTCCTCCTCCTCCTCAGGAGGGTCGCATGAAAACGACTCTTCCGTGCCAAGGGCACCTTCTCCCCGCCCCGAGAGAGAGGGAGGGAAGGACTGTGGCTTTAACAGCCGTATGACAGGCAGACGTTCAACAGATTTAGTTTCCCCATTAAACACAGCCCCATACGCAGAATACCCCCCCCCCCGTTGAACTTCTGGTAGCTGTTAAAGGCACACGAGTCGGGAAAGTGGAGGGAGAGGTAGCAACTGCTGTTGTCCCCTTTCTCAGCCTAAAGAGAGCTGGTGGCTGGTAAGAGTGTTTATTTTTCAGGGTTGTTTTTTTCTTTTGCCCGAGAATGGTAACTTTCTGGTAGCTGTTACAGATAGGTAGCCGTGTTGGTCTGCAATAGTAAAAAAAAAAAATTTCCTTCCAGTAGCACCTAAAAGACCAACTAAGTTAGTTCTTGGTATGAGCTTTCGTGTGCATGCACACTTTCTGGTAGCTTTTTTTGATGCAAACGTTAAGACGTTCTCATTTGAGGTATGACTTCCTGCATTTGAGAAGACGAAATTATCACTATGACTATGCCTTTGTTTGTCCCAATGAAGGCTTTTTTTGTGTCTCCTAAATTAGTTGGGCTCTGCTTTGTAATCGAATGACTGTGCTGGGAAGAATCCTTCTTTGCACTCTTAGAGGGTAGGGCATTAGCTCTGTGCTATGTTCTGCATTCGTGTCCAGCTTGAAGCTGTCTTTATTGACTAGAAAGCCACAAATCTCTTTTTTTTCTTGTAGCATTTTTTCTTGTTTTGAACCAATGAAATAGCTGAGGAGGAAGAGTAAAATAGTAGCAACATCAGTTTAAATTAAAATCTGGGAGCCATGGAACTTTCAGAAACCGAATTTCCTACTATAGATCTACAGCTTAAATACTGCAGCTTTTAATGTTGAAAAGGAGTTTAATTTTTATCCATTGTAACTTAAAGATGCAGGTGAGATCCCATAGTCTGAAATACTCAAAGAGAAGAGAGTCCAAAATGGATGGATGTTTCTTAAAAGTGAAATATTGAAGGTGCGAATGCAGACAATTCCAACAAGAAAGAAAAATGGGAGGTAACTAAAGAAACTTTCTCTCACGGTGGCCAACCATATGCCTGTGGGAAACTCAAAAGCAAGACCTGAACATAAGAGCACTCTGCCCCCCTGTAGTTTGCAGCAACTGGTACTCAGAAGGATACTGTTCTGACCATGGAGGCAGAGCATAGGCATTGTGGTTGGTAGCCATTGATAGCTTTATTCCCCATTAATTTGTCCAGTCCTTTTTTTAAAAGCCATCCAAGTTGTCGGCCATCCCTGCCTCTTGTGGGAGTGAGTTCCATAGTTTAATTATGTGCCACATCAATAAGTACAGTACTTCTTTTCTTTTGCCCTGAATCTTCCAACTTTCAGCATCACTGGATGTCCACAAATTCCAGTGTTATGAGGAAGTAAACTTTTCTCTCTCCACCATGCCACCTCTTACTTGCCTTTTTCTAAAAGAAAATGTCCCAAATGTCGCAACCCTTTCTCATGAATGGCATGTGACCTACTGCCAGAGTTCATCCGTATTTTTAATCTGCAACTAGTTTCAGAAACACCTAATATTCCTTTTTCATAGAGTCGGACACATCCACATTCATCAGAATGTATCTCCCGTATCTTGAAATCTGCATTAACACCTGCAGCTCCACTCTATGTTGTGTGTGTCATACTTATTTCAGGGAAAATAAAATATTTATTTTATCAAATTTATGCCCAATGTGGAGCCCCAGAAGCCTTACAATAATGAAACTTTATAAACAGTTTAAAATGATAAAATCCTGTTGCTATTCCCAATAACTAAACTTTCCTATACCCTAAACTTTCCTTTACCCAACAGAATTGGGAGTTTTATCATAGACTCTGAGAATCTGATCCTGGTTGGCGCTCTGTGCATACCGTAGTTGATTTAAGCTACATCCTACATACAACTCTTTTCCTTATGAGTTGCATTGCTAAGCTGTGGGGTGCATGGGGAAGTAGTTTAGTAGTACCCACTACAGCCAAAGAGTTGTGCTATGGTCCCTGATTACTTTCTAGTTATACTTTGTGAGCTAAAAACAGCATGCACAGTACTCCTGTGGCTTCAGCATATCAAGTGTAATGATCAAGTACTCCAGCTAGAATAAACCTTTCACCACACAATTCTAGAAATTGTAGTTGCATTTGACAGTTCCAGCTGATGATAAGTGTTTTTGGTAGGTGGTATGGACATCCTGCTCTTCATAGAATTAATAGGCTCTTGAGTCCAAGTGTTGGCAGCAGAAAGGGGCGAGAGCTTATTTGCCAAACTAGAATGCCATACCTAAGGATATGTGAGGATTTTCCATTGTTGGAAAGCGACGATTTGTGTTCTGTTCCCAATAGATCCAATTGTCAGTGAGCTCTCAGGATTCCTAGTATTTTCAAAATACAAAATACCCAAAGCTATGTGGTTGGAGTTCACAGGATGGTTAAAAGAGAAACTGCCATATTTAGGACCTGGCTACATTTTGCATGCAAGCGTATGGAAACCTGGGGGAAGGAAATGTGGCTTTGAATAAAGGGTGATTGGTGTGGAGTGAATAAGTGGTAGGTAGAGAGAGGTTTTAACAGCCCCTTTCCCCTTACCTCACCATTTCTCTGCTTCAAATCTTTCTCCTGCATCTAGTTTTTCCCTTTGGAAAGCAGTTCTCAAGTTTTGCTATGGATATTATGTGTTTGCAACATATATTCCCACCCTTAGATAGGTGCATCAGATCAAAGTCAAAGAGCAGGTTTCACCATTGTAACCTGGGGTCAGTGGCCCTGACAAAGTAGAGTGCTGATATGAAAAGCAAATAGGGGGACAGAATAAGACCTAAGCCAAGTTCTAATTGTTTCTGTACTACTTTATAATTTATACAACTTCTAACACTTTAAAGTGATGCACATTTACTAAAAAACTGCCCAAATGTTTACAGTAGACATGATAGTAAAGGAAAAGGAGTGGAAAGGGAAGGGGAAAAGAAATTAAAGTACTAATTTTTAAAAGTTATATAACTGGTGACCTGCTGGAATAGCCGCTGAGAAGATTTCCATGTTCACCATTAGAGTAATTCTGTGGCTGTATTAAACTCTTTAATTCTTTAATCTATATAATTTATTCAGATTAGAATGTAGTCCGCTTTGACTTATGGAGAAGTGTAAAGATCCATGCAAGGCATTAAAACTCTGCCCCCCCGGAAATACTCCTCCACCCACCTGAGACATACTTTGTGTCCTATTTTTACAACCACAAGGGAAGGAAACACTTTTTAAAATGAAAGGTGAGGCTCTCAGAAAACTGAATTCTGCCCACAATGCCATGTACCACATTTTCATGTACTTGTATGAATTTGGAAATTGAACACATCTACCTACAATCTATGGTTTGAAATCCAGGAAAGCACAACCATGTTACAGGTCTTCTGAATGTTCTCTGTCTCTGGTGCTGAATGTGTTAACTCTTTTTCTGTGGGACACTTGCTGCTGCGGGATATGAGGAATCCAATAATATATGCTTTTCTCATCTAAAAGAATTACTTAGCCTTTGTGCAGAAGTATCAATATCTGAGAATAGTCAGAGGCCCATATAGACCCCCCCACTGTTAATGCTTAAGAAATGTTAAATAGTCCCATTTGTTAAATAGTCCCTACCATCAATTAGCAGTGTCCAGTGCTATTCAACTATTGTTTACTCTAAAAAATACATAGCAGTGGAAAGGCTTCAAACAGGAATGAATTGGATTCCCTGTTTAAATTCTTATCTTGGATAAATAAAAACAGCATGCTGGTAATATTAAAATTAATATTCTTACAAAAAAATTTAGAGCAGGGGTGGGCAACCTAAGGTCCATGGGCCAGATGTGGCCCAATCGCCTGTGGATGGCATGGGAATCAGTGTGCTTTTACATGAGTAGAATGTGTCCTTTTATTTAAAACACACCTCTGGATTATTTGTAGGGCCTGCCTGGTGTTTTTACATGAGTAGAATGTGTGCTTTTATTTAAAATGCATCTATGGGTTATTTGTGGGGCATAGGAATTTGTTCATTATTTTTTTCAAAATATAGTCCGGCCCACCACATGGTCTGAGGGACGGTGGACCGGCCCACAGCTGAAAAAGGTTGCTGACCCCTGTTTCAGAGCTTGGAACAGATTCAGAAGAATATTAAGGGTAAAGCTAGATGGTTCCAGCACATTACCAAATAATGGAGTGTAGAAAGGAAGAGCTGCATTCTTTTCAAGTCCAATGATGCTCCCCTACACTGTGTTTTCCATTTTTAAGCAGAAATCTGAGCAGCATTAGCTGGATAAACCAATATCTAAGGCTGGGATTGCTGTTGTTACTGTGTAAACATGAAGTTATGCTCACAGTTAGATAAAAAAGGACCCCACTTTTACAATGCCCATATTTTTTCTCCAACTTTAGGTGGAGATTGACCAAGGTTATTCCAAGTAGTATCAGCCTGCTCCTCTCTTGGAAACAATAATTGCTCTTTTCTAATGTGTTTATTTCCAGTCTTTAGTATTGTACTTTATTTTTTTTAATCCTCTTAACAGTTATGCAAGTTTTCATATGTTCCCATTGTTTATTAGAAGATTATTTTTCACTGTATGTGGAATTTGTTGTCATGCCATCCATCTCTTTTATGCTTTTACGATATTGCACATAATTGGTAAAACAGTGATCATTTTTATCTCTCTGCCAAGAGATGAAGCAGCCAAGAAAACTAGGAAGATTTGACACTGTTTATTAGATTCTTTCTTTCCCATGCCCCCATCTCCTTTTTCTAAAAAAAAAAAAATAGTCTTGCACATATTCAAAATACACTTCTGCTTTCTAGTTTCCATTCAGTTTCTGTATTGCAATAACTTTCTGTTTCCTGGTTTGTGTTGGTATTGCAGTGCAGGCACGGAAAGTGAAACAAGCTAATCTCTCGGGACAAAAGTCTTGAGTCAGTAAAATTGTTTGCCTGGGCGTGTTTCTAAACACAAAGAAGACTGCATACGAAAAGAATTGTTTGCTTTCAATGGCAAGGAAGGGGAAGAGAAAACATAGTTAATGGTATCTCTTCATTCTTCAGTGTTTGGACTTGGAAGATGATTTTGAGATGTGGTGGTTTCAGCAAGGACTGAGCATCTTGCCTTCTGCCCTCGTTATTTGGACATCTGCTTCCTTTGTGTTCTCATACATTACTGCAGTCGTCTTACATCATGTTGACCCTTTGGTGCCCTACATCAGGTCAGTAAGACTTTTACTATTGCATTGTTACATACAGCGGTACCTCTGGTTATGGACGCTTCTGGTTACAAACGCTTCAGGTTACAAGCTCCGCTAACCTGGAAGTATCTGCTCCTGGTTGTGAACTTTGCCCCAGGATGTGAAGAGAAATCGCGCACCAGAAGCATGCGCACAGCAGGAGGCCCCATTAGAGAAAGCGCCCTTCAGAAGAAGAACGGTTTCAGCTTAAGAACGGACCTCCAGAATGAATTAAGTTTGTAACCAGAGGTACCACTGTATAACAAAAGATCACTGCATAGGAAAGCACTCCCCCTTTGGGGGGTGTGGAACTCCTAATTTTTAAAAAGTCATATGCATACCAATTTAAAGTTATTTCATTTTTATCTAACAATGCTGAAAAACTTGTTCCTCTCCCCTCAGCTTTGCTGGACGGTGACGTTTGTATACTTCCCAATTCCTTACAGAGGAGTATGGCAAAATCAATAAATGGTTATAGGTTATAACTTGCCTGCAGCCATGTTTTAACTATAGGAGACTGCAAGAATCTGCAGCTGTAATAAACCGCATACACATTTTGACTAAGATACAGATTCCTATTTGGCTATTCCCAGGCAATGTGGGTGTAGCTGCTGTGATCACTGGAAACCAAGAGGCAGGGAGAAACCTGCATCCGAGTTATCCATTTTCTCCATTAACATGCCAGCTACAGGTCCTAGAGCAGGTCAGTTAGATCTCTTTCCTATGATGCATATATTGCTTGTAACCAAACACCCATAAGAGCTTCTTACTGTTTTAATTAAATATATAGTTTTAAATGCCATTGGATAAGTATACATTTTTACAAGAAAACTGTTGTGGGGTGGTGGTGGGGGGAAGTGTTGCAGAGTTACTGCCTCTCAAGCTACGCTACCTCACAGTGTGGTTGTGAGGATAAAATGAGGAAGTCGGAGCATCATGCACTCCACCATGAGCTCCATGGAGGAAATGTGGCATATAAATATAAAGACGAATAATATAAATAAATAATATTAGTACTATAGAAAAAGGTAATCTAATGTGTTCAGATGAAGAAAAATAATATCGCTGATATGAACACTCTCCCCTTTCATATATTTTCAGGGTCCTTGCTTCATTATTCGTAATGCCTTATGTCTGGGGTGGCAGATAAACCTTAGAATCATAGAATTGCAGAGTTGAATGGGATCCAGAGGATCATTTAGTCCAACCTCCTGCATGTAGGAATATGCAGCTGTCCCATACAGGAATCGAACCTGCAACCTTGGTGTTATCAACACCATGCTCTCACCAACTGAGCTATCCATTTCTAGGCCTTGTCATGCCTGATGTCAGGGAACCTTTATTCAGTTCTGGGGCTGCATCCCCTTTTGGGCAACCTTTCAAGGACCACATGCTAGTGTTAGGGAGAACTAGAGGCTGAGCAATGAAAGGCTAGTTTCTGCACATACTCACACACCCCTCTGTATCTCCATGCAGAAAAGCAAGAGGCGTTATCAGAATACATGGCCACATCCTAGCCTGACAAAAAATGTTGGGGTGTGAAGCAAGGCCGGTGAGGTGTTGTGGCCTAGGGAGAGCTCCAAGGGCCACATTTGGCCTGCCAGCCTGAGGTTCCCTGCTCCTGCATTATGTAATTCACTGGGAAGTGTTAAAAATCAGCATGCTGTGAGCAAGAGCAAGGATTACTGTACTAGCAAATATTTTCAGCAGATAATTTGCAAGTGGGTGGGGGTGAAGGTCTATGTTTCTGGATGAATACATAGAGATAGCATATAGGCAGCCTGATAAGACTGCACTTTGCTTTTTAGAACTTTGCCATTATTCATGTATTGAAATTCTTAAATGACTTGGAGTCAGAAAATTTGTCAGACATTGGTAAACTTTAGCCATGCATTGCTGGCTATATTAAATTAATAAATAAAAAGGCTCTATATTTGACAAACAACCTTTTATAAGTCTTTAAAAAACTTGTTCCTTTAATAAATATAATTGTGCTAGATTTTCCAGCATTAAAAACTTACTCTATGCATTTTGAAATAATACAAAAACCAAATGAATTGTGCCTCAAGTACTGCATGGGCATGGATTTGTTTTTGGTTGCTTCCCTTTTGATAGTTGTATTTTTCCCCGTCTACTGCTTATTCTTGATACTTACAAATTGGTATTTAAAAATTTAAATTTCTCCCATTTTTTAGTTGTGCATTTGGTTAGTTTTAGAGTCACTGTATCTTACATTGCTTTTCTTTCAGTGACACAGGAACAACACCCCCTGAAAGATGTTTGTTTGGGATAATGTTAAACATTGCCGCTCTTTTGGGTAAGTACAGGGGGGAAAGAATCGTAGGCTTCTGAAAGATGCTTAGACATAGGCTTTGTGAGACTCCAAAGGGAAGGAATTCTGTATCTGTAGCATAGCTATTGAGATGCCCTTGCCATGTGGAAAAGGTGCACTGATGGAAGTGAGACAAGGACACCACAACAACTGTTCTTAAAGATTGCCATGGCAAATACAGGTGGCAATATGATTATTGACTATTCATTCTTCCATAAATAATCCTGCTAAATCTGCCTGTCTCATAGTAGACAAGTAATTGTATATGACACAGAATCTTGTGACAGCTTAAAAACTTACAAATGCATTAAGGTGTAAGACAAAGGGTTTTGAGATACTACATAGTTAATAGCCATACCAATGCCAGGATGTTTGTTATAAACAACTGTTTGTGAATTCTCTCTCTTAATGTATGATTATCACTGTTTTGTGCTTCCTGCATTGCATTTCCTTCTGTCCATACTGTTTACAATTTTGCTCCTGCAAAACCATGTGAATATATCCCTATAGCTCAGGAGAACACTTCATGCATCTAACAAAGTGAGCAGGTCCACGAAAGCTTCTACCTTAATCAATTTGTTAAGTCTTTTAAAGATGCCATTTTCTTTTTGCTGCAACATACTAACATGGCTACGTCATATAAGTAAATTTCATCTGCCCTCAGGGCTGTATTCACAGACTTTCTTCCCTCCTATTGTATTTTGAGTACCTGACAGCTAGTTTTAGATGGCCACCAATTATACTTGGCTTCTTCCAAGGGCAGTCTTTTATACCATAGTCTTACTGTGCTGTATTTGGATTATTTCACAGGCATGGGAACCATGTATGTCCGATACAAACAAGTTGATGCTTTGAATCCTGACAACCCCAAGATCTTCAAGTTAAATAAAGCTGGCTTTGTGTTAGGAACAGTTAGTTGCTTTGGGCTTTGCGTCATTGCAAACTTCCAGGTTTGTACTTCATCTTTAATTGTTTTGGAATATAGGATATGATAGGCTTTTTTTTTCTCTCCAGAGAAGTTGCCTACTGATTGCCTTCCAGCATAAATTTGGGTAGTGAATGCACATGAAACACAATTTTTCATCTCATAATAGGTTTGTATTTACAATTGGGCTTTGGTTGTCAGGCCACAATTGTACGATTGCCATGGCCTTGCTGTACATTTACTTGGTAGCAATTAGTGCTGTTTTGTTTTATTGGTGTGAATTTCAATATTTACATATGATTTGTTAAGCAAAACTTACCTTTTTTGCTGTAAGCCGCTTGGAGATATTCAGGTGACAAGTGACTAATAAGTCTTAAGAAATGAAATGAAATGCTCAGGCACAAAACTTATTGGATGGCCTTGGGCTGGTTGCAGTCTCTCAGCCTAACCTTCTAAGAGTTGTTGAGGTTAAAGTGCTATCAGAGTTCTAGACACACATAATCCAGCAACCTTCCAGCTAGACATATCTGAGTCTGGTCAGTAGTTGGGTGAGAGACTATCTGGAAACCACATGTGTGCTACTTTGAGCTTCCTGGAGAAAAACTAGCATGTAAACTATTCTTTTCCACTAAAGAGTAGGGTAAAAATGTTGTAAGTGTAAAAAATACAAAACATGAATTAAGTCTGGGAGACAGATGTAAGAAATAGGTATATGATTTTGCTATCAAAACACATTTTTTTGAAAACGTGAACTCTCCTTGGGAGCCACCCCTCTAAAGTATCAGTTTATTGACTGAATTGTTCAGCTTTCAAATATTACTTGCTCAAACCAGCATTGAAACCTGTGTTCTTTTCCTCCAGAAAAGCACTTTATTTTCTATGCATGTAACTGGAGCCTGTCTCACGTTTGGAATAGGAGCCATTTACATTCTGGTTCAAACAGTTCTTTCTTACAAGATGCAACCAGGGATTCATGGAAAGGGCATTTTTTGGATCAGACTGACAGTTCTGCTGTGGTGTACATTGAGCATAGTGAGTAGTATCCTTTGTGGTGAAATGTCATTAAAACAGTGAACATGTATAATTTATATTCAAATAGTAGAATGTGAACATAAGACTGCAGTTCAACTCGTCCATGTTCTATTTGGAAGTCTCTGTGACTTCAGTGGGTGTTAGTATAAGAACCTAAGAAGAGCCCTATTTGATCAGACCAAAGGTATATCTAGTCCAGTATTTTACTTCCAGCTGACTTTTTCCCTAACCCAAAGGTTTTAAATGTTCTAGCCTTTCCTTCTAAGGAAGGTTCTCAAGCCCTCCGATAGTTTTTGTTCTTTTTATGCATCTTTCCCAGTTCTGTGATGCTTATTTAAGTATACGTAGGATTCGAAATGCAGCTGCATCATATATTTGTATAACAACATTACGTTGATGCCACTGGTGCCAATTACAGCCTCCCTCCCAGGAAAAATAAAGCATAGGGATTTTCATAGGGATTGCAGCACAGAAATAAATGGTTAGCCTCCCTTCCTGCACATCACAATCTGCAGCTGCTATTCAAAAACATGCTGAATGTATTCATACTTCTCTGCATAGGAACTAGGCTGCAAATCTACAGTGGTACCTCGCAAGACAAAATTAATTCGTTCTGCGAGTTTTTTCGTCTTGCGAATTTTTCGTCTTGCGAAGCACAGGTTCCCATAGGAATGCATTGAAACCAAATTCCGATAGGAATGCATTGAAACTTGCAAGACGTTTTTGTCTTGCGAAGCAAGCCCATAGGGAAATTCATCTTGTGAAGCAACTCAAAAAACCAAAAACTCTTTCGTCTTGTGAGTTTTTCGTCTTACGAGGCATTCATCTTGCGAGGTACCACTGTATTTCGTAAATAAATGACTAAGATAAAGTTGAATGGTTTCTCAAATGCTGAAAGCGCAAAGCAGATGTTAGGGGTATTTGAAAGGAAATCCATTTGTGAGTCTCTAAATTTCAACTATATTGGTATACATTTCACAAGAGGTAAGAAAAATATTCTGTTTGGCATTGATGGGGAGAGCAATCACTGGTCGGAAGCCAGTGTTAATTGCACTGGGGTAAATTATGCTGCTGTTAATTCACTCCTATTCCAAACTCCATTCAGGAGTAGGACTGAGTGAGCCCAAGCCTGAAGAGGGAAAACAAGTCTTTAAATAGAGTTTGTCTTCCACCACCCTTTTTGCAAGTAAGATTACCATTGAGCAGTTAAATGCGACTGAGCTGAATTTGGAAAAGAGGCAAGTCTTCTGCCTCTCCACAGAACACAACTTTTTCAGGACTCATTCCAGTGCTGGCTGGAAGAGTATTCTCCAGTTGAGCCAAGCTGAGGGTCTTCAGCCGGCTGAGTTTAGGCTTAGCCCAGAGATACTCCTGTTCCAAACTCCACTCATCCTGGCAGATCTTGGATTTGGACTGTTCTCTAAATCTCAGCTGAGGCATTTGGTCAGTTTATGGTTATCACATTTTTAAAGGACATGGACAAACTGAAGAGACCAGCAAAACTGAAGATCCATACCAGGAAAAATAATATCTCTTCTATTTCTTGATATGAGTCAGCCAATAAACCGGAGAGCTCCTAGATCAGAGAAAAAGCAAATAAAGGCAAGCAAGGATGAATGTAAAGTGAGGGTGCTCCGTATGCCTCATGGGTGTTCCTTAACCTGCTAAAAGTGTTTATTTCTTCAGTCATTTTGTACAGTGGCCTGTGTGGAACAGGTTTAGTACAGAAGCTGCATTGGGACCCCCAGGAGAAGGTAAGTTTCATATTCTTATGAGAAAAATTGAAGACATAATGGAAATTGGTCCTCTGCCTTGTAGCATATATATATAGGGGGGAGAGGGAGAGCTATGCGCGCGCGCGCACACACACACACACACACACACACACACACCCTAAAAAACAAATAGCTAAGTAGTCACAGTAAAAAATTACCAGGGCATACAAAAGTAAAGCAGTGGTGATGTAGGGAGCTCAAAACCCACTGTTGGCTTGACTATTTGAACCAGAAGGTACCTGTAAAGTTAAAAACCAGATTGCATGACAGTTGCTCTGCCTGAGCTTCTGCCAATTTGCTAGCTTCTTTGAATAGTCCCCCCCTCCCCGATAAAGTAGCACATAAATTAACAAACATAACCCTAAAAATAGTATGAGACAAGTGTTTCTCACATTTTCTATAAATATTGCGGCCCATTTCATGCCAGTCCAGTCTAGAGAAATGTGTAAGAAGAGCTCAGTTGGGTCGGCCAGATGTCTGTGGGATGCCCACAAGCAGGGTATAAAGGTAATAGCCCCCAGTTACTCTTCAGCAAATGGCACTGACCATCTTCAGTTATAGTGCTAAACCATGGTTTAAGCGCAGGGATGGAGATTCTCCAGCTCACGAGCCAGACTTTACCCACCAGGGGGGTCAAAGTTGGCCTTGTTAAAACAGGGTTTCCTCCCATTATGCTACAAGTGTAGCCTCCTCCTAGGCTTGCATGTTTCCCTTCCTTCCTTTCACATGGAAGTGAGGCTTTTGCTTTCCTTAACTCTGGCCTGTTTTTGTCTGAACTGTGAATTGTGGTTCAATACATTATGGTTAGCTTTAACACGATATATCTTTATTTGAAGGAGTCTTATTTTGAAATTAACTGTTATTAGTATTAGCAAACCTTACTTAGCTTTTTGGATGAAATGACAAACCATAGTTAAGGGAAAGAAAAAGCTAGTGTCTATTTTTGATTATGTTTTATTTCTTTTTACATTCTTTTTACTTTTGTGGTGGTTATGTACTTTTATTTTTTGTAAAAACCTAATAAATATTTTTTTTAAAAAAAGAAAAAGCTAGTGTCTAGTGCTATATGAATGAGGAACCTAGGCTCATTCACATAGCACTAGATGATTGTGTAGCATTCCTCCTTAACATGGTTATTCACTGGCCTATTGCCTCTGAACCTGGAAATAACCAAACAAAAATGTATGGAGCGCAAATCAGAACTCATTCACTGCCATTCTGTATACTGCCCAAATAGGTGGCTCTGGGAAAATCAGCCCTCAACACACTTTCCATACACTTATTATCTATGAGACTATTTTAGAAGGAACAAGAGAAACCTGCAACAAAATGCTGCAGTGTATCCCCAGTTGTAAAAGGGTGGTTTGCATTCAGGGTTTCATCCCCCCATCCTAATTTCCTCTAAATACAGTTTTCAACTCATCCCCATCTGTTCCATTTTTCTTTTCCAACTATTACTTTAAAGGCTATGCCTACTGAGCATGCTTAGTCATCCATGAGCTGATTTTATAGGGTTTGCCCCCTTAAGTGTTCATCTTTTCAAAAACAATTCATACCTTTTTGCAATCTGTAGGGTTCCCCTGGGCATGCTGAAACTTCCCTCTTGTTTTGACTACTTGTTGACAGTCACTTAATTGCTATTAGTGATCTTTCACCACTAAGATGTATTCTCATAGAAATCTGTTTTTGTCTTCTACAGGGTTACACTTTTCACATCATGAGCACAGTCTCTGAGTGGTCTTTGGCTTTCTCTTTCCTCAGCTTTTTCCTTACTTACATTCGTGACTTCCAGGTAAACCAATGCGAGTTTTTAGTTGAATAGCTTCTAAGCGATAATAGATATCCTTAACCATCCTGAAGTTTTGGGGGGTGGCTTAACACAACAAGGAAGGCACTTCATGGGATAATATGAAATGTGAATTTCCATGGCAAATCATGTAAGGTAAATATCACCCCAGGCTAAAAGCTTGTGGCTTTTGATCTGTAAACTTCCTCTTTGACGTACATGACTGGCCACTTAAAGACGTTAGGCACACTAGATAGCCACTATTAAGACAGTATGTGCACTAGATGGAGCACAGAAATTAAACTGGCTGTTTTTCTGAGCTACAAGAGAAAAAAGAACACTTCATAAAAGCATAGTTTACTTTCATAGTTTACTTGCAATATTACCTTTTTCAGAAATCTGTTTTTAAGCATGAAGAACAACATTTTGTCTGCGTTGTCTCCCTTGCTTATGAAAACAAACCCAACTCTGTATACAATGAAAGTATAATATGCACTGAAAGTCCCAGTGCAATTGGTAGTATGACTCAAAATAAAATCCACACAAGGCATGTATGTAGTCACAAAGAACTTGACAAGAATATATGCAGTCTTGCAATTTGCCATTCAATATAACCAAGAGTTCAGCTAGGTAGTAAATCTTTTAGATAAGACTGTGTACATGAAGGACTCTGGCAACAAGGCTCCTATGTATGGTCTTCGTTTTGTTATGTCTTATTCAGGTTGGTTCAGATACACTGATAAACGTCAAGTTTATGCTCATAATGAGGCCAGCTCCTGACTTGCATGGGCACTTAGCTCCTAGTAAAATCCTTGCTTATGAGCCAATACCAAATTACAAAGCAATGCATGAAACCTTTCTTTACAAGTGTCCCATGGATCACTGGATTTAGTGATGGAAAACCATTAAAAAATTCATTTCTGCTACGCACTGCAGAATGTTATTCTATTTGATGAATTTATACCCTACCTTCCCCCTTAAAGGGTGATTCCCCACCACGAGCCTTTTTTTGAGAATTAGGACACCTTTAGTGCCTTGCCATATCTGTTCATGTCTATTTAAGCCAGGTAGGCAGTCCAGATGAAATTGGACTCCCCACTTCCATCCTCCCCAGCAAACATGGCCACAGGTCAGATATTATGGGAGTTCAGCAACATCTGGAGGACCACGAGTATCCCACCCCTGGTTTAAGTGTTCCAACAAAATCCCTCCAGGTACATCTGTAGCATAGCTGGGGAACCTCAGTCCTGAGGGTTAGATACAGCTCTCAAGGCTTCTCTATCCAGTCCTTGTCACAGCCCTACTCAATACCCCCCCCCTTGAGTTTTTTGCCTTGCTAGAATGTGTCCTTAAACTGTGATAATTCCTCTGATTTATGTGGATTGAGAGATGTGGGACTTGTATAGCTGGTATGTGGCCTACTGTAAATAGGTAAGAGTTGTATCTATTATTTCACCCGCTTTTACCTCTGGCCCACCTATTACTGGCATGCAGCTGCTGGAATGTTCCCCATGAGGAAATGCAGCCATTGAGCTGAAAAAAATCCCACCACACATCTCTGGAATTTTTTAAAAAAGCAGCCAATAGTAATCCAAACCAGTGAGACCCATCAATTCCACCATCACCACCCAGTGAAGGAAGATCTAGTGGAGGACTGTTTGATGTTGCAATTGTTGCGAAAATGGATTGACAGACTTTATTCATTCTTTTCCACCATTGTTCCCTTCTTCAGAAAATCTCCTTGCGTACAGAAGCACTGCTGCATGGGCACAACCTTTATTATACACATCAGCAGCTACTAGCAGATGACCAAGGAATGCCAACCACAGGGAATATATGAGAAGATAACAATGGAGAATGAGTATGAATTGGATCTAAAGGTGGAATCCGTCCATCAGAGAATGGCTTTTTCTGTCAGAAGGGAAACTTTGGATCAAACACTAGCTTTTAATATCTGATGAACCTATGTTGGTTTTGTGTCTAAAAATCTAATGTTGCCTGAGTGCACTTCTGCTCACACAATGGGACTTCCCTATCCTCTTCCCAAATCTGTCCTGGAGGGTCACCTAAGTGCCATTGCTCTTGACCACAGACACCATTGGATTTCACTCAGTTATGCCATCACTCTTAATATGCAACTAACAAGATAGATGCCTACTTGTCTCGTTGTCATCAACCACATCTACAACTCTATAAATGTGTTTTAAGATTTAGCACATTCTGTGCAAGCAGTAAAAATGTGTCATTTTATATGCAAATATTGATGAAGGATTGTTAATGAAATCTGTCACTTATGTGAAAATATTTTTAATTAACCCATAAAGCAATGCAATTCCGAATATGAAGTAATACTGCCAGTAGCAGCCTGCAACATTTCTTCCATATTTTTATAAAATCAATAATAAAATACAGATTAAAGTTTGCTGACTGAAGTCCATGATACTCACAAAAGGAGATGGGATTGAAAGATTACCATGTATAGGTTAAATTAGGGGTCAACCACGTTTCTGGGCCAGTGGGCACACCTGGAATTTTGAGAGTTCTGTGGGTGCCAGCCACAACATAGTTGCCACGTTAGGGGGGAGACACAGAAAGGTACAGTCATTGCACAGCTCCTTCCATAATTGTATTTGCATACTAGACCTTGTAGAATTTCTGAATCAAACTGCAGCCTTCTCTTTGCTAAGCAACATGTGGAAATTTCCTTCCAAAACTGATGGTATCACTTCCCCTGCAGCTTAACAAAATCCAGATAGTGTTTAGAAACTATGTAAGATAGCCAGCTTGCTTTTTCCTGCTCCAGAACATGAACCAATGGATTCAAGTTACAAGAAAGAAGAGACCAACATCAGGAAGAACTTTCTCACAGTGGAACAGATTCCCTTGGAAGGTGGTAGATTCTTTCTCCTTGGAGGTTTTTAAGCAGAGGTTGGATGGCCATCTGTCATGGATGCTTTAGTTAAGATTCCTGCATTGTAGGGGTTTGGACTAGATGACCCTTCCAACTCTACAATTCTGTGAGAGAAGGACAAGTTGGGATATGCCTGTTCTAAACTTGAGTGGATTTTAAAAATCAGAACCCTTTGTCTTTTCGAAGAACAAACATTTTCTATATCCCACACATATTCTGAGATCATACGCTGGTATCAACAAGAAAGACAAGTTAAAATTTTGTTTTCATAAAGAGTAAGGTTATTGTACCGCCATTGTCAATGGAACCCAGGTGATGGGGCTGACTTACATAGTAAGAGGGAACTGAACAGTAGGCAACTGAATAAAACAAAAGATTGTTATGAGATGAACTCGTTTCTATATATTTTAGGACAACCAAAACCATTTAAACCACTTGTATTCATACACAATTCAAGGTAGCTGGTTATTAATGGATTACCAAGAATAATTAGGTAAGGAAACATATTCTATATGGCATTCTGGCCAATGGTTTAAATGCAACCAAATTTTGAGAGTGCCAAAAAAACAAAAACAAAACAAAACAAGAACACTAGTGGAACATTTTGTGGCAGGAATCTACATATGCAGTGCCTTGATGAATACATTTTTACTGTCAAATATGTTCCAACATGAGATAAAACATACCAAATTAGACCAGTAAGTATTCTATTCAAACTAAACCAGAAGATACATACATTTCAACGAGGGCAAGAGCTTTACAAATAAGGGTACCTCAGAAAAGAGCATGGCTGGCTGTCAGGCATCCTGAATACGAACATTATAGCACACCACTTTGTTGCAGATCTCACCTGTTCTAATGAAAAACTGAACTGGGTGAAGTTAAAGAGTTGATCTTTTCAAGCTGACTTAAGGAAATTCAATCAAACTTTTATCACTAAAGAAACTTGATGAATTCAATACTGTTACCCCATTCATTGACATTGATTCCAAGTACCCAATTCAAATAAGTTAATACTAGCAATTTTTCTAGAAATTTCATTTTTCTGAAACAAACTGAAGCTGTTCCTTTTAACGTAAAACTGAAAAAAAAAATCATTTACATTTCATTCCATGAAACAACCTCAATAAACGACAAGAATATAAACTGCATTTACGGAAATAATGAGAGAATATATTGAACTAACAAGTATCACATTCTGCAAACAATACTCTGCTACATAAGTTCCTAGGCTTCAAAATGTTTATACTTGCACTCAATATGTAAACATAAAAAACTAGATTTTTTTTTATTTGCTTTATATGCAAGAAACAAGAAATGACATGAACAAGTCGCAAAGGGGTTGCAGCAAAATTTGGGGCTAAGTAAGGACTAGGCTTGTCACGTCTGCTGCATTTTTTTGCGAATTTCCTCTAGTGCTGCCTCTCGTTCCCTCAGCATGAGTTTAAGCTTTGCTATTTTTTCATCTCTTATTGTTTCCTCCAGATCTGGAGGGTTAAATGAAAAATCTTCTCTGAAAGTACCCTTGCTTAAAGGAGTTTCATGTTCACTGTAGTGTAAAGCTGAGGTTGAAATTTTGTTCTCTTCATTACTTTGAACACAAAGATTTGAGTGTGGGTCCACCCTTTGAGAGAACTGCAGAATGCTTGTAGGATTTCCTTGCTCTGATACAAGTTGTGTGTAAGAGCTACTCGGGTTATCCACTACTGAGTCAGAGTTGCCACATTTCAAATTTGGCTTTGGTATAGATTGTATCTCTGTTTTCTGCTTCTTTGTATTTTCTTGTATTGGTAGCATTTTTGCCTTCCTCTTTATATTCAACTCTTCCTCCTGTTCCTCAGTTATCTGTAAGGGGGGGAGAGAAGAATATTAGGTAATACTATATTATTGTGACATTATAATTATTCAAAAAAATAAAATATATAGTCCACAAAGCTATTTTATAACTTGAACTATTCTAATTGCTTAACTACCACCAATGTATTCCATGCCTTGGGACTGTATAAACCTCTATAGGCAATGATAGTTTTCAGTATCAGTGGAAAAGGAGTGGGTTAGATTTTTATGAAAATATCCACCTAGCATCGTGGAATATGCCCTACTCACAAATCATGTGTTTTTTTTAAATAATACTAAAATTCTTTAATGTTATTCCCCCCCCTTACTGCCACTCACTTCCAAAGCTCAGGAGGGACTGCAGCTCAGCAGTAGAGCACGCATAAAGTCCCAACCAATCCCTGGACAATACTGGGCTAGATTTTCCTAAAATTCTGACCTATATTCCTAAAATCTACTGAACATGTACCAACTTTTGTTAATTTTATTAACAAATTCATAAACTACTTCATAGCATAAAGGCATCCAAGTAGCGTGCAATATAAAAACCAGAATAAAACATGAGTTCTAAAAACAAATCATTCCAGAAAATAATAAATCTCTAGAAATTCTAAAACATTAAAGCCATTTCTTCTAAAATATTTCCAAAAATTTAAAAATAAAGCTATTTATTCAGATACACTATTGTTCAACCAGTGACTTCAGAGAAAGGCTTCTTAAAAATGATTTAAGTAGGCGACTAAACATCGTGACACTAAGCTGTCTAATTTCAGCTAGTAACTGATTCCAGAGGGTTTAAACCAAAACACTAAAAGTCCAGTTTCTAGTATAGGTAATGACCATTTTAGGCATGTCCTGCTGATGTGTGATCGCCGACATGCGGGTCCTTATGTACCTGGTGGGGTAGGGAGCGCTTATATGTGCTCCGCTGATGCATGTGGGGTTCTGTGAACAGAACACCCTGCACAAAATTGTCACCGCCTGTAAAAAAGCACATTTCTGGGGCAAGGTGGTCCCTTAGATACCCTGGTCCCAAATTGTTTAAGGCTTTAACTGCTAACAACAAGACCTTGAACCGTGCTTATTAGCATATTGACAGCCTGTGCAGCTCCCTCAACCAATATTTTCTATGGTGTTGATGGAGTGCCACAATCAACAACCTAGCTGCTGCATTTTGCACCAGCTGTCACTTTTAAATATATGTCAAAATATTTCTCAAGTTAACATAATCATAGAAATTACTTTTGAGTGCTAGGGCCCCATGAAGATTTTTCACAATACCTTTTTCTCATTTTCTCTACCTTTCTTGGACTCATTTTCCCTCTCCCAATTTACTCCACCCATCCTCTCGGGATTCTCTTTTTCTTTTTGTACACAGCATACTCATTCTACCTTCTCCATTCATTTTTCTCTGCTTTACTACGTGTCCACATGGCTCATTCTATACCTATTAGTTTATTCCAAACCAAGCAGAAGTTGGTCTGCTTGCTCAGCAGTTAGAATATTTTGAAAACACTGCGACATAACAATAGCTCAGCCAATCTTTGCATGAAGCTTCAATGACTGAGTAACAATACTGATGAATATGAAAATAATTCAAACAACAAAATGGTATAGTGAGACACATAAACATTTCGGATACCTCTTCCTCTTCCTCAGGTCCAGGTTTAATAGGTACTTCTGGTGGCAATTTGCAAGAGTCACTCATCTGTACATTGTTGGAACACACAGTCACTTCTGATTTTCTGAGAATAACTGATAAAGGAATTCTCTGCAGATATACTCTCTCTTCTCTATGCAGGCCAAATTTTTTTCTCAACTCATGACAGAGTTTTCTCTGTTTCCTTTGTCTGATCTGAGCAGCCACTCCCGCAAGTATCCTCTCCATCTGAAATAATAAACGTTCATTATATAAGCTTGCCAGAACATCACAATGATTAAGGGTATTGTACATAAAGCTTTAATTTTGGGGGGGCTTCAGGACTCTCAATTCAGCACTCTGGACTCTCCCAAGTCATGCTCCTCTTCAAGCCAGACCCCTTACTAGCCCTGTTCCATAGCCTGGCAGGAACATGTAATTGAGCAATGATAATGCCTACTGCTCACCTGGATGGAGAAATGTTTGCATGTAGAAACCTCTGGCTTTTATGTGGTGAGACTGTAACTACTGTAACAACTGTTACTGAACCCATTTTGCTTCTAGATCCACTCAGTTTACCTCTGAACCTGCCCGCCACTGGTATATGGCCCCTGGAAGATTGTCTGTGGCCGAAAAAAGGTTACAAAGGAACATATACTGAAGCTTAATCCATTAGCCATAATCCAGTGGACAGGCAATCCATGACACTCCAGGTGGTGTTGGACTCCAACTCATAACAGACCCAGCCAGCATGGCCAAGTCATCAGGGAATGATGGCAGTCTGACATCTGAAGGGCCACAGGTTCTCCAGTCCTGCTGTAAGTGATAGCCCTAGAATTGGATAGCCTTGGACACTTGCTATTTGTGAATGCTGGTTTGTAGCTTAAGGAAAACTAACTTCTTTTTAACTTCCTTCTCCAGTGCATCTGTACTTTTTGGAAACAAATGAAGACATTCTTGTTTTAACAAGGTTTTCCAGCTAGATGGAAAGGTCTCTTCTTTAGGTGTTCATTTTGAAATCTGTATTGTTTTGTGTGCTTTTCAAAATTATGTTAAAAAATATGACTGTAAATCGCCTTGGGGCGTATTTGTGAATTGCCTTCCACATATATAAATAATAAATAGCTATGGGGCTGTATTGAATGTAAAAGAATGCGCTCCCCCTCTTAAATATATTTTAGTGGTTTTCACAACCTTCCAGAACAGATCTGGGGACAGTGCAGGGTACACGTACTGGGAGGAAAGGGGTGGAGGTCCTGGTACACTATCGTAATCCTTGTGCTTGCACAATTATTTAGTTCAATACTGCCCCAAGTAAACAAACAGGACCCCTTCCGAACTGTCAGAACATTGCCCCTTTGGATTAAATATCAAAATTGCCCAGGGCAAGCAGTACACCTAGCCCCAACAGCTTGGTAGCTTGCATGTAGCTCTATTTCAGTGCCTCTGCATCTTAATACTATAGACATCAACAAAGTATTTTTTGCTGGAGAAACACGGAACCTTACAACAGCTGATGGTTCAGATTTTTTTTCTTTTCAGTGAAAGACTTGAGGCAGCAGGCAATGAAAACCAGTTTCATTTTTTTTTTACTCTCACTTGTCAGATAGCCTATTAAAATCCTCCCTATCAAAATAATTATCTAACAGTACTTATTTAAGGCAACTGACACTTCAAATCAAATACAATTGTACCATTGGTACAATTTACTCTAGCGAGAAAGTTACCTTTTGATCTTGGTCTTCAGAAGTACTATGCCTTGTAGATGGCTTTAAAGCAGCAGCAGGTACTTTGGGAGGAATAATTTTCTGTAAGCCATGCTTTATCCTTTCTTTTGTGATTGATATTTTAGCAACATTTCCTCCAGCTAGGACGTTTTCTGGTGTGGACACTGCCTCAGGTTGGCTGATGCTACTTACTTGAAGATTCCCATGTGGTGGTGTGAGAGATGGAGACGTAACTTTAAAATCCTTTAGTTCAGACTGTGGGAAAAGTCTCATATTCTCACTGGATTTTGGATCCTTTGCATAAGGGGCAATTCTTTTGTTCTTCGACAATACTAAATTGACAACTTGGTTGGTTATTGTATTATCTGCAGCTGAATTAATGAACGGTAATGCATTTTTTCTGAAATGTGTTTCAGCACCGAGTGATACTTGGCTGCCACATTTGCTTGCTGATGTCACAGTGGACTCTTTCTTAGTCAGTAAATACACCTTCCCATTGAACATCACCAGAGCATTATCATTAATCGAGGGCATTTTTGCTTGGCTTTCATTTAGGTTGTTCGAACAAGTAGGCAGAATACTGGCATGGTTGTTTATTCCATCTTCAGGATTAACCAATGTTTTTAAGATATTTGATGCCACGCTGTTTGACGACTTTACAGGAACAAGGCAGGATGCTGACTGTGGGTTTTCTTCGACAACCCACTTCATAGGAGATGACTGGTTTCCCAGGCTATCAGACGTTGCCAGGGCAGAACTACTGGCTGCTGTTTGTGCCATTGTCAGCACCAAAGATTTTGATACTTCCCCGACAGGCTGTGGATATAAATTTGGCAATGGTTTTGAATGTGTTTTCACTGTATTTACTGGCGACACATATATAACAGTTGATGCGTTTGTAACTTCACATGTTCTAAAGGCATTTGAGGCTGCTGTGGCCAGTATCTTCTGTTGAATTGTTGGAGGCAAAAAAGAAGCTGGGACAGATTTTACTTCCGCGTGCGCTGGTATTTGGAGGTGATGTCCAGAGGGCACTACAGGACTCTTCACAGTAACTGGGAGTTTTTTATTCACAGGTACATATTCTGCACTGCTCTTGTGTGGTGAAACTAGAGTAGCATCCTTTTCCCAGGAATTATCAGCTGAATGATAACTGCTGTGAATGGTAGAAGTTGATGGCGTAGTTGGGTTCTCTTTTGCAAAAGGAGCTACTTCCATATTTTCCATTTCTTCCAATGGCTTTGGTAAAATTAATTTTCCAGGAGTAGCTGTATTAAGTTCAGGAGCTTTAACAAATGAAGACGGAGTTATATTTGTAAACAGGTCCTTAAGATGACTATGACCAGACATGGAGTCTTCCCCTTTAGCATCAGATATGACTGGTGGCTGAACCAACGACACAATGTTTCCTATACGTTTAGAAAGTGGAAGCAATTCCAGAAGTTTTTTTCCATCCAGACCAGTAGTGTGAACTACTTTGTATATATGGCCTGTAACACTTGAAGGGGAAAAGTCACGTAAATAACTATCACTCATACACTATTATTATTTCGCATTAAACTATGTACTGTGAATGGTACATCTACAGTGAACATATCAGAGGCTTATCTGAAAAGCCAACTGAAAAGCATCTTGGCTAATTTGGAAGGCAAAACCAGTATAATTTGTGTTATTTGTTAGCTTATAGTCATAACAACATGGCATGCTTCAGCACTGATCACTAGGAGAACCACTTTCTCTCTAATTAGCTGTTGAAGGTCATCAGATTTTTTTCCAATGGAAGCCTTTATACAGCTACATGCCAGGTAAAAAAATTAAAAGGTGCTCCTTACTAGAGATGGGATAATTTCTGCCTTCAGTGCCCTTGCTGAAGGCACATAAATTTCTGTCGAGAAAAAGACACCAAGCCTAACAGATTCACTCATTCAATCTACAATACTGAAGCAACAGAGAAAGCACACTGTAATAAAAGGTGCAGAAAGGAAGGGCTCCCCTTTCCAAAGAAAGATGCTCACCTGCCTCATTCAGTTTGCCATTTATTTTTGAGGCAGAAAAGAAAAATGGGAAGGTACCAATTGCAGGAAAAAGAAGGAAGACCGCCTCCAAGTGTTCAAGATCTATTTATGGATCCAATATATTCTCAGGAACACTCTTGAACAGTCAATTGCAACAGTGTGTAGATAACAAGTTCAAACTAGTTGTTCAAAAGTGCTCCTAAGGAACAACTCGTCTTGAAACACACTGGGAGGTCATTATTTTAAAAAATATTCTTGCACACTTGAGAAGCTCGTTATCTTCAAGGCACTACTAGAGCAAGAGAATGGAATGAAAGCAGCTGGAGAAGGGGAAGAGGCTGAAGAGAAAACTGGGGCGGTGGGGTGTCCTTTTTCCATCCTTGGGACTCTGGGAAACTCACCAAACCTTCTGCACCTGAAGCTGTGTGTGGAGAGTGCAGCTGACTGCTTAATGGGGCACAACTGTGGGCAGCCGAGGAAATGCCATCTCCCTTGGTGCCTCTCCATAAAAGCAAGCCCTCTCTATGGTGCAATAAAGCAGCTGGAGGAGAAAGGGGCAGAACTGTGGAGAAAGAAGTGTGGGTAGAGGGGTGGCTAATGTTTATTTATTTATTTAATACAATCTATACACCACTTGATTAAAAACAACCTCAAAGCAGATTACAAACGATAACACAAATCAAGAACAAATTACAATGCTATTTTAAAATGTAAGTTAACATACTAAAACAAATTAAAATTACTTCAGCTTTCTAAGCATCTGAGTAAGTGTGTCAAAACAGGAATGTTTTTAGCAGGCACTGAAAATAGCATAGTGAAGGCACATGCTTGATCTTAGTAGGCAGGGAGTTCAAAAATGTAGGCGCTGCCACACCAAGGAGTCCTTAAAAATGTGAAATGGGTATTATTTGTCACCTGTAGCAGTACCAATTCCACCGATCCAAGTGGTCAAGTAAACACATGTAGGGCAAGGCGATCTCATAGGCAAATTGGTCTCTAGTTGTTAAGAACTTTATATACTAACAGTAACACCTTGAACTTTACCCAGTAGCAAATGGGCTAACAGTGCAGATCTGCACCTTCCCCCCAAAACAGGAATTGGCAATTGGCTGATAGCTGTTCCAATCTAAAGGAAGTTCAGGGTTTGAAATTAGCAGGGCGCCAGGCACATTTTGCGCCTAAAGGTTCTCCATTTGCGAGCACCTCAAAAAGTCTGGGTGCCATTTTTTGCACCTGGCTGACACTCAAGGATTACTGAAATGTTTATGCTTTGAAGCCTCAAAGTAAATGTTAAGAATAGATAATAAGTTAAGGAGTTTAACAATAAAGAGTATAGAGTGTTTTGAAAACGGAAGTATGGTACCAATATTTTTATTGTAAACACTAAATTAAACATGTGTTCACATTTTCTGCTAAAAATGTGTCACTTATGTGACTTGCGTATTAATTAATGCTTCTCAAAATAATGAATAAAAAGTGTTGCCAACCCACCCACTCCGTGACAACTAGACATTCTGTTTTGGCGCCTATAACCCAGGTCCCAGAAGCCATTTGGCTCCTAGCTTTTCTATCCCAGTTTCTAACATTGAAAGGAAGGGCCCAGAGCTGGTTTTGTTAGGAGTGGTCACATGAGTGACTCACACCACTGCCTCTTTCAAAGCAGAAAGAACCACCCCCTCACATAGCAAAGCATTAACCACACTCTGATCCCAACTAGTTATCACCCTCTGGTAGATTTGATAAACCAGGAGGTACAGGAGTTGTGGTGGCACATGGTCAGAGGCACTGCCACCAGCATCTTGTCCACATCAACTGATTGCATAAGGTGACACTGATCCCAAAAAACATCCTCAATAGCAACACTGGGTACTACAACCAGAGCTGCAGCAAGTGAAGAGTCAATATCACACCAAAGTTTACCGACTTTCACTTCAAAGGGTTCCAGAGGTCCCTTCCCCAGAGAGTTAGTCACCTCTAGACTGTGTGAGCTGGGCAGCTAGTAGAGGACACAATACGAGCTGCAACATTAGCCACTGTGTCAACCATTTCATCTCACCATTCCATAGCGAAACCAGGGCTTCAATAGGGTCACCAGCTTTCTCCACTGGAAAATCTCCCAGAGCACTCCAGAACACATCCAGTTCCATCAGTCTCCAAGGGTGGGGTATTCAAATGGGCCCACCACCCTTATGGAGGGCAGGGAATTGCCATTGCCAGTCCAAACTTAACCATATAATGGTCTGACCATGACAGCGGAGTGTATTGCATACACCCTATCTTCAGTCCATCCTTCATATCACTTGGATAAAGATCACATCAAAGGTGTGCCCTGCCTGGTGTGTTGGACTGATAACCATCTAAGAGCGACTCATGGTTGTAATAGAGGCCATGAACTATTGAGCTTGCCTGACAGCATTCTCCGTGTGGATACTGAGGTCACCATGAATTATCATTTTAGGGTCTTCCAACAATATCCCAGAGACTAACCTTAGCCAGCCTATCAGGGATACTGCTGGGCAACAGGGCAGCCAGTAGCCTAACAGCATCCCCAATCTGTCTATCCCAACACCAACCATCTCCTTGGCCATCCCTGGTCAAGGAGATGGTGTCCTTATAGACAAGGGTAACTCCCCCACCTTGACCCCCTACTTGGTCTGCTTGGAGCAGTACTGAAAATCCAGGTGGACAGAGCTGGGTAAGGTCCAGTCCACACAACTCACTCACCCAAGTCTTGGTAATGCAAGCCAGATGAGCCCGCTCATCCCCAATCAAATTGTTTTATTATGGTTTTATTATGGACTGATCTGGCATCCAGCAACAGCACCTCCTGACCAGAGGACTCAGTGGATATGCTACCAGTTATATGTCAACTGTATTTTTGTAATTAAGTATAGTTTTTTTGTTTTTTTAAAAAAATGTTATTTCAGTCTTCTTGTGCATACTACTCAGAGATATGTTCTATCTATTAAGCGGTATACAAACAGTGTAACAAAACAAGAAATCAGAGCAAGGTAATGAAACCAGTTTCAGAGGCTAGTCTCCTGTTTTATGACACCAGTGAAGTCCAGATAATTTTTTTATCCATTATTATTTTGCTTAACCACTAGTAGCAGAGCTGGGGCAGGGCACTATTTTGGTTGACAGCCTGTGATGCCTTGTTACTGCCTTACACGCATTCTGTGTCTGTGCGCGCGCGTGTGTTTGGTGGCAAAGGACAAGAACCTTCCCCGTAACTCTTACCTGGGGGAAACCACCCACAAAGGCTGGTCGCGCTTTCACCGAGGCAAGCGGAAGAGCGGCGGGTTTCCTGTTTCAGCTGTTTTAAGCTCAAGAAGCCCGCAGGGGGCATCCAAGAGCGCGCAGTGCCAGAACCCAACGCTACGCGGCGCTGTGGTAGTTACAGCGCGAGGGCCAGACAACGACGTCGCGGAAACAAAGGCTTTGTTTCCCCCTTCAGTTTCACGTCTCCGCCGCGGGGATCCCCTCCCCCGCCGAAAGGTTCCGGAATCCGATACTTCCAAGCGCTCTAACCCGCCGCCCCCCCCCCAAATAAGGCAGACCTGAGGGAGCTGCGAAGTCCGCTACTCACCAGGGCGAGGCGGCGGAAGCTCCGGACCCCTCGTGCCCCTCGCCCTTCCTGTCCTGCCTCTGAGCTGCCTCCTGAGGCAGTCGGGACATAACGACGAGGAAAACGCAGCCTAAGTGCCTCAGTCGCGTCCCCGTTGCCAACTTCCCCCTACCCCCGCCGCTAGTGTATTAATCTGAGCCCAACCTTGTGACGTACTTCCGGCTTCGGGGAGCTTCCGTCGAAGCTACTGCATCCGTCTCCGGTGCGCTTATTGCTAGGCACCACTAGCAGGTGCTTTCTTTCCTATCAACTTCCGCCACGTTCCTTCTTGCTTCCTTTCCACGCGCCACCGGAAGTAGGCTTTTTTTGCCCGAGCGTGTCAGTTTACAGCTTCCGGGAAGTCGCCAGAATGACTTCCGGGTTGCAGCTAGCACTTCCTGTTGGGGGGATATTAGTTTAAAACTGGAACTGTTGGCTCTGTTGTGCTACTTTCTCCTGGTGTCCTTGTTTCCAGGTTGAAGTCTAACTAAGGCTTGGGAACCTATGAGATGGACATAATTGACAAGAGTAAAATTTCAATTTTTAAGTGTCTCATTCTGGTATAAAAGATTCATAATAAAGCATACTTAATTAAACTCAGCTAATTAGTTATTTAACAAATAATATGTTCAGATTTAACCCAATGCCCTGAGTTCCCATCATTCAGAGGCTTTAGTAGTAACTGAACTTACCTAGTCTTTATTTCAGGCATCAAAGGTGAAAATAAATAAATAAATAAAGTCCAAAGCAGTGGCACATGGCCAGTGGGGAAATGATTATAGCACAATCATTACTTCATCTTTTCATTCTGATCAGTGAGCAATGATTTGCAAAATTGCAAAATTCATCTTAATTGTACTATTAACTCCAGTTCACACAAACAATTATCTGTTGAATGAATCAACTTCTATTTATTCATTCCTCACTGCCCTCCACATTACAAGTGGTGAGATTTAAACAGCCTTAGCCTGCCATGTTAGTTTCAGATAACTGAAATAAGAGGATGAAATGTAACCAATAAAATCTTATTTTATGGTTTAGTATTGCTTTTATTTTGAATTATATTTGAGAGGCACCATAAGCTTTTTGGTGCCCAGGACCTCTTATGGTCTTGATCTGGCTCTGGTCCTGATCCTGCAGGTAGTAAACATAGCTGCATATTTTTGTATCCATTGCAAATGAATAGTGTGGCAAGAGAGAAAAAAATGGCATTTATTCCCAAATATGTGTGCATAGGTTTGTCGCCTACAAAACTGAACAATAAACACCTCTCATGGGAGAGCTTCCTTTAACAGAAACTCCTCATTTTGTAAATGATCAACATTGATATAAAGATTTTAACAAAAATGTTGGCAAATAGGGTACATGTAGTTGATATAGTCTATAATAAGAAATGATCAGGCAGGATTTATAAAATAAACTAGGCAAACATCATACAATATTAGACCAGTAATAGATTTAATAGAATTAAAAATAGACACCAATTTGTTATCTTATCATTAGATACGGAAAAAACTTTTGATAAAATTTATAAACATTATATGTGTTGTTGTTGTTTAGTCGTGTCCGACTCTTCATGACCCCATGGACCAGAGCACACCAGGCACTTCTGTCTTCCACTGCCTCCCGCGGTTTGGTCAAACTCATGTTGGTAGCTTCGAGAACAGTGTCCAACCATCTCATCCTCTGTCGTCCCCTTCTCCTTGTGCCCTCCATCTTTCCCAACATCAGGGTCTTTTCCAGGGAGTTTTCTCTTCTCATGAGGTGGCCAAAGTACTGGAGTCTCAGCTTCATGATCTGTCCTTTCAGTGAGCACTCAGGGCTGATTTCCTTAAGAATGGAGAGGTTTGTTCTTCTTGCAGTCCATGGGACTCTCAAGAGTCTCCTCCAGCACCATAATTCAAAAGCATAAATTCTTCGGCGATCAACCTTCTTTATGGTCCAGCTCTCACTTCCATACATAACTACTGGGAAAACCATAGCTTTTACTATACGGACCTTTGTTGGCAAGGTGATGTCTCTACTTTTTATGATGCTGTCTAGGTTTGTCACTGCTTTTCTCCCAAGAAGCAGGTGTCTTTTAATTTCGTTGCTGCTGTCACCATCTGCAGTGATCATGGAGCCCAAGAAAGTAAAATCTCTCACTGCCTTCATCTCTTCTCCTTCTATCTGCCAGGAGGTGATGGGACCACTGGCCATGATCTTTGGGGTTTTTTTTGTTTGTTTTTTGATGTTGAACTTCAGACCATATTTTGCGCTCTCCTCTTTCACCCTCAATAAAAGGTTCTTTAATTCCTCACTTTCTGCCATCAGTGTTGTGTCATCTGCATATCTGAGGTTGTTGATATTTCTTCCAGCAATCTTAATTCCGGCTAGGGATTCATCCAGCCCAGCCTTTCGCATGATGAATTCTGCATATAAATTAAATAAGCAGGGAGACAATATATAGCCTTGTCGTACTCCTTTCCCAATTCTGAACCAATCAGGTTTCCCTTGGATCATGATACCATATGATATACCTACATCAAGTTAAAGCAAATGGCATTATGTCCAAAACCCTTCCCCTATATAGAGGAACTATATGAGGATGCTTCCTATCCCCCTTTTTGTTTATTATCTGCTTAGAACATTTAGCCTGTGGTATTAGACAATTTAGTGAGATTTGCAGAGCAGTTCACAACTCAGTTGAATATAATTTTGTTTTACTTGTGGGTGATATAGGTACTTTTGTTTATTACAAAATCTCACTGTTATGTACTGAAGTTCTCACCCTGGGCCAGCAGGGGGATACTGTAGATAGTTATGCAAATGAAGGATTGAAAGTGACGTTCAGTGATTGGATAGTTTGTATGCAAATGAAGGATAGAAAGTGACGTTCAGTGATTGGCTAGTTACAGAAAAGGGTTACTGTTGCATTCTAGTGGAGCTCTATATAAGCAGGCTGACTGAGCTCCTCAGTTCAGTTCTGTTCCAGCTTACAAATAAAGAGCTGCTTTGGAAGAATCGCTGTGTCGTCTAATATGTTCGCCCACAATTTAACACTCACACTAGTATACTACGGCTGAGGCAAACAATATACTTTTGGTCAAATTTACTGGCTACTCTATTAACTGGCTTAAATCAGAATTGATGCCAATAGGTGAAAAGGTGCTCACTTACTCTTTTAAGAAATTGAAATTCCATATTTGTTCAAAATCCATTAAATATATCGGTATTTTAATACCAAATGACATAACCCAGTTATGTAATATTAATAAAATAATCAAAAAGTTTTATTTAGATATTAATAGATGGGAGGAACTAACCCTTACCCTTTGGGGAAGGGTGAATGTTCTCAAAATGAATATTATTCCCAGATTAAACTATATTCTGAAAGGAATTCCAGTTCATATTCTGAGCTTCTTCAACTCCCAAGTTTATTGTTATTAAAAATGCAAGTACAAATTAAACAAGGAGGATTTGGCATTACAAAATTGAAATTATATCACCAAGGTTACTTATTGTCAAATACTAGTTACTGAAATTTTTTTGGAGGAATGTATTAAGATAAATATTACTTTGGGCGGGAATTAAAAACTGTCAGATGAAAGTTCCAAACCAACGACATGTGGTTTGACAGTGGGTTGACATAAATGGACTTTTTGCATCCTTGCTTCTGCTAGAAGACTGATATTCATACATTAGAAAGATAATACTGTACCATGGCTCCCTTGGAATGATGGATATTCCTACACATACAACATACAGATTGCTTGTAGACGTAGATTGTATATGGATAAATATAAGGATATTTTGAGTCCATTTACAGAAAAGCATAATGATGTTATACTCATTAGAATAATTGTAATACTTCTATACAGTGGTACCTTGGGTTAAGTACGGTACTTAATTCGTTCTGGAGGTCCATTCTTAATCTGAAACTGTTCTTAACCTGAGGTACCACTTTAGCTAATGGGGTACCGCCGGAGCACGATTTCTGTTCTCATCCTGAAGCAAAGTTCTTAACCCGAGGTAATATTTCTGGGTTAGCAGAGTCTGTAACCTGAAGCATATGTAACCTGAAGGGTATGTAACCTGAGGTACCACTGTATTTACATACGTATATATGTATATATTTACAGATTGTATTATACCACAGTTTCAAGTAATTTTCTTTTTGTTTCATTTTGTTTTGTGTTCACTTTTCCTCACCTTTTAATTATCTTTCTCTACTGAAATGTTTCAATAAAATATAAATATAAAAAATAGAGAATACTGCATAATTCATCCCTCATGATCTAGTTTTCTGCTTCTTTTTAAAAAAACATCTCCTTAATATGCAGAATCTTTCTCTCAAGCACCACAGATGAATCGCTGTTGCTTGTGTTTTTTTAAGGTTTCCTTCCTTCTTGCCGCAATTAATTAGCAACTGTTTCTTGACTAGCCAGTCACTTTAATGATTACCTGTAGTTTTTAAAAGAGGATTTATGTTTTAGTGTTATACAAAAGCATTTCTATAACTACCGATATGGTGGTTATAGAAACACTTTTGTAAAATAAATATATTGTTGTCCGAATTGTAAATCCACTGGAAAATGATTCCATTGGTTTCATATTTTGCGGCCAGCTTTCGTCTTCAGCTGTTAACACAGTGTTGTGAAAACAATTTATTAAAAATAGCCTACATCTTTTCTCGAAGCAAACATTTGACTGACCACTGATCAGAATGGAATCCTGTCAAAGGAGTATATCTATGTAAACTAATCAGAACTCAAACACTGAACCTTTTTCCTAGAAATGATTTATTAACCATCCGCGTTGCAAGTTATTCTATGAATTATTTCAAAATTAGCTGTAGTGGGTGGTGGTTCTGAAGGAGAAAATTCAGGAACAGGCAAAGAACCAAATTATTTGCATAATATAAATAGCACAAATTAACCACCTCATCACTTCTTTTTGATTTTGAGAAGTCTCTAGGAGTTTCTGTTGCCTGCTTAGTAAGTGCTTGGAAGTGTGTCCCAATAAATAAAGTGGGACTTACTCCTGAGTAAACCTAACTAGTATTGGGCTGTCAGTCAATCAGTCTGTCCTTGTTCATTGCTTCTGGCAAGTTTTTTCTTTTGTGTGGTCTCTTCAGAACATCCACGCTTTAGCTGCATTTCCATTGGATCATCCACATCATCTAGAAAGGAGGTGAATACCATATTACTGCAAAACTGCTCATAATATGTACACTAACTAAAACTCGAAGGCTGAGTTTCACTGGTGAAGAGATGGAATACTCTTTTTATGTCTCAACTGAAATGTCCCCTTGGTCAAATCCAATAGCGCCTGACTAAATTAAGGGAGCACTTGAAATGTAATTGCAAATAAAATACTTAGGCTGGGTTCCAGAAGCTACTTCAGGCACACTCAGGGACTTGAGTTTGCCAGGAGGGATTTTCTATTTCTCCCCCACTGCCCCCCTTCTTCTTCTCTCTCCCCTCTCCACCACCAGTAGCATCTAGTTTTGAAAGTTCCCTCCATTTCAAAAGTGGTTTAACATATTGTGAGAAAAGTCTCACTGGGCACGTAGAACCAGCTGTGAAAATTTTAGAATCCTGGCTTTAATATCTTTAAAGATACATAAACAATATTAACTATGCCTCCTGGAGGAATTAGTTCCTTGTACTTTCCAAAACATACTAAAGCAAAATACTAAACAATGACCAGTTTAGGAAGTAATATACATGTAATGACTTTTTTTCCCAAGAAAAAATTTCTAAGAATGTTTTTCCCCCCTCAGAATCTTGTGAAAAGAAATCCATTATACATTTTCATATTTTTTTAGCAAAGCCTTTCCTGAATCTCCTTACAGCCTCTGCCATTTGGCATTCCGTTCCTTAGCATCACTCCTCATTATCAATCTCTAACCTCCTGCTTTATCCATATATAATGCAGATTATAAACTGCCTAGGCAGTGATAAAAACAAAAGTCTAAGGGTGACATCTAACACTGAGCAAATGGATTTCTGCTCACACAGAGAACCAGTGTGGTGTAGTGGTTAAGAGCGGTGGACTCGTAATCTGGTGAACTGGGTTTGCGTCTCCGCTCCTCCACATGCAGCTGCTGGGTGACCTTGGGCAGGTCACACTTCTCTGAAGTCTCTCAGCCCCACTCACCTCACAGAGCGTTTGTTGTGGGGGAGGAAGGGAAAGGAGAATGTTAGCCGCTTTGAGACTCCTGAAGGGGAGTGAAAGGCGGGATATCAAATCCAAACTCCTCCTCCTCCACAATAGGATTTTCCTTATCCCTGCTGCCCCCCAGCCCTCTGGAGTAGATTTTAGGGGAGACAGTACATTACACCAAAGGTGCCCATTCCACTAGGGGACAGACATAATTGGATTCGTCTTAATTTTGTCTGAGGCTCTGAAAATAGTCTTGAAAGTGCATAAACAATGCCTGGAGAAATCTCTGAAGGGACTGAGTAGCAGGCCTTTAATATCCTGCAGAAGTTCACTTCCCACGAAGAGCAGCAAAACTATGCACAATTTGCACATATATTTTAAAGGCAGAATGGAACCTTTCTTAATAAAGAATTTGAATTACCTAGATGCAGATTATAAAGAGAGATCTACAACATTGTTACTTTTAATTGTAGAGACGCTACCAGGCTTTTACAGTGGTACTTCGGGTTAAGAACTTAATTCATTCTGGAGGTCCATTCTTAACCTGAAACTGTTCTTAATCTGAGGTACCACTTTAGCTAATGGGGCTTCCCGCTGCCACCGCCGCACAATTTCTGTTCTCATCCTGAAGCAAAGTTCTTAACCCGAGGTACTATTTCTGGGTTAGTGGAGTCTGTAACCTGAAGCGTCTGTAACCCGAGGTACCACTGTATTATGGTTAGATTTCAGAATCAAGAGAAACCCACAATCCCTGCCAAGTTGAAAGAGCTCTGTACCAGCCTACGGACGCACCTCTTGTGAGCTGAGCCGTTTTATACTGTTCTTCTCTAACCTGTTTCATCAGCTGTAGATTGTGATCACTGACTTCTTTATGGTTTACAATAGGAAAGGGATAATCTTTACCTAATGGAAAACATAGGAAATAATGACAGAAAGGAAACAGAATTACTAACAGTAACTCTTCGAATTAATTGTATCAGATCTTGGTAGAACCTTTTCAAATTCCTGACTGAATACCAAAATGGAATTCCATTTCCAGCTGCAGACAAACACAACTGGCTTAATAGTTAGACCAAATAAACACAATGGGCAGATAAAGGCAGTCATGGGAAGAAGGGCGCTCGCTTGCTAAGTCCCTGAATGAGGAGAGAGAACAGGATTTGACACCAGGGAAGCAGAAACTTCAGAGCGGCTAAGGTGAGCTGGGTGCAGTGGTTAATGGTACTTGGGAAACAGAAAGCTGCACTCTCATTGCAGCTCAGGGAATAGAGGAACATGTCAATTCCAAAGCTGGGAAACTGGTCATTTGACCCAGCAATGGGGTCATTGGAAGTGAGACAGTGCAACACAGTATGGTGAAGGGGATACCTTCTGAGAGCCTGCCCTGACTGGAGGGGGCAGACAGAAAGGAGGATAGGAAGCTTAGGTACTGAGAGGGAGGGGGAAATATGGTAAAATCAGGGAAAGCAGGGCCCTACTCTGCTGGGTACATAGTGAAAATTTATTTTGTTTTGAGTATTACCTATAATGCAGCCTGCCTCTATCTGTATCTCTTCTGGTGCTACCCGAGGTTCATAAATGTACTGGGAGGGGAAATTCTTCAGCACCGGGAGGTATTTTCTGAAAAATATAATTAGTGCACACCTTGTGTTGTTAACTGTTTCTATTATTATTATATTATAATTATATTATAAATTATTATAATAATTTAACTCTGGGCAGCTCCCAATCGAGTGTTAAAAACAATACAGCATTAAATATTAAAAACTTCCCTAAACATGGCTGTCTTCAGATGTCTTTTAAAGATAGGATAGCTGCTAATTTCCTTGACATCTGATGGGAGGGCATTCCACAGGGCGGGTGCCACTACCGAGAAGGCCCTCTGTCTGGTTCCCTGTAACCTCACTTCTCGCAATGAGGGAACCGCCAGAAGGCCCTCGGCGCTGGATCTCAGTGTCTGGGTTGAACGATGGGGGTGGAAATGCTCCTTCAGGTATACAGGACCGAAGCCATTTAGGGTTTTAAAGGTCAGCACCAACACTTTGATTTGTGCTTGGAAATGTACCGGAAGCCATTGCAGATCTCTCAGGACTGGTGTTATGTGGTCCCAGCGGCCACACACAATCACCAGTCTAGCTGCCGCATTCTGGATTAGTTGTAGTTTCCAGGACACCTTCAAAGGTAGCCCCACATAGAGTGCATTGCAGTAGTCCAAGCGGGAGATAACTAGACCATGCACCACTCTGGTGATACAGTACACGAGCAGGAAGGGTCTCAGTCTGCGTACCAGATGGAGCTGGTAGACAGCCGCCCTGGACACAGAATTAACCTGCGCTTCCATGGATAGCTGTGAGACCAAATTGACTCCCAGGCTGCACACCTGGTTCTTCAGGGGCACAGTTACCCCATTCAGGACCAGGGAGTCCCCCACACCCACCCGCCCCCTGCCCCCCCAAACAGTACTTCTGTCTTGTCAGGATTCAACCTCAATCTGTTAGCCGCCATCCAAGCTCCAACTGCCTCCAGGCACTCACACAGGACATTCACCGCCTTCACTGGTTCTGATTTAAAAGAGAGGTAGAGCTGGGTGTCATCTGTATACTGATGAACACCTAACCCAAACCCCCTGATGATCTCTCCCAGCGGCTTCATATAGATATTAAAAAGCATGGGGGAGAGGACGGAACCCTGGGGCACCCCACAAGTGGGAGCCCAGGGGTCTGAACACTCATCCCCCAACACCACTTTCTGGACACGGCCCAGGAGAAATGAGCAGAACCACATTATTATTATTATTATTATTATTATTATTATTATTATTATTATTATTATTATTATTAATGCTGCCCTCCATCTGAAGATCACAGGTTAGTTTACAGTAAAAAACACAAAAATACATAACATAATAACAAATATAACACTATTCCCTCAATTTAAAAGATTATAGATAGTTTAATTAGCCAAAGGCCCAGGAGAAGAGGAACTTTTCAGATTCAGGACAGACAAATGGAAGTAATGCAATTTTAACACAATGCCTATTTAATTTACAGAATTTGCAAGTTGCCTGCTTGGGCCACCTTGTAAAATACCATTGGGAGAATGCAGATTCACAGAGAGAACTTGCTCAGTCCAACCCTTCAACCCTTAGTCCAACCCTGAGGTGCGGATCAGGTGAGTTTGCCCTCTTAATACATACTCTCCGAATTCTTCCACTATTCCTGCTTGCCTTCTTGTGGACATCTTAAAAAGCGTCCGATTGGCTACTGTGGGATGTGGACAAGATGAACCACTGTTCTTATCCAACAGCACTGCTCTTACGTTTTATAGCATGATAGACCCTGACGTATCAACCATGCGTACTCACCGGATGTATTGCCCTTCGGGATCTGTGCGCTTGCCAAAGCGAACAGGACAGAAAATGCGGGAGTACTGGTGAAAGAAAGCGCTGGCTGACAGCCACATCCAGTTCCCGGCATTCACGCTATAATCTGCATCCAGAAGCAATTCTTCAAACACCTGTAGTTGAGGAGAGTCATGCCATTAAAATAAGACACAGTGCGAAGTTGGGCTGAACTGAACCCACATGAAATTGCTGACTCTTCTCAAATTGCAGGGGGGCGGGGGATTTTGCAAACCTGGGTGGTAGTGTGACTGGGCAAGATGTTTCAGGGGAATCCTAGGAGGTGAGGAGTTACTAAGTGGACTTCCTTTCCATCCCCCTCATTGTCTTTTTTATTTGTTTCAAAGTGCCAGCAGCAAGAGCTACGGCTTCCCAGCATGCCTCAGGAATTATGTCTATGCCGGCAGTGGAATCATGGGATCTAACGTCCCTGTGAAACCGCCCCCCCCAAAAAAAACCCAACATGGACACAGAAGACTAGATATAAGGGACAAGTTTAAGTTAGAACCTTTCCCTGAGACATCAATGTGAGGAATTATTATGAACCATTCAATCATGTAAGCCATCACTCATATTCTGTACTGGTATAGATTTACCACCTTAGAACTATATGTAATTTTTACCATGATTTACTTAACAGTGCAATCCTATACGTGTCTACTCAGAAGTATATTCTGCTGAGTTGCTCACAAGAGAGTGAGCATAGGATTACAGCCTTAACACCTTTTCATTCCAAAGGATACTTGCTGTTCACTCCAATCAAAATTATGTTTGCAATAAACTCCACCCCCCACCCCCCAGTTTGCTAAGGGGAATGCTAACATTAAACACTGAGGTTGCTTTCAGATTCCCTAGAAAGTTTGCTTTTTACAGGACTATGCCAATCAGGGCAGAAGGCAAAATAAGTACTGCAAACCTGCATTCCTTCTTCCCAACTGATCCAGAGGTCTCCACGTGTCAGGAAACAGGCCACCGCGTGGCGAGCAAGATGGTGGATCCAGCCTTCCTGATGGAGCTGAGTCATAATGGCATCAATCCAGGGAAATCCTGTCTGTGCCTAAGAAATAGAACAATTTCAATTTTCTTGATCTGCTCAGATACGCTGCACTCCCACCTTGTAACTCTCACAATAGTTGACATTCTCTCTTCTTACAGAGACTAAGGACCGAATGGATGTGATGACAAATTCACCATTATTGATTTATTTCCCGTATTTGTAGTCTGCCCTTCCCCCAAAAGTCCCAGGGCGGAAAAACATAGCAGAGGTAAAGCATCTTAAACCGTAACATTTATATAATTCCAGCATCAGCAAAATACTGTAGACAATGGCCTCAGAGTACTAAAACAGTCCAAGGAATCAACATACCGTTTTCCATTTGTGGAGTTTCTCTGCATCTTGGTACCAATCTATCTGAAGACAGATGGGATTCCCAACCATTTTTGTAAAGTTGGGGGTTGCTGATGCTACCGTATAAAAGAATTCCCTCCACAGTAGCTGTCCTTGAAGAGATACTGGTGGCAGGGAATGGTTCTTTGACTGTAATATTGATCATGGAACACGAAAAAAATGGGAAGCATGATTTAGCTCAACAATTTGTAACATTTAATGTGGTTTAAGCACTGAAAGCAGCAAGCCAGAACCTTTCACAAGCTATTTTGTTCTTCCAGTGTTTTATATATGCAATTGTTTTATGTTTTTATTGTATTGTAAATCGCACTGAGATGCCTCATGGAAGAGACTCAGATGAAATTAAATAATAGTATTTCCAAGCCTATTAGGAGATCCTAATACCTTGCTGTGCTTAAAATGGAATCCTAACACTTTATAAAGCTAACTATAAGTATTTTAAAACCTTATGAATTGGGCAAATATAACAAATTACACCTTGTGCTTTAAAAAAATTCAGTATACACAATTGTACATAGAGTATATTACATCATCTTAATCCAGATAATCCAATCAAGGCATTGCTTGGTAAGACCACTGATCTAGATGGAGATTTACAAAAAGTTTCATATGGTTTCACTGCACTCGCTTACAAATTCAGGCATGGAACTGGGAGATCCTCTTGGACTCTGTTAACTAGGGAGGTGCAGGTGACATCAGTTCCTAGGAGTGCCTTTTACCAGCAAAGACTGGTTCACCAGCTGCAACCCTAGCTGCAGAAAGCAGATCTAGCCTCAGTTACATATACATGACTCAAGCTTCACCAAGGGCAATGAGCAAGCATGCAACTTCCTGGACCAAAGATTGCAGCTGCTGTGCTCCTCTCCCAATTCTCCTACTGCTGGGCTGCCCATGGCTAAGCCTTGGTTTGACTTAGTTTTACATCTGAACACATGGTTACTCTTGCTCAGTCAAATCACAAGCTGTAACCAAGGTTTGTTCTTGATTTACTCCTCATGGTTTGTCTTGGGAAAAGAAACCACGAGCTTGGGTTTGGAAATCGCACCAAACCAAACCATGACCTAACCCTGGTTAGCGCAGCCGGACTGGAGGAATGATGCAGTTGCCATGATATTCACTCCAGGAACTCTTACATTTCATCATTTGTGCTAACCCATGGTTTGCATTAATGTTATATGTGGACTGGACCAGTAGTTACATCCAGCCTAGAGTATTGTAATGCTCTCTATGTAGGGCTGCATGTAAAGACAATCTGGAAATTTCAGCAGGTGCAAAATTCAGCCTCCAGCATGCTTATGTGCAATGGGCAGTTTGAGCATGTCACACAACAGTTTTGCATCAGTTGCACTGGTGAACCATTTCTTTCTCAGCTTAATTTGAAGTGCTAGGACTGACCATTAAAGCTCTGAACAGTTTGCGACCAGGTTATCTGAAGAACTCCTACTATGCCTATACGAAACTGCTCAAGTCCTAAGATTGGCCTCCTCTCAGACCTGTCACTAAAGTTGAATGGGTTGCCGGGTACTAGGGTCATGGACCTTTTCAGTGGTGGCCCCACATTTGTGCAATTACCTCCCCTGAAAACTCCACTTGGCCCCGTCTCTTGTAGACAGTCATTAAGCAATCCTTAAAGACTTTTCTTGATATTATTGATGGCCTGGCCCCTATATACCCCCCCTTTTTTTTTTTTACTTTGCTGGTGATTTTATCATGTTTGTGCAAATGTTTTGGTTTTAACATTTCATATGTGGGCCTGCACTAAAAGATGGGGTAGAAATAATAATATTGTTTATTTATACCCTGCCCTTCCCTGTTCAGAAAACCGGGCTCAGGGTGGCTAACAACAAATTTAAAACCCTTAATTGTGATACAACAAAAAAAGTATAAAATACAGTATAAAAGCATGAATAACAATAAATTCAAAATTCAAAAACCAATTTAGGGGAAAATCCATCCAATATGTTAAAGAAATAAATCATGCCTAGCTGCTGTAGGAAAAATAACATGCTTTTTCTGGGAATGGAAATTTGTCACATTTCCTTGCTTAACATGTAGCTAAGCTGCATACTGCAAACTTACCTGAGCATAAATTTTTGACAGCCTGTGAAAAAACATTCGAACTGATAAACAGCCCAAGCTGAAATAGGGACTCAAGCCTGTAGTACTTGGAAGCAGAGAATTTGGGATTGTTCTCGGCTTAGCAAACTTTGCTACCCAACCCTAAAAAGAGAAACACAAAGCAGAAGAAGCACAGCTGCTATAACTGGAATGACAGCTGTGCTACAATGAGGCAGTGGGTTCTATAAGCAAACCTTATTCCTCTTTGTTTTACCTTTGTATGAAACCCTTTATATAAGCCACCTTTGATAAAATTCAATGGAAAGGGCTAGAAATAGTTTAAAAACAAGTAAATCTATAGCATGCCTATGCTCCATGCTAAGAACACAGCCTCTGTTGGTGAAAAGCAGCGTCCCGTGCACAGCGGAAGGATGAGGAGTACGTGCTACATACTCTATATTGCTTTATTTACAGTTCAAAGCTGGTATGTTACAGAAAAACATCTTGCCTCTGCCGGAGCAGAAAATGCATCCTCTCTCCTCTAAAGCACGGAGAGAACAACACTGAACTGCAAAGAACAGTGAAAACAGGAAACCAGTGTACGTCACATCCAGTCTCCTCTTCCCGTGGGAACCCAACAGTGCATTTACTGTGGAATGTAAACAACCTGTCTCGTGACAAGCACTTCGCTGCACAGAGAAGGAGAGCAGAAACCAACAGCCTCCACACTAGTAGTAGTGAAAGTGGTGCCATCCACATGCTGTGAACTACAACTCCCATCATCCTTGACCAATGGTCACACTAGGTGGAGCTGATGGGATTTGTTGTCTGCAACACCTGGAAGGCACTTGGTTGGCTATCCTTGCTCCACACTATAGTTATGTGCTGACAAACCTGAGCCAAAACAAGTTCAATACCTTGCTACACAAAGGGCTTCCTCAGCTGATATTAGATTGTCAATGTGTATAACAGGTACATAAGTAATTGTACATGAATGATTCTCAGTACTTGTGCCAGCAGTCTACATCAGCTGTGTTGTTCTCGATACCTTTCTATTTTCACCTAAGGATTGTGTTATACAGGAACTTACAAGAAGCAGCAGCAAGAAAAGATAAGAAAAGAAGAAATGTTGTGCTCGCTTCGGCAGCACGTATACTAGAAAAGAAGAAATATATTAATATTGGAATTAGCCTCATAGGTTATACACCGTACATATGAACCAAATATGTTGCACATACTGGGCTAGACCTTTATGATAGGAAATAACCAGTAAAATTTTCAGAGTTATTATCATTCAATCTGTTGCACTTTGTGTACTGTGACAAACCTGAGCCAGCATAATATAGTGGTCAGAGTGGTAGTCGTTAGAGACCCCAAGAGCACTATTGCACCCATGGGTGCCGCACTGGTGACCCATGACATGCAGAATAAAGATAAATATTGGAAGGCAATTTTTTAAAAGGAAACAAAAAGCTGTGGGACTTTCTAGATGACTTCAGATATGAATTCTTTAGGAGATGGTAAGTGGCTTGCATTTAGATTGTTCTTGCAAAGGTGATCAGAAAGACTGCTGATTATCCTCTCACAAACAACATGAGAAAGGACAGATACACCTTGAATTAAGACTGACCTGGTTTTTCAGGTGCTCTTCAAGTCGTTGGAGCCCATTAGTTTCCCCTCCTCTCCAAGATGACTTGTACTCTTTGGAAAACCCAAGGTCCTCAGGGAGAGGCACCCTGTAACACTCGGCCAGACCCACTTCAGGGAGAGGACTGAGTTTTCTAAGAAGGAAATAAAGAGACTTATTTTGAAAACCAAATGTTATACCATAATGAGGCAAACAAACACAATCAGCTTGTTTTATCACAGAACAAGTGGATGCAGCAGAAAGTGTTGCTTGTTACCATCACTGGAAACCACCCATGTCCTAAAGCCAACAGAAAAGGAAGAAACATAATAGACTGGAATAGCTGCCTCCCTTGCCTTCCTATCTTTGCACAATCAGGCCCAACATATCATGCTATGTTTCTAGGAAACACTGCAGTGGTCATGCAAATTAGTGTCCCGAGCTGGGATAACAGGATTAATTAAAATAAGTTGTAAAATGATCATCAATTCATAGCCTCAGTTCATACTTTTTGTACATCTCTGTATTCATGAGATCGACAGCTGGTATTGTGCTAAGTAATGCTTACAAAAAAAAAAAAAATCTTTCAAAACATGCCAGTATACTGAGACTGTCTGGCCATTTGAGATCCCAATATATCAGTCATAATCAAATCCATTGTATGGATAGATTTCAAATGAAGTACCGGTATTTCACCGCAAGGCAGATTTTTCAAATTCTGATACGTTCATAAAACCTGTTCAGAGCCCCAACACTGGTTTTCAAATGTGATCATCACAAGTGGACAGTTTACTAAAGCACTACAATAATAATAATAATAATAATAATAATAATAATAATAATAATAATAATAATAATAATAATAATTTTTATTTATATCCTGCCCTCCCCAGCCGAAGCCGGGCTCAGGGCGGCTAACAACAATAAAACAGTACAAAAGTACAACACAAACAACACTCTAAAATAATTCATTATAAAATTAATTAAATATCCCAGAAGATAATTATGTAACAAAACTAAAAGTAATTTGACTCTCAATTTGGACATTATGAAAACAAGGATACATTAATCTTTTCATAAGTCACATGGATAAAACTTTTTTGCTTGGCAAAAAATACTTATTGCAAAATTATTTTAGATTGTCTTTTGTAAACCACTTTAGCTTGAATAGGTGGTATATAAATGGTCTTAAATAAATAAAATCATTTTACAGTGAGCCAGCTATTCCTAGAGTAAAATTTCTATGTTCTGGTGGTACAATTATTCCTTACTGTGAATTCTCAGCTGTAATGTCTTGCACAGGCATCTCGGGATCTCCAAGCACTGTTAGTATTTGAAGAAACCTTTTGTACGTCAGTGGTGGTGTCCCTCCATTTAGTTCCACAATCCTGTATAACACAAGATGATTACACTATGAACAGAAACCGCCTGCAAAAGGATGGAACTTGGGTCACAGCAGAGGAACTAAATTTTCTGTAAAACTTTGTTCAGTGATGTTTATTCCCTAATGTGTTTAGCGCTGCAGCCTAAACTCTTCATTTTAATGTCTGCGCTCATAATAGTGGCCAGTTCTGCAGCAGAAAGGAGTGAAGATCTGCATCAGCAACAGAAAAATATCTATGCTTGCAGAATGCAAGCTAGGTTTGCATGTTTGTTATGCTGTAAAACCACTAATGGCCCCCCAGGAGATAAGCTTTCTTCCCCTTGGTCAGCTCCGTACCGTCTGACGTCATACAAAGTGTGCCCCACCAAAGAAAATACTTCAAATCCCATTTCTTTCCCCATAACTTGGATAGTCTTCTCCATTTCCTTGTAATATGGTTCAATCTCGTCATCGAAAGTCACTTGGGTAATATTCCACTTTTGAACATGTTCCCGCAATACAGCCTCATACTCCCCTTGAATAATCCATAAGCAAGAGTTCAATTTCTTTAAGTTTGTCTGGAGATCTTCCAGAGTCTGCAGGAGAAAATACCAACGTTTAGTTCCCATCCTAGTTGCAGATGTCAAAAAATTTCTATCCAATAGGTAAACAGGATATACGATTTCGGAAGACTTCAGTGCAGCTAGCAAAGTGGGGTTGTCATGTAGCCGGAGACCCTTCCGAAAAAGATGAATAGTCCGATGAGGCATGTTGGATATTTATTTCACACGTGAAGGAAGAAATGTGGGGAGAATTCAGATCTACAATAATGGGGGAAGAAAAGAAGTCAGGGTTTGGTATATATTGCAGTGGTATACAGAAACAGTCTGGTAAGGCTGCTAGTTTAAAGAATATAAAAATTAAGTTTTATTATTAACTCTTGGAAAACAAATCCATCCTAAGCACAAGCTCACATGTGTCCACTATGGAGACACGATGTTAAACAAAACAGGCCCCAACATTATGTCAAAATAGAAAGAAAGCCTGAAATTGTTATTTAGGAGAACTGAATTTAATTCTAAAGTATATTCTGGAAATTTGGAACAGCTCAAGGGGCCAAAAAAAGTGGTTACATCACACGCTACATTAGAAGCAAAAAAAGCTTGTTTTGATGAATTGGAAGAATCGCAAAAAGATTCCACTGAGCATATGGATTGATAATATGGACAGATGCTACATACATACGAAAGAACTACAGCTTAGCTACATACGAAAGAACTGCTTGTCAACGCCAAATAAGAATGGATAAATACAAAGAAATTTGGAACAAATATCTAAGTGACAAGGCGGATAACAGTGGGAAATAGAGGGGAGAGAAAGTGGTGAGAAACAAGGAGTAGGCATAGGGATATTACTGTATCTAAATTTGTGTTATTATTGTTATTATGGTTTTTGTTGTATGTGTCTTTCTAGCTTGGTGTTTGTACTGATTAATATATTTTTTAATTTTTTTAAAAAAGAAAGAAAGCCTGGCTGAAGGAGGAGGAAAGTAGTAAAGCCTAAAAGGAAGTGATCTACATGCCAGCCAAGAAGGAACCAACAGAAGGAAGATCAGGTTCCCTCACCCCAGTTCAGGTAACTAACTTGGATGTCCCATGTCCTAGTGTTATGAGGGAGTAAATCTTCTATTCACTTTATCAATATCTGCATATTGCAGTAAACAGCAGAGGAGGTAAAGAACAGGAAGACAGGAAGCACAATGGCATCTAGGTCACAGGAAGCCAAGCAGACTCCTCAGAATAGAAAGAATACCTACTTAGGTGCAGCTGGAAATTTGGAAAAGCAGCTTTCAAAAATAATTTTCAAAAAGATGGTATCTGATGGACTGACTGCACCCTGACAGAAAACATTCACAACACTCTATTTGTTGCTTGCTGTACCATACTTTTAGACTCTCCAGGCTCAGTCCCATCTCAAGCATGTAGAAGGTTAGAAATCAATGTGACTGCAGATATATTGGTTTTGAAGTCTGCACTGGTATAAATTTATGGTGAATTCAGAATGCAGCTTTCCAGCACAGAATCCAAAATCTAGTTGTTCCTGGTCATTATTCTATCCTTGGCCATAGCTCAACGAACACATGCATTAGCATGCATTATATGTTAAAATAAAAAGCTGTAATCGGGATTAGCAACATTTATCCAGCAGGATAAATTTCTGCCTTCAGAGGAGAGCGACCAGGTGCAAAAAAAAAGAGACCAGAGCTCTTGCACCTCCAATAGTTAGAAGAGGGGATTTCAGCAGGTATACTCACTATGGTGCTGATGCAGCTTGCATCTTTTACACACCTGTCCAAGGTGCAGATGCCCATTCCTTTTTATCGCCCGTCTCCCTAACCAGTGGCGACTTTCACCCTCTTGCAAATTCTCGCTTCAGAGGATGGAGTTTCTTCAGGGCGACCTCGTGGGAAGAAAAAGGGTTTGCGTTCACTCTCCCTTACTGACCTCGGAGATTATCAAATCCGCCGTCGATGCAGTTTGCTTTTTGTCTATGCAGGAAGAGGGACGGGAATCAACCCTGCACGTTACATGCAGAGACGCATTCGGCGAACAGACGCGGAGTTTGGGCTTCGGGGGCGGAGGGGAAGAGCCCCCACCAGGACGGGGAAAGGGGGAAGCCTCCCAGGGCCTTGCCAGGAGCGCCAGGGGGAAGGAGAGGCTCGGTAGCAAGACGGAGGAAAGGGGCGTCCCGTTCCCACCCCACTCTCGAGAGGCGGGCAAGGGGCTGCTGGGGACGCGGGTTACCTGTCTCTCTGCAGCGGCGCAAGGGGCCTTCCGGGCAGCCTCGGCACCAGACCTTCCTCTTTCCGGTAGCGGCTCCTCCAAAGCGGTGGCGGAGGAGCTCAGGGAGGGCGTGACGGTGGTTTAGCAGTCGCTTTTGCCTGGAGATGCGCGGGGTTGTGTTTGCAAGAAGACCGGGAGCCGACTCGGGTCTGGTCTGGGTCTGTTTAGGGAAGCATTTAATGTTTGATGTATTACTGTATTTTAATATTTGGTTGGAAGCCGCCCAGAGTGGCTGGGGAAGCCCAGCCAGATGGGTGGGGTATTAATTAATTATTAATTATTTAATAATAATAATAATAATAATAATAATAATAATAATAATAATAATAATAATAATAGTAATAATAATAGTGCTGCAGCCCTAAGCAGGCAGCAGCAGCAGCAGTGATGTGGGAAGGAAACCCCGCTGCAAAACGGGAAACCGACTGTCGGGGTAATAAATCCCCGAGCCTGGTGTCAGTCACACTGCTCTCAGTCAGACCTTGCTTCTTCTGAGGAAGCGTGTCCAGACTTGGGTTGGTTGTGTGACCGGGTGTAGACCAGTCTGGGAACGTGCTGCTGACACCTTTTTGTCTCCTCTGCTGCTAACAGACAGAGGTTCACGTTCACCAGGGGCAATGTGGAGAGGCAGCGAGGTTGCGTTACTTTCTGCACGTTTATACAGCTTTATGTAGGCACTTGAGACCTATCAGAACGCAAAGGTGGAGGCATCCCATACACATCTATTTATGTCATACATTTCTAGCTTGCCATGCTGTCAGATATCACAACAGGAAAATGATCAGGTCGAATGCCATCGTCCTTTACAGAAAACAGGTGGCTTCATACTCCTGATAGTCAAAACTGACTATCCAACATCCATATGTCAGGCCTGGGGGAACTGTGATCTTTTAGTCTCTAGATGCTGTTGGATTACAATTCCTATTGGCCACACTGGCTGGGGCTGATGTTGGGAGTGCAGGAACATCTGGTTCCCTAGCCCTGCCTTAGGTGAACAGGATTACTTTTTATTGGACCAAGATAAGTGAATGTAGAGGGCTATTAAATGTCAAATCTTATATACCGGAGAATATACAGTGGTACCTCGGGTTAAGTACTTAATTCGTTCCGGAGGTCCATACTTAACCTGAAACTGTTCTTAACCTGAAGCACCACTTTAGCTAATGGGGCCTCCTGCTGCCGCCGCGCCGCTGGAGCCCGATTTCTGTTCTCATCCTGAAGCAAAGTTCTTAACCTGAGGTAATATTTCTGGGTTAGTGGAGTCTATAATCTGAAGTGTATGTAACCTGAAGCGTATGTAACCCGAGGTACCACTGTACTTTAAATACTACCCATGCTAAGTAAGCAAATACCTTGGTAACAAAGTATGGAGCTGTGTGTGGGGAGGAAATAAATTTCACAATATTAATGTGGAAATATGCATATTTCTTACAGCCCACTAGTACCATTTCATATTTAAAAATCACATCTGTATATCTTTTATGTACATGGTAATCATTAACATGCTGAATTATAATGCTTCCCAACAGTGGCGTAGCGTGGGTTGTCAGCACCTGGGGCAAGGCAAGTAATTTGCGCCCCCTAACCCGTGGATTTGCCCCCCCCTAACCCCCAGATGTTGCGCCCGGTGCGGCCGGCCCCCCTGCACCCCCACGCTACGCCACTGCTTCCCAAATCTCTCTCAAGATTCAGAACTCATATTTTTTTGTGATCCAAATCAAAGAAGTGCCCTGGAAGGGAAGGCGATGACACTGTGCCTCTGTCTCTTCTGACACACTGTAAGTGGAATCAGGAGGATCAGGACTAAATCCTCCCAAAATGTTGCAAATGTCTTAGGCCTGTTCTCCCAGTTCACTTGGCATCATCTTCACAGGCACAATCTTCAAACAACAAACTCTGAAGCAATTCCACTGCAAAAAAACTGGACTGGTTAATTGGCTTAAGAACTGAACCCCAAATGCACCTTGTAATGTTTACCTTTTTCTGTTGAGGTCTTTTGACTCCTGCTGGGAATCCCAGGATCATATCCTGTCACACAGTTCAAAGCTGTTCACAGGAATTTGACTGGCATTTATGTGACACCTGGAAGCTTCTGTATGTGCTTGCCTCACACACAATACAATAACTAGGTCACTATGGGCAGAATGTAGGTCACTCTAAATCCCTTCTCCTTCCTCCTGGCAAAAGCTGCAGCTGACTAATGCCCACTTAAAAGAGTACAGGCATGTGATAGGCATCTGGTTTAAGGAGCTATGCAGATTCTATAGGCAAAATAAAATGAAACCTAGCATTGTAGCCATTGCTATTCCTACTCAAAGTAGACCCACTGAGTAGAACACAGTTGGATACAACCCTTAATTACATGCTAAATACCTGGGAGGGGGTTTTTTGGGGGGTAATATTTTATTAAAGTTTTGATAAATACTTGGTTAAAATTATTCAAAGTGAAAAGGGTTCAGGCCAGTGGTGCATTAGGTTTTGCAGCAGAGGCAGTGAAGTCATTGTTTTTAATTATTTTTGAATGTAACTCTTTTTACTGATAATTTTATTGTTTTATTCTTTCTGAGGTTTTTACAACCAAGTGATATATAATATTTTATGAAATAATTACGTGCAGCATACAATTGAAGGCTGCTTTATAATGTTCTTAAGTAGAGTTTTAACTTGCATAACCAAGACTGACATCATATAGCTCCTTACCTGAAACTCACTGAACTCAATCGGAGTTCCTTCTGAATAAACATGTGTAGGATTATGACATTAGATTACAATCAGTGTATACTTACTTATCTTAGTGCCATTGAATATTATCAAATTACATAGAAGCATGCTGTAATATAAATTGCCCAATGATGAAATTCTCCTTTAAAACATGTTGACCTCTTACACATCCAAGTTACTGGCATTTTTTAATCTGCCATAAAGAGTTTAAGGGCATGATCTCTGCTATTGAACAGGGCTTGATTATGTAATGATAAAAGGATAGTGTGGGGTGCAAAACTGTAATTGTAATTTGTAGGGGGCGGGGCATACTTTATGAAGATTTCTTTTTCAGTCTGTCCTGGGCACATAACACTGTATACATATGCTTTTTAATCTCAGTCCTCTAAAGTACATGAGAAATAGTTATCTTGCAAAAGGGGTGAATTTAATGCCTCATTGCACTCCTCACACAGATGGAGATGCACCAATGTGCTTATGCTTTTCTTGTGGTGTGCAGGTCAGCTAAAGATGCTGCCCGGAGTACATGAACAAAAATGGGCTTACAACACCTCCACTATATATATTCAAGACATTTTGTTGTTGTATAGTCGTTTAGTCATGGCCAATTCTTCATGACTAGAGCATGCCAGGCACTTCTGTCTTCTACTGCCTCCCGCAGTTTGGTCAAACTCATGCTGGTAGCTTCGAGAACACTATCCAACCATCTCTTCCCCTGTCGTCCCCTTCTCCTTGTGCCCTCCATCTTTCCCAACATCAGGGTCTTTTCCAGGGAGTCTTCTCTTCTCATGAGGTGGCCAAAGTATTGGAGCCTCAGCTTCATGATCTGTCCTTCCAGTGAGCACTCAGGGCTGATTTCCTTAAGAATGGAGAGGTTTGATCTTCTTGCAGTCCATGGGACCCTCAAGAGTCTCCTCCAGCACCATAATTCAAAAGCATCAATTCTTTGGCGATCAGCCTTCTTTATGGTCCAGCTCTCAGGAAATGGTTTATTAGCCAGCAACACATAGTGGGTTGGGTGCAGTGGTGTGGTAAGGGCAGGATTTTGTGATAGAGGTCCAAGGTTCCACTCAGCAAAATGAGGAGGGCTGGCTTATCACATTTTGAAGTCAATGAAGCAATGCATGTTACAGTCAAAGGATTGTAATAAACCCAGCGAAACCATGGTAGTCTTGTTTTGCATTGTCTGGTGGCAGCTTTTATGGACTGTAGTCTACTGCATTGGGTGTAACGAAGTTCTGAAACAAGTTGGCGAGTGTTTCTCAGTATTTGATTTTATTTAAAAACATTAAAAACTCTCTCTGTGTGTGCACGCGCACTGCAACATGTACATATATGTGATTATAGATGAGTTGTTCTGCAATGGGGTAAGTGAGAATCTGTGACAATTAAATCTTAAATATCTGCAAAATCAGCACAGAGTATTCATAATATATCTATTTTATTTTTGTTCCATAAAATTTATATACCACTTGATTGTAGGAAAAACCCAAGGCAGTTTACAAATAAAAAAATAAAGCAATCAGAATTATCACTATTATTTTTTTTAGCAACCATAATTTAAAACATACATAAAGTTAAAACCACAATAGAATATACTAGAAACAAATTAAAACCCGTACAAACTGGCAAAACATCTGGGTAGGCTTCATGGGTGTAGCCTGGGGGGGCAGCCCCCCCCCCGGTCCACAAAAATGATTGACAAGCATTGAAAGTACTCAGTTATCTAAGGTTCTGTCCCCCCACCCCAGCAGAAGCTTGCCCCCGCAATGTCCTATTTACGGGGTATTTTTACACCTGATTTCCTTAAAAAAAAAAGCTGAACAACGTTGGCTGCCCCTCCCTAACAAAAATAAGAATATCTTCCGCAGGCGCTTAAAGCAGCTGTGATTGCTGCTAACGAAACCTCAGCAGCCTGGAACGGAGAGAGCAGTTCGACTTCGTGCCCGAAGTGTTGGAAAAACCTGATTGTGCCGTTTCCCCGCTTGGAGCCGCTCTGCCCTCCGGCCTCGAAGGCCAATCCGTAGTAGGTCGCATTTTGACGGACACTTCGAACGCCCATTCACGCCGCGGCCCGTGCAAAGCATGTCGGGCCTTCGTGCTTCTAACCTGCGGCAGCGGGTTTTTCTAAAGCCCTCCCGAACCTCGCCTTGCTTCCAGCTTTGCTGCAGCTGCCGATCCATTCTGAAAGGGCGGGAAAGGCAGCGGAAGGTCCCGCTTCCTCAGAAACCGAGAGGGGTTCGTAAGCACCGGGTGGGTTTCGTGCGGGGGTCTCGCAGGCCGCCTTGGCGAAGGAAGCCCGCCGGGGCGGGACGAGCCGGTTCACACTGGGGGCCCCTTCAGTTTCGCACGGGGAGAGGGGAGGAGGAATAGCCCTCCCTCTGCATGTACTGAGGCTCGAATTATGGGTGTTATAATTGCTGTTACCTTTATTTTGCTATCCTAACTGGCACCCTCAGGTCCCCAGGGCGGGTTACAACAATTAAAAGTGTGTGTATATATGTGTGTGTGTGTGTGTGTATACACACACACACACACACACACACACACACACACACACTCTCTCTCTCTGACACTATACACTATATATATACACACATACACTATATATCTATATATAGTGTCAAAGCCAGGGAGACTTTGCATGTTTATGTGTGTAGTATACACACACACACACACACTATATATATATATATACATACACACACACACACACACACACACACTGTACACAGTCTCTCTCTCTCTCTCTCTCTCTCTCTCTCTCTCTCTCTCTCTCTCTAGTGTCAAAAGCCAGGGAGAAGAGGCAGTGAAACCAAAACTGCAGCTCCCCAACTGGCTCCCATTTTTAACCTAACACCCCTCTCTAGCCTTCCTTAAAAACAGTAGGAAGGGGCCTGGCTGCCTCCTGGAGCTGAAGGTCTACTTCCACCTACTTGAAGGATTGCCTCGCCCCCAATATGTACGCCCTTCACTGCTTAGATCTGCAGAACTCACACTTTTACAAGTGCTGTATCCCGTTTGTCCCACATTTAGAAGCCAACAGCACCCTCACTTCAGAACTCCATGCACATTAATATTAGGCAGGTTCCTTCACTGTATTTTTCTCCCACCAGTGCTCACTAAAACCTTTTTTGTTTATGCAAGCGTACCCAGGCATATAATTTTAGTAATTGTGATGTGTTTAAAAATGGCTTGTTTTATTCTATATTTTATATTCTCTCCCCACCCCACCCATTGGCTGCATTGGCTGGCAGAAGTGGGGAATCCCCATTGTGCATATGGAAGTTCTTGCATGGGTGTCTGCTGATGGGACTCATTAGTTGAATCCTGCTCAATGATACCCACCAGTAATAATGCTACCTTCCTACCAGTTTGGGAGGGAGCCTAACTTCTGCAAAATACACCTCCACAGAAGCCAGTAAAGTCTATAAATCTGATACCCACCCTTTTCCACATAGGATAAGTTGATTGAAAAGGCATGCTCTCTCCAACTACAGTAGTACCTTGGGTTAAAAACAGCTCAGTTACAAACACTCCGGGATACAGACTCCGCTAACCCGGAAGTAGTACCTTGGGTTAAGAACTTTACCTCAGGATGAGAACAGAAATCGCATGCTGGTGGTGCGGCGGCAGCGGGAGGCCCCCATTAGCTAAAGTGGTACCTCAGGTTAAGAACAGTTTCAGGTTAAGAATGGACCTCTGGAACGAGTTAAGTTCGTAACCAGAGGTACCACTGTACTCCTGAAATATTGTGCTGCCTTGCCCACTAATAGATCTCAGCCTAGTGTTTAATGATCTCTACAAGATCATATACAAGTTGCAAAAACGTTACCTACTATCTCAGTCCTATTTAATATTGATTGATGTAAAACATGAGTGCTTCTGACATGGAGAAATTGTTTTGATAGTGATCTCTAAGAGTGAAACTGGGTCTGGTTCAGCATTTCTGAGCTAAGTTGTCTAAACAGGCTACAATCTTTTTAAAAAAAACTTACACAGCTACCCGAAAATTCTGCTACTACTGCACTGACATGCAATTCATTATCAGAAAGGATTTATAGTTGCTGAAATTAGAAAAGTTAAATGAAGCAAATTTCCCCTACACTATTGCAGAACAATGCAGAGGGCTTCACGACTTAAGAGGGAGCTGCATTTGCTGACTACGCAGCCGCCACCAGGAATTACTTGCTGGCAGAATGGAAGCCGTATAGATGATCTTCAAGCCCGTATGTATCTGTCTGGATTCAATCTTTTCTGCCCTCCATACCTCAGTAACCCAGCAACAATAAACAAAACAATATACAAATAGTTAGAGGTTAGAATCTATAACTTATATACATAAGCATTAATTAAAAGTTCCAGAGAACTTTGTTTTGCTTTTTCTGTATACATGCAAATATACTGTACACTGTATTTAGAAGCAAGTTCCATAAAAAAAATTGGATTTGTTTCAGAGTAAACTTGCATGGTGCCAAAAAGCATGCAGTGAAGGATGCTGGGGAGCTGCAGTCCAACAACTTCTGGAGAGCTATGGATTCCCCAGCCCTTTTCTAGATTGTTTTAATGCAATTATTTCATTTAGTTTTTTGCCAATGATTCACTGGAATTTGAGGAAATGTTGCTTAAGAAGCTGAACTTAGTTGTGATTAATAATGAAATGGAAGGTGTTGTCATACCTCGGGTTACAGTCACTTCAGGTTGCGTCTTTTCGGGTTGCGGACTGCCGAAACCCGGAACTACCGGAACAGGTTACTTCCAGGTTTTGGCGGTCACGCATGTGCAGAAGCACTAAATCGCACTTTGCGCATGCGCAGACGTAGGTTGCGAACGTGCATCCCACATCGCAACCCGAGCTTCCACTGTATAATCCATAAAAGGTAAAGATACTAGGTCATCTGCATAGCAGGAAATAGAGAAGTAGCTCCTTTTTCTAAAACAAATGTTTGGTGTAGCAAAGATTAGAAGATGCTCATAATTTTCTAATTCTTTTTGGACAGAAATTTATTTTGTTAGCCAGTATAAAGATCCTTTCCTGGAAGATAAAAATATATCCTCATCCAAGACTTTTTAGAATTCTGGCACTGAACAATAAGTCTGAAAAATAAATAATTATTACATTCCTTGTAACTTTTGTTCTTTTCCTGCCTAGTTCCTTGGATGGATGTATTTTGAAGATATTATGAATATATTGTGGCTTATGTGATCAAACTTTGTTTTTGCAGTGACTGAAGCAGTTACCTAAAGAGGGCAGTATTGATGTATCTTAATATGTCTTTTTCTCTTTAGAAATGTTGGGTTCTGCAGATACACCATACGAGAAAGGAATTTTTAACTTGGAAGTAGTTGTGCCTGAAAGTTAAGTGGATTTTTGAAAATCTTTTGTGCTTCAATGTATTAAGCAGATATGGAATGGTAGATTTGTTAAATACAGTGGTACCTCGCAAGACGAATGCCTCGCAAGACAAAAAACTCGCTAGACGAAAGGTTTTTCCGTTTTCGATTTGCCTCGCAAGACGAATTTCCCCTATGGGCTTGCTTCGCAAGACGAAAACGTCTCGCGACGTCTAAAAACAAAGACATGTTTTGTTTATAAAGTTAATTTATTTTCCCTTCAGTTTTTGAACTGCTCTTTACAGTATGTGTGACTTTAAAGAGCAGTTAATAAACTGTTGTTGTACCAAATTTGGCTTTGTTTAGACCTTTTTTGACCATAGGAACGCATTAATTGATTTTCAATGCATTCCTATGGGATTTCGTGCTTCGCAAGACGAAAAATTCGCTAGACGACAAAAATTGCGGAACGAATTAATTTCGTCTTGCGGGGCACCACTGTACAGCTCATGAGACTGCAGTTCCTTTTACAGGATTAGGAACTAGAGAGCTGTTAAACTGCTTTAAGATCAAGCTGATTCCTCTAGATCAGGCATGTCCAAGAGGGAGTAGATCGCAGGCACTTGTAAGCTGGATGTGCCTGCTAGTGAGTGAGATCAATGTTATGCCAATGGGTGCAACAGGATTTCTCCTAAGCCTCCAAACAATAGCTTTTGGTGGCATCTAGGGGACTGCAGAGGTAAGGAAGTGTAAACCCTGTTTGCTTATATAGGATACCACAATTGGATATTACTCTCATCGTTCTGCCCGGACACTGAGGTCCAGTGCCGAGGGCCTTCTGGTGATTCCCTCACTGCGAGAAGCCACAGGGAAGTTACAGGGAACCAGACAGAGGGCCTTCTCGGTAGAGGCACCCACCCTGTGGAACACCCTCCCACCAGATGTCAAAGAGAAAAAGAACTACCAGACTTTAAGAAGACATCTGAAGGCAGCCCTGTTTAGAGAAGCTTTTAATGTTTAATAGACTATTGTATTTTAATATTTTGTTGAAAGCCGCCCAGAGTGGCTGGAGAAACCCAGCCAAATTGGCAGGGTATAAATAATAAATGATGATGATGATGCTTGTGCATGTTCAGAAATGGATAAGAACAAGGGATTTGTGGGTGTTAACTTGTGAAAATTATCTTTCAAAATAAGAGAACCAACTGTTTTTTAATTAGGTATCCATTTGAACCCCCAAAGATACGCTTTCTGACTCCCATCTACCATCCCAACATTGACTCAGCTGGAAGAATTTGCCTTGATGTTCTCAGATTGCCACCTAAGGTAAGGTTACAGTTGCCTCTCTTACAGGGATTGATGAGAGCAGCAGTAGGCCTCCTGGCACAGCTGTTCCTATCTGCAAGTGCAGATCCTGCTATGTGTATTGGTTGAAAGAGGCCACTTGCTTGTATTTCCCTACTGAGGAGACCTGGACAGAAACAGTTACAGTCAACTGGTCTAAGCTCCTTGTAAATCTCATCTTTTCTTTATTGCCTTTGGTTGTGTGTGGCACAGGTGGCATTGATGCTTTTGGGGTTTTGAGTACCACATATTTTTGCAGCATGTTGATCTAGCTATGCATATTGATAATACTGAAGTTTGTGAGTGTCACTGTGATTGTTGCCAAACAGGGTTTGGAGGGGGGGGGCGAAATAGTTTGCTGGGGCTTATTCTAAGATTTTTCAGAAGTACATAAAGAGTTAAACAAAAGAGGGCAACACACCCTTCCAAAATCAACTCAATAAATATAGAGGATGAAGGGTGGTCTCCTCAAGCCACGGAATGTAGAGTGAGATTTAGAAAGGAGAATTTAGGGAAGGAATGTGAATTGGACTACTTAAGCCCCTCACCACTATCTGGAGGAAACAGAAGCACTCCTGTTATTGGAAGAGAATACACGGCAACATTTTGTTGCATGTCACACTTGTATGTATTACCTATTTGATATACAGGTTGCTTCTAAATTTCTGCAATGTTGCCCAGAAAATCTTGGGGGGAATTATACCTTGGACCTGCAAAGTAACTCCCAACAAGACACACTTCTCTTTGTATCATAATACCCCCACTCACTCAAGTAATTTTTCGTTCTGTGCAGGGTGCATGGAGACCGTCTTTGAATATTGCTACTTTGCTGACTTCAATACAGATACTTATGAATGAACCCAACCCTGATGACCCCCTCATGGCTGACATAGTAAGTTTCCTCCTTTATTTTGGTGGAATGTGTGTTGTATTTTTGGAAGCTATAACTATGCTATAACTCTGTCTGTGAAGGGATGTGAAGAAACCACAGAGTGCAATAGATGTACCTCTTGCAGTTCATTTTTTTGGGGTACAAATTTTCCAGTAATACAACTGAGAAAAGGCCATGTTGACCTAGAAGTGGGGGTGGGGAGAGGTGGGAGATGCTCAAATAGAATTTGTTTTGTTGACAGTGAGGTCAACACTTTCTACCTTGAAACATCATGCTTAAAAATGGATGGATGGGTATATGTGTGTTGCATACAGGATACAAAATATGGCGATTGCAGTCTTCCTAAATACCTAGTGTGGTTAAGTAGTCTTCCATGCGGTCTAGTAAATCTGTCATCAAATGTAACTATGGTCTTATGGTTGAGAGGCCATAATTATCCTTGTCTCTTACTTTTTCCTTTTCCTTTTTTTTAATTATGTCTAGTCCTCTGAGTATAAATACAACAAGCAAACATTCCTCAAAAATGCCAGACAATGGACAGAGAAGTATGCAAGCCAGACAACAATGGTAAGGAAAGTATATCACTTTTGTTAGAGAGGAATGGGGTGTAGGTTAATCTTCACATGTGCAGTCTTGCTGTGCCCAACGGAATACTTCAAATCTGCGTCACCTATAATTGCCCATCTTCCTATAATTGAGTTTGTGGGATGGAAATACTATGAATGTGCCATGAAACACAAGTGTCTGGATTAACGTCTCCCTTGTAGACTACCTTTTCTGGCAATGGGAGTTTTTGTTTTGCTTTCTTGGCCACGTCATAAATCTAAAATGTCATAGAAAAATGCAGGGATTGTTCAGCGTTTATTGTATTTTATTTGTGTCTGATCTTGTAGAATTTGCCTTGGGTAAGAATATTTGGAAGTTACCCTATTGCAAACATTTTATATGGAATTTTATTTGGCTTGCAGTATGGTTCTAAATCTGCAGACGGCATACATCCTCCATGTATTTGTATGAGGGGAAGAATTCATCAGCAGAGATGCAGATCTTTTGGTAAAATCATTCCAGTACCCCAGGCCAAACACGCATTGATTCCAGGGAAATTTAGGATGTGGGATCAGCCTTGTTCACTAATCCGGGAAATACTTTATAGAAATTCTCCCAGTTACATCTGGTCTACATATGCAGTGAAACAAGTTTCTTTTTTTAATACAGTAAGCCCACAACTTAGGCACATTTAACTTGTGCGCATTCAGCTTTATGCGCTTGGCAATAAATAAATAAAGGGCAGGTGTCCGACTTTGGCAATTCTACCTGTGTTTTGACTTCATGTGATTTTGGCTTTAGGTGTGATCCCTGGAACACACCTCCCGCGTAAGTTGCAGGCTTACTGTAGGGGGGGATTCCTATAACTTAGTTCACTGCTGAACCTTATATTGCTTAAACTAACTTGAGAAGCTAGTTTGACGGCTGCTGATATAGTTTTAAAGGGTGCATGAGACCACAGAGCACATTAGGAAGCTTCAGAGATTGGTCTGCCAATATCATTCTCCTACATCATGCAAGAACCATTAGGGTCCCTGCAAAAAGAATCAGTTAGGATTCCATAGAGGGTAGTTAATACCCTTCCTGTGAACTAACCACTATAAACACTTTCAAAGATGAGTGCTTTTAACCTGAATTTCAAGCTGCTCACCTGTAGGGCTTTAAACCATTGTGCTCCAGAGTCAGGTTAGAAGGAGATAAGCTTGTCATGAGATGAAGGTCTATCCTCATCAAACAAGTCTACCAGTGTACCTTGGAACATTTGGAAAACCAAAGCGCAGCTTCTGATCGGCTGCAGGAAGCTCCATCGGACGTTCCCAAAATAGTTCGCAAACCGGAACAGTCACTTCCATGTTTGCAGTATTTGGGAGCCAAAATGTTCGAGAACTAAGCTGTTTGAAAACCAAGGTACAACTGTAGTTATTCTGGCCTCTTCCTAGTCACAGAATTGGTTATAGCATTCCAGACAAGCAAACTGGGTGATTTGAGGAGCGGAGAGGAGATGGCAAAGCATGGTTAAGGGCAGGCTGAGAGATCGTCTTTTGATATTCTGCATATATGCCTGATTCCTCTCACAGTGCATTTCTGAAGTTTTTCCATATAGAACTTGATAACTTCAAAATGATGGGGATGTAGTCTTTCACTTCCTACTGTAACTTCTGTCTGAAAGCATTGCTCTTCCATTTCCTCAGTGAGCATTGCTCTTCCATTTCCTCAGTGAGGATTTAATGCATACTATAAAGGGCTGTATTCTACAGTCACTGAAAGCTGGGGAGTGAATAGAAAACAGGAAATATACTTTGAGGGAGCACTTACTACTGGAGTCATCCATGCTAGAGCACCCAGCCCAGCACCAGCAATGAAAGTAGAATGTAGCACAAGCAGAAAGTAGATGTAGCAATCAGCTCTGTATAAATTATCCTGTGTCATCTTCAACAGTTTTGTGTGCCCCAATAAAGCACAGAGTGGTCTTCAGTAATTCACAACTATGCCTTCTACTTTTATTGAAATTTCCAGGTAAATTGGAATGAAATTACACAGCTGAAACACTTGGGGGCATCTGAACCTTAAATAATACAGCTTCTTTCATAGTTGCACTTTCTTGTTTCTAAACTAATGTGAAGAAGCTGATTCTTCTTAGGCTGTCAGCAGAATTTCAGCTTTGGATAAATTTGGCCTGCTTGTAGAAAGAACTGATTTCTGTTTGGAGGTAGCATCTCCATGTTGCCCAGAATTTGCTTGTAAAAACTGGTATATCCAGTGCTTTTCTTCTAGGCAAAAATATGCCGGTACTGCATACCCTTGAGTGCCCCCAGAAAAAAGGACTGGGTATATCTATGCTATAGAAGTGATCTATGAACAGCCTATACAAATCTTGCAGAGCCATACATATTGTATTGCACAAATTTCTGAAAAGGTTTTTCTAGTTCCCAGAACACATAAGAACAGTCCAGTGATGGAGGAAAAGGCACATTTTCTCTTCTGTAGCACCTCAAGTTGGCTGTCAGGCCACTAAATGTGGTGAGCTGTATAATGAGGATCTAGGGGAATTCTGGGTGGGGTGGTAAGGAGGTGAGGAATTAGCTGATTTGTGTCTTTAAAGAACAAAATGTGTCCCATGACTTTTGAAGTCTTAACTTAGGGAGTCTGCATACTTGCAAGATGTGAATGAAAGCATTGGTTCTTTGAGCAAAGTGTGAACACAGAAACCAATATTTTTCCTCTCTCAGTTGGTTTTCTCTGATGTTATTCCAGACTTTGGAAACCACCGATGAAGAGAACCACCAAAGTGCAGCCAACCCACCCAAAGATTCTCACATTTCCCAGAAAAGGAAAGGAAGCAGTATCAGTGGATTGTCCAAAAGACCTTGCTCAGAAACATAGAAGCTTTGCTGTCGTGAAATATCCCGGTCTCTAGCTCTGTGTCTGTTTCAGTGTTCCTTTCCATCTCTTAAGTAGACTTGTTGCAATTAATGTACTGTTTACTCATTATATGCAATGCCTCTAAGGCAGTGTCAGTGAAGCACTTGTCTGTTTTTAAAAACATCTTATTTTACTTCTGCAGATTTCTTAAGTTCTTTACAGCAATTTTCTCTTTCACTGTCTAATTTGTGTATTTTGCGCATGTTTTGAATGAAGGCACCAATGAGAGAGTAATAAATAACATATTTAGTCCTGCTATGACTAATGGTCATGAATGGTGTTTAAACTATTTCTGGAAGCTAAAGTTGTGTACCTTTGGCCTCATTTGCTGGACTACAGATGAGTGCAAATAATATTTTATGTATCTGCTCCTTTCTTGGCAGCTTTGTAAGTTTGAAGACACCTTCAGCAAGTTGAGCATTGGTCTGAAGGATGCACAGTTCCAAGGACGAACTCATGGTTTGCATGCCCAGGTTTCAATCCCTCACTGTTTAATCAGAGAAGTCTCTCTAGTGTGCTGGATTCCGTCTCTAAATTTAAGGTGTGACAGTGAAGACAGAAGCAGTACTAAACACAATTAGGCATGTTTAACTGTAAAAGTGCAGCGTGAGTTTGGCTTTTTCCTTGTGGACGCTGCTCTTTACCAATGTTGCTAAACCTTTACTGCACTTTACTAAACCTGTTACATTTAATATAATATTTTTAGGTAATTAGTAAAAGTGGGACATGCAACAAAATGCACCAGTGTATTCTTAGAGAAGCACACCTATTCTGGGTCAAAGCTAAACTGAACAGGTCTTTAATCAGTATAAGTACAGCCAGTTGTGAACATACCTTTGAATAAATTACTAAAAATAACTGTACACACCCATAGCTACTGTTATACTTCCACCCAAGTAAGCAATTCTTTGGATATATAACATTTTTCAGAAATATAATTTTATTCACAGGCAAAAAAAATGCATCAAGCATTCCATCTACTTTCCCATTTCTTCCCTACGTTGAATAAAAAATGGGTAGGTTTGTATTTTTTAAATTGTTATTTTGCAAGGTGTGTTTGAGGAAAAGTTGAGCACATGCCTATGGAGAAGACTGGATAGTGTCTTTATTAGAACTGGGATGTGAAGAAAATTGGACTGAAATTGTGTTTTGATTTTAATCCCAATTTTTCCAACTCTGAAAAGAAACCTAAGCAGAACTCTCCTAAACAGATTATACAGTAGGTTTAAATACTGGTTCAGAATATATTTTGGCAAAGGCCCACGCTAGCAAATTATCAGCCATACAATTTATCACATTTTGTCTTCTCCGTTGTTGTTTAGTCGTTTAGTCGTGTCCGACTCTTCGTGACCCCATGGACCAGAGCAGGCCAGGCACTTCTGTCCTCCACTGCCTCCCGCAGTTTGATCAAACTCATGTTGGGAGCTTCGAGAACAGTGTCCAACCATCTCGTCCTCTGTCGTCCCCTTCTCCTTGTGCCCTCCATCTTTCCCAACATCAGGGTCTTTTCCAGGGAGTCTTCTCTTCTCATGAGGTGGCCAAAGTATTGGAGCCTCAGCTTCATGATCTGTCCTTCCAGTGAGCACTCAGCGCTGATTTCCTTAAGAATGGAGAGGTTTGATCTTCTTGCAGTCCATGGGACTCTCAAGAGTCTCCTCCAGCACCATAATTCAAAAGCATCAATTCTCCAGCGATCAGCCTTCTTTATGGTCCAGCTCTCACTTGCATACATCACTACTGGGAAAACCATGGCTTTAACTGTACGGACCTTTGTTGGCAAAGTGATGTCTCTGCCTTTTAAGATGCTGTCTAGGTTTCCCATTGCCTTTCTCCCAAGGAGCAGGCGTCTTTTAATTTCGTGACTGCTGTCACCATCTGCAGTGATCATGGAGCCCAAGAAAGTAAAATCTCTCACTGCCTCCATTTCTTCTCCATCTGTTTGCCAGGAGGTGATGGGACCAGTGGCCATGATCTTTGTTTTTTTGATGTTGAGCCTCAGACCATATTTTGTGCTCTTGTCTTCTCTTTTTTTTAAAAAAAAATTTATTCATTTTTCAAACACATAATAAAAAACAAACACAACACAAAACAAAAACATACACAACATTAAACATATACCGACTTCCCCATACCTCCCTTTCGCTGCATCCTTATTCCACAATTCTTTAGCAACCCTTTAGTCAATTTATCTATTGGTTCCCTTTCATTAGATTTCCTTAAACTTATTAGTTACAGCTGTAATTCTCTACTTCTTACCCCTTGACATCTTAACACTCCTCAATTTTACAACAGTTTTTAAGATATGTTTTGAATTTCTTCCAGTCCTCTTCCACTGTCTCTTTCCCCTGGTCTCGGATTCTGCCGGTCATCTCTGCTAGTCCCATGAAGTCTGTCACCTTTGTCTGCCATTCTTCCAGAGTAGGTAGTTCTTGCATCTTCCAATACTTTGCCAGAAGAATTCTTGCTGCTGTAGTAGCATACATGAAAAAAGTCCTATCCCTCTTTGGCACCACCTATCACCTCTTTGGCAACCATGCCCAGGAGAAAAGCCTCAGGTTTCTTAGGAAAAGTCCACTTAAGGACCTTCTTAATTTCATTATAAATCATCTCCCAGAAGGCTTTAATCTTTGGACAGGTCCACCATAGGTGGTAAAAGGTACCTTCAGTCTCATTACATTTCCAGCATTTGTTATTGGGCAAATGGTAAATTTTTGCAAGCTTGACTGGGGTCATGTACCACCTGTAAATCATTTTCATTATGTTTTCTTTTAAGGCATTACATGCCGTAAATTTAACACCAGTGGTCCATAACTTCCCAGTCAGCAAACATAATGTCATGACCGATATCCTGTGCCCATTTAATCATAGCTGATTTCACCGTTTCATCCTGTGTATTCCATTTCAACAGCAAGTTATACATTCTAGACAAATTCTTAGTATTGGGTTCTAACAATTCTGTTTCTAACTTTGACCTCTCCTTCTGAAATCCTATTTTCCTGTCCTGCTTAAATGTCTCATTTATCTGATGGTAATGTAACCAGTCTCGAACTTTGAACTTTAATTTCTCATAACTCTGAAGTTTAAGCTTCTCACCATCTTGTTCTAGGATTTCAAAGTATTTTGGCCATTTAGAATCCATATTAAGTTTTTTCACCGCCTTAGCTTCCATTGGTGACAACCACCTGGGAGTTTTACTTTCCAACAAGTCTTTATATCGAATCCAAACATTGTATAATGCTTTCCTGACAATATGGTTTTTGAAACTTTTATACACCTTTACCTTGTCATACCATAAATATGCATGCCTGTCTTCTCTGACAGAAGGCAATTGCTGCTACCTTCCAGGAGGAACTATATTGCCTATATGTCGATATTTGGGGTTTTCTTCCCCCAGAGTAATCCTCCTAGTGAGCAAACTGCCAAAACACTGGTAGAGGGGGAAACATTATTAGGCCATTTGAATGTATGGGAAACAGAGGTAATAAATTATTTTTGGTCACGATGGGCATGTTAGAATATGGGAACACAAGACAAACCTGGATCAGACCAATGGCTTGCATAGTCCAGAATTCAGTTCCCCCAGCAGCCCGTCAGATGCCTGCAGAAGCCTGCAAGCAGGACCTGAGATTAAATTGTTAACTGGAATTAAAATTCTTTTAGTGTAATCAGTTTTGCTGGGAATCTTCTACATTAAAGTATGTGTATATGTGTGTGCATGTATATAGAAGCACACACAAATAGATACACAGGCAGCGACTGATTTACGTGCGTCCGATTGATGTGTGACCATGCACGCATTGTGGCAACCCAAGCGGGCTTATGCATGTTCTGCCATCGCACGTGATGACCCAGAACGTAGCCCCTGTGGAAATCAGGGGTTGCCTGTATATCACAAAATAGAATTCCAAAATTTATGTACAGGTGGCACAGTCTAAGATTTTAACACTCCAAGGAGACACTGAAGCAGATTTTTTTAAAAAAGCCTCTTTGCACAATAAACATATATCATTCATTCGGTATTCAGGGCAGCTGAAACAGCATTTATCACAGTTCAAAGTGAGGGTAGGGCAGGTTTAAATGAAAACCCCTTGTAATTTGGATCATTTTCCTAACACAGTTTTAGAGAGTAGGCGATTGTATCATATAATCAAAACTTAGGCTCAGAGAAATGCATTTGCAAGTAAACATTCTCCATTGCAGTGCTATGATGGGGAGGAGAGGGAATACTGTCCCTTGCACAGTTCCCTGAGTTTCCTCCTCCCCCCCCCCCACTGCCACATACTCCACATTGTAGTGCTGAGATGGGGTAGATGAGAAAAACTGTCTCTGGGAAAGAATCTCAGTTTTCATGATTAAAAAACTTTAATCCCTTTTCTCATGCTTTCATATGAAGAGGATGTGAAAAAATGCATCATGCCTAAATAGGGTATGTGTGTCAAGGTGTGTCTTCCACGCGAATAACTTTACTTTCTTAGACTTCGTGTCCCTACCTGACTGTTGCCCCAGCTGTGCCTCTTGCATCATTTTTTTGTTCAATTGTGTGTTTTTTTAAATAACAAAGTCAAATCCGACAAAATCCCAATTTAGCGACCAAACTTGCAGACCAAGCATACAATTGTATACACATCTAAATTTCCACAAGGTGGTCCAAATACAGAATTTGAGACCATCTGGACTGGTATAGGACTGTAGAGGTTCTCAGTATTTCATTATACTGCGTGTGTTTTTTTCAAATGATTGCTATTACTAAGATTTTTCAAAAACTGAAGGAACTCTGGAGAGCTTAGTTCACATTCCAATCCTTGTGGGTTAGCCAGCTATATTAATCTGCCTTAAAAACAACAACTTTGATGTACCGTTTTGTTCTTCAGCTATCTGAAGTCCCAGGCTATCAAAATTGTGTATAAGCCTCCTTTAAAGCCGACTGTCACTGAAGTGGGAGTGTTCATTCATTCATCTCCTTGGGCCTTCCTATAAAGGCATGAAATGCAAGACCCAGATAAGATTCGGGGTGGGGAGGGGTTTTCTTGAAGAGTTGATGTAATGCTTCAGCAGCTAGTTTGTCTTTGGTGCTGTCAAGTCAGACTCCTTTATTAAAAAAGAGGCTTTCACTTTCTGTCTGAGATTATGTCTGTCTTGTCCCTCCCGCCTATATTTCCCAAACCACACTTGCTGTGATGTTAGATAATGCTGGTACTTCCTAGCATACACACTGGAGCATGTTCACCTTCATGCATGTCACTAGAGAACTCTTAAACCTGATGACCGGCAACTGAACACATGAACCAACTCAGCTGGAAAACATTGAGTTTATATCTGTGGCGATACATCTGTGATAAGATTATGCCTAGACACAAGCTGTCGCAAGGAATGAGCATGCAGGAACAAGCCTGTGGGTTTGTGGTTCCACGACTAAGTCATAGAAACAAAATAAAGCATGGTTTTAAAATTAACAACTTTTTAATTTTCTACAAGGTCTTCCAGAGTGCTTTACACATCAATATACAAAAAAAAATAAAAAATGACACAAGGTCAAAAAGAGAGGGCAAATGGCTATATAGCTCTCTATATAAATATACACATAATATACAAACACGCTCATGCTAGCATTGTATGCCATCATATATGGCAATGTGTATATACAGACAATAACAAATGTGTGTAAAGGCATTTAAATTGATACTTCCTGTGGTTGATTTTGGACATATTGATGGTACAAGTTGTAGGAATTTTGCATTTCTAAAAGTTGACTGAGCTGCGCTCAAACTTACACCCCCAAGGAGGACAATTCTTTCCAGGTATGGATGGTTAATACTAATTATAGTTCTGGAGAAGCTGAGCAGCAAAAAGGGTTCCCACTATATGTGTTGCATCTTTTTCTCTAGGCCATAATAAATTGTCCCAAGACGTTTAAGCCAGCTTCCATTCATACACTGTGTTTAAGTAAGCCAAAGTAGCAAGTGGGGACTTCAAGAGTTCTGGAGTTCTACCCAACCAGAACACTGTTGTAACCAAAATTATTTCGGCAGAATCATCCTTAAGGGGATTGAAGGGAAAGGCACCTGGTGTGTTTGTAACATTTTTCCACATCCTTCTCTGTGTTTCAGTCTACATTTCTCTCCTGGAAATATTAAGAACTTTCCTAAAAGCAGAACTACATATGAAGTCTAGACTATATGCTTGATAGTGTGCTCTGCAAGGTATTAAAATGTTAGCAGTAAAATCCCTTATGACAGGATTTTTTTCCTACCTCCCTTGACAAGTTATTAATTGATAACTATGCCTTCTCAGCAAAGAAAAAGCCAGCCTAGAAATTAACCTGGACAATTCCAGCAAGCTGTAGTTGTTAAACAGTTGGGATAATTTCTGTATCTTGCTCTTTCTAGAAGCATCCATCAAGATCCATCAAGCAGCAAGTTACATCTTAACCTCCTAGTGGCTTCAATTAAGGTTTGTTCCTGTGCCAATCAAGTTTTAGTTCTGTGTCACTATTTCCCATCTGTCAGTAGGACTACAGTTCTTACTGAGAGCATAGGTGCTTTTAGGTGGAAAAGCAAGAGATGTGAGTTTGCTTTCATGATTTCTATATGTAAGTTGCAAAGAAGGCGAGAGGATAATTGAAGGCTGAATTGCAGAACCGGAGCAATGCAACTGGATTCTGGAATCTGTAAATGGTTGGCTTTAGCTGCAGTTGCCCTTTGTCGGGCTTGGCTTAGAGGGCAGGAATACTTTTTTATGTTGGGGATTTTTGGCTTATGGTGAATATATCTGGGCCTTAAATTGCTTCTCTTCAGTCTTTCACTGTACTCAAGTCTTCTTCCTAGCAACACCAGCAGATTTTTAAAAAATGAGGGGGTGCTACAAGGTAGAATATCTCCATTATGTGCTCATTGGGATGAGTTTACATGAGTTCCAAAAGATTATGGAAACACACCAAATTCATTACACTGCATTTTAGCTCATGTTTTGCATTTATGAGCTTCAGTGAGACCAGGAACAAGCAGCTCATTCTACCCTAAATGGTGAACCTAAAATGTGGCATGGTTTGACTCTTGACATGGCACAACCTTGGTGAGATCTAATCCTGACTTTGTCACTGCCCTGGGAATCTCACTGCATTTTTAGGTGCCTTAGAAGTAAATTTTAGACATCTGCAGCCTGGATAGGTGCATCATTTCTAAAAAAGAGAGACCAGGATTAATGAAACTGAAGCATCCCAAGTTAAAGAATAGTATGTTACCTTCAGCTCCTCTTCTCCATTTGTAGAACAGAACTGATGGCACACCTCATTACAGAGAATGAAGAGGAAAGACTGTGGTGACAATTCAGATGCTCAGCTGGTGCTGGGCTATCTACCCTGGCAGACATTGTCATGTCTATACAGCAGCTCAGTCACTGCCTTATTTGTCATCTGTTATCGTTCTAAGGCAAGGGATAGCACTCTGTTGCCTGCTCCACACAATTTATGAGGAGCAGGACTAGATGTATCCAGGAAAGCTGGGAAGCTGCATCATAGTTGGTTAGCTCTTTCTCATTTTGCTACATTTTGGTTTGCTGTTGTGTATCAGAAGATTTTAACTCAATGGTCCCCTGGTCGTCGTCCCCCCTTGAAGGACCCACACTACCTTACACACTGGTGTGGCAAGAGAGCAGAAGACAATGCTCCAGTAAGCTAGGATACATGGAGTTGGCAGCACCTTGCAGGCTCTCAAGGCCTCCCCCCCCCCCAGAAGAAGCAATAAACTGTGCCACCCTTTCCCCAGAACAGCCATTGTCCAAAGCTGTTGGTGGCTACAGGTGGGCTCTTGCGTAGGCTTTTCACAGAGCGAATGTGTACCGGGTCTGGGAGGCTGAACGACTGTTTATAAGTGAGACGTGAAGGCTGGTGCAGGCGGTGTGGAAAACAAGGCAATCCTAAGGCTGCTCCTTGCCGGGTCTCTGCTTTCCGATGCGATGAGCAACTCATCATCAGCAAGGTAGGACAGGTGAGTGGAGAAGCCACTGTCGTGTCCTCCGGCACCTGCCTTTTGCTGGTGTGGGATGAGAGTCACTGATGGGTAGCTGTAGGCATCTAGTACCGACGAGCACCTAGGAGGCACTCTGAAGATGTCTGGTGCCTCAAATATATGATCCATGTCAGAGAAAGCAACCAGGGCCTGGGTAGAGTCATACGAGCTCTTCTCTGTGTCTTCTGACACGTAGGACTGGGCGCAGCTCTCCCGGGCCTGGCTCTTCTGCCTCAGGAGCCGTAGGTCATCTCTGAAGTGTGGGTTAAACAGCAGGTAGAGCAGGGGGTTCAGGCAGGCTGGCAGAGGCAGTACCACCAGCAGCACAGACTTGATGACTTCAGGGGTAATGAGGAAGAGGCTGAGCATGGAAGAGAAGGTCAGGAAGGCCACGGGGCAATAGAGAAGGCAGTTGGTGAAAATGAGCCAAGCCACATGCTTGATCATAGCACAGTCCCAGACAGAGTCAAACTCTCCTTTCAGCAGGTTGCAATAGAGGCGGATGTATGTTCCAGTGATAATGAGGAAGCAGAGGGTGTTGACCAGCACCAGGGCCACCATGAACCCCAGCATGGAAGGCTTCCCATCCAGGAGTGGGTAGGGTAGGCAGAGGGGGGATGCCCCGTACTCCCCGACAGAGAAGAGTGGCAGTGCTGCAGCCACTGAAGACAGCGCCAGGCAACTCAGCGCACCTGCCTTGACGGTGCCGAAAGACGGCACCTTCCCATAGGTCCGCATGCATGACACTGAGAGACTGCACTGCACGGCGGCCAAGGTCAGCAGAAGGATGGAAGCCTCCGAAGCAAACACCGACAGGAAGCCCGTCACCTGGCACCCTGCGCCTGTCTCCCACCGGGCCCCGTATTTCGCAAAGTGACCAAAGGTGATGGCGTCCACGAAGGCCAGGATGGCACAGTACGTGCCCGTCAGCATGTTGGCTCCAGCAATGGCGCCAATGACAAACTTGACGGGGGACAGATAGCCGGGCGAAGCAAAGACAACCGCCATGACCAGCCCATTGCATAGCATGGAGACCAGCGTGATCAGCCAGACACCCAGGCGGATGACCCAGCTCTCAAACAGGTGATCGCAGGGCTTGAAGGGGCCTGGAAGAAAAGAAGGAAGGAGACACATTACAAACTGGATGCTGCAGCAGAGCAGCTGGCACAAGGCACTGCTGAGTGGCTCCGTAGTACAGCATCTGCTTTGCATGCAGAAGGTCCCAAGTTCAATCCCTGGCATCTCCTGTCAGTGTAGAAACTACTGAGCTAGGTGGACTATTGGTTTGACTCTGTAGAAGGCAGCTTCTTATGACATTGGACCATTTTGCTCCACTTATACTTATATCTGATGAAGCAACAGGCACTTACTGAACAAGCAAGCAGAGGCTGAGGGACATCATGGCTACAATTCAAGGAGGCTCAGTGCAGAAGGCAGGTCTTGTACATGCAGCTCTACAGCTTTAAAACCACTTGCTGCAACCAGGGTTTTGGAGAAGAACGTCCGCAGAACAAAATGCTTCTTTTTCATTCTGATTCTGCTTATGGAGCTGGTGGGGCGGGGCAAAGAGCTAGATGGGGCATGGAAGACTGCCCCAGGCTACAACAATCCTGCTCACCCCCTCCTGAGATTTCACAAACATTGACATCCACTTTCTTTGTGGCATTAAAGGCTAGAAAAATAGCTTTTCAAAAAGTGGGATTACAAATTTGCCGAATTCTTCACCCACTCCCAATTCCATGCTTGCACAATTCAACCACAAAAGAACACAATTCTGAATGGAGCGATGTATGTAACACTCATCTGTTGCCACCACAGAAATAGTATTTGCTGGCTTCCCTTGCAACACGTATAGCAACCATCCTTTTATTTAAAGATTTAAGCACTGTGCTTCACGACTACTTCTTACCAGGGCTTGGGGTACACTGGATGTTGGGGTGCAGCTTTGAATCCTCAAGTTCCAGCTGGAAATCATCCATATCCAGGTCATCTGGAAAGTCATACAGAAAGAAAGACCAACATCACAGGGGTGTTAATGCTGAGTTTTGCATTGTGAGCCAGACCTGTAGCTTGTTTTCATAAAGTCACTGCTGTTAAAATGGAAAGAGAACCATCTTTGTTATACATTCCTATGCTTCCTAATCTCATAACTGGAACAATAAACCTCAGGAACATGATGGTTTATGACTTACATGACGAGGAAAAAGGTGGGGTAAATAACAACAAGAACATCCTATTCAAAACAAAAAAGTCAGCCCTTAATTTTGAGCCTGCTCAATCAGGTAAATGGCCGATCAAGTCCAGCATCCTCTTCTCATGGTGGCCAACAAGATGTTGGGTAAAGATTCCTGCATTGCAGGGGGGTTGGACTAGATGACCCCTCATGGTCCCTTCCAACTCTACAGTTCTATGATTTTATGTAGGAAACCCACAAGCAGCACAAGAACACTCTCACTCCCTGTTATACATAGGGTAGGGCAGAAACACAAGTTACAGCCGGAGAAAACTGAATTTGAAATGTTAAAAATGAGGGCGGCGCGGAAATCTGCAAAGTTTATCAAATGTTACTAAAGAAGCCTTTTCAAGGAAGGCAGGTCTATTTGGAGAAGTGAAACAAAGTATGTAACACACAGGTCTGGGTTTTGTTTTATTTTTAAAGTGAGGAATTAACTTTGTTGGTGGCTGCATGTTATAAAGGCAATTGTGTTGGACGGCCATGCAATGGCATCAGACACAGTCAAAGAGTAGAAGGGCAGGACAGTACATGTGGGTTCTGTAATGAGAGAAAAACGGGAGTTCTAGCATATGTAGTGGAAATTCCCAAAAGCAGAACAGAAAAAGCTTGGTCTATGGAGACTGGTGTCATTAACAAACATTTCCCAAAGTTTCCTTTAACAGGTCTACTGAATTCTGTGAAGCATAGCGTTCCAGAAAAATGTCAGGCACAAATACTACATATACTTACTTTGGCCAGAATTTTATTTGCTAGACTTCTGAAGGAAAGCCAAAAGCCAGGTCGATTACGGTTATAGGAGCAATTAGCAGTTATTAAATTAACAGTGACAATGAAAAATCATGATAACTCTAAAGAGGATTTGAGTAGTCCAAACCCAGTGGTCCAACCCGTTAAGAGAGACAGAAATAAATATTTTTATTTAGATAAATAAGTTTCAGGAATGGGAATTGATTGCACATTATTACAGAATACAAATTTGTATTTCTGATAAGGTAATGTGTTTTGCTCTTTTCTATAATAAGCCTCATGGGGTACTGTCGTTATATGTGATTTTATAATTTACTGTGGTTTCAGATTTTATTTTTTTTTTTACAAAAAGAATCTACCAAAATGGTTGTACTTTGCTGAGTATTAGAGGGAATTTTCCATAGCTTAAATACCAAAGTCTGTTATCTCAGCGAGATAGGAGCCAACTGAAATGTCCGGGTTTCGCCTAGTGCCTGATATGAACTGTCCTGGACCCTGCAATCATTATCTGAAGCCTTTCCTCACGTGTTTCCTACACAAGAGGTCCAGAGGGTGGCAACACAAGAACTGGCCTTTGCTGGGGTGGTTTCCCGTTTGTGAAATGCTCTCCTCAGGGCAAAAATGTTCCTCTTTAACCAGGCTGATTAACATGCTACGTCCTTTTAAATGTGTTTGTGGGAGGGGGTAATTGGTTGGTTTTTATTCTTGTTTTTATTATGTATTTTGTGTTCTCATTTTGTATTTCTATGTTGTGAACCACCCTGTGATCTTTGGATGAAGGGCTGAATACAAATTTTAATCATCATCATCAAATAGTATCTCCTAAGGCCACATCCCCTCCCTAGCCTTGCCCCTCACTGATTCTGTTTCGTACCCTCCTTGGGTACTTTTGCCTGGCTGGAAAGTGTCCTTGCACTCTGGTAATGTCTCCTGCTTCCCTGGCTGAAAAAGTTTCCCCACTCCTGAGTAGTTGCTCTGTTGGCTATTAAGGTGTTTAGCTCTGTTTTGCAGATTTCTTTTTGTGTGTAACACAATCTCTTTCTTTAAATTCTCCAGGCCTTTGGATATGGATATTGAGCAGATCTATATTATTAGTGCACCACTGCTGGAAACATTTACCAAGGTAAATGTTTTAAATAGGGTTTTGAATGGGCAGCACTAGGCACTGAGAGAGAGCTCTGAAGGAATGTCCTTTAAAGGAGGCTTGCTACTTCCGCCCCCCCCCCCAAGAGAAACCCTGCGTTTTTCACAGACGCAGGAATTCTATAAGGACAGTTTTTCTCATCATGGGACAAAGCAATTGCCACGAGCCCCACAATATGGCCAGGATCTGGCCCAGACTGGCAGGCTCTAATGCAGGAGGAAGAGGAAGAAAAAATGGCAAGGTGGAACTGAATGGTGGGAACCTCAAGTTAGAGGAAGGAGGATATCTTCACCCCAACTTGAGCTACTTCAGAAAGGGGAGTAGGGATACCCGCTCCCTTCCTGAACTTCCTGTGGAGCAAAGAGCCTCAGTGGAGCTGGGAAGGGCTCTGAGCAGCTGAGGGCTGGGGAGGCAGAACAGGAGGGGACAGTCTTGTCACATCAAACCAGGTGCCACCTCTGCCATCTTGACATTCCTGCAAGGCAACCTAGTCTTATGACTGAGCATGCCATGCCTTCCCTTGAAAAGCATGGCGTGCAGGGTGTGGAAACTTGTTGGGACATCTTTGTTGCTCCATTCTGTTCCAAACTTCTTGCCCTGCCCCCGAACTCCTGAGTTGGGACTCCTGAGCCCTGTGTCTGCTGCTGAGCCTACACTGTTACTTGCCTGAATAAAGATCTCTTTCTTCTCTATAAGTAAGATCATCTGCATGTATGTTTTAGGGTGAGAGCCTGGACAGCAATGGAGAAAGCTGCCCCTGTAGAATTTCTGCTTGTAAAATAGCTGTTAAAGACAGAGAGCCTTTGTTGGGGGGGGGGGAATATGACAACAAATGTAGTATTAAGTATTTCTCTCTTCTGTAAGCTTTTTTCATGCCTTGAATAGTCACACACATGGACAGAATGGAATTTATGACGAATATTTCCCTAAGGAACTTTGGTTGAATGGCTGTGAGGTGTACAGCACATCACTGATGCCTCCTCATTGCAGAAAGCCCAGTTCCAACCCAGCTAGGCTAGGAATATGCTGGCACCTGTAAGAGTAAGACCTGTTGCCCAGCAGTCTAGACAGCTGAGTCTCTGCTATGTATTTTACTGGAGGTGTCAAGAACATGATTTGGGCAAACTTCAAAAAAAGTGCATATTCTTTCCCACAAACATCCTGCCATCCAAACAGCTGGTTGTACAAAGGAACCACACAGAGCTTCCATTGAACTTGCAGGGAAATCCCTAATCTTTGCACTGTTGGATGCAAGGCCAAGCCTAGGAGCATAACAGTATAAAAGGTACGCAGGGACCATTCATTGTGGCAATTTGAACCCACTATGTGGCTTCCACAGTAGAGTACCTCCTCTACTGTGACTGATGCAAAGCTTTTCCAGGAAGAGCCATGAGCAAAACAGTCCACTCAAGCATTGCCATCCCACCTCCCAGGAATCAGATTGTGGGTCACCAACCAACCAGCTATTTAAAATATATTTTGTAAGTAATGAAGCAACTTTCTCCAAGTTCTTCTCTTTGAAAGAGAAGGTGGCAGGAGGTAGGGTACAACCCTGAGAGTATCTTTGTGAGTTGTAGAAAATCTGAAAGGGAAGAAATGCACACCCAGGATTCCCACAAAAAGGTAAATGCTTCTCAGCTCCCCGACTCCAGAGAAGTGTAAAAAAGGAGCATGAATAATAATAATAATAATAATAATAATAATAATAATAATAATAAGTGTCTAGTACTACTTATCAGTGGCGTAGCGTGGGGGGTGCAGGGGGGGCCGGCTGCACCGGGCGCAACATCTGGGGGTTAGGGTTAGGGGGCGCAAATCCACGGGTTAGGAGGGCGCAAATCCATGGGTTAGGGGGCGCAAATTACTTGCCTTGCCCCGGGTGCTGACAACCCACGCTACGCCACTGCTACTTATTAATGAACAGAAAACTTAAGCTTAAATATGAATTCTATTAAAAAATAGACAGCATTAACCAGACTGTGATGGTAACTGCAGACTGCCCCATACAAGCTGGAGCCCTGCCTTACAAAATGTGAGAAGGGTATCCTTGACTTTTCCAGAACTGCAGCAACAAGGCTGTTATAATATAGGCCAGGAGGCTGTCTCAGAAGGATCAAGAGATGACGAGTCTCCTCTCCCCATGGTAGACTGTGTCGAATGTATTTCTCATTTCAACTCAAGTCTCCCAGTCTTGTCAGTGTGTGTGGGCCATGTGTTTATACAATCATGTCATGCAGCAAACAAACAATCCAAGCTGTGGTTTGGGAATCTGTGTATTTCCACCAATGCTTTCTGCATGTGACTTGCAGTCACAGAGAATTCCCCCTGCTAGGAAAGATTCAGCCAAGTGAGCAGCAGACCCCCCTCAATGCAACAGCCACAACGATTAAGCTGGCCCACTTTGATCCCTACTGCACAGAATCCCCCCTGAAATACACCCCAGTCTTCCTTTCTGTTCCTTGCACTCGGGAAGCTGCAGTTGCCAGTTCAGAGTGATCAAAATATTAGGGTAACCAGGAAAGTGCACGGTTTGCTCCAACACAATGAGAGCACAGGCCTGCTTTCCTTCTTAGCAACTGCACTCCTCCCCACCCCAGCTTAACTTCTGATTTAACAAACTCAGGTTTCAAACAGATGTTAGACTGCGACCCAGAAATTGGTCTTACTCACAGTGATTATCAGTATGGCCTGTAAGCAGTCCCAAGGTCCTCTTGTGGCCATCCTCATCCTCAGGACTCATATCCTCAGAGTCCCATTGACTAGACATTTTGAAGAAATTGCTGCAGGCTCCATACGCACAGCACTGGTAGGCATAGGGCACTTCCAGGACCCTGGAGAGAAGAATATAGAGCTACTAGTTACTTGAAGGAGCTTGGGAGGACTGTAGTTCTGTGAGTGGAGCTAGGGATTCCTGGAAGAGACCTTTCACCACACTTTAATTAGGAGTATTATATGGGAGAAGCCAATATAGTTACACAGGTATAGAACAAGCACATACACGGTCCCAGATGTTTATTTAGGTGGTCTCCCAATATTTGTGCTCCTCTGGTATTTCCTCCTTCCTGCCCCATGTTCCTGTCTCTTCCTGCAAACACAAAGGTCTATCCATTTTTTTTAAGGCTGCAACTATATCAGCTGTCTGCATCTTAATGGTTGATTTCATGACTAATACTCAGTGCCTTCTTTCCATAAACTTGGTAGAGCCTGAGTACAATACTGAGCACTCAAGAGTCTCTGATAATGTTTCAAATCCAAGGAATGCTGTGATCCATATACAGTTGTGCCTCGGAAGTCGAACGCCTTGCGAGTTGAACGTTTTGGCTCCTGAAGGCTGCAAACCTGGAAGTGAGTGTTTCAGTTTGCGAACTTTCTTTGGAACCCAAATGTCTGACATGGGTTCCGCGGCTTCCAATTGGCTGCAGGACCTTCCTGCAGCCAATCAGAAGCCACACCTTGGTTTCTGAACGTTTTGGAAGTCAAATGGACTTCTGGAACGGATTCCGTTTGACTTCCGAGGTACGACTGTACTGCAAAGGCACTGAACTGGGGACAGAGTGCCACAGACTCCTCATTCACATACAGTAAATGCTAATGGTTGTATTTAGCAAAGTCCACCTCAGAACAAACGTGTTGAAATTAAGTTAGTCATGTCCATTAGCTTAAGTGGTTCTACTCTGAGCAGGACCAGTGCTGAACACCACATGTTGCTGGCACTTCTGCCATTGTTTTCTGAACATTACCGAGTATTGTCTTAGCTGCTTACTAATCCCTCCAGGCAGCTCATTAATCCACAGCAGACAAGACACGGCCACACAAACAGCATTTACTGTGGGAAGGCTGGATGTCATTAACTGAGGTTGGCATTTGCAAAGGTTTTCCGCTCTGCTGAGCCCCAGGCGCAAGCCCCCTGCTTCCAAGGTCTCTGCTTGTGTGTGAGCTTGGATGATGCCAGCGACAAAACGTTCAGTGGCTCATCGATTTCTCAAGGCAGCGATGGATTCGGAGTGTGAGCAGGAAGTCACGCTTGCTCAAACCTCTGGCCGAAGAGCATTCACAGAAACGTCTAGTAAACACGGACAGCGGAAGGCAGATCAAAGCAAATAAACGAAGTCCAATCATACAGAGCCAGAAGCCAGAAATCAGAAACAAAGCTCACCTCATCTTGGGAAAGCTCTCTTTTGTGAAGGATTCAGACAGTGCAGGGTTGCCTTTAAGTTTCAGATGAGTCAGTCCGCTCAATCCAGCCAATGGTAGCGTAACCAGCTGATTGTCAGTCAAATCTCTATTGGAGAAAAAGGCAGTGGGTGGGTGGGGAGGGGGGGGTCACACTGGTGTAGGTTAGTGAGAAGTGTACTGGGCCCAAGAGATGAGCTTCAGGATATTTAGAATTTATACCATTACTGTTTTAAAGAGGATTTTTTAAAATTAAAAAAGGTTGGTTTATTTAAAGGATTTATAATCCAATTTTTGAGAGCCATGTCTTTTTAAATATATTTTTGTTAAACCATCCTGATAGTCCCTTGGGTGAGTTGTTGGGATATTGTTAAAAATCAATAGATCGTGTTACATAAACAACTAAATGAAAAGAACGCAATAGGCGGGTGCTTTTTCCACACCTTTGCTCAGGTTAAGTTGTTATGAATTGGCAGGTATTTGGCTCCTTGGAGAAAAGACACAGCTTGCATTTACACCCTGATGCCAAACACCAACTCACATTACATGGGAAAGTATTCTTCTTGCAGCAAAGTATAAAATGTGGCAGCAGAGCCCCAAAAAGAAAGAACCAGGAATGCTCCATTTCTCTACGGTAAAAATGGCAACCACTGACCAAAACATGCATCTTTAAGGCAGCAACTATTCATAGGAACAGGAAAACTTGTACTCATAATCCTTGGTAAATAATCTAACTTTTAGGAGATGTATTTGCTTTAAATAGATCTCTTTCCATCAAAAATAGATGTTACCAGTAAGAAAATATATAGTGCTTTAAAGCACTCCATACATAGAGGCTGCATGACATGTCAAACTGAATCATGGTTTAGTGCTACATGGACAAGGCTCCTTGTAGGTTTCAAGCCAGTTTCATGACTCATGGTTTCAAGTTGCCTTATTTATCAGCTAGCAATTATGCAACAAGTGTTGGTCATTCACAAAGAACCCCTGTTTGTATGTGACATGAAGTCAAGGAAAATAAGCATCTACACATAGTGAATCTTGGTGGTTTCTCGTTTCTCTGTGATATTCAATCTATAACCTTCTCACTAGTCTTGTTTATTTTATCTATTTATTTTCTAACATTTATAAGCCCACTTTTCTTCCATCATGGAACCCAAGGAAGCATACACATGGTTCCTATAAGGTCTCCCAACGAGAAACTGACCAAACAGAGATCCTGGAAGGTGTGGGCCTCTTTTGCTCTCCATAGTAGCATTTTGTATTTTCACCAGAGAAATGTTGGAGGGTATGGTGCAGTGTAGGACTAGGACCAGGGAGACCAAAGGTAAAGAACCACTGCTTTGCTAATCAAGTTCACTGGTGACCTCAAAGAGTGGCTGTGATGCTATAATAGGAAAGGGTATGATTTTTTATAGTATCCTGAGCTACCTGGGAAGAAGGATGGTACAAGAGTGTAATAAAATATGTAAATAGCATTATTATACTATACATTCTTCCCAGGCTAGCCAGCAAGTAGCTTTAATACATGATTCACCCACTGAGGATGTATGAGGGGAAGCTATTCTGCTGAATGGCAGAAAGATTCCAAGTATAGGTTGAATTATCACTAAGGAAAGAGAGGCCAACAAAGTTCACTATGTGTAGCTGATTGTTTCTCAGTATAGTTGCTCTGTTAGCTTCGCCGGCAAAAGACACGATCACTTTTATCTTTTCCACACAATAAAAAAGCGAGGCTTTTCTCCAAAATGCCAGACGAATAGCCTCAGGCCCACAGACAGATTTCATGCACTCCTTTTTGTCCCACACGTTGCAATATAATAGCGCGGTGAGACATTTATATCACATCAGCATAGTGATCAGATATGCTTTTGTAGCCCATTTATCCCTGCAGGCCAGTGGCTCAAGCAGTTTGTGTCTACCCTGGCCCCCACACTTGCCAACTGCAACGACTGTGGGACCAGTGTGAATTGTGTTCTCAGCACAACAGAGTTCCAGGAGTCAGCAGAGGCGTGCCCCATGAGAAAAGTACCTACTTTCCCCAGGAACGCTTCCTGTACTTCTGCTTATGCACAGACATGTCAAAATAAGACCATGGGAAGATGCAGTGCCAATGAAGCACATTCACACCTGGCCCATCACTTTAGCAATCCTGCTTTGTGGTTCTTCCGTAGCAGTTCATAGAATTATAGCGTTGTAAAGGACCCAAGGGTCATCTAGTCCAAACCCCTGCAAAGCAGGAATAACAACACACAGCCCCCACCATCCAATTTGAAATCATATAGGATTCTGCAAATGTGCTAGCAGTTTTATTGCTGCAGCACTAGATGCTCAGTTGCTCTTTTGTTAATAGCAGGACGTGCCCCTAAATCCACCCCCTACTCTCAAATATTCTATAAGGACACTGACGCTTTTCCTAGCTTCCACATGCCTAAGCTGTATCGAAGGGTCCATGCCTGGATTCTCAAACAATGAAGTCCATGCATGCTATTTAGACTTACTTTGGACAAAAGTCCATTGGTGGAATTCAATATCATGCTCTTCCAATTGCTCCAACTGGCATTCTCGTTTCCTAGATGGAACTACCCCCCTTTCAGGGGGCATAGGAAGGTGTGTGGGGAGGAGAGGAAGGGAAAGCCTCATTTTCCAGCAGCAGTCCATGCGCAGGACTTCCGCTGCTGGGGCTGGTTAGGTAAATCCCACCCCATTATCCCTAGAAATTAGGGATACCCTGTACTGTTAGCCTGCCACTTTTAAGGGGAATCTGCCAGCAATATGTTTCTTTTCTTTTCACCTGATTTTCCCTTGAAAATAAGCACATGGTTTGAGTCCAGTAACAGAACATGCTGTATGGGTTATTTCATCTAAACTCTGTTCTATAATAGAACCAACCCTTGGCATTTAATGGTATATTATTGTTTAAATGAGAGGGGACAGTGGAGCCAAGAAAGGCCTGTGGGATGTTGAAGCTCCTCAATAATTCCAGAATTTTCACTGCTTGGCAGAACTAAGGACTTTCACTTGCCTGGTGTTAAAAATATTATAATAAAGTGTTAGCACTTTTACCCTTTTAATTTAGACATTGAAAATGGATAAGCAATCAGGTTTTGGTCAGGTGAAAAGCATATTTAGCTGTGTGTAAAAGGAGATTAACTTCTTCTACAGCACCTCAGTTTGGGGTATTTAATTTTTGACACAATGCATACCTTTGACATAATGCCTACCTCTCTTACTGCCCTGGCCTGCTTTGGAAGAGAGAGTGACATATAAATTTAACTTAAACAACAGTAATTTATCCCTGCCACTGTAACTTACAGCTTGATGAGAGAGCGGAGGGTCACAAAGGCATCCGTGTGGATAGACTGAATGGAATTCCAGCTCAGGTCTCTGCAAGGCAAAAGTACATGCATTGATGGAGAAAGTATGCTGAAGAGTCTGTAATTCAGTGGTGGGGTTGGGTAAAATAAAGGGCAGGTCGGGGGGGATTGTGGGGCTAAAAATTACTTTATCTGGTGCAGAAATGACTTCAAAGCAATCCATGGCAATGACACACAGGGTTTACAGTGGTTTATTCTGCGACCCACCCTCTGGCTGTGCACAAACCCTCTTTCTAATTCTTCCTCCCTGCCCCACCCCACCCTCTGCCTGTGTCCTGTGATAACTATTGCACTCACCCTTGGCTCTCCTCCTCGTGAACCTACCCTTTGCCTGCACAAATACCTGGTCAGGCTCTCACTCTCCTCCTCCCACCGGACCCACCCTCTGCCAGCACAGTTTGAGGATGAGGAAGAGAATAAGCTTGAACACATGAAAAAACTCATCCCACTGGAAGTCCAAGCAGGAAAAAAAGGATAACCACATTTTTCTAGGGACGGGTAGCAACCATCCCATGGGTTGGATCTGGCACCTGGGGCTTCCCCATCCAGCTTGCAGCACCTCCCCGCCCCCTTCTCTCTCTGCATTTAGGCTTCAAAAAGCCTTCTAGTAGATCCAGTAGAAAGCTTCTTTTAAGCATGATAGCAGCGCAGGAGGGCATTTTCGGGAAAAGGTTGTGCCTGGGGAAGGGAGGATTGACCCTGTCCTTTCTGTGCACTGTGAGCTCCCCACCCACCAAAGGGTGGTGGTGGAATTATTATGTGTGAATTTAGTATGAGTATGGTGTGGATTGTTATTTCAGCAGAACCTCAGAAGTATGGGCCTTAGGAGTACAAGCTGGCTGGTCACACAACAGGGCTCTTGCATATAGCTTCTGAAAGATCCATGGAGGGTATGAGGGGCTGTTGTCCTCTAGCTTCAACAGGGAGAGCTGTGTAAGGTACAGCCTGAGCAGAAAGTGCAAGGCTGTGAGGTTTGCAAGATTGGGCTAGGACTAAGCTTTGGGACAGAGGACTCTGTTCGAGAACTTGAGTGAGGAGCAGGAAAGATGAGTGATGTACCATTGTTTTTACTTATTTTTAAATTTCCCCCCTTTTCAGTGCAAAGGGTTGAAACGTTTTGGTGCACAAATAATCTCTTGCTCCTGGTATGCTTGTAACTCTGAGGAATGCAATACATCACAAGTCTTCTCTCTGTGTGAGGCACGTGATAGATATAGAGTGTGTGTTCATATTGTCGTAGATTTGACGGGGACACCCCTAAACCCTAAAAATTAATAAATGGTAGGGTTTTGATTAGTTGGAGGGTTGAAGGGAAAATTGCAGACGGGTGGAAGAACACCAGCTAAGCTTCCTTTCCAAGCCAGGGCCTCACCTGGGATAGAGGCATAAACATAACAAAAGGTGTTGATGGTCCATCTGAGAGGAATTCTTGGGCCTGGGCAGACAGAGCTTGCTATGGTGATAAGGTGTATGACTGAAGTGTCAGGAAAAGAGAGAGTTCGGAGTGAGGTGTGCTGAGAAGAAAAGGGGAGAGAAGAGACTGGGATCCATCTTGGGCAGCCTGGCTGAAGGCTGGCTGGGAAAGATAACTTTGACTCCAGTGCTGCGCTGCTGTGGGGGACAAGCCCCTCTTGAAATGACCATGCTGTAAGATCTGGACTCCCTCCATGCAGACTGAAGGTGTAAATAGATGAACGAATTATATTTATTAAAGCCACGACAGTCTTTGCTGCGTCTTCAAGCTTCCAAAGGAGCACAAACCCTGGGTGAGTGCCTGAAATCCCCTGGAATCTTGCTACTGACTTGGCAGAGAGTGGGGGTGGCACCCAAATTCTGCAACAATATTTTAAATTCATCTGCATCTGGTACTTTTGCAGGCTTAGAGCTGGGCCCAACACATGGAACTACATATTCTACTCAGTGCTGCTCCTTTTTTTCGGTTGGTGGGGGCAAGGTAGATGTCATAACAAGAATGGGGTGTTGTGTGTCCATGGGCTGGCATGGCAGGCTTGTTTTGAATAGATCTTTGTACGGCTGCATCTGTGATCATGCCCAGAGCGCACTGCTTCTCACTCCTCCACTAAAATAAAAACCTCTGATGCTTCCCAGCAAGCTGTACTCACATGGAGCGCAAGGCTGTGAGCTGCCCAAAGGTGTCTGCTCCAATTTTGTGGATGCGGTTGTGCTGAAGGCCACTGCAAAGACAGAGAGGCTGAAATGAGAGAGGGAGACTTGCTTCACAGAGATCTCCATCCTCACTGGCAGCAGAAGAAAGGAGGACTGCCACGAAGGTTTATTTCTATTCAGGCTTGAAAAGGGGTTCAGATTTCAAGGGGAAAGTGGATCAAGAAACAAAACAACTCCTTGCCACCCACCCCTTTCCCTGTATACTGCCTCAGGCCTGCGACAGTGGCCCCTTCCAATAAAAAGTGTGCTTGAGGGAGGCAGGGTGGGGGGCGGCAGTTACAAGCACCAAGGTTTCTTTATACCAACAGTTCCCAGGCCTCTTCAGCATCTGCTCACACTATGAAGCCTGCAGGGTTCGGTGTCACCAGCTGGTGCTCCCACCCATGGGAATACCATGCGGGTGGGGAGAAGGGGACTCTTGGGAAAGCAAAGACTCAGTGCCCTCATACTCACTGGTCTGTTTTGCCCTGACCTTCTCAACCTGAAATCCCTCAAAACTATTTTATGTTCAGTGGTAGAGCATCTGCCTTCCCTTCAGAAGGTCTCAAGTTCAACCAATGCTAGGTCAGGCTGGGAAAAGCTCCTACCTGCAACCCTGGAGAGCCACTGCCAGCCAGAGCAGACAAGACTGAGCTAGATGGACCAACAGCCTGGCTCTGTATAAGGCAGCTTCCTGTGCTGCTTCAAGCATTCATGCAAAACGTTATACACAGGGCACAAGAAACCCAGAGACGCTATTAAACCCCAGGAAGCACCCATCTCCAGACTGTTTATCCACCTCCAGACTGCTTAACTTGTTGTGCAGGCTTGGGGATTCCACCTCAGCTTGCCCTGAAGCAAGAGTTACTCACATCTCTTCCAACTTCTGGCAGTGGTGGAAACTGGGTAGCTCCTCAATTTGATTGTGCGAGAGCTCACTGTGGGGAAAACAACGAAAGTTAGAACAAAGCCTTCCTTCTTGAAGGCCCTCCTGGAATGTATTTGGTTTTGAGGAAAGGAGTGGGTGTCCCCAGGCTATGCAGCTGGGGAAGCAGGAAACCCCAGAGACAGGTAATATCCTCTTTGCACCCACCCCATGCTTGGCACCAGTCCTTTCATTCATTTATATGCCCAGTTTCCTGATATTATCCCTAGATTATTCAACCCTTCCTCTGTTCAGTTTAGCTTCATTCTGTGTCCAACTCACACAAAAAAGCCAAAAACAGAGCAGTAATGGGCTACTACTTGGTGGCTATCTAAGCTGACATATGGGTATAAATCATACTTCTGCATGATGCTGTTACATCACTTGAAACCAGTGTTCTTCAACCTTGTGTCCCAAGGATGTTGCTCAAGTACAACACCTACAATCCCTGATCACTGGCTAAAATGACTGGGAATTATAGGAACCGTAGTCCAACAACATCTGGGGATGTATAACTGAAAAACACCACAGTTTAATGTATTGTGTGTTTGCTGAGGACTACGCAAGAGCTGTAGATGCCACTCCAGCGTCTGCAATTTTTCAATCCAGCACTTCTTTCAATATGTACAAAAGACAAACTTTGATCTTAATCCTGGATAATCTCTGCCCTTTTCCCCCACCCACTCATCACCATGATATTCCTTACCCAATGTGTCCCGATACTGGTGTTCATTAAATTCGGGGATTAAGAGTGATGTTCTATATGACTACAGACGGATGTGAAGCGACACAATATGATTTCCAGAAAGCCCATTAATGCTAGCTCCTTGGAATGGAGAAAGCAGAAGGGTGGAAAATGTGCCATGGCTGCCCAGTACACTTCTGTGCCAGACTGGTCAGCAACAGGGAGCCATTGCTTCCTGTGTTGGGAGGAAATATGCCTGCCAAGAGCCCTAGCAAGAAAGGGAAGCGTGTTTGTAACTCACAGAACTCGTAGGCTGGGCAGCTGCTGGCACATTCCTCCAGGAAGCAAACGGATGCCAGCCCGGGTCAAAGTCCTGTAGAAGAGGAGAAGACACAGTTAATGCCAATATATGCAAGAAAGGTCTCTTCCCTGTTGCTAATATGAATACTACTGAGGAAGGTGACTGGGATAGAATTAAAAGAGCTGCACCATGTGGGATATAGAAGTCTATCACATCTGGGGGAATAGGGCAAAAGCAGGTATGAGCTGTGTCACTGTGGTCTAAGACCATGGGGAAAAGTGAAGAATGTTTTCCCAGCTGACCCAAGAATACCCTTTGCCTAGTTAAATTTCTACAGTAACGAAGCTCTGACATAGCCTGTCCAGCTAATGACAAGCTTTGCCTGCCACAGAGTAATTCTAAAAAAAGCAGCACCATGAACGAAAGTGGAAAACTGCCTGAAAAGCATATTTGGGCAGCTCCTTCAGGAGTTTCCTTTGCACCTCACATACATTTTCCTATCTTCCAGTGGCTGAAAGGGGACCTGCACTGATATGGATGAAGAAAACACTGCAGTTATAACCTGTTGATTCCTCTTTTTCATTCCCCTGATGGAATACAGTAAATTACATGGCATTAGAAACAGGTAAAGGAAATTTAGAGTACAACTTTCCAACTCATGTTGGTTTCCTTTCTTTAACTTTTCCCTTGGGAGAGACAACAGCCCTGGGAATTATGATGAGCTCCCTGATGACAAGCATGGTGGGGTTATGCAGTGATCTTGGGTTTCATATTTCTATTCCTTACATAATCTGGAGCAATGGATTCCCAGCAAACGCCTTCTCTGGAATAGCCTTGATGTTGTTGTTATGGAAGCCCCTGTTGAGCAAGAAGACACCAGGGTGTTTAAGGATTAGAACACAGAAGTATTGTTTAAACATAGAAAGTCTGAAGTTAGCTTTCTCACAACATAAAATTTACTACATGGATTGTATGAGTATCTTCAAAGTAGTCCATTGCATTTGTGAAGATGTGGCAAGAAGCTGTCACCACTTATGTTTTCCCTCCTGTTGTTTGTATAAAGGTAAAGGTAAAGGTACCCTGCCCATACGGGCCAGTCGTGTCCGACTCTAGGGTTGTGCGCTCATCTCACTTAAGAGGCCGGGGGCCAGCACTGTCTGGAGACACTTCCGGGTCACGTGGCCAGCGTGACGAAGCTGCTCTAGCGAGCCAGCACCAGTGCAGCACACGGAAACGCCGTTTACCTTCCCGCTAGAAAGCGGTCCCTATTTATCTTCTTGCACTTAAGAGTGCTTTCGAACTGCTAGGTGGGCAGGAGCTGGGACCGAACGATGGGAGCTCACCCCGCCGTGGGGATTCGAACTGCCGACCATGCGATCGGCAAGTCCTAGGCGCTGAGGTTTTACCCACAGCGCCACCCGCGTCCCTTGTTGTTTGTATACATGCTGCAAAACAGACACATGCCCATTACGTGGCCATGATTACCATATTTTATTTCTTAATATATGCACTTCACCAATTCTCTATGAAGCTCAAAGTAAATGAAGCTCTCTACAGCGAATGTGCATGCATATCAATTTTTTGAGATGGAAAGATAGGACAAAACCATTTAATGAAGCCAGACTAAATTAGCAGCATTGGTCAAACCTGACATCACAAACAGCAGTTATAATGTAAGCAGAATATATGCAAATAAGTACAAAAGACACCCCCTGTGCTCTTGGCAAGCTAACAATGTAAGCTTCACAGTCTAGACCCCTATCCTGGGACACAGTAATCTGGTGGGAACCAGTGCAGCTGAAACACCCCAGATATGTGGAGTTTGGAAACTGGAAACACTGAGACAGTGCACGCCACCCCCAAATTAGGACCATCTGAACACACCCTAAGGGCTGAGAAGCTTATTACCCACAATGCACGTCTGTTTCCTGGAAAGCCAGAAATTGCCCATGTCCTGGAAGAATGAATGGACCTTAGTGAGGTGGAAAATGAGAATGCTCCACTGAGGGTAATAATTAGAGCCTCAAAGCCTCTTCTGATGGGACATAGCCCTAGAGGTGGAAAGCAGCAGGGGCTGCAGAAACTGGCACAGCAAAATATGCCCATCCCATCAGTGCTGTGGGCCTTCAGCAGTTCTCTGCGGAGGTGTGTTTGTGTGCGAGTCTCATGTGTTTGGCCAAAGGCCATAGTTATTACACCCCATGGCGATCTGCCCACTGGTACCACAACTTTGGAAATTCTATTTGTCACTAATGACATCCGTGAGGCATTTATTGCAGTGCGGGGAGAGGGGCATGCTGAATTTATGAGAGGCCTGGTGAAAGAGGAATGCGCATTAGCATTTGGAATGGCAGTTCTGTCCACATTAAAGCTGGAGCCAGATTATCTCTGAGAATTCTTCCTCGAGGAAAGCAAAAGAAATGCCTTACAGCTCTTGAAGTCGGCCGAGTGTCCTAATGGCCACTGGGAATTCCACCAACTCATTATAATTTAGGTCCCTGGGAGAGAGAAAAGCAAAGGCATCATTAAGAAAGCTAGAAAAGCTCAGCAGAGTGTGACACATTCCAAAGGGTTGGAAAAACAGAGTCATTATGCACTGGAGATGAGCTTTCCAAGTATGTTTATCCAGCCACCCATGTCTGGAAACACAATATCAAAGAAATGCTGGAATATTCCCTGTTAGGAGAAAAATCAGGCCTGAGCCAAGCCTAGCTCCAGAGACCTCTAGTAATACCGCCATCTTGGACCCCCAACATCCCTATCTGAGCTACTCCCTCTGATGCATCTTAGCTGCCCTTCTAGGACTAGGCACTCTACCAGTCTATCCTACACTCACCACCATCACTGTCCTCCTCGCAAACACATTTCTAAAACCAAGCAAAAGGAAGAGGAAATTATTTAATGCATTTTCAAACAGAGTGCTTTCTTCACATATTGCTTGGCTTTGCCTGTTTTTCAGAGAAAAGTGGAAGCAGCAACTATAGCCTACAAGGGCAGAGAGCAGCTACTGCTGAGGTAACTTATGTTATGGCTACTTTAAAGAAAACAAGAGGCATGGGTGGCCAATAGTCATCCCCCCACAATGCTGTGGAGCCAGGGATGATGGGAGTTGTCGTTCAAAACCAATAAAATTAAGATGACGATGCAATCTTGTTGCAAGTGAAATGTTGTGTTTTGGTGTTATGATATTTGCTGTTACGCTATTGCTTTAATATGTCAAGAAATTGTTCTCATGATCGTTGATTTTATTGTTTTCTTTGTTGTAAACTCAGGGGCATAGGAAGGGGGCGGTGGGGCGGTCTGCCCCGGGTGCCATCCCAGAGGGAGGGGGTGACAAAATCCTCCCTGGCCGAATTGCCGCCGTGACAATCACCCCGTCCCCTGGGCGGATCGCCCCTGGGTGCACAGCATGTGCGCTGCTCCGGGTGGCGGAGCAGCTAGCTCCGCCACTGTGTAAGCTGCTTTGAGCAGTCATTCTTTTTTGTGGAAAGATGGCATACAAATAAAATGATGGTGATGGTGGTGATGATTAAAACATCTGGAGGACACGATGTTGTCCACCTGTGGTTTTAAGGAAAGGCTATGGCAGGCTCCCTTCACCCATTTGTTATTTGAGGGCAAAGCCACACAAGCCAGTCTTGCAAAGCACAGCTCCATTTACTTTCAGTCACTAACAGAAGGGAGACTTCCAGTAGCACCTTAAAGACCAACTAAGTCAGTTCTTGGTATGAGCTTTCGTGTGCATGCACACTTCTTCTTCTTGTTTTGACTATGGCAGACCAACACGGCTACCTATCTGTAACTAGAAGGGAGACTGAAATACACATGCCCTCTCATTAGGAGGAGGATAGGTGAACTATGCAAGACCGGCAGCGTGCCAATGGTGTGAAAAATACATTTTTATACATAATTGCCATTTTATATATTATTGCCATTGTTACAACAAGGAATGAGGGGGATGGCACAGGCCTAAATACATTTTTGGGGGATGGTGGTGTTGGCATGCCATGTTTGTCACATGTCACATTGAGTGACTATAACTGTCATCTGAAAGCACCACTAATTCTCCAAGGGGAAATGAGATATATCATGAGTTACATGCAAGAAGGCCCCAACATTAATTATGCTTTTCAGTGGTCAGAGTGTGTTAACCCTCCTACTGTATTTGGGTTGAAATTTTCAACTAATATAGTGTCCCCCCACCCCCAACCGGTTTAATTCAATTGTTGAGAGAGTGATGCCCATTTACAGGAGAAATGCCTCTACCTGTATTTCCGAGCCAGTGATGAAGATAGACAAGAGAAGCTCCTAGCTAAACTTAACCCAAAGAATATGATGCCATCTGAACAGTGTGGGTGATCCACAAGAAAAGAAACAGAACAAATAATTCACACTGGATTTCTCTGGTCTGAAACGGCCAATGAGGTACTTGCTGTGTGTAGATTATGTACTACCCATCGCCTCATTGTCCCATTCATAAAAGAAGCCAGTACAATAAAACACATTGCAGGGAACTATCCTGACTCATAAATGCCATGTGACCATTTCTATTTACATGGTAGCCCAGTGGGTTTTAATTGGTGAATATCTTAGAACCTTTGAGTAATTACTGGCTCCTGTGGATTACTTTGTAATTGCACTTAATGGACCCCAAAGTAATTACCACATGAATGGGATTGTGGTTAAAGGACAGAAACAACCATGAATTTACTCTGGAATTAAATGGGATTTGCCGTCTAATTGCCTAGTAACGCCCACTTCCCTCCTTTCTCCCCCACAACCACTGCCTCATAATTACCCTGTAACTCCCCTGTGCCCTTATCCATTGTAGGCAGGGCTAGACATGCCTCTTATTAGCAGTGGAAAGAAGTACCATGTAACACGAATCAGTGTCAAAAGTGTTTGCATGCAGTTATATCCATATGCTATAACACCTACTTAAACTCAGAGGCCCCAATACAACAGACTAGTAGGTGAACATCTCAGATATTCTCTCTCTCTCTCACACACACACACACACACACACACACACTGTAAAGTGGCTACCCTGGAACAAAGGAACTTCAAAGAGAAATGCCAGTGTGAAACTGCAACATTAAAAAATTCAATTCTATTCATTTGGGTCTAAGTAGAGATAATGGTTTCCTGTTCCACTATAGGAGTGAATTTTCTCAGCAATGCTAAAACAATTCTGTTGTCACTAACCACTGTTGCTGCAAAGGGTCATTTTACATATATTTGAGCTTTGACTGAGCTGTCAGGCTATACTTGTTGCATCCCATTGATACTTAATTCCAACACTGACACACACACAAACACACCATTACATCCAAGGTATGCATACCTGAAAACTGAATCACGCTTCATGCAACTGAAGATAGCTCTGGTCCATGAAATCTAGTGCTGTAATGACCACAAAACTCTTTGCTCAGTATGCTTAAGGTATTTGATTGCAGTTGAGGTAAGCATACTCCACTTGTGACCAGAAATATTTCCCAATTTTTAAAGGCGTCAGTCTTCTATGACATTCTAATTTCAAACTTCACTACTACAATGGTGTTTTCTCAAGCGACACAGAAACAGGTGAGTTTTAAATGTCTCACTTGTTACAGGGAGGTGTGTAATGGGAAAAAGCCATTTTTATATTGGATGTACTATCTTCTCACTATATCTTTTCCTTCAGTTACAGACGTGGAAAAATGAAAACTCAGATAAAAGCACTGCTTTTGAGAAAAGCCTAAGCAATACACACTGTTAAAAAACCCCCAAAACTATGGCTAATCATTTTATAATCTAATGCTCTGTGAGATTTTGCAGTGCCGGTGAACCTCCTGGCAGAGATTGACTAAAATGCTCGGATAAGATAAAGGCACTTCTGCTGCTACTGGTTACATCATATCTCCACAGGAAGTGGGGAGCTTAGTAAATGATGGGCTTGAGGGAAAATGGGGTTTGAAGAATTAGTACAAAGGAAATAGGGAAGGAAATGTGTGGAGTTGGGAGAGCTTTGTAAAAAGGTGTCCAATGAAGCAGTCATGCCTCCAGAATAGTGGAAGAAATTGTGGTCTAGTAAAATGAAGTCTTGCCCTAATGAAGAGAACAAAAAGGAACACAAACTTTAGCAAAATAAATGTAAGCAGACAACAAAGGATGCAATTATTATTATTACTATTGTTAAGTTGTGGGTGAACATATCAGACGACACAGCGATTCTTCAAACAGCTCTTGTTTATTCACAGGCCAGTACAGAACTGAACTGAAGGGCTTATATAGAGCTCCAGTACAACGTAACTGTAACAACTTTCTGTAACTATCCAATCACTATCCAATCACTGAACATCACTTTCAATCCCTTATTTGCATATGTGGACCTGAGTAAAACTATCTACAGTACCCCCCTGCTGGCCCAGGGTGAGAACTTCACTACATAACTATTATTACACTGGTCAACAACAAATTTGTTGTCTGCATTTTTTCAGATGATTTAGGATGAATCTGATGCGCTGAATCCAAAAATCACATTGGTTTTGCTCAATCAGGTCAAGTTTTTGAGCTATGGCCACATGTCTTTTTTTACGTTTTTGTTCACATGTACGCTTGTTTGGAGCATTTTAGAAGAAGTTGGTGGGGGTAAAATGCCATGTTGAATAATTGTTTTGATTGGAAATGATTATTTTAATGACAAGAAGTATTCAGGTCCGATAGTTCTGGGTGATTATGTCGAAAAGGATCAGTTTGAAGTCATAAAACCTCGAAATCTTCCATAAATTGGTGCGGCAAAGCATAAAGTTGGGGGATCAAAACTAAGTTAATGGGGCAGCTGCCCCACGAAGTATCCTGATCTTCAATCAGCACGTCGTCCTGTAGCTCATTGTGATGAAATTCCAGTGCTTATCTTCGGAGAACTTCCTGACATTAGTGACGAAGATGCCTCTAGTGTTGAAGGACATGAAGAAGAAGTGGTTCTTGAAGATGATGCTCCACATCCATTTTCCCAAAAGGAGTTGAATGATCTAGTTTGTGACCTCAGCTTGTCAAAGGACTCTGCCGAACTGTTGGCATCCAGATTGAAGGAAAAAAACCTCCTCTCTGACAGTGCTCGCATCAGCTTCTTCCACAACAGGCATCAAGAGTACCTCCGTTTTTTCTTGTAAGAGAAGGACTTGGTGTACTGTGCAGATATTGCACAGCTTCTGCTCAAGCTTGGAGTGCAACAGTACAAACCCAAAGATTGGAGACTGTTCATTGACAGCAGCAAGCGATCACTGAAATGTGTTCTGCTACACAACGGCAACCAGTTTGCCTCTATACCCCTGGCTCACTCGAGTACACTGAAGGAGAACTATGAAGCGGTGAAGTATGTGCTGAAGAAAATTGGTTATGATCAGCATAAGTGGTTTATTTGTGTTGACCTGAAGATGATAATGTTTACATTTATCCTGATGTGTTTGCAGGGAGATCAGACATCAGCTACAGAGCATTCACTTCGATTGGTTTGTGGGAAGACTAGATGGTGTTACATCAGAGCAAGTGTTACCCCACACTTACCACTGCATTTTCCTTATTGCAAAAAAAAAGGCTGATCTTTTGGGGAAGTAGGTTTCTTGCACAAGATCTTCCCACTGTAATTGCACAACCTGAGTTTGCCAATATGTGATTGAATCCCACTCAAAAATAGCAACAGTCTGGAGGCGCCTTTAAAGGGATGACTGTATTGGGTTGCAATTGTTGATATAGCACTTGCTTAGATCAAAATTTCCATAACTAATGGAATTCCTATGAATGCAGGGTGGGGAATTGTGAAATATAATATTTCCATTATGACGGTCTAGTCCTCCAAGCAGCCTCTCCCATGAACATGAAAAGTCTGGCAATTTTTGACATGATCCATGTTAGAACTAGTAAAAACAAAACATCAATTGATAGCTAATATAATTAGTAAAACGTAAGCCGCTCATTTGCTTTTTCAGTTGCTCTTCCAAGCGCTTTCACAGGCTTTAATTGACAGTTGTAATTTTTGATTGCATATCAAGCAGCATGCAAGCACATACAAGAATAGTTCTTTCCGAATAAGCATTGGCATTCTTCGCTTATGTTGAGAGCCTATCTAGATAACCTCTCAGTTTCTGCTTGGCAGAGAGAAAATTACTGTATTTTTCAGCAGATCCCTCTGAATAGGGGTGCCATTCCTGAACTCTATTTGGGAATGAACTTGCTAGAGGGGCAAACGTTATACCAAAATGCAAATGAACTGAGACGCACAAAAGCCCTTTCTTAGAGCTTGCTCTTAGGAATGCTAGCACTGAGCAATGCAAAATATGAAAGAGCTGCTTGAGAAACCTTTGCAATATAGCTTTGCTACCAATTTAAGACTCAAGATTTCCTTCAGAATAATACTTTAGTTTCCACTAGACTACTTCAATTCTTAATTTCCACAAAAAGAGATGCAGGAGCTCAATCCTGACCAGAAAGGGCCACTTACCCAGTTTTGGGGTGGGCAGTGGTTGAGGCCCATCATGATTCGCCACCCACCCACCCCCATCGGAGGAGAAAAATTATTTTGGCCTTGTGGCCAAGCATTGGGATCCTCCTCAGATGGCTGCAAGGGATCCTGGAATTCCCTGCCCAATAATTTTGAATTTTTGCCCAATCAGCCTTGGCAAGGGGTGGGGCATTGGCTGAAGACTGCAGCAAGTCTTCCCTCTGGTCTGGCATCAAAGGGTAACAGCCGGCTTCGCTGGAGATCGGCAGCATGGCCAGCAGAAGAGCAGCCCATCCACCCCATATGCTGTTCTTGAGGCACCTTATATAAAGACCTTGCTGTGATTCAAATGGTCGCTGTATTTGAATTTGCTTGCAAACAAATCAGGCCTGTTGTTTTTTTCTTTCTTTCTTGCATTCCTCATAAGAATTGCCACAACTTTCGGCAGACAAGGCATTGGGTGGAATCTTTAGTCCAGTTCTGGGTGATTTGGTTCATCACCCTGACATCAAGCAGGTGTGATCTCAGGTGTACCCTGGTAGAGGGGTCTGAGTGGACGTTTCTGTCCTGAAGCCAAGCGGGGAGCCAAAGGGCCTTGGGGCTTCCAGTAGAGGTCTGCGGAGTATCAGCTTAGTTGACCTGTGTCTTGAGCTGGCCCATAATTCAGGCAAAACCCTGTACAAACTTCAGTCTCCCCCTGGGAGGCTGATAGTGGATACACAGCCAAAATCTAAGCCTAAGCCTAGCTACATCTGTGATTGAAAAGGTTGTGACCAATTTTTAATCCCATAAAGTTGTGTCAGGATTGTTCCACCTTACTGCCTTCACCTGTGGGGTGGAGTGTACTGTGAGTGGGTCTCCAACAACTCCCTCAGAGCTAGACACCCTTCCCCAGCATTCTCTCTATTTACTCATTGTTGAGGAATATGCACTCAGAACCTATTCTTACTGCATAAGCTATACTCAGAGTAAAGCTCTGGTACTGAGAACAGAGTTTGGAAGGATCAGATAAGGCTGGCACAGGCCCCAACCTCATCTGCAATGGAAAAGTCTACCTTGATTTACTCCATTTTTTAACTAGTCCTGCGTAGGTGATAGCTTGACAAGGCCATTCCTTATAGAAAAACAACTCTATAAGAGGTTTTTATAGGCCAGTCTAGAGGCTTTCTGGGCCAACAAATAAATGCTTAGGACGAAGTGTTCTAGCTGCAGCATCAGTGTAATGTCACAAAACATTATGTTAGCATTGGTGAGTTGCTATTTCATTTCCAGCTTTCCCATCACTATCCTGGAGCAAATCTTTGGGATGTATTTGCATAATTGCGACCATATACCCATAACCCTCCCCAAAACATTTCATCTAAATTGCTAAATACGGAGTAAGAGTCGTCAAACAAGATTGTGAAGTGGCCTAGCTTAGCTTTTCTGTCCATGGGGCTATTCAAATCCAAATCAGACAAAACAAAACAGGGAAAAATATTTGCACTAAGGTGGGAAAACTTCAGGCTGCAGAATATACTAAGGCTGAGAATCCATTAGCATCTTAAAATGCAGCAAGTTACAGACACTTCAGGTTACAGATGCTTAAGGTTACAGACTTTGCTAACCCATAATAGTACTTTAGGTTAAGAACTTTACCTCAGGATGAGAATAGAAATCGCGCGGTGGTGGCAGTGGGAGGCCCCATTAGCTAAAGTGGTACCTCAGGTTAAAAACAGTTTCAAGTTAAGAACAGACCTCCAGAACGAATTAAGTTGTTAATCTGAGGTACCACTGTATAGTCAATGGTCAACATCATGGAAAAAACAGAATGTTATACTAAAAACTTTTTTTGATGCAACGGCTCTAGTTGTCTTGGTGGATGCTGCATTTTCACAGCACTTAGAACTGCATTGTCACAGAGTCCACATGACTATGTGGGCATCCAAACAACGTATTTTCTCTGCCCCCACTTAACCCCACTTTCTTTGGAAATCCATTTAAAAAACATACAGCAACCTGTTGTCAACAACCTGTTTGCAATAGCCAAATGGCCCATTATGTCCCTGTCTGGAAGAACGCTGTATCATTGTTGGGAAAACACAGTTTTCTCTCTGGCCAGCACTATAATTTATAACACAACTGCAGTTTGGAAAGCGTTGTGTGACCCACCAACTGGGACTGTGCCTGGGACATTAATTATGTTGAGTAGCCGAACTCCCTGACAGGACTTGCTCATGTCTTCCTTACTTAAAAATAAAATAAAATATTGTTGGATGAGCACTCCCTTGCTTAATAGCTCCAGCGAGAGAATGTTCATGTAATTCTATAAAACTAAAATAACCGCCCCAAAGAAAACTGGCAAACAATAGCAAGACTACGTTCCGTGTTGTTCCAGAGAACTCCAAATAGAAATAAACCGGTATATGAAAAGAGTCTCTTGTCCATGTTAATGGTCTTTCTTGAAGGGGGTATGGGTGTGAGGGGTACGGCTATAAAACCCTTACTTGCTTAACCACATTCAGAGCTGCCTGTTCAGGTTTTTCACCTGTTCCTGCTTTTAAAAGAGGAACCTATTAAAACTCCGCCTGGTCTCCTGGAAAAGCAGCAGGCTAACTGAACTTGTTATTGTTCTAGAGAGCTTCCTTGGACCCATATTTAGAACACCTCGATCAATGTTTATTTAAGAGTAAAAGTAAATCGACAGTAGCAAAATGATGACTGCCAGAAAGGCCTGCCAGAGTGATTTGTTTGAACCAATGACACACAGCCTGGAACTAATAATAACTCTTGAGGGGCCGGAGAGTGAGAGAGACGAAAACAGATAGCCTCAGCTCAATTTTCTGCCTCTTAGAGGCTATTAGTGGTTCTGCCTAGGAAGCCAAGGGGGGAAAAAAAGCTATATGGAACCATAAACTCTTCCACAGAACACCACAAATTTGCAGCTAATAAACCTACAGATGCAGTAAGATCAGAAATTGGAGCTGGAAATTTTCTGTTTAGTTTCATACTGCTTCCAGCCCCTTCCAGTAATTCGGACTGCTGCTGTAATTCTATGACAGTAGTTGCCCAAGAAAGCAGAAAAAGGGTCCATAGCACTTCCAGACTTTTTGCTAGGGCGTTATTTCTACATTGCTAGCTGATATTTTCCAATAATTTTGGCCGCTAGTAAGTGTTTTAGTGAGCACCTTTTTTAGAGTGGGCATGTGCCCACATCTGGGCAGTGCAAATATTATGGGTGAGTGCCACATTCAGAGAGTGCAAAATGGGAATGGGGAGAAGGATCATGGAGTTAAACATTACAGAAATTTAGCTCAAGTCAAATCAGCGAGAATCCATTCCGGCTAAAATTTCCCAAGAACTTTCACATGCAGTTACATGGGAATCTGCTTTGAAGTTGTTTTTACATAGCTAAGTTTTAGAAGTTGGTATTCCAGGCTTGCTATCCTGGGATAACAACTCCCCCTTGAATTAAATAATTTTTAAAGGATATTTTTGCTACATACCCTCCATAGTGAAGTGGGATCACTCTTATGTCATAATGTGATAAAACTCAGCATGACAGGTGAATTAAGAGTGCCTTTTTCATACAAGAAATTGAAAGAAGTCCCTGTGCACTTCTCAAATAAATTGACCCCAAAGAAAGATGAAGGTTAGGTTTTGATTGTGGTTTTATCTGTATCATCAGCTTTCCCTCTTCATATGGAAAATGAGTCACCGCTGACAGAAATGGTACCATAAATTTAGATTTTTTTGCCGGGCAGTGGGACAACTGCTAGTGGTCAGGCTTTGTCCAGACAGAGTATTTAGCTATACGTTGCAACCAGTGAATCCCAGATAGCTTAACACTGAGAGCTCACACTTTCTCTTAACTCCCCAAAGCTGGGAGGATCATAGAATGTGACCACACTGTTCCTGAGAAGATGTTAGTGTCACTTCATAGGATCAAAACTCAGCTGTCTCCTCAATCCCCCCCAGGCCTTCCCCTCACACTAAGCTCCTTTTATTTAATGCTTCTGGAAAGTGTTTGTTCTCAGCTGTCTGTTCTGTAGCCGAGGAAGCTTCTGGATTCAATATGGTTTCAATTTGGGCTGAATTTATTTAACAAGCTAAAAGTAGGCCTTCGGGAGCTGGACTCTCCTGGGGGGTCCTTCACTATACAGATTCAGGAAGAATCTATATGAATGAGAGAGAACACCAGGGCTGCAGCTACAGAGGGGGGAAAAACCCCAAGGGGACTAATTCCACATAATTGGGTGATGCTCAGAATGATAGACATAGATTAGGAAACCAAGAGTAGATCTGAATGCACCTCTGCTATGCACCTCTACAATTTATTTACTTATTTTGTATGAATGGTGCTCCCTTTCCATATTGGTAAAATTATAGTATGCCATTAAAGCAACCTCGTGGGTGCTTTTTAATGACGTAATAGATGTGAATGTTTTACCAGAAACACCCAGAGTGACTTCGTTGGCTAGATGCCAGTATGAATTATGGAAAGTACCATATGAAAGTCTTCAGATTTCTGTGTTGGCAGTAAAGACAAATCCAACTTGATTTTATGGTTTGGAGAGCATTGTGGAATGAATAGGTGAATCTAGAATAAGGTTGTACATTAAAGCTGTCCTTTCTAAGACAGCAAGGAGAAGTTGACATTGAAAATGATAGGACAGGAATGAGCAGAAAGACCATGAAGAGCTTTAGGTATTGCTCTGGCTTCCACTGTACTTTCCTCCCTCTCAAAAGCATGAGATTCCCCCTTCCTCCGAGACAGGAGGACAGTTGCCTTGTACAAATTACAGATCCACAGTATACATTTAAAGCACATGCCACCATGCCACCATTAGCACAAAAGCTGTCAGCAAGGTGATGGAGGCAAGTGATGGAGATGACTGAGCCAAATTGCCCCAGAGACCCATGGCAATTGATTGCCTGTCCTTGTCAAGAGAGTAGAACAACACCTAGCTAAAGGTAGCAGAAACTGGAAATTAACTCTAGGAATAGAAGGGTGGAATTGTGGCAGTTCCAAATGGAATGTCATGCCATTCATACAAAAAGTGGGTAGGGGTCAGGGGAAAATGAAGCTTAAACTGATACATGTAAACCTGTGTCAGAAACTGCACAAATGATAGGGCAGATGATGTGTCAGACAACTGGGAATAACTACAGAATATGCACATTTGCTAAATCCCTTTAGTTTATCAAGGATTTCTAATGTGACCCTGGTTCACATTTGAAACATAGACATTATGCACCATGAAAGTTCAAACAGCAGTTAATTCTTTTAGACCTTAAAACCATAAGCAAAACAAAAATTACATTCCATGAGCATCTGTCAAATTCTATCAGTTACCAAACAACAAACACATTCTTTCACAGCTCATATCCCGGGGTCAGAAACTATAAAAAGTTTAATCAGATTCACATTCAGTGGCTGGCATTTTATACTCCAGGATATGACTTCTGGAAAGGCCTATTGAACTGTACCTTAAGTGGATGGATTAATCCTGTTCAATTCACAATGCTTAGAAAAACTGGAGAACTGGCACAGGCCAGACAGTCAGAGCAGAATCTACTTCTAGCCTCTTGCGTTCCTAGTATTCTAGTATGCTTTTTCCTTTCTCAGATTTCTACCCATGTATCATTACAGTCTTCCTAGACCTGACCCCATTCTTGAATTCCCGTTTCCTCCTCATCTTCTTACTCTTATTCCATACACTCATTACTCCAGCTTCCCTCAGTCTCTTGCTCACTCCAGCTCTTAAGAGGAAAGCTGCATTCTTATTTTAGATTTATTTATTATTTATGTTGAAATTGTGAAATTTGATTGTGAATTTTTTAATGTTTTACTTATTGTTTATGGCTACTTTTGTTTTACTGTAATTATGCACGGTTTTTTCATGTTTCATGATTTGAACTATGGAAAGACAACATACAATTAACATTATCTATGTGTGTATGTATGTAAACTTTGGCATCCAAGTTTTGGACTATATATATGTTTTAAAGTTATTATTAAATTAAATTAAAAACCAACATAAAACTTCAAAATTTTTTTTACTACATCATCTATTGATCCCCATGTTTTTTCAATGAGAATAAACATTTCCTACAGAAGTGGTGGTGGGGGGGAGGAAAGCTGAAACTTCACCTCAGGTTCCATTTTATATTTGGGTACAGTGCATTGTCTTTTTATAATATGAACAGATACATCCAATTCCCAACCTTCATGTGCAATTTAGAGGAACAAGCATTACAAGAATATCACACTTAAACAGCTTGTATCTGATACTGTAAAGGGAAAGCTAAGATTAGGAAGAAAATAACATATCATAAATGATACATGTCCAGACTGCAATCACTGTCATGTGATGACACTTGATTCCAGCCAAGATACAATTCCCAGGCAATAGAAGCCACGATCTTGAGATCGGTAGGGAATTCTGCCATACCACCCACTTTTTTGTTATATTATATGCTACAGGATTGCTTGCGTAATAGGACTTCAAACTGCATACAAGACTGCTGCCAGGGCTCCAGGCTTTAAATACCTCGAGTGTGCAACTTTTTCAAAACAGATTAATTGGTTAAAAACAAAATGTTCTCTTTGTCTTCACAGCCAGCTCCCCACAGCTTATTCCTGTACACTGCCAAAGCGCATAGCGCTACTGCCATTCTAATTGAAATAAGTAATAAACTGATCCATTCAAAAGCTTCTTATCTGACTTATCATCAGGTACACATTTGTGTATGTCTCATTTAGCGGTATGTTTTCATACCAGAAAAATAACATTGCTACAGAATTAGAGTCTGCGTAAACGGATAATGCTGGCTTTGGACCTAATCAGTGAACTTGAAAATTGACTTTGGGGGGCTTTCTGGTCATTCAACAAAGACAGATTTTCAATTTTAGGTCTTTCTAATTACATAGAATATAAGATTACGGTGATAGAATAAGGTTACTACAGTGGTTGTATTAATATTTATACAGGTTGTTCATTATATTGCAAAAGCATTCCTGTGTCCCGATTGACTAGCTTCAGTCAAGAAATAACAGTGAATTGAGTGCTATTTGTGCTCATGCCTTGCCTATGGGCATCCCTCAGGCTTCTATTTAGCCACTGTGAGAAAGGGAAGCTGGAATCAATATGCACCTTTGGCCTGATCCAGAAGTGCACTTCTTATGTTTTCATGGGTCTTTCTCATTCATGTCAGGCCTCCACAACTTGTAACCCACTGACTTGTCAACCAGCAAGGGGCTTGGTAAACTTCCTGTTGTGGTTATCTAGCAAGCCACAGGACATGAGTTGTGGGCTACATTCTGCTGCGTGGTTCAAAAACCATGCAAGTTTCGTGTATCCTAAGCAAATCACCTGTCTTTGAAGCAGATATGTAAAACATCAGGAGAAATAATTTGAAAGTATTCACAAACATCCCCCCCCCAATATTTTCTCGATTAAATACAAAAATAGGAAACTTGAGGAAAATTGAAGAGCCCATATTGAAATGTTCTCTTTGTCAGATTAATGCAAAATTCCTGCACTGGTTTTTTTTTTAATCATCTAGCCAATTTACACTGCTCCAAATTTCTTGGGTCCAAGATTCAAAGATAACAGTGTTAGTGATGTCAGCATGATACTGTGTTTGACTGATCTGAACTGAACAAACAAACTCATTGAACTTTGTGTTGGAAAAGTCCTCAATTCATGGAACAGCTTCAGGTATTTAAATTAAGAGTGCAATCTGGGAAGCATATTGCTTCCCTGGATATGGTAGCCTGGCCCTTAAATTCTGACCGCTTCTGCATCGAGTGAAAGAAACTGCTGAATGTTTATATACTGTTTATAAATCCTAAAACCTACCTATTGTTTTGTAAATGTTGATGCTTTCCATTTTCAACATCAGTGCCACCTCTTATTTTTTTCAGTTGGTGAAAAACTAGAATAAACTTAAGTGTCTTGGTTTGCAACAGTTTGCATCTCCTCTTATAATTCTCGCTTAAATAAAACAAAGACATTTAATGGTATTAACTTAGAGCAGACTTATTGAAATGAATGGACCTAACCTAATCATCTTCAGTAATGTCAGTGAGTCTACTCTGAGTAAAGCTTAGTTGATTTAATTTAAAAGCTTGTTCTTTTAAATTTCACAAATATAGCAACTAGTGCAATTGTATACATGAAGTAAGCTCCACTGTTTTTAACCCTGGGAGGTCAGTGATTCTTTAGCTGTGATTCCTGCATCCCAGGGGGTTGGACTAGGTGATCCTTTGGGTCATTTCCACCTTTACAAGATTCCATGATTCTAGGAAAACAGGATTAGACAAATTCATACAGGATTAGACAAATTCATGTAGGATAATGCTATCAGTGGCTACAAGCCACAATGGCCACAAGTCAAGGTTGGTGGCAGTATCCTTTGTAAAGCCACTTGTTTGAACCTGCAAGAGGAGAGAGACTTATTGTGCTTGGGTTCTGTTTGTGAATTCCCCACAGGTATCCGGCTGGCCACTGTGTGGATAGAATGCTGGACTAGACAGGCCACTGGCCTGATTCTGCAGCCTCTTATTATCTTCTTATTGCCCCAGGTTTGTTGAAGAATACTCTGTGCTTCAAAGTACTAAATGCATCTGACTTGACGACAAAGCATTTTGAGGAAGCAAAGGTTCTGTGAATGCAACTGGGTGAAAGTAGACAGGTGAATGAAACAAAGACTGACAGTCTTAGTAGTCAGTGAAAAGTTGCACTTGTCATGTTAGCCTATTATGTGACTTTGCTCAGCTTTGTGCTACTTCCTCAGAGTCATCTGAACAGATAATGTGCCTTTGATTGCTGATTTATTGGGCTACTGTCCCTTTTCTTTCTTAGCTGACTTTGAACTTCAGCTGAGAAAAATTAATTCTCAAACAGATTCCCCTATGTTTAAAAAATAAAACAAAAATTCAAATCGATATTCTAATTCATTTTTAAACATTTCTGATTATGGATTTTATTCGAGCTTGAGGCTTTTAAACATACGCAAAAGTATAGAAAAGTGTCTCCTCAAAGATAAAGTTCAGAAACACTATTTGAAAATGTTTCAAATTAAGATTATGACATTTTCTCGAACTTTAAAATAGTGCAAAATTTTAATTTTGCTCTAGTTGCAACATTCTGTCAATGTTGCAACACCATGGGAAATAACATTTACATTAAAAACACCCTAAACCAAATGTACCCCAAACATTAATCAGAGGGCATATACTGGTACATACTCTCCAACATCCCTCCGAAAATAGGGACATTCTATAACTAACCCATTTTGAGCATTTAATACTGTTTTAATATGTCTCAGCATAGCTTACTTCATAACCCACTTAAATGTGGACTGCAGCCCAAATGAAGTCCTGTTACTGCCAATGATGTGTAATTAGTGCTTTTCTTCTGGGTATGCAGGGGTATGCATATCCCTAAACATTTTGTGAATCTAATTTTGGCCTTACTGAAGGGCAGTATTTCAGTATGAGTAGGAAAATGAGAGTACCCCTAAACATTTTTTTTAAAGAAAAAAAGCACGTTGTGTAATAAATTGATAATCACATGTTTCAACATAACTGGGCTATCAGGATTGGCACAGCTTTTGCTTTGTTCTGCCCCTCTCGATTTTTATTCTCTCAGTTCAGAAAGAGGAAAGTTCGTGTTATGCTTTTGAAAAATGTACCTCACAAACAGGGGAGTGTGCTAAGTTGTTATGACATCCATGATCTTAGATATATCAGTTATTAGAACATCCTTAAGAGGGTGCTGTCTCCTTAAGAATCAACAGTCCATCCCTGCCCCACACAAACGAGCACACCTTGCTTCTGCCTCAGGGAGAAGGTTCTGTCCCACTAGGAGAGCCTAACAGCTGAATTGACAGGGCTGAAAGAACACACACCCGTACAGTGGTGAGGCCAAGACTAAAAAGAGGCTAGGAAGAAGCCTTAGGAGTGCATGTTTTGGGAGCTCATAAAAATAAGGCAGATCACTTTAGCATGAATATACTATCTGGAGGGAGAAGGCAAGTTTCTTCTTGCTTGTTAGACAGAGGATGAACCCATAGCTTTGGTTTGGGGAACCTTCTTCAATCCAAGCTCTCTAATTCCTCCTGGGCAATCTTCTGAGGGCCACATGTCCTCTGTGGTAGGCATGCCAGAGTCAAAGGTAAGCTGAGCAATGAATGTAAATTCTGTCTTCATACCCTAGGCCATGGGTAGGCAAACTAAGGCCAGGGGGCCGGATCCGGCCCAATTGCCTTCTAAATCTGGCCCGCAGACGGTCCAGGAATCAGCATGTTTTTACATGAGTAGAATGTGTCCTTTTATTTAAAGTGCATCTCTGGGTTATTTGTGGGGCCTGCCTGGTGTTTTTACATGAGTAGAATATGTGCTTTTATTTAAAATGCATCTCTGAGTTATTTGTGGGGCACAGGAATTCGCTGATTTTCCCCCACCAAAATACAGCCTGGCTCCCCACAAGGTCTGAGGGACAGTGCACCGGCTCCCTGCTGAAAATGTTTGCTGACCCTTGCCCTAGGCTAGTTTCTCTACATGCTCAAACACACCTCTCTATGCTCCATCCAGGGAAGAAAGAGGCATTGTCAGGGTTCAAGGACATATTTCAACTGGGCAGAAAAGCTCAAGGAGGCAGCAAAACATGGCCTGCAGGGGGTGTGGCTTCGGAAGAGCCCTGAGGGCTGGACTGATAAGCTTGAAGGGTATATGCAATGCAGCAATATTCATGGCTTGGCCATCAGTGCCTATGGCGGGAAGATCTCTGTTCATTGAACCTGCTGTTGTGAGCCTAGGACTTGCCGATCAGAAGGTTGGCGGTTTGAATCCCTGTGAGGGGTGAGTTCACATTGCTCGGTCCCTGCTCCTGCCAACCTAGTAGTTCGAAAGCACGTCAGAGTGCAAGTAGATAAATAGGTACCGCTCCGGCGGGAAGGTAAACGGTGTTTCCGTGCGCTGCTCTGGTTCGCCAAAAGCGGCTTAGTCCTGCTGGCCACATGACCCGGAAGCTGTACGCTGGCTCTCTCGGCCAATAAAGTGAGATGAGTGCTGCAACCCCAGAGTCGGTCATGACTGGACCTAATGGTCAGAGGTCCCTTTACCTTTACCTAAAGTATGCCATTTCCTTTTATTCCATTTCCCCCTCTTATTGAAATTTTTACCAAAGAACCAAACAAACCCCAAACCCTTTAACAGATGCTTCCTTCTTTTACTTTTCCGGAGAGCCACATTCTCCTCCATTCATCACTGCCTTCAGTCTCATAAAGCTTGGCGTCTCCTTTAGGTTAATTCCTGTGACTATTCCTCTGTTATTTGCACAGCATTTCATATGATAGCTTGAACTCCTGAGATTTAATGTCAGTTTCGGTAAAAGCCCCGGCAAGCCGTTTCAAAAACATGCTCATATCAATCGGCTTCCCGGAATAAAGCCTGGCTCTGTGCCCTTGGGGTGCCCTTGGGGTGCTTCGGTTTCTCCTTTGCATGCCTGCATTGTGTCTTCTATCCCTAGGTGAACTGGCTGGGCTCCCTAATGACTTCCAAAGGAAACCTGCCAAACCGCACAAAAGAGAATGAACACGGAGGTTTCCTTATTTCTTCCTGTAATCTCACAGGAGAGGAGATGACTTGGTGGCAACATCAGGGATTGCTAGAGGGGGAGATGGCTTGCCAATTAGTTGCACAAGAGCAATGGGTGGTGGGAAAGAGACCTCACTGCAGTTTGGCTACAAGTCAAGCATTCACCACTGCCGCCATGTTCCAGCACCTGCTTCATTCACAACTTGTGGGATGTGGACCCTTTTAAAATGCGCAATATGTATCCCTCCCAGGTAAAGAGCAATGCCAAACCACATATTCTTTACAGGCAGCACGGGTGCTTCAAGACAGGAGTCTGCACTATGTGTTAGCAACATACCTAGCAACACCTCTGTCCCTTAGGGATGATTATCTCAGCGCTCTGTGCCCTCAGACTGAGGACAGGTGTGGTCTAAACCACTGAGCCTAGGGCTTGCCGATCAGAAGGTCGGCGGTTTGAATCCCTGCGACGGGGTGAGCTCCCATTGCTCAGTCCCTGCTCCTGCCAACCTAGCAGTTCAAAAGCACATCAAAGTGCAAGTAGATAAATAGGTGCCGCTCCAGTGGGAAAGTAAACATTGTTTGCGTGCGCTGCTCTGGTTTCGCCAGAAGCAGCTTAGTCATGCTGGCCACATGACCCGGAAAAACTGCCTGCAGACAAACATCAGCTCCCTCGGCCAGTAAAGCGAGATGATCACCGCAACACCAGAGTCGTTCACAACTGGACTTAACTGTCAGGGGTCCTTTACTTTTTTAATCACATAGAAATAGTGGAGAACATAGATAGAGCCCTGTCGGATCAGGCCCAATGCCCATCTAGTCCAACAGCCTTGTCTCACTGTGGCTAAATAGATACCTATGGAAAGCTGGACAGGACTGCAAGAACACTCTCCCCAATTGTAGTTCCCTGCAACTGGTATTCAGAAGCCTGCTTCCCCTGACAGTAGAGGTAGAACATAGTCATAATGGCAGGTAGCTATAGCTGTATCCTTCATGAATTTGTCTAATCCAGGTTACTCATCGTCTTAGCTCCGAGGCTTTGAGCATTTCCATATAAACACTTTTCCCGCCCTCCTCCTTAGTATATCTTCTTTGCTTGTGATTTTTGCTATGAGATACGGGTATTTGGTTGGTTTTCATGTTACAATGCCTAGTAATAAAAGGAGAACATGAATATAATGGGAATATTGGAGACGCGGTGGATCAGTAGGATACAGTTATCCGTGGACATAAAATCCAAGGAAGCCTTAGGAGAAAAAACTTCACCCACAGTCATAGAATTGTGATGGTTAGAGTTCTAAGCTAAAGTAACTGGGGTTATGCTCTTGTGCCTCCCCCCACCCCAATGCAAAATTCTAGTGATGATCTTGAGATAGACAGAAATCAGGCAGGCAGTCAAAAGGGGAAATATTGTGATAATGGGTGCCAAAGATCATCATCACCTTTGGGCAAATGTATGTGCAGGTTATGACAAACCGGGGGGCAAGGAGGCAAGGTATGGTGGATGACTGTGTATTTTAGCATCAGAGGAAAATTTAAAATGAATACAATGTAAAATTTATAAAGGAAAGCAAAGAAGGAATTTAAGGAGCAAATTACTAATGATGCAAAGCAACTAACAAACCTTCCTTCTTAAGTAATGTGAGAAGTAACAAAGCAAGCAAGCAAGCAAGCAACCAGGGGCAGTAAGACTTTTAGATGGCAACCAAGACGTGAAAGGAGTAGTAAAGGAACACTGGGCAATGGTACAGAGGCTAAACAAATTTCTTCTCTGTGCAGGCCTTTCATGTAATCGGAAGATGTTGGAGATGCCCACATATGTACCATTGTTTTCAGAGAGGGCATCTAAGGAGATATGTCCAACAGAGGTGAACAAGGTTTAGAACTAATTTAAAAATTGCAAATTAGAAAATCTCTTTTTCTCTCCTTAGTTGTTGTTCTTTATATGACTTGATTCTGTTGTTAAAGCAAACTGGGTAAATAGAAAGGTCTATGGACAACTGAGGCCAGATGGCATTTATCTTAAAAGTCTTAAATATCTCAAATACTAAATTGCTGATCTTTTAAGTAAAGTATACAACATCATGAAAATCACCCTCTTTACCAGAAGATTGGAAGGCAGCCAAAGTTAACACTGTTTTTTTTGTTTTGTTTTTTAATTCATCCTAAGGGGATCTGGAAAATTACTGATCTGTCAGCGTAACTTCTGTTCCAGGTAAATTGGAAGAAATTATTAAAGTCAGAATTGTTAAACACATTAACAAGCCTTGCTGAGGAAAATCAACATGGCTTCCAAAAAAGGCAGTCCTGCCCAACTAGCCTTTCAGAACTGTCAATGTGCATGTAGATAGGGCTGACCTGGTGGACATGATGTGTCTGGATTTTGTTTTGGGAAAGCTCTGTACTGAAGGCCCCTCTGTAAATTAATGAGTCATGGAGTTTGAGGAATGGTTAAAGAACAGGAAGCAGAGGGTTGGAATAAATGGTTCACTTACAAAATGGAGAACAGCAAGAAGCAAACAATGGAGTCTACCAAGGAACTGTACTGGGACCAGTGTGTCCACTCATATCGCTGCCTGCATGTGTGAACTGGGCCAATTCACTGTGATAGCAATATAGCCCCTTACCATATTGATAGAAATCACTGAATTTGAGCACCTACAAGTCTTCTGAGTTTCAGAAGCGCAATCCTAGCGATATTATAGTGGCAATCACTCATTTTTTATCCACATTTTTGAGGAAGTGTTTACACGTAATAATAAAGAAATATGAAATACAGGGATATTTGAAAATATAACAATGTATCACACAAGGAACCTTTGCATCTTAGACATTATTTTCTTTGTGACTTTTATAAACACCAGAATTTGGCTCTGCATTAATGGAAATATATATGGAACAATGGTGTGAAATGTTGTTGTTGTTATTATACACCCTTTACCCTAAGGTCCCAGAGTAGGTTACAACAATTTAAAATACAATGTTGTGGCTCAGTATAAGGGTTTCCCCATTGCACTATGGTATAAGTAATGCTCTTGGATTGTCCTTGCTTTTATTTTATGGGACTGAACTGAAGCACAGATACCGCCATCTTTAGGACTTTCAGCCTAAAGATTTTTTCTGATGTAAGTCATCCCACGTAAATAACACTGCTGTCAACACACACACACACACACACACACACACACACACACACACAGTGTCTTCTGGGCGCTATACATTTTGACAAGCCAAGGGGCTGTATTGTGTGATCCAAGAACTTCACTCCAAGATATATTTTGAAATGTTACACATGATGTGCACAGGCTTAGATCATGTGCATAGTACCTTTTCCTGCCATACAAGGAAGAGACTATAGCCTCCAAGTTCTTCCCAGAGACAGTCTTGGTTTTGTTTTTTACTGTGTAGACAGCAATCACTGCTGTCTGTGAAGTGCATTACAAATGGCTCACTTTGGATCAGACTGTTACTATTAATGCTTGATGTTTTTTATTATTATTTTTATGTGTGTTGGAAGCTGCCCAGAGTGGCTGGGGCAACCCAGCCAGATGGGTGGGCAGAGTATATTATTATTATTATTATTATTATTATTATTATTATTATTATTAATAACTCTTTCTCCCCTTCCTAAATGGAGGCTCTAGGAATGGAGCATATTATATATACTATTGTCTGGAAAGCATATTTTCTCATATTGCCTCTTCCTAATTCCTAGCTCAGGGGATAACAGACATCCTTGGCAGAATTTCACATCTTGGTGGCAGCTTTATCTCCTTGAATGACACTTTTATGCTGGGATAGAGTTTCGCTCTCTTTTACTGGCTCTTTCCCCATTTTGTCCTTCTTGTTCTTTTGACAGTTTGATTCTATCATTAAAGTCAAGAACTGTTTTACTGGAGTGGATGCAAAGGTCTCTGGACAACCAAGGGCAAGAGCCTCTTAGTTTCATGTTTGGAATGCTGATTTATCTCGTTTGTTATTTTTTACTAGGCCATCATATAAAAAAGAAAGCTGTTTCCACCATAGTAGTTAGGCAAGGCCTTTGGTCTGGGTTTGGGGAGGCAACATATAACCCTTGAAGTCCAGTGCAACTCTAGGATCTAGAAATATCTTGCCCGATTCATGTATTATCCCAGTAACATGAGAGTTGTTTCCCCAAAATGTGGCTCTATGCTGCGCAGATAGTCTCTGGATAGAGTACCGTATTTTTCATATATAAGACTAGGTTTTAAAACTCAAACTCAAAAACAGGTCAAGTGCTTCAGGGACTTTTGATCCCATCTTCTGTATGCATCTGCAGGGACAAACTGGTGGGAACCCTGTATGGGTTCCATTGGAGCAACCACAAAAGCCCCAACCTCAATATGACCCTGCTCACCCTGCCCAGGCAGGCTGAATCAATTGCTGGCCCCATTGGTCTGGCCCACCACACCAGCTGCTCTTGCCCCTCAATGGGCCAGCAACTTATCAGGGCAGGATATTGTAGTGGGCACTTCCCAAGCCATGACAAAATATATTTACCTGAAAAGGATGGTACTGTGAAGGCCAGCCTCAGAATCTTCACTGAGAGACTGAAGTTATTTACATCATTTCTAGCAGGGATAAGGTGGAAATAATGCAAATAGCATCAGTTTCCTTCTGGCGATTCTGAGACTGATAGTTCCAGGTTCCTTTCACACAACCTGTTCCTTGAGCATTGATCCTGAGATGTTTGCATGGAGATAAGGCAACTGTGGATAATTACTGAGCATTCATTCTGATCTATTTGCGGGGAGGTTACATGATGTTGCATCAAGCAAATGTTGTCCCACACTTTCCAGCACATTTCTCCATCTCTTTCCTTAGTGTATAAAGTCCATGACCTGACCCAGATATGCTTTCAGGCCCTTAGAGAGCAGGAGAAGCAGTAGGTAGCAACAGAGCATGCCTTGTGAGCACCCAGCCAGGTATTTTTTTGCAAGCGTTCAAATAGAGGGCTTGCAAAAACCTCAGTTTAAATACCTACAAAGACATTTGCTTACTCACCTCTACTCCAATCCCTCCTCCCCCCAACTTCGTAGGCTGGCATGGCCCTCTGGGTGTAAGAAAGTCTGTTATGTAGCTTTGCCTGGGAAAGTTTCACCACTGACTTATTGAACTTTTCTGATTCCTCCAGTGCTGATAATATATCCAGAAAAAAGAGGCACGAGTGCCAGAAAGGTATGGCATAGCCATTTCCTAGCTCAGCTCGAGGCAGGGGCATAGGAAGCAGGTGAGGGTGATGTGGTCTGCCCCGGGTGTCATCCTTGAGGGGGTGACAAAATGGCACACCGCGGGCCAGCACTTACCGCAGGGCCTAGCCTGCAGTGCGCCCGAGCCATGCGTCTCTCCTGGGAGTGACGCGGTGGTTCGGGGCCCTACACTGCCCGAAACAGCAGCATGGGGCTTGCGTTCGCCAGGCAGACTCCGTGGGCAGCTTGCCACACCGCTCCCCTAGGTGGATTGCTGCGCCGCGCCACGGCGCAGATCGCCACGGCGCTCCCATGCATGGATCGCCATGGTGCCCTCATGCACAGCTCATCCTGCCCCTGTGGGTGGGTTTCCTGGCCCCCGCCACTCCAGGTGTCGGAGCAGCTAGCTATGCCCCTGGCTCTAGGATGGAATAGCTGAAGAGATCAAGCCTTTCTAGATCCTCCTGCAGAGAGATGGAAAGAATACACAGAGCGTGACTGTCCCACTCTTTCAAGATGGATGATTTAGTGCTAGGTACAAAGGAAAAGGAAACAACTTACAGAGTTTCCAAGCTGCGGAGTCCTTCAAAGCTGTGGGTTCCGAGGCTGCAGATGTGGTTATTATGCAGGTGTCTGCAGAGAGAAAGGATATCCTTAGATTCCCAACATCAGCAAACAGATTCCCCCCCCCCCGCCCATTTTGTTGCCTAGAGAAGCACTGAAAGCTAAATGCTGCCAAGGGCAAGGTGACCCTAGACAAGTGTTCACGAGTTCCCAAAGCACTCATGAATATGGCAGACAACTGAATATATTCAAAATTAATAGGGATCATTGGAAGGGAGCACACTCAGTTGTTATCTGTATGCAATAGGCCCCAGTCATCATGACTACTGATGGGGGAGACTCCCCTATCTGGTTTCAGATTGTGTGCTCATAAAATTAGATAATTTGTACTGAATTTGGATGGGGTCCAAACTGGCTAATTTTCAAGCTCTCCCCATACCCTACTCAGAGAATGTTGCCGTCATGCTTCTGATGATGTCACTTGGGACATAATCAAGCTTGGAGGTCTCACTCCCATCTCCTTTGCATGCCTCCCCACCCCCCACAAAGGCTCAATCACTTTTCTGTCCAGATTTTCACATTTTGAAATATGGCACCTCTACATCCCCACTGCGCAGAGATAGCAGGCTTAAGGTGAACCACAGAGATCAGGTGGTCAATGGCAATCCCAGGGCTTTGGAAAATACCTGAGGAATGTTGGACCCCCCTCAAGGAGAGGATGTGGGAGATTAGCAGACAAACCTAACAAATGCATATACTTGCTAGTAGTTAGCATGAGAAGGGGCTAATACCCCTTCTTTGCTGATAGGCAGATACTTGGATTGTATAAATACAATTGGTAAAGAGGACTCTGTGTGATGTAATTTTCCCTCTTCTCCTGGAGAGGAAGGAGCATATAGGACTTCCTATCCCTCTCTCTTTGACCACCGTTGGCTGCAGAAATGCCTCTGCTTGCTCCAGCTTTTGGCACATGCCTAAATATAAGTATTTTGCTGGCATAGTTTTTACTTCTGCCATTGCTTTGAACCAATGCAATATTATAGATTAATTATAATTTTAAACTTTGTTGTCTGGTTTTTTGTTAAGCGGAGTAAGAAGGGGAAAGCCAGCTTACTTCGTAGATGGGCTTCCTCAAAATCCTCTCCTACTCATTAAAACCTAACCCACAAAGGAAACATGGAGAGAAAAATTTGTCACTTTTAAGGGTCCAGGACAGCCATGAGATCATTTCTGGTACGCTGGAATTTTGGCTGGCAATGGATGTCATTACAGAGCAAAAAGAGGTGGCCAACTCACTAAGGAATATTTTAGATAAGCTCATGGCTATTATATTCTTTATGATGGAACAGAGAAATATTATCCTGGTCTGTAACAGGAAGCAATGTTTTGGGCTGTGATGTGATGTAATGCAGCCCCCAGGGAGATTCCATCCAGCAGCAGGTGAAATCAAAGGCACCTTAATTATTTGTGTTTGGTCTGGTGTCAGTGAAAAAAGAAATCCCATTCCAACTGGTCTCCGGTACTGGAGGTTTGGCAGAGAGCACAAAGTTCCATGGTAAAAGCAGCTTGAATTTACAAGGAACAGAGTAAACATGCGGTGGATAAATGGAAGCCTATGACATCCCTGGATGTTTCTGATGAGCACTTAGTGTGTTTGCTCTTTTGCAGAAAAAGAATACTGCTTGCCTTTCTAAAGCAAGGGGGAAACAGGGAAAAACAGATGCTTGAGAGAAAACTTGGATCCAGTCTAACTTTCAACGGAGAAGATCGATTTCATTCAAATCAGGAGATTAGAGCATAAAACAGTTATTCCTCCCTGACTGTAGGAAAGCAAAAAAACAACCCCCATATCCAGATGGTTTCCTCTATCAAATTTTATGGCGCATTTCTGGATCAGGCTGCCCTGACATCACCTTGGACCTTTACACAAAGATGATACCTGCAGTTTAAGTTTCTCTGAACTCTGGATCCCAGGCTTGGCAATCCACAGTTCAAATATATTATAACTAGTAACACATGACATATTGCCATATTTGAAACAGTACCAAAAACTTGCACACAAGCAATTGGAAAGCTTTGATTCACCTTTCGTACCTTTGATTAATTAGCAATAGGAATGGTTCTAAGTTAAATAAAGGCAAAAATGCATCTAGCAGACATAACACTTGAGTAGAATAGGTTTCCATCTGGGGAACACATTCACTCTGAACTCCACGCTCAGGTACTGAGCAAGGACCAAACACACATGAAATCTTACTCGCCCAAGCTCACTTCATCAGGGAAGGAGGAAAAGTAGGGGCAGGGGCAGGCCAGAGGCAAGTAAACAGGAAAAAACGAACCAATAATAAAGGGACCTGGTCAGGAGAAAAATCTGCTCCAAGTATGAAGAAAGTGCAAGGTGTTCAGGTTTGGACAACGATGGGGCAACGTGAATAAGGAAAATGTGGGTTTTTAGCCATTTTACATGATGGCATGAGTGAGCCCATTGTCTTGCCTCCCCACAAACTAATCAGATTTAATGTTCAACAAACAGGTTGTCTGGAAGTGTCCTTCATCCCAACAAAGGAGAAAGTGGGAATAAGGTTGTAGTCCTATAAACACTTTGTTGTTGATTACCGTATTTTTTGCTCTGTAGGACGCATCCGACCATAGGATGCACCTTGTTTTAGAGGGGGAGAACAAGAAAAAAAATCTCCCCCTCTCTGTGCAGCACCCCTTCAGTGAAGCAGCAGAAGAAACGGAGCCCCTTCCATTTCTCCTCCCGCTTAGCTGAAGAGGCGCTGTGCCTTAGCTGAAGGGGCACCTACCCTTCAGCAAAAGGAACCCGAAGCCTCTGGAGTGCAGCGGGAGCTCCCGCTGCGCTCTGGAGGCTTCAGGCGGCTATCTGGAGAGCGAGAGGGGTCGGTGCGCACCGACCCCTCTCGCTCTCTACATAGGCTCGGGTTCCTTTCGCTTGTGGGGCTGGCGGTGGGGAAAGCCGAGCTTCCCTCACCGCTAGCCCCAGGGAGCAGCGGAAAGGCTGTGTGAAGGCTGCGCGCAGCCTTTCTGCTGCTCCCCACAGCTTGTGGTGTTGGCAGTGGGGAAAGCTGAGCTTCCCTCACCGCCAACCCCGGGAAAGCCACCGCCAGCCCCAAACAGCAGGTCGGGGAGCAGCGGAAAGGCTGCGTGCAGCCTTCCTGCTGCTCCCAGAGCTTGTCGGGGCTGGCGAGGGAAGCCCGGGTTCCCCCTCCCCAGCCCCAGGGACACACATTCGCTCCATAAGACACACAGAAATTTCCCCTTAGATTTTAAGAGGGGAAAAGTGCATCTTATGGAGCGAAAAATACGGTAGTTGTTTAGTTGTGTCCAACTCTTCGTGACCCCATGGACCAGAGCATGCCAGGCACTCCTGTCTTCCGCAGCTTCCCGCAGTTTGGTCAAACTCATGCTGGTAGCTTCGAGAACACTGTCCAACCATCTCGCCCTGTGTCATCCCCTTCTCCTTGTGCCCTCAATCTTTTCCAAAATCAGGGTCTTTTCCAGGGAGTCTTCTCTTCTCATTGGGTGGCCAAAGTATTCGAGCCTCAGCTTCACAATCTGTCCTTCCTGTCCATTCCTTCAGAATGGATAGGTTTGATCTTCTTGAAATCAATGGGACTTACCTGGGAGTAAGTCCTAGTGACCTTAATAGAACTTAGGGCTCATCCAGACTTCCTTTTGTGCTGCGTTTCTAAACACAGATTGACACTTTAAAGTGCCATGTCTGAAAGCTCCCCTCCTCCCTAGGGCTTTCCCCACAAAAACTTGCTCTTTACCACTGAATTGGGAGCAAAAGGCAGAGAAGGTTCACAGGATCACACTTCAAAACGACCTTGACAGATTAGAGAACTGGGCCAAAACAAACAATTTTAACAGGGAGAAATGTAAAGTATTGCACTTGGGCAAAAAAAATGAGAGGCACAAATACAAGATGGGTGACACCTGGCTTGAGAGCAGTACATGTGAAAAGGATCTAGGAGTCTTGGTTGACCACAAACTTGACATGAGCCAACAGTGTGACGCGGCAGCTTAAAAAGCCAATGCAATTCTGGGCTGCATCAATAGGAGTATAGCATCTAGATCAAGGGAAGTAATAGTGCCACTGTATTCTGCTCTGGTCAGACCTCACCTGGAGTACTGTGTCCAGTTCTGGGCACCACAGTTCAAGAAGGACACTGACAAACTGGAACGTGTCCAGAGGAGGGCAACCAAAATGGTCAAAGGCCTGGAAACGATGCCTTATGAGGAACGGCTAAGGGAGCTGGGCATGTTTAGCCTGGAGAAGAGGAGGTTAAGGGGTGATATGATAGCCATGTTCAAATATATAAAAGGATGTCACATAGAGGAGGGAGAAAGGTTGTTTTCTGCTGCTCCAGGGAAGCGGACACGGAGCAATGGATCCAAACTACAAGAAAGAAGATTCCACCTAAACATTAGGAAGAACTTCCTGACAGTAAGAGCTGTTCAGCAGTGGAATTTGCTGCCAAGGAGTGTGGTGGAGTCTCCTTCTTTGGAGGTCTTTAAGCAGAGGCTTGACAACCATATGTCAGGAGTGCTCTGATGGTGTTTCCTGCTTGGCAGGGGGTTGGACTCGATGGCCCTTGTGGTCTCTTCCAACTCTCTGATTCTATGATTCTATGAAGGTGGCAAGGCAAAAAAGAAAGTGCTCAGACATCATACTTAATTTTAGATATATCATACAATTACATCGTATAATTACATCATACTTAATTTTAGATAAAATACTACTTGGAGTGAGGGGGATGATGATGCACAAGCATAGTATAACCAGGGAAACAGCTAAGTTTACAAACTGGAAAACTTAGATGGTGAATGCCAGTTGTACCATCACATAAATAGAGTCATGACTTTATAGGAGAACCAGAAAGATACAAAGGTCAAGCTGTTCTGGCTCAAGTTTGGCCTGGAATGTTTTGTTCTGTTTTGAAACGGAGCAAACCATGAACATTCCAGTCCCCACAGAACAGTTTTATAATCCTATGAGCATCTGAATTGCTGGAGCTCTCATGGAAAATGGAACCCAATCTTTGCCATCAGTTCCGTAGGAACATAAACAAAAGGGAGTTTGACTCACAGTCCAAGTTGGGATGGTAAATATTTGAGGAGAGGAACTCCTCTTCCATTCTTCCATCCTCTCATCCATGTTAAATAAATTACTTTAGCAAGTGGAATCACAGTTGCTCCAGTGCCTGCCAAACTGTTCCCTGCTCACACAGAGCCATTTCTCCTCGTAAGTCACAGATGGTTTGACAATTGCAGAAGTGGTGCTTTGACAAAATGAAGACACAGTTCTATAATTCTTCATTTCATTCAGGTTTCTAGAGAAATCAATGACCATATTTCCTCTGATGAATCAATGACAAACAGAATGAAGCTATTTTACAATATGTATAACATATCAGAATCCAGGAAAAGAAGGAGAGTTGGGATCATTCCAAAAAGGAAGCAACTTTCAGAATAGCACTGTCTTGAATTCCTTTGTTTAAAATAAAAATCCAGATCAAACACTTTATTTTATTTTCTGCAAAGCAATTCAGAACATTAATGCCAGCTAATGGCATGTAGGAAGAAACACACATAATGTGATGATTACTGCATTGTGTTCCTAAGCATCACAGGGGAAAACTTGGAATAGGGATATAGCCAGTGTATGCAAGAATGACAACTAATGCTACATGCTGTGTACAAATACATAATTTCCAAAAAATGCTGGTGTATACTGCTGCTTTCCCTTTTTAAATATGAAGCAGAGGTCCAATCCTTTATCGGCTGTGACTCCCATGTAGGGAAATCCACTCATTTAGGTCACAGCTACACTTCCACAGTTATGGCTTCTCCCAACGAACCATGGGAACTGAAGTTTAAAGGTAAAGGGAAAGGGACCCCTGACCATTAGGTCCAGTCGTGACCGACTCTGGTGTTGCGGTGCTCATCTCGCTTTATTGGCCAAGGGAGCCGGAGTCTGTCCGCAGACAACTTCCGGGTCATGTGGCCAGCATGACTAACCCGCCGGAGCAGTACCTATTTATCTACTGGCACTTTGACGTGCTTTTGAACTGAAGTTTAGCCCCCTCTAAACAGCAATTTCCAGCACCCATAACAAACATCAGGTGCCTCCCCAAAATTATCCTGCAGAATCTGATTTCTATGTTCACTTGTGCTGAGTACAGAATCCGTGTCTTTTCCCATTATAATCCCACTTGACCCACTTAAAGATCTCTTCTCAGAATAGATTGGAAACAATCAGTATTTTTCCCTTTTCTTTTAAAATCTCATTTTTCTATATTTTTTCCTGCTGACAGAATCTTTTTTTTCCAGATAGGGATTTAGTCAACCTCACAGACAGAAAGAGCACAAATTTCTTCTTTTAGCTTCTGGGTGTCAAATTTGTGTTGAAAATAGGAGGAATTTTGTTTTGATGTCTATCTGCTCCAGTGATGGAAATAAACAGGGGGGTACAACCCCCCCATAACAGTTGTGACTTGTTATCAGTCTGCTCTGAATTCCCTTTTCTCTTATATCAATCTGCTCAGAATTTCAGATGTCCTTGAAGCCCACCAGTGCCTCGCTTTCCTTAAAAAAACTAAATAAATGCTTTAACTTTGGCTGCAAAAAGTTAATTTTTTTTTGCAAAGTTCAAAAACAAAATAAAGCACTTCTCTGGATTGTGCTCATATGTTTTCCTTCCCTAATGTTAGGAATACTAGGAATCCTCAGAAAGATGAAATGATGCTTTGTCTTTTCCATCTTGGGCTAGATTGTAGGTGTTTCAGTTTCCCTTGTTGAGTCTCCTAAACACTGAGGTTATTAAGCACGTTTTCTCCCTTGCAGCAGTGATGTGTAAAATCTCACTGTACATAAAGCCATAACTTCCAGACATGATAGAAGGAGAAAGGATGATTTCTGCGGTTATGTTAACAGAATGCAGATCTATACATTACAGGACGTTTCCTTGTGCAGAAAGTATCCCGCATCCCCCATTACAAACCTATGTGAGAAACGGATGGGAACTGGTGTACAGAATTCCTTAGTGGGGATATAATTTATTAGCAGAGGCTGATGCCCCTAACTTGTTCCAGATTGAAGCTTGTATATTTTCATGTTGGCTCTTTCCGCCATCAGCAGATGATCAGCCCTTTCGCTCCCACAGGCCCAAGGTGTGCGCAGCAGGAGAGAGCATTGCTGCACCTGGGAAGGTCATGTCCTTAGCTATGAAACTGCTGATCAGGGGTATCCAGAAGTATTAATCAGGCTGTAAATGACATCTTCCCCAGTACCCCTCCACAGCTGTTCTTTGGCCCCCTCCCAAAGGTGGCTATTTCATTAGCTCCCAGATTAGAAAGTTTATGGCAGTGACAAGCCCTTCTTCTGCCTCCACATGCCTGTTTCTTAACCAAATCTCTTACACACTTACACACACACACACACACACACACCAAAAGGGCCAAATCAGATGCTACTTTTAATGCATGGTAAGTAGTCATGCCTGCAGTTTAAAAATATATATAATAGTAAGGGTTGGGGGAAGAGAACATAACATGAACCTGCTGGATCCGCACACCAGCCCATCTAGTCCAGGAATGTGCTCTCATAATAGCTGGTGAAATACCTGTGGGAAGCCTGCAAGCTGGACATGAGCACACACATGGACTCTGTCTACCTGTGATTCCCAGAAACTGGTATTCAAAGGTGTGATGCCTCTGAAGGTGGAGGTAGGACATAGTCATCACAACTAGCAGCTGTTGATAGGCTTGTCCTCTGTGAATTTGTCAAATACTCTTTTAAAGCCATCCAGGTTGGTGGCCATCACTTACTCCTGTCTTGTAGTATTCTTTTTAAAATTTTGGGTATTTTTTTTATCTCTTAAGTTTTATCATTTTATCCTCACAATGCTAGTTGAGGTGGATTAAGCACTGCACCTAATGAACTTCGTGGCTGGGTGGGAATTTACCGTATTTTTCTCTCTATAAGACGCACCAGACCACAAGACGCACCTAGTTTTTGGAGGAGGAAAAAAAGAAAAAAAATATTCTGAATCTCAGAAGCCAGAACAGCAAGAGGGATCTCAGTACAGTAAAAGCAGCGATCCCTCTTGCTGTTCTGGCTTCTGGGACAGCTGCGCAGCCTGCATTCGCTCCATAAGACGCACACACATTTCCCCTTACTTTTTTTGGGGGGGGAGTGAGTCTTATAGAGCAAAAAATACGGTATCTCCAAGTGTAGCCAAACCAAGGCCAAAACTCTACTAGCTCACAGAGTTCCCCCAAGTAATGGTAACATTTAGATATTTCTATGGGCCCCTGGGAAGCATGTGCCCCACATTTGTAGTGTTGTCAGTACAGGTGAATATCATTCACGAGGTACATGATTTAACACTTCATTATTATTTTTCTCTTCTTCCTGCACTAATAGAAGTAGCCTGAATCATTTTTGTTTTCTCTAAGCAGCTTAAAAAGTCCTACGCAATAAGCCTCTCCGGAGCTTTTGGAAAATAAACTGCATATTTTAATTTTTCTAATCATCACTCTCAAACAATCTGCTGTATTTTGTTCAGGCAGTTGAAGTCAATGCATAAAGAATTTAGGAAATCCTCTTTTCCTCATTTGTTTTTCATAAGGCATGTAGTAGTCTTACCATTAAACACTTGCTACAGTTTAGCTTAGTATTAGTTTCCTGATGATGTTTTTATAACCTAGCCACAAAGCATGTGTATTTCCAGAGCAGGAGTAGCTGTTTCAATCCTATATCTCATAAGTATGGTAATAATTCTAAGACAGCTGGTAATCACAAGCAAAATTTCCTAATCAACACCAAACAATATACAGTTAACAAATTTACACGCATAACTTTCCATCTGAGAAGATGGGCAAACCTATAAGCTATTGGTTAAAGCAAGCCCTAAATAACCTACAGGTGTGATTTCCTAAAAATATATTGTGGTCCTACTCACATGCATTGGTGCTAAAACTGTATGTTTCATTTTATCTGATGTTTTCGCTGGTGTGCTCATTTTTGTGGTTATTAGAGTTCATTGTTATAATCATGGTATGGTATTCTGTGGGGTGGGGGAAACTTGCTTGTGAAATAAATGTGTCCCATATGGAAATGGGCAGTTACCAGAAGTAAAATTATTCCTTTAATTTGTTTTGTACTATATCTTGTGAAAACAGCTTTACACTGAAAACTGCTTAAATACTTCTAAAACCATGCCTTTATGAACTTGCTATGTAGACTAAGGAGATTTCCTTCATGAGACACGGCCCAGACTGAAACACTGATCAACCAACTATCTCCTGCTTCTCTAAACAGTACATTGTGTTATGAGAAATGGACTTCTGAAAGAAAGAACGAAAGAATAAGCGGAAAGTAAAAGGGGGCACGTACAGTACCACAAGGCTGGTGAGGTTCTGGAAAGCGTAGTTAGGAATGTGCCAGATTTGATTGAGGGCCAGTGTCATGGCCTGTAGAGCCGGCAGGTTGTTGAGTGCTTTGACAGGGATCTCTGTCAGAGCATTATCATCCAGCCAAAGGTGGCGTAAGGAGGGCAGCCTCTCAAAGCTCTTCTCAGGTACCACAGAGATCAAATTGGCATCCAGACGCCTAAAGGAAATAAACAGACAAGTCAATCAAACACAGCATGTGTGCACATAGCACAGTGCAGAAAGTGTCCTGTTGGTAATCATTAAATGGTCAAAGACCTGAGCAAGTTACTGCGGCACCAGTGGCCTGCATAGAGGCTCAGAAGGCACGACTGACATATGCAAATCTACACATTCTTGCTTCCTTTGATGGAATATCCGTGCTTCCAGCTGATTTGACCTGATAGAAAATGGAAAGAGAGGGTGTGAGGTTTTATACCTCTGGAATGATATAGCATGAAAATTCCTTTGATAATACTGTTTGGTCTCCTGTGTAGGTGGTGGATCTCAACAAAATCACATCGTACAGCTGCCGCGATCCCACACAGTGGCTCCAGTTTATGTAACACAGATATTCTAGGGCAATTCTGCATCAGTCCTCCAAACTCAAATCAAATCAAAGAAAAAGCACCTTGGCAGAAGTGACATTAGCCACTTCAGGTGAAAACATGCATAATTCATCTCTCCTTATTACAGTATTCAAACATCTGACTAGCTGATCTTCTTTGTTTGCAAGGTGTCTGGGGATTTGTTCAGAATTACAGTATACTGGTGCTGTGCAGTCAATTTATAGGAAGCACAGTTATGCTCTTCTGAATTCTTCTGCTGTTCCTATCGATGTACATTGTCATTCCTCAAAATATACTGTTATTAAAATAAATAACCTTTCCCCTCTACTAGGGATGAATTGATGAATCTGTCAATTTTGGTTTCTCTCAGTTTCCCATGTTTCCAATCTTAAATTTACTTCTCCGCATTTCCACGTCAATTTGTGTTGTTGGTTTTTTTATTAAAAATGTCCCCAAGAAATTTCATCAGCATCATAGTGCAAATATATCCTAATACACACACTTCTGTATGCAAGATTGCCTAATAAACACATTTTTGCAATGCCATTTTCTGTTTGCATGCTATATTCACTAACAAATGCATTTTTTATGCAAACTTTATCCTAATATATGCATTTTGTACACATTACTGGCTGGAGAGCTGCAGTGCAAAATTTTGTGTAAATTTTGAAGAATGGGGTTATGTTTTGGTTCATGTATTGTTTTTGAATGTAATTACCTTTAAATGTAAAATGAACTGAAATTCTCTCCAAGCCCTACCCTTTATACAACAGATTCAAGGCTAGCTTGAACTGCCATAATGTCTTCAGACTCCTCTTCCCTAAACCAAGTAATAAACAATAAAATATCTGAACATCATTTCCTGTGGAATGGCAGGTTGTGGTTTGGTTCTTTTTGTTTGTTTGTTTGTTTATAATATACAACAAAATAAAAATTGCAGGTTTGGTATAGCAACTGCAGTAGTGTAAGCCAAATGTGACACCGATGAGAAGTAGTTGGGGTTTTTTAAATCAGAATTCTTTAGTTCCATAAAAGCTGAAGAGCTCAAAAAGAAGGATTTAAGCCCAGTTAAAGAGCTGGGTTTGGTACCTGTTTCTGCTACTGTGTCATCTGAATGAGTCAGCAAATGGAGAAGGGGAAATCCTTCATCCACCTAATACAAGCTGAATTTCTTAATCTTTTGTTTGTATGGTAAATCCTGAAATGTAGATACTGTTTCATCTAACATGAATGTTTCAGTTGTCCTAGAAACAATCTGTAAAACCTCTTAAGTGAAATACTAATGCAAGTGAAAATTAAACATTTTCTTGGCGCTTAGGGGGAATGTGTCTTGTGTTCTATTGTAGTATCTTTTGGCCACTTCAATCAGTCTATAGAGAATCTTAGTTTTCTGGCTCAAGCCGCAACTGCAGCTAGGGGAAGAATGGGCTCTCCAAAACATTGCTTGTAGACGCTGGTTTTACTACTTTGTGACCTACTATTTTCCTATATGTGTTTGGGTTGGAAATGAGGTCTGCCCCACCCCTGCTTCCATTAAAGTGTAGTGAAGACAAGGTGAAACAAGTTGCTTTGGAAAGCTGTTCCATAGAGATAGGTGTTCAGTAACAACTTGCAATGGGACTAATAGCTCCAGCACAAAAGGAATTGAATAAAACTCTTAGTAAAGAAAATAAACTTTACAGAATGCCAATGGAATAATACCATATCCTCAGCATGCCAATTTGTTATAAAGTAGAAGAGTTTGGATTTGATACCCCGCCTTTCACTCCCTTTAAAGAGTCTCAAAGCGGCTAACATTCTCCTTTCCCTTCCTCCCCCACAACAAACACTCTGTGAGGTGAGTGGGGCTGAGAGACTTCAGAGAAGTGTGACTGGCCCAAGGTCATCCAGCAGCTGCATGTGGAGGAGCGGAGACACGAACCCGGTTCCCCAGATTACGAGACTACTGTCTTAACTACTACACCATACTGGCTCTACACCATAGGTTTTGCTTTCTCGTGCCTTGCATGCATCTCAGTTTTGGAATTATTTGTGGGGGGGATCTGTTTCTTGGGGAAACACCTGTTGAAAGTCTTGTGAGTCTACTCAAACTAGTAGTCTGCCCATGACAATGGCTAGGTTTAGCAGAGGGTGATAACCCAGTGTTTCCCTTCCTTCACTTGTATCATTTGGAGGTCTGAGTACTTGGAAAATCACCAAGTACAATGGAGTCATGTTAACTACATCTTGTAAATCCAAAGAATTATGCAATTTCCAGTACTCAACAAATGAAGGGTCTACATATGGTTTTATAAGATAACCTTGATGAAGCCCCTAATATCTACCTTATGTTTTCAGAGAAAGCTGCAAAAACTGACTCAAAAACTGCAGAGTGTATGGTTATAAAAGCCAGTTTATTATTTAACGGCAGGGTTTTTCTGAGATAGATGAGTGCCCCTGAATCCAGTAATAATACAGGTCATGCTGCCCTTTTATTCTTCAAAATTTCTATTTTGGTTTGTGACTTGGACACTGACAATGAATGGAGAACCAGGGAAGCAGATTGCTTCAGATATTTGGATGTAGGAAGGGGTTGTGCAACCGGGTCAGCCAGAGACCTGGAAAAGAAGCAATTTGTATTGGACTAAAGGAAGAAGAGAAAAGAAGTTCTAAATTTCAGGGGTTGGCTGAAGAGACAGGCTTTCTGTTTAGAGATGATGCTGTTGCTTAGGAACTGATGCCATTTTGGAACCTGCACCACCTACATGGTCCTACTGGCTTGCTGCCTGCCCGATCTGCGCATTTGTAAATAAATAGTTATTGCAAAATGCACCAGAATTCTCTATTGCTCTGTTATTCAAAAGAAAAACTGATCCTGCAAGGCTGCCCTGGAACCTTCACCACAAAGGGAAAGTGGGAGTGAAAACAATAACACCGACAGACATAAATAAACTGAAAACTGGCTTCCAGAAGTAGTTTGGTATCCTGGCTTGCTTGTTTTCTGAAATAAAGTTGGATTGCCATAAAAAACATGTAGCAGAGTTCAAGCTCACTAACTACTATTGCTCCCAAATGTAGTTCTTCTTGAGGAAGAGATGGAGCGAATATAAAACTCAGCTCCCTTGGCACCAAGAAGCTGCTAATTATATCAATTAAGCAAAACAAAAAAGCAACCACATGGCTCTCCTCTTTCTGCACTGTGTGATTATGGCTTCTTAAGCACTTTCTATTATGGTTTATACCTGGGATAATTGGGCAGATTAGGAGACAGGGTAGGCCAGTGCCAACTTGCTCCATTTCCACATAGACGTTGACATTTTTTATTCTGCTGTGCTTCTCAGATCATGCTGCAGTTTCCATCACAAGCATCAATCCTACAGTGGGATGTTCATGTCATATGGAGGAACTCAGACGAGGCTCTGAGATTGTTCAAGTGTAATGCTAAACCGTAGCACCCAGTGAAGGGCCAAACCAATCCTCCACAGACTTTCCCCACTAATATTTTAACCCCATCATCTGGTGGATCTTTAGTATAAGAATGTGTCCCAAGGTATTCTTTTATTTAATGAATTTATATACCACCCTATACCCGCAGGTTCACAGAATAAAGGTACCACGATTTTGCACATGCACTCTCACACATCACATCTTACATGTGAGGGCTCATCATTGAGCCTACCTAGTGACAGTGAAGGCAGGAAAACCAGGTGTCCCATTTGGGGATCAAGCCTGAAACCATGGGATTATCAGCACCACACTCTAACCAACTGAGCTATCCTGTTGGGGAAATAAAGAGCCTTAGAATACAGTGGTACCTCGAGTTACAAATGCCTCAGGTTACAAATGCTTCAGGTTATAAACTCTGCTAACCTGGAAGAGTTACCTCGAGTTGAGAACTTTGCCCCAGGATGAGAACGGAAATCGTGTGCCGGCGGTGCAGCAGCAGCAGCAAGAGGCCCCATTTGCGAAAGCACGCCTCTAGTTAAGAACAGTTTCAGGTTAAGAACAGACCTCCGGAATGAATTTAGTTCGTAACTAGAGGTACCACTGTAATAGAATTGTAGATTTGTTGCAATGTAGGAATGTTTTGCCCAATGCAGGGCTCCAACCCACGGCCCTGAGATAAAGAGTCTCATGCTCTACCAACTGAACTGTCAGGGAACTGCCATCAGAACGAGAGACGGAGGCAGGGCCACCCAGCGATGCCGGAGAGGGGACGAGCAGGGGGGAAGGATTTCAACGTAACACCCATAGAGAAGAGAGGGAGATGGAGGAATTGGTGACAGGGCTCCAAGACCCTTCCCCCGATGATAGTGGAGAGAGCGCTGGGACGCCCCTGCCTTCCCCTTACTTGCGCAGACGCGTTCCGCGCAGAGAACATAGGAGGAGACTCGGGGTCAAACAGCTTTTATGCTGGAAGAGGTTCAAGAGACGCCCACTCTTGGATTCTGCAAGTGACTAACAGGTCACGGAGGGCGAGCTCCGACCCTGGGCATGGTTGGGGCAAGCAAGCTAACTGAACTGAAGTAAGGTTACGCACAAGTAACCCCTAACAACCATTACATGAACTATCTGTCTGACAACATACGGAGGGTTGCAGATAAAATCGCTTGCATCTGTTGGGGCCTTCATTTGTTCTCAGAAGGTGCCATATGACCAACCGTATAACCTGGACATGTGAAAAAATTCTTTCCCAGTCCACCCCACCCCCCCAAATCTTAGCACTCATATCTATAGGTAGGATTGCAAACCCTTTTTTTCCTGGCAGATCACTCACTTTTCCACATCAACCATGTCAGGAAAGGGTTTATCAATCATATGCTTTGCCTGCCATGCAACTATTAAAATCACATAAATACTGACAGGAAGAAAAGTGGAAATTCTAGCCATGCCATAGGTTTACTCCATTTCACCATTATTGAATTAAATATATTGTGTGTCTGGTTTTTAAGTCTTGAACCATAGTGAAGATTAATTTTCATGGCGTTTCTCATCTGTCTTGTGGCTAGACTACAGAACTACAAGACAATGCAAGTTTCTCATATAAGTTTTTGCATTTACCCTCCCCCCTGAAAAAACCTATGTAGTACGGTACAGAAAAAAATCTCTTTCGGGCTCTTCTACCATCTTATGTGTGGCTTAAAATGCAATAGGATCTTGAGTAAAAAAACCAATAACAACAGAACCTGCATGCCTATACAGAAGTATACAAACAATATTATAAAGTCCCCAATGTGCTTTTTATTGACCTTGATTAGGAAGATTCATGACCCTGAACCCTCTCACTTAAGTACATGACTTGTTACATTTCCCTTAGTGAAAAGCCAAAGAACAGGGAAGATGGGTGATTGGTCCCAGATGTTCTATACAGTAGATATGTCTGTGCAGTTGGGTTGATAGGTCCCATATGTTAAATACAGTAGATGTGTCAGTATAGCAGGGAGACTGACAACAATTCCCATATGCTGATTTCACTAGGAAAGTCTGCATACTTATATCTATAATAGACTTCGGCGAACAGTCTTTTACAATAGGCTAATGGAGACACATAGAGTCCTGGTTCACTAGATATTCTTTTGCTCTGATGTCTCATTACTCTGAACCTGTTTATACATTCAGTTAAATTGGAAAATTGAATCTGTCATAGCATCCCCCACTCATGGCCATTTTTTGTGGTGGACACAGTTTATTTTAAAAGAGTATTCCAGGCATATTGTTCAGGGAAGAATGAATAGGAGATGCCTACCTCTCCCCCAGAATGGTGCTATATTTCTGCTGTTCCTGAAAATATGAGCCTTAATTAATTGGGCAGATTCTTCTTTATTGTGAATATACTTCAAGATTATATTATATGTCCTTTTCAAGAAAAAAAATTCCTAAATATGAAGCACTTATACTTCATAGCTTCAGCTAATAATGCTATGAAAGCTGACCAGCCAATTGTGCTTTGTCTTTGTCAGGCAAATGGCTTGCCAATGGCCTAGAATGACTGATAGATGTCTTCTCAATGGGAGCTAATTGAAATAGCTGGATAACCTTCCTGAGGGTTTCAAATGGGAGAGGTCACTAGAACCTGGAAGCGGAGGATGCAACCTATAGGCTTGTGAAAAAACTGCAGTTCAGAGATACACCTTGTGGTGCAGGATGCCTTTCTAGGGCAGGGTGGTCCAATGCACAGTCCAAGGGCTGCATGCAGCCCTTGAGCTTTTTGGGGGTGACCCTTGACAACACTTGATGCCCCCTCTAGCCCTCACACTGCTTTCCCAAAGCTAGATAAGTGATGCAATTGGCTTTGGGAAGGAGGCAAGAGGGCTCTGACAGGGTCCTAGAGTCCTCCCTCCTCCTTACCAAAGCCTAATTAGTACTTTCCCAGCTTTGGGGAGGAGGTAAGAGGGCTCTAGGACCCTGCCAGAGCTCTCATGCCTCCTTCCCAAAGCCCAGTGCCCCGTTTGGCCTTGCTTCTCCCCACCCTATGCACAACAAGGCAGTGTGTGGCCCATGGGTTCTGTATCAAAGCACTCTTGCGGCCCACTTGGTATGAAAAGGTGGACCACCCTGCTCTAAGGATATGAAATGGATCTGCTACATGCTAACTAACTAACTACGGTAACATTCTGCTAGTTTGTCCTCTAGCTCCATAAACTAAACATTACAAAAAGTCTCCAGACATCACTCCATCAAAAGGAAGCTAAATTCAAGGAGTACTGCCCCTGGAATTTCTCACCCCTAGGGCAAGTTCTAAGTTTGTAACAATACTTTCTCCTCAAACAAGGCACAAAACTACACAATGGAAATCATGGGGCACTGCTTCTAAGGCATAAAGCAGTTTCCAGTCAGGTTTCATCATTTTATTTAGCAATTGGCTACTATATCCTTTAGAACATAGAACACAAAAACATAGGAATGTAGAAAGCTACCTTATATGGAGTGAGACTCTTGGGTATACCCAGCTCAGGATTGTTTACACTGACTGCCAGTGGCTCTCCAGGGTTTCAGGCAAGAATCTCTCTCATCCCTATTTGGATGGGGGTTGAACCCAAGACTTTCTGCAAGCAAAGCAGATTGTCTACCACTCAGCTATAGCTGCTCCTCAAGGAGGGCTCCTTTTCTTGTTTGTGGATTACTCTACAAGTCTAAAATTCACAATTACTTGATGGCTTCTTTTCAACTAGCTAGAAGGCTCACTTTTCTTGTGCTCCAGGAAAAGCTTATGCCTCATAAATTAACTTAACAATACTTAATGTGGCTTTGCCACAAAATCAGATCCATGCCAATAAATTATGTGTTGATGTTAAACACCCCAGTCTATTTCTGTTGCCTTTTATCCTTTAAACATTCAGTGGAAGATATTTCTTTTCGTTTCTTTTTTCTAAGAAGCAAAAGCACATTCTATCAAAAATGATTTATATGAAGCAATATTGCCCTTACAATGAGCTGTCACATTTCAAACAGATCAAAGGTGGCCTATGAAAGCGGGAACATGCTCTCAGGCTATGCTAATTCCAAAGTGATTCCTTTCCTTCCTTCCATCCGTCATCAGAATATATATGCTTACAACCGACTTGTCTGGTGGGGAAGGCTTCTCCTTTGTCAACATCAAAGCAACTGTCCCCGTGACTTCCAAGAAGTCACTCCTTGCATTTTAATGTTCAGCAATAATAATGATGATGATAATTACCCTATTCATGGGCTTAACATTTTTAAAGAGGTCTTTACTCTCTTTCTGTCTGCTTCCAAAATGTTTTTCCTAAAGACATGAGGAGAGGGTGGTGCACCAGTTCTATGGATTGAGATGTCTCACTGCTTCTTTGCAAGCAGTGTAATAGAAGTCAATATGTTGAAGGACAGAATTTATTGGGCAAATTCTTCTGTCTTTCCTTCTTCTTTGAAGTCAGTGTTGGAATAATTTTGCAATATGGGGTGACAATGGAAAACAGCCAGCTGGAACAATGGCTTCTATTGCATCTGCCTCCCCTTGCTTGGATTAAGCACATGCTGAGGAATTGATAGTCGCCATTTTCTACCTAGATCACCAGTGTTACATGTGTTTAGTCTGGGACATGGGACTTTGGCCCATTTTCCTCCCTCACTTTTTTCCTTTTGAAGAAGGTACCTCAATTATATAAAGGTGGCACAGTTGTTGAAACATGGAAACATCTCAAACGGGCTACAAAGAATAGCCCACGTACAGACAGACCAGAGCTTCTAAAGCACCCTTTATATAAGGTGCACTCTCTATTTCCACAAGTCAAGGAACCCTCTGAGGAAACCTTCACTGTAGTTTGGGGGACTGCAGTCAGAAATTGCACATTTCTTATTCTCTATTAATGTATATTTTGCTCAATGCCAAAACAGCCTTCCACATATAATATTACCAAAGTTGGGCACCATGCTGCCATGATGTAACATGTAAACATATACATAACTAGAGTGATATGACTTTGTGTGTGAAAGATAAAATTGCCTTAAGGATCAGAGACACCATGCTCAGGAAAAGGTGGCTGAAAGATCTTGAGCTGACTTTTGAAGAGGGCTTCAGAATCTGCCATGCTTCAGTTCTAATACTTGCAAATGGGGACATATGAGACGGCATTATAAGCATCTCTGTGGGATGTGCATTCAAAATGTTGCAGAAAACCATGCTGCTTCCATTGTCTTTTATTTTCATTTGAAAGACAAGCCTCAAGAGTCTTGTCTGAGCTTTTAATCCAATCAAGCTCTCTTCTTTTTCTCACTCTTACTGAAAACGCAATAATTATAACTTATAGCACCTGCTTGCCTTGGAAGTCTTTGGTTTACTTTTGGCTGGCAGAGAAACAGAGTGTACCCATCTGCTTTAGGTAAGAGCTTGTTGTAACCACAATGTTGTTAATTAGCCTGACACACGACTCTCCTAGAGCGCGCATGGTATGCCCTTACCACACCTATAAAACTGCTGGTAGACGGACACTTTGCCAGGGAATCACGACTGAATCACTGCCTTAAAGAAGGCCTAGCATCTGACATGTAGTTTAGAGTTTTTGTCATCAGGTGTAGATGTGCCTCTTCAAATCCTCTCATTTTGTGCAGACTGCAAATGAGAAGAATGCAGACGAAAGGAAGCACAAGGATTGCACAAAGGACTACTTCAAACTCTCTTGCCCTGCCTCACCCCATCATTAATGACTTTGTGCTGCTTCCTCCTCAGGCTTTTCTGTCTGCATCTCTTCAGAACAGAACAGCTTTGCCAACTTGGTGCCCTCCAGCCAGCACAGAGCTGCAAGTTCAAAACACCGAGGACAAAAGCTGCAATAGCAGGCGCTGCTAATAATTCATGGTCCTGATTGCCAGAGGTGTAAATGAGTGCTTCGGAACATATATGGAGCAGCCAGGCAACATCTAAAAGAGCCTTTGCCAACTTGCTGCCTTCCAGATGTTGTCAGACTACAATGTCCATCAGCCTCAGCCAACAAATGCTGAACTCCTGTAACTTTTTATACCACAAATGTTCACTTTATTTTTTGTCTGCTTTTGTTGTGCAAGTGTGCCTCTCTCCCAGACAGCAAAAAGGCAATAACATTGTACAACACCACAGAACACATAAAGTGGGATGGTTATGTGGACAGTCCGGCATAATTCCACCACTAATATATTGTTATTGCACCAGTAACATGTTGCAGAATACACTCGCCAAAGAAACAAACAAACCCACGTCAAAAAAAGTCTGAAGGGCCATCTGTTAATTTTGATATATTATGGCATCATAAATACAAACACCTCCTGCATCACAGATTATGGGATCCCGCCCCCCAATTTTGAACCTGTAAATATCACATGGAGAAACAATAAAGGCAACATTGTACAATTCTGCCTCATCTACCTGTCCTGGCCTCCAATGTGCAAGCCTTTTAATACCTACACCGGTGTGGAATATTTTATGGAGTGCTGCTTGATTTCCAAGCAGTAGGTAAGTTAGCATTCTATGAAACGAAACACTTCAGGGCAAATGGAAAAACCACAGCCTCTAGGCAAATGTAAATAAACGATTCAGGTCCCCACTCAACTTGTAATGTTTGGAAGCCACTCGACAGTGATCTATGGATGCTCCAGGTTGGCAATAAATATATAGTAGACTTGTGGAAAATTACTCATAGATTCTAAATGGAAGGAAATACAGACCTGGTCTTTCTTCTGATAAAATGACCAACCCTGGGAAGATACAGAAATAATAGAAGGGCATTTGACAGGAAGCCAATTTGAATGAAGAAGTATTGGCAGCCCCAATGAAATCTGAGGAAATCAGCTTAGCTTCAGATATTGCTTAACGCACAAAGCAGCCTGCTAAGGGGGAAACTGTTTACTCAATGACTTTTCATCTCTCTCAAATCAGACCTAATTTATCCTAATAACTACTAGTCTAATGGGACTTAATGAGGGCAGGGAGATCTCCAAAGAGTGGATTTTCCCCTCTATTAAATCTGGATGCAGGAAACAAATTGCCATTGTAGAGGGGTTTTGGTTTCTTCTTTCTGTAGGGAGGATGCAATAAACACTCTTTCTCCTCCTGTGATGGAACTCCTATTTGGGGACTTCCCTGGCTTTTTTCTGGCCCATGTAGGACCAGTCTGGATAGTTAGCCTTGGTGAAGACTTGACGTTTTCATCCCCCCAAAAGTTTTTTATTTGAGTTTCCATTGAAATGAGGCAGCATTTTAATGTTTTAATGTTGTATTTTAATCTTGTTTTTAAAGTTGTATTTCAATCAATTTGTTTTATATCAGTTGGTAGCCGCCCTGAGCCCGGTCTTGGCTGGGGAGGGTGGGGTATAAATAAAATTTATTATTATTATTATTATTATTATTATTATTATTATTATTATTATTAGGCTTGTTTTTATCAGGTAAAATATCTGTATAAACTAGTTTGCATTAAAATTGCCTCCCCTTGATGTGTCCTACCCATTCCTGCAGATGCGATTTAACAGCTGTAATGTGTAACAATGTTCATCAATAGCAACCTGACAGCAATACTCATGGGTGTTGTTGTTGTTGTTTAGTCGTTTAGTCGTGTCCGACTCTTCGTGACCCCATGGACCAGAGAACGCCAGGCACCTCTGTCCTCTACTGCCTCCCGCAGTTTGGTCAAAATCATGCTGGTAGCCTCGAAAACACTATCCAACCATCTCGTCCTCTGTCGCCCCCTTCTCCTTGTGCCCTCCATCTTTCCCAACATCAGGGTCTTCCACTGCCCCCCGCAGTTTGGTCAGACTCATGTTTGTAGCTTCAAGGACACTGTCCAACTATCTCGTCCTCTGTCGTCCCCTTCTCCTTGTGCCCTCAGTCTCCTCCAGCACCATAATTCAAAAGCATCAATTCTTCGGCGATCAGCCTTCTTTATGGTCCAGCTCTCACTTCCATACATCACTACTGGGAAAACCATAGCTTTAACTATACGAACCTTTGTTGGCAAGGTGATGTCTCTACTTCTCAAGATGCTGTCTAGGCCTGTCATTGCCCTTCTCCCAAGAAGCAGGCGTCTTTTAATTTTGTGGCTGCTGTCACCATCTGCAGTGATCATTGAGCCCAAGAAAGTAAAATCTCTCACTACCTCCATTTCTTCCCCTTCTATTTGCCAGGAGGTGATGGGACCAGTGGCCATGATCTTCGTTTTTTTGATGTTGAGCTTCAGACCATATTTTGCGCTCTCCTCTTTCACCCTCATTAAAAGGTTCTTTATTTCCTCCTCACTTTCTGCCATCAAGGTTGTGTCATCTGCATATCTGAGGTTGTTGATATTTCTTCCGGCAATCTTAATTCCGGCTAGGGATTCATCCAGCCCGGCCTTTTGCATGATGAATTCTGCATATAAGTTAAATAAGCAGGGAGACAAAATACAGCCTTGTCGTACTCCTTTCCCAATTTTGAACCAATCAGTTGTTCCATATCCAGTTCTAACTGTAGCTTCTTGTCCCACATAGAGATTTCTCAGGAGACAGATGAGGTGATATGGCACTCCCATTTCTTTAAGAACTTGCCATAGTTTGCCGTGGTCGACACAGTCAAAGGCTTTTGCATAGTCAATGAAGCAGAAGTAGATGTCTTTCTGGAACTCTCTAGCTTTCTCCATAATCCAGCGCATGTTTGCAATTTGGTCTCTGGTTCCTCTGCCTCTTCTAAATCCAGCTTGCACTTCTGGGAGTTCTCGGTCCACATACTGCTTGAGCCTTCCTTGTAGAATTTTAAGCATAACCTTGCTAGCGTGTGAAATGAGTGCAATTGTGCGGTAGTTGGAGCATTCTTTGGCACTGCCCTTCTTTGGGATTGGGATGTAGACTGATCTTCTCCAATCTTCTGGCCACTGCTGAGTTTTCCAAACTTGCTGGCATATTGAGTGTAGCACCTTAACAGCATCATCTTTTAAAATTTTAAATAGTTCAGTTGGAATACCGTCACTTCCACTGGCCTTGTTATTTGCAGTGCTTTCTAAGGCCCATTTGACTTCACTCTCCAGGATGTCTGGCTCAAGGTCAGCAACCACACTACCTGGGGTATACGGGACATCCATTTCTTTCTGGTATAATTCCTCTGTGTATTCTTGCCACCTCTTCTTGATGTCTTCTGCTTCTGTTAGGTCCTTTCCACTTTTGTCCTTTATTATGGAAATCTTTGTACGAAATGTTCCTTTCATATCTCCAATTTTCTTGAACAGATCTCTGGTTCTTCCCATTCTATTGCTTTCCTCTATTTCTTTGCATTGCTCGTTTAAGAAGGTCTTCTTGTCTCTCCTTGCAATTCTTTGGAAATCTGCATTCAATTTCCTGTATCTTTCACCATCTCCCTCACATTTTGCTTGCCTTCTCTCCCCCGCTATTTGTAAGGCCTCATTGGACAGCCACTTTGCTTTCTTGCATTTCCTTTTCATTGGGATGGTTTTCGTTGCTGCCTCCTGTATAATGTTACGAGCCTCCATCCATAGTTCTTCAGGCACTCTGTCCACCAAATCTAAATCCTTAAACCTGTTCCTCACTTCCACTGTGTATTCATAAGGGATTTGACTTAGATTGTATCTTACCGGCCCAGTGGTTTTTCCTACTTTCTTCAGTTTAAGCTTGAATTTTGCTATAAGAAGCTGATGATCTGAGCCACAGTCAGCTCCAGGTCTTGTTTTTGCTGACTGTATAGAGCTTCTCCATCTTTGGCTGCAGAGAATATAATCAATCTGATTTCGATGCTGCCCATCTGGTGATGTCCATGTGTAGAGTCGTCTCTTGTGTTGTTGGAAAAGCGTGTTTGTGATGACCAGCTTGTTCTCTTGACAGAACTCTATTAGCCTTTGCCCTGCTTCGTTTTGATCTCCAAGGCCAAACTTGCCAGTTGTTCCTTTTATCTCTTGACTCCCTACTTTAGCATTCCAATCCCCTATGATGAGAAGAACATCCTTCTTTGGTGTCACTTCTATAAGGTGTTGTAAGTCTTCATAGAATTGGTCAATTTCAGTTTCTTCAGCACCAGTAGTTGGTGCATAAACTTGGATTACTGTGATGTTAAAAGGTCTGCCTTGGATTCGTATCGAGATCATTCTATCATTTTTGAGATTGCATCCCAGTACAGCCTTCGCCACTCTTTTGTTGACTATGAGGGCCACTCCATTTCTTTTACGGGTTTCTTGCCCACAGTAGTAGATATGATGGTCATCCGAACTGAATTCACCCATTCCCGTCCATTTTAGTTCACTGATGCCCAGGATGTCAATATTTATTCTTGCCATCTCATTTTTGACCACCTCCAACTTACCCAGGTTCATGGTTCTTACATTCCAGGTTCCTATGCAATATTTTTCTTTACAGCATTGGACTTTCCTTTCGCTTCCAGGCATATCCGCAACTGAGCGTCCTTTCGGCTTTGGCCCAGCTGCTTCATCAGCTCTGGATCTACTTGTACTTGCCCTCCGCTCTTCCCCAGTAGCATGTTGGACGCCTTTCGACCTGAGGGGCTCATCTTCCAGCGTCATAACTTTTATATGCCTGTTGTCTTTGTCCATGGAGTTTTCTTGGCAGGGATACTGGAGTGGCTTGCCGGTTCCTCCTCCAGGTGGATCACGTTTGGTCAAAACTCTCCACTATGACCTGTTCATCTTGGGTGCCCTGCTCGGCATAGTTCATAGCTTCTCTGAGTTCTTCAAGCCCCTTCGCCACGGCAAGGCAGTGATCCATGAAGGGGATTCTCATGGGTATGGTGGCTTAAAACAATTTTATGAAAGTGGAATATCTGTGGCTATATCCATAGCAAGGTTGGGGGGGGGGCAGATTATAGGTTATACCTCCATAAGATCATGGGTAGGCATTTGACTCAAGTTCTTTCAAGCTGCATGACCTGGTGACAATTTTGACCATTTGCAGTGGGAGTTAATGTTCAATCCAAATGTTATAAACACGGATGGAGTTCAGATGTGACATTCACTCTCATTTCTATATCTTCATGCCCAACATCACATACAAAGAGAGGATCTATGATGAGATCCATGTACTGTACTTGAGAAGACCACATATTTCGCTCCAGTGTGGTTCATGAACCACAGTGCCATTAGAAGTGGAAGGTCTAACTTCAACATATTAAAATGCATAACCTTTGGCTACCCCAAAGAATGTCAACCAAACGGAAGCAAGGATGAGAGAACAAATACCCAGGTATGATTACTATTGCAATCATTCAGATATACGGAGACCTGAATAACGTTGGTTTAAAGACTTATGGCACACTGTTTCTCCTTTCCACAGTACGAGGTATATATTTATATGATTCACTTCGGTGGAAGAAAAGGATCTCTCCACACAACAAATGCTAATTATTCAGTTTCAGCCAATACATTACTGCTCATTGTTGAGGGGGGAGAGTAGATGCTTCATGTGCTTGGATGCTCTCCAGACCACATGATTGGAGGAGAAAGTTCAAAATCACCTCTTTTGTATTGAAAGTGCACTTGCTTTGAAAGAGATCCTATAAGAATCTGACTTGGATTTCATTGGTAAGTCCATACTCCCATTTGCTTCGAGGAGACAGTTCCTGCAATAAGATCTTGTCCCTTTCAGAGAGCAAACTGCCTCAAAAACAAAAGAAAACGGCCATTCTCAGGGACAGCGAAAGCTCATATGTCCCACAGCTAAAATGCAGTCACCTCTGGGCTGGATGGTTTTAACAGCACAGCTGTGCGAGGGAGGAGGGAAAGGAAATTATGATGTGGAGAGCTGTTTGAATTAGGAATCACAGAGGGATTGTACAATGAATGGCACTGCATAATGACTTGCCATGGAACTAGGCAAAGCATCTGTCATTAGAAAAATTATCTTTTAACATCTCCAAAGATCATGTTTATTCATCCCAAAGGTAATACCTTTGTCCATGTGCATTCTCTATTGGCCTCTTATGGAGGCTAATAACTCAAAGACTAGATTGTTGAGTGACAGCATTAAAAAGCAATTTCATCAGAACATGGCTGTTACAGGGTGCTATCAGACAGTGGGTTTGCAAGTGTCATGCTTGCAGATTGAGTGCCCTACACTAGCAAGCCACATGGGAACTAATCTCTATACTAAGAATTCCTAACACCAGCAGGATTAGTGACATGAGGGAGAACAGCACAGAACAAATTGGTGGTGGCAGCACAGCCCTACTTTATATTTCGCATTCCCTGCGATAACACACTTTTAAGCTTTGGATTGGAACAAATGGTAATTTAGGTTCCACGGATTGTCATTTGCTGCAACTGAGCATTAAAGAGTGGGTTTTCATGGGGAAAGTGCTGGGACATGAAAAAGAAAAAGTGCTCAGACACAGCGCTTTAAAATGCAGACCTGCTACTAGAAAGCATGGGGCAAAGGTAAGTGGAGGAGCCCCAAGACTAGGTGTCAGGATCATATTTCTCTTCTGTTGAAACAGCTTTGTTGTATCCTGGTTCATTTCTAAACTCAATCAAAGTCCTGATACTTACCTTTAAAGCTATATAAGGCTTGAGGCCCAGGTATCCTTTGGACTAGCTTCCTCCATACCAATGAATCTACTGAGATTTTTTTAAGCAGATGGGAGTGAAGGGCCATAAAACTTGGGAAGCTCTTTCAGGAGTAATATATTTTATTCCACTGTGTTTCTTGTACTTTAAGGTAATTCCAGGTGACCTGTTTATTGGACATTCATCCTGATCTGCTGTTGAGGTTAGTGATGTTGAACAAAAGCAGGTATTATCACACATTTCCCAGTGCATTTTGCCATCACTTTCCTTATCACAAAATGTCCAATATTTTGGGGAAGCGAATTTGCCGACATGTAATGGAAGCACCCTTAATGCTGTGTGTAACTCGTTGTGTGACAGAACTACTGCTGCCCCGTGGCCATTTGGCTCCAGAGTCTATGAACCTTTTCTGTGTTTACAAACTAAGGATAGCATTTCATGCTTCTGCTCAGTTGGGCTCTAGTCCATGAAAGCTCACAACCGTTCAACTGTTAATCCTGGTCCCAGAGAGAACTCAGATAGAGTGGCAACCACATCAGATGTCTCCGCACTCCTGCTTCCAACTTCCTTTAGCTCAAATTCCGCACTATTGTCTTTTTCAAAGAAAGAAATGGAACCATGGATTTAGCCAACCGAGGTACTGCAATAAGACATAAGGCGGTATTAGGAACATAGGAAGCTGCCTTAAAACAAGTCAGACCATTAGATATCTATCTCAGTATTATCCAGTCAGTGGCTCCAGGATTTCAAACACAATTCTCTCTTAGCCCCACCTGAAGATGCCAGGGATGAAACCTGGGACCTTCTGCAAGCAAAGCAGGTGCTCTACCATTAAGATATGATCCTTCAAAAAAATTTTTTTACGAAATGCTTCCAAATATTTGTGTCCGTTTGAAAATTACCTCCCAGTTCTAAAATTTCTGATGCTTTGTACCATATTATTTTCTCTAGCACCTGCTCAGAAGACTGGAAGCCTGCCCTAAAGGTTCCTATTAAAAACTTTACTGGATTCTTTAGAGGGGGAAATGTGATGCCTCAGTGGTAGAGCATCTGCTTTGCATGCAGGTCCCAGGTCTCATGGTTGGGCTGAGAGAGATTCCCATCTGAAACCATAGAGAGCTACTGCTAGTCAGTGTAGGCAATGCTTAGTGAAATGGACCAATGGTCTGGCTCAATCTAAGGCAGCTTCCTATGTTCCCATTTCACCCCAACCGCTAAAAATATTCTTGTTTAGACAAGCCTACTCAGATGCTTAGAACGCTGAGGTAATTCTACTCTGTTTTAGTATTTTAGTATGTTTCAGAGGTGTGTTTTTTAACCAATCAAGAGGCGTACAATTTTCTTGAAATAAAATACATAAATAAAATAAAGTATTGAATAACACTTGTTTCAGAGATCCCATAACAGCTTAAAGGGACAATCCATTAGGACTTACAGTGATTGAAGGTTTGGAAGATCCCACAGAGCTTCTGCTGGGATGCGACTGAGCTGATTGTTCTGTAACATCCTATAATTCGAAGGGGGGAAAATGACAACTTTAAAAAATAACCCTCAACACAATAAGGTATACAGAATTCCAACCCACCCCTCAACAAGATTTCAGAATACAGATGCTGTTCAAGGCACAAAACCTTCCATTAACAAGGCCACAGGGCTGCTGAATACAGGTCTAGGAATGGCATTCCAAAGCCTATTTGTCCTGAAACCACAGACTCCATTGCTTGCATGAATTGTGGGCAGAAATGTAAATCTGTCAAGGGCTAATGTTTTTTCGGTGTAAAATCTATACAGTGGTACCTCGGGTTAAGTACTTAATTCGTTCCAGAGGTCCATTCTTAACCTGAAACTGTTCTTAACCTGAAGCACCACTTTAGCTAATGGGGCCTCCTGCTGCGCCGCCAGAGCCCAATTTCTGTTCTCATCCTGAAGCAAAGTTCTTAACCCAAGGTACTATTTCTGGGTTAGCGTAGTCTGTAACCTGAAACGTCTGTAACCCGAGGTACCACTGTACAAAGTAGCACCATGATTCCTGTGACTTAGTATATCTTATGCATATGTAAGTGAACACCTGGAATTAATTGGGAATTAGTTTAGGGAAAAGGCCACTCTGTTCATAATTATTGTTACTTTTTACATAGCACCATCAGTGTGCATGATGCTTCACCGGGTATAAAAGGACACATATCTGCCCAGGCAACTGACCATTTAAAATCTGACACAGGAAAAGTGATAGAAGAGCATGATGTAAATTGAAACCAGGATAAAGAGGGAAGTAATGAGAGATTGTTTCAGTTCCCTGTGCTTAGGCTTAGTTACAGGTGCGACACAGAATGGCATGGAAACTAGGTGTTATGGAAAAGGTGGCTTCTGAGGAGGGATCTGAAAGAAATAGCATGCAGGTGTCTAGGAGAATATTTGCATTCCTTTTGTGGAGAATATAGATACGGTGAAATTTCATCGGAGTTCTGATATTATATTACCACAATGATTTTTATTCTGAAGAGTAATTTTAGGCCTCTTGACATTTTTTGGACACCTCAGAAAAGTGAGAATGTCCTGTACAGATCTGTGCAAAATCACCCATAATGTTATGCCTAGGGATGGATGCAACTTCAGATTCTGAACATGCACACTAGTTCCAATAAAACCCCAAATAAGGGCACCCAATTTCAAAACTGTTAAAAGTATCACATATGTCATGTATTCTGCCCATTTTGTACTTCTCTACTGCTACAAAAGGGTTCCTTGAGGTATCTGGAGCTGATCTCCACAAACAGAAAAAATCATGTAGTAAAGTCCTTCTGGGACTGTATGCTTCAGGCTTCGAACATGGAATCACATTTTTTACGCAACCCTCACGTTAAACTTTCTGCAGGCAGAAAATTGCACACCAGAGTGAAAGGTTCCAGCCAAAAAATCTCCCTCATGCATAAATGCACCTGGCTTCAGGGACATGGGGGAGGGGAGCAGGGCACCCTGGGTGTCATCCTGAAGGGGGGGTGACATTTGGCGCAGGCAGGCTCCCCCGCCCGCGACTTCCCCAAGCACAGCGAACGGCAAAGTGGCAAAGCAGCTGCTGCGGCTCTCCCCCCTTCCCCAGCTCACTGTATGCTTCCAGGTCGGGGGGGGGGGAGGGCGGCCCTCGGGGAGGATTGCGCAGCTGCACCGAGATCAGCCCCATGGGCAGATAACCCAGCCCCTTGGGGGCACAGCATGTGTGCCACTCTGGGTGCCAGAGCACCCAGCTCTACCACTGCCTGGCTTCACAAGCTCTGGTGATCAGTTGGGGCATGCACTATGTGCTGAAACAGATTCCATACTCCTGACTTTAGAAAAGTATTATTATTATTATTATTATTATTATTATTATTATTATTATTATTAAATGCACAGAGCTTAGAACTTGGACTGTGCTAGTAAGTCTTTATGGAGATGCATCACAGCTCAGTGGAAGACCACATACTTGCATGTAGAAGGCTTGAGGTTCAGTGCCCAATATCACCAGGTAATGCTACAACACACCCACAGCCAGTCAACATAGATAGTACTGTGTTAGATTGGCCAATGGTCTGACTTCCTACAAAGCAGCTTCTTATGGAAATGGTAGAGCACAGAAGGTACCGTCTTCCACCCACCTCTTTCTTTATTGCTCTGGCTTAGCATGTTATGAACAGCCAGGGATAAATGACAGACGTCACGGTCAAAAGGAGTAGTAAAGCTGCACTGTGTGGGGCCAGGCAGCTCATTTCTCTTTTTGGAACAATGGCTCTAATCACAGGGCTCAGTGGACATGCTGCAGTTTACACTGGGAGTAGCCTGCCAGCCCCACTGTTTTCAGTAAACATCTCTGACTAATGATAGTAATTTGCATTTACCCAAGTAAACACTAGAAGCACAACGTGGACAGTGCAGGTCCCTAGGGTGCTGTGTTTTCTTTCTTCACTACAAAACAGCAGAGGACAAAAGGTGATTCCCAAAAAAAATACTCATCGTCATATTAAAGAACACCCAAATGAAGAAAAACAATCAAACATAGTTTCACAGATCTAGTATATATGAAATGTAAGAAGAACCCGACTGGATCAACTTGCTATAACTATGCCTTTTAAATATATGGAACAGTGATACAGAATTATACAGAATTAGCCAAGTTGATGAATGTGATCCAGATAATAAACACATGGAAGCAAAATATTATAAATTAAACAAATTCAAGAAAACTCTTTGACAAGCTTATTGACAGGTTAACAGGTTGCTTTATTCATGAGTGAAATGGAGATGGGAGGCACCAGCTGGGGAACCTCCAAGGGAACCCCCAAGGGGCTCAGAGCCAGAGGACTGGTGGCAGAACAATGATGAGTGGTCAGAGGGAGCAGACTGGAAGGAGGTGGTGTTGGAAGCTGAAGATGTAAGATGCTTTAGTGAGCAGGGAGAGTCTGTGGCAGAGAGCAGTCCAGCACCAGAGGCAGAAGAGGAGGCTGCGGAGGAGGGGGACCAAGAGGCAACAATGAGTGAGGTTGGTGATGAAGCCAGGCAGTCTCCCTCTCCTGCTGCAACCAGCTCCCCTCCGGCCAGGTCTCCCAGAACCAGAAGAGGTATGAAGAGGGCAGAGTAAAGACAGACAAACTGAAGGAGCCTCAGATTGCTTGGGAAGGAGCTGGGGAGGAGGAGACTTAGGGAGCTGGGTGAAGGCAGAGACCTTCAGTCCTCACAACTGCCATATTGGGGCAAGATCTACTGGGAAGAGTTGCTGTGCTCATTTGGCCTGGCCTCCTAAGCGGTTTTTTAAAAAATAAATATTATTTTATTATTATTATTTATTCATCAAAACATCTCAGCGCGGTTCACCAGAGTGTTAACTCAGCTGACACGGTGTGAATGATTGCTGACCTGCTACTGACCACTCACCTTGATAGCTGTTCAGGAAACCCTGGGACTGCTGAAACCTCTATCTTGTGTGTAAGTGGTGCCATTTTCACTACATAAGCACCAACACTCACACCTGAACATGAAAACAGGGGGAAGCAAGTTGGACCTGCAACAAAACATTGCTATATGGTGCACTCCCTGTTCTTGATTCCTGCAACTCCATTGCCTGCTGCATGCAGGCATGGTTCGTATTCATGTGCATATGATAGCAAGGTTTCCAGTGGGACTCTGGTGGGTGTGGGTGTGCGCACGCTTGTATGCACATTTGTATGTGTAATAGAGGCAGGGCAGGGCTCTGGGGCTGATCCACTTCTCCCTGGAGAATGTCTCTGTATGTTTATTTGCTCCCTTTGGTTTTAATGATTGAGCAAGATGAAAGGGAGAAAGGTATAGATCAAGGGCTGCTTGCCCGCCACTCCAGGGAGGGATTTAAAGAGACAGCATCGATTCATGTGTTTCCCCATGCCTTCTGGGGAAAGCCATTCATTTAATCATAGGAATGCTTTCCCACACAGCCCCACATCTGAAGCAGCCTCTCCCGCCTAATTGACTGACACTCCGTGAAGCCTATCTCAATGACTCCTTGCATGTAACAAAAGCATTCTCACCCGAAGCTTGGAGTTGCTATTCTGCCTGAACTGCTCTTCTTCTCCACACCCTCCCACAGAACAGCATGTTGTGCATATACAATTACAATTCTTCTTGTGCAACACATTTTAACTAATCAGTTGGGGGGGGGGTTGTTGTTTTCTTGCTAAAGTTTTCTCTCCTCCACCTCACAGATTCTCTATGCCTGAAAGCTCTCGCATGAAAAATTACTACAGAACCAGGTTCAAAAACCTGAGTTTGTTCACATGACCAAATTGGCATGTTGGAAATGTAGGGATGAAAGGATCTGTATGGTGAACTGCTGACATGACACTGTATAACCAGATTGAATTATGGGTATATAATGCGTTCTACATATTGAAGTAATGCCTTGCATATTGAAATCCCTTGTTGCTAAAAATTAAACTCAATGTGAAGGACCGCCAGGGATTGTCCCATTTTCCGCTAGGCTTCCCTCCTGTGTGGATGCAGGATCGGTGCCCCCATCAGCTGTGCTTGCTGGTGAAGAATGACTGGGTGATAAACCAGGTAAGGAACAGCTGGGGAGAGGCTTGACTGTTGAACATGACATTTCAGAGTTCCTTATGACTAAGGAACAACAGAAGGGCTGGGGTAGAGAGGGCCTGCTCCCCTTTCTAGTTGACCTTAAGTCCAGCAGAGAGAAGTTGCTAGGAAGGGGCATGAGAGGCTGGCAAGCTACAGGGTGAAGTTTGAGGCCTCAGCCTCAGCCCAACTGGTATCCCAACAAGGAACTGGAGGAAGGGTATATGATGAGCACTAGGTCCCTAATCAACAATGTGCGTAGGAAGAGAGGGACTGGGTACTTTTGAATACCCGCCAGTTACCTCAGTTGTGGTGCTGATGATGCCAAGGTCACAGGTTTGGTCCTCATACAGGCCAACCACATACTCCTGCATTACAGGGGGTTGGACTAAATGATCCTCGGGATCTCTGATTCTATGATGTACCCCTGCTCATGGAAGCCCAGCACCCTGCAGAACTGAGTACTGGTGCACCAGGTGATGGAAGGGCACACAAGCGCTCTGGGCAACCCCACAAACGGAAAGCTGTATTAGATGTTTTGACATGCTGGAGCTGGGGTAGGTGGGGAGAGGGAGAGACAGGCAAAGCTTGTCCCACATGCTGTTTTCTGGATGTTTTAATTTGCATTCCTTGCCTAGGGCACCTTGGGCTGGATGAAAGTAGGAGCCTTCCCGCAACCCCTACTTGGTGGTTTTTCAAGCCTCGTTCCAACAAGCCGCTGGAGAGATTCACCTCTGTGTCCCATGGTCTCTCCTCAGCTTGCGCCCTCCCTTGTTATCCCACAGTTCCAAAAAAGGTGAAATAAGCAAAAGTTGGTTCTGTGTGCTCTCACAGAAGCAGAGTGGCACTTTAGACTTCAAAGAATTGCAGCTACACCCACTTGCCTAGCAGTAAGATCACTCCTAGAGCAGCACCCACTGGGTCATTACAGGAAAAGCCTCTCGCCAGGATCTCAGCAGGAAACACTAAATCAAGCATGCACTCTGTGTGGATATAAGCATAGCATATCGCTGCAAACAGGACCAACCCTACCAAGAAGCAACATGAAGTACAGTAGTTTGCTTCAGGCAGCAGATTTCAGAAGGCATGCTGTTTTCCTGGCTTTCATCTCCCTCTCACTGGAGAAAAATGTTTCTGGGCATCATGTTACTTTTTGCTCGAAGTGCAAAAGCATCTAAGACCCCTAACCTGTCTACAACCTGGCAAAGAACTCAGATTCAACAGGGAAATGTTGGAACAGTTTTACGGAGCGGCTTGCTGCTCCTTGGATCTTATTGTTTTAGCTGTTGTTTTAATTTTAATCGAATGTTTGCCATAGCATGGGCTGCACATGTGGGGGTATAAATTCAATTGCAAAAATATTGAAAATAAAAACGGTTATAACATGGCAGCATCCTTTACTCTGTGGATAACGGAAGAGCAACATTTCTAGCTGGGATGTACATTGCAGCTTCTCCATAGTCCTCACCTCCCACCCCCTGCTAAAAAAGAGAGAAATATTTGCTGGTCATTCCCACATTGGTTGGGATACACTGAAGGGGTGGTGGTAGGCTGCTTCAGACTTTCCCTATTGTGTAGAATTCTAACCACACATGCGGAGGGGCTATGGGGCCAGATAACATGGATGCAATGGATGGTGAAGAGCTAGCAAATGTGGCCCAGTTCTCTCCTTTATTGCATGAGTTACTTAATGGCCAAAATAAGGCTCATCCCTTTGTTGAGCATAGGCAGGGAACTTCTGCCTCCTAGCTGGGCACTGTACCTGTGATAATCCCCATGGAAATCCAGCCACATGGACAACATAACCTGCGTTTATATCTCATGCTAGTTCTGACCAGCCATGTGGACTGGCAGAATAGAGCAGGGGGAGATGCCGTTAGACTCTTGGAATAAGAACAGGAACAGTATGGACATGAAGATAGGGTCACCTGCACGTTTTCCTTGGCGATATACCCCCCATACCCCCCCCATTCAGATGATAAATCCTTCATGTTGAAATGAAAGCTATAAGGCTCAATCCTTTTGTTAATATGGATGTTCAAGTTGTGTTCCTGTCAAGTGGAATGAAGCTAAGAGGTAGGCTTCTACTTCATCACATCTCACAGGATTGCTCTGTGCAGTATGCCTCCAGCCTCAGAAAAAGAACTCAAGCGATGCTTTCTCCTGATGCCAGCAGAGTTTTTGCTACTACTATTATTACCTGCAGGAGGTGCTGTTTTAGTTTCAATGAGTCCTGCATACTTCCAACATTCTTAGCTATTTCACTGGGAAGCGCTCCAATGTAAACTGATAAAAAGAGGCATTCAGAGCCCATGAGTTCCCTGAGCATAGTGTTGCCCTTGTTGAAACAGGGTGGGTTTGCTGTGGTTTTCTTGGTTTCTTTGATTCGGTGCCTAATGCAGACTGTGGATAAAGCAGCAACTCATCTCTAAACCCAGGGATTTAGGGCAGGATTCTTTAGAAGGCCTAGTAAACAGCACTGCACTCTCTAATCCCGGGAGCAGGTTACTACCTGCTTGGTTCATATAAACTTTGTCGGCTACAGCGATTTCACATTGTGGTTGAGTTCCAAACATGCCCTCAGGACTGAAATGTTTATTGCAGAAGAGAAGGGATTGTAAAATATCTCCTTGGAAAAAGGGAAGATGAAGAACTGAGAACCTAAATAAACACTCACCAGAACCGGATTGCTGTTGCAAAATCATTAACAAATGAAAATAAATAAAAAATACACCATAATATCGGGGGGTGCATTTCCTATTAAGGCAATCACAGATGACCAGAGGAAAATATATCCAATTCAGTTAGCCTGTCCTGCAGTGATTGCTTTGAATGAATGCAGGGCAAGTACCAGGGACAGAGCTATTTCAGAAAATGAAAGATCACAGAGGTGTAGCTATAAGTACAATGCCTTTGCATTGATTCTGGACTAATAAAGACCATATAAAGCAACTGGCAATGTATATTATAGGCTCCATACAAATGCCTACCTAACCAAAATCACAGTTCTGGTTCCCTTGCCATTTCTTTCCACCCACATCCTACAAATGCAGTCAAGCATGAAAGTCAAAAGTTGAGATTCTGTCCACTGTTATTTGGGGCTGAATAGAAGTCATTATCAAGAGCCACAAGGATTTCTTAGCACACTGTATAGAGAAATCCCTGCCCCTACAACTGATACATCATCACAGTGAAGAAACTCGATGAGGAAATGAAGGAGACATGAAGAACTTTAAACACTGTGTTGTCCTTGTATGAATTGCTGACAAATAAAAACAGAAGAAAAATAACTTGAAATATATTGATTCAAGAGCAAGCAAGTGTTGAAATTAAATACCCTAGAGACAATGAAATTCCAGTGGTGTATTAGGATTTGAGCAGTTATTTAGCAGCCCTGAACATTTTGCAGCTGCTCGGATGGCAATCTCCCACAAGCACGATTTGGAAGAAATCAGACAGAACCCAGCTCCAAGGAACATTTGGTACATAGCATTTCTGTGATGATATTTATAATGGTCTCTAATACATGGGAATTCAAGTGAACCACATATTCACAGGGATGGACCCCATGACCTAAATGCCTGTTTGGAGAACAAGCATAAAGCAGTAAACTGAAGAAATTGTAACTTACAAAATCTTTAAATTGTAGAGGCCAGAAAATGCTTTCCCTGGAATCTTAGAGAGTTGATTTCCAGATAGGCGCCTGTAATAAACAAAAGAGACATGCTCAAGATAACAAGATAACATATTTGAAAGTCTACTAGTGCCTTTTGTAAGGAAATATGATTATGACCTGGAGCGAAGTCTCTTGCTCCTGAGCTAGATATAGCTTTGTGAGTGGAACCAACAGTCATTTCAGGAAGAAGGTATTTCTAAAACTGCTGTGAACAATTCTATATGTTCCTCCCGTCACTATTCATACTAGCCACATGGAAGGCAGTATCAAGGGTCTACTCTTGGCTTTATAGCTAAGGTTTCATTGGCTGAGTTTGCACCATATTGCATGCCAGTAAAGCCAAGGTTTGGCTTAGAATGTTGCCCAAAGCCAAGATTGTGGTTTCCTTAACCATAGTCTATAGCCAAGTTTTGCTCATATGGTTAAGGAGGAGAGACCTGAACCATGACCCTCTTATCAAATGACATGCTAAACCAAACCTTGGCATAACTGTTGTCCCATGCTGAGCTGAGCCCTGAGAGAAGCAAAGGTGGAGTGAGCTCTTATCTGGGAGTGGACGTGTTTGTGCTGTCCCAGTAAACCATACTTTGGCTTACCATGACATGCCATAAAAGATCATTGTGTTGTAAGGTACATCTAAAGTAAGTCTGTTAGGAAAAAGTTAAGATATTACAAAGCTGCCCAGTGGCTGGGGCAACCCGGTCAGATGGGCAACATAACAACAACTCATTTTAGTTTGAATGCCATAAAAATGTGTTCTTATGGAGTTACGACTCGAGATATTCATAGAGAAAATATTTCTTGAAGGCTGGAATAGCTGAAAAGAGTCTCCATGTTCAGAGGAAGTGTAACAGATGTTGGGGACAAACCAGAGGTGAGGGATGTTGCCTTTCCTCTCTTCTAGTAAGTTTCTCAGAGGCAACTCGCTGACTAATTTTGGAAATAGAATTTTGGCCTAGGTAGTCCTTTCAGTCTGATCTAACAAAGCTCTTCTTGTGTTTCTAAGAGTCTGCAGACTTTCTGGAGTCATCCACATACAATGACATGGACATAATACCAGTCACTTTTCGTCCGTTTAAAGTATGATTGCTTTTGTGAATGCATTTATGCACATAAGTATACAAGTGCTGCATGTCTCTCTCCTTCCCTGGGATTTAAAGAAATGGCGCCCATAATTAGTCCTATAAAAGCATAAAGAGTACAGGGTCATCTCTTTAATATACAGGAGCAGGTTTCAACCTGCCTTCCTTATAGTACACCACCAGCTGCCTTGCAGTCTCTGCTTACTGTCACTCCGGGACTCTTTAACTTTTGATATTGCTTCTTTGGATTGATTCCTGCTCCCCTGAAGGGGACGGTGTTTCTGAGGGGAGATGAGACAAATGGTGGTCACGCAACACATTTTGTTTTATCCTCCTTTCTGTGTATTTTCTATAAGCTGCTATTTCCTGGGGACTAGACTTCTAACCTTTAGAAACCTGAACAATTTGCGTAGTGTGCCAAAAGAGCACCCACATAAGTGGGGGGATGCTTGAGACTGTCCCCTGCATTTTTATCTTTCTATATCCTAGTTAGTAACATGAGGTGAGGAGCGCTGCTCTGACGGTTATCTTTCTCCACACACAGACAGGAGTAGTTTTCCAGAGGAGCAATGGATTCAAACTACAAGAAAGAAGATTCCACCTAAACATTAGGAAGAACTTCCTGACAGTAAGAGCTGTTCGACAGTGGAATTTGCTGCCAAGGAGTGTGGTGGAGTCTCCTTCTTTGGAGGTCTTTAAGCAGAGGCTTGACAACCATATGTCAGGAGTGCTCTGATGGTGTTTCCTGCTTGGCAGGGGGTTGGACTCGATGGCCCTTGTGGTCTCTTCCAACTCTATGATTCTATGATTCTTGTGCCTTGCATTGAAAAGGAAGGGATGAAGCACTGAACTCAGAATGGGAGGGACAGACAGGACTCCAGTAGATGGTGTGTGTGTGTACGCGCTCCTGTATCATCAAGTATATAGGGAAAGTTTAGTTTGTTGTGCTTGCCCTTTCGTGGGGAGAGGGGAGGGGAGCTTGAGGCGTGTGCCTAGTGTAATATGCTTTTACCACAAACCAACAGGGAGAGAGGAGCTATGCCACTGAAGCTGTCAACACTGGTTTCAGTTCCCTATCATTAATCACTCAGACTATTTAGCCCTGTATATCCTGACACAATAGCATTCTGTGCACAGGGTGTCACCCCCCCACCCCACTGCCATTGCATTTCCAGTGTTTATTGTCAATCAGCAAAACCCATTCCTGCCCAGTTCCACTTAGTTTTTTTGCTGACTGCAACTTTCTCACACAAACATCCACCTGCCTGATTCTCCCCATCAGAGGGAAGACAAAGTTGTATGCCTTGGCTCAACAAAGTCACTTCCATTTTGATGACTGAAGTGACAAGTGGATATGTTCTCAGCTTCCAGGTCTGTATCGTGGCCTCTGTATTGTGCTCCTCCATGACTCTGCTTCATTAGGCATTTTACGCCCCCATCTTTCTGTAGACAGTTTTCCAAGAGCTACACACAACTGGTCTGCCATGTACACTGTGAAGTAACTTCAGGGGACGTAGAGGGAAGCATTGGCCAGAATTCAATGCAGCGTTAAGTGGGAGATGCATGAGTGGAACGAACTCTTCTGGTGGGGATTTAGAACAGATTTGGAGCAACAACTTAATTGAATCATGCCCACTTTTTCTAAGGAGGAAGGCAGTCTATGAATCCATTTCCGCATGGAAAAAAAAATCAAAGAAGTGACTATCCTCTCATATCCCAGGTTTCATCCATCCCAGTATCTTTCCTTTGAGTAAAGAAAAGTGGCAGCCCAACAAGGTTCAGTAAAAACTGCTGGTTCTGTTTGTGTAGTTATTCTTCTTGTGACATTTCAGCCTGAGTATGACATTCTTTCTCTTAAGCCCACAACGATTCAAATAATTTTTGAAGGGGAAATTCGGAATAAATGTAAAAGAAAATATGGACCAGTATTTTGATGATGATGTAGTCATGTGGACACTGGTAATCACTTGTGGACATGAGTACTGGTTCCATCTAGAAGCACCCCTTGAATTTATTTTTAAATTATAGTTGTTTGCAGGCTGTGTGCTCCCAATCCTCAGGGCACATATCAACCTTGATTGTTAAAATGACTGTCACCCTTGCATTGCATCTTCCTCTTCCCTTCTGTTTTGTTGGACGCAATACAGCACTACCGGTATGGATCAGCTAACGTGAAATGTAGATCTACGGGGTGGGGTGGGAGCCAGATAAGATCTAAATAAACCAAACATTTGGAAGTAGTATAAACAAATTATTTAAATGCTGCACACATGACTTTGTCACATATCACCTGTTTCTTCCATACATATCACTTTGCCTCAGAATTGGGAAGGGAATGCTAAACCAAGAAGCCATATAACCTCATTATGCTTACAGTTCTTCTAGAAAGCGCAGGTGGTGGAAGTCCCCAGGCAGCAGCTCACTGATGTTGTTCATGCTCAAATCACTGAGAAAGAAAAACAAAGAAAAGGAAAGAAAATCAGAGTTGGGATCATTTGCAATGCCCAAGTAAAACTTAAACTTATAGGATCTAGTCCAGCCTGCAAAAAAAACCTATCGCTCGTGTAGGCTCTGCTCAGATCTTCATTCATTGTTAGGCAAAACCATGTTTTCACTCTGTGCAAAGTGCTAAAGGTTTGTTCAATTGTGCATATTGTAAATGAGAGGGGAAATGCTGTCTGGATGGCAATTTCAATGGCAGGGAGTTTTGTGTGGTTGAATAGTTCGGTAAGGCTTATGTTGCATATGCCACACAATAGGTGTATTTTGCCCTCAACTCATACCACATAGCAGATTCATCCCCAAAGTTTGCAAATAAAGTTCCCAAATGGAATTCACATGGGCTTGAAAGCCTTTTCCTTCAATGCGGTACAACTGAGATAAATATACAGTGGTACCTCGGGTTACATACGCTTCAGGTTAAATAAGCTTCAGGTTACAGACTCCACTAACCCAGAAATAGTACCTTGGGTTAAGAACTTTGCTTCAGGATAGGAACAGAAATCGTGCTCCGGCGGTGCAGCAGCAGCAGGAGGCCCCATTAGCTAAAGTGGTGCTTCAGGTTAAGAACAGTTTCAGGTTAAGAACGGTCCTCCAGAACGAATTAAGTACTTAACCCAAGGTACCACTGTAGTTTGAGCAAACTTAAACAGGTTGGTTTTCATCACTGAAACAAGCCCACAGTGAGGTAACTCTTCTGTGGATTGGCTGGGGTTACCAGCATGGTTTTTCTGTTGTTTAGTTTGTCTAGGTGCTTTAAGTTCCACATCCACGTCATCTGCCAGTTTCTTGCAATTCTCTATTCCTGTTCTAAAGGGTTTCTTGCTACTTTCCCTGTGTTGTTCCATTAGTTCCAGCAAATCTTGTATATGTGCCTTCATTTCCATTACATCTAACAGATTGCATAGCTTAGGTGACGGGCTATAGTGTCAAAGAAGATTTGCTTATGATCATAAGACAATAAAACTGAAGTGATGTGCTAGACACTTGTTCTATGACAGGAAGATCTACTGTTTCAATTTTAAAAAGCTATTTCAGTAATGTTGAAACAAATAAATATACAGTGGTACCTCAGGTTAAGTACTTAATTCGTTCCGGAGGTCTGTTCTTAACCTGAAACTGTTCTTAACCTGAAGCATCACTTTAGCTAATGGGGCCTCCTGCTGCCGCCACGCCGCCGGACCCCGATTTCTGTTCTTATCCTGAAGCAAAGTTCTTAACCTGAAGCACTATTTCTGGGTTAGCAGAGGGTGTAACCTGAAGCGTATGTAAGCTGAAGCGTATGTAATCCGAGGTACCACTGTACAAAGTTTATCCACACTTACCTTTCCTCCACGCTTTTCAGGAGCGGTCTGCGCTTTAAAGCTCCCTGTCTAATCACTTTTTGTTTTTGTTTCTTGCTTTGGAGCTTTCTTCATGAAAACCTGCTCTTTACCACTGAATCGGAGCAAATGACAATCCACAGAAAACCCAAATTGCTGTTTGTTGTGCTTCAGCTTTAAAGAGGGGGTTTTCATGGAGAAAGCTCTGGGGCGAAAAAAAGGAACACTTGTACATGGAACTTTAAAGCGCAGACCTGTGCCTGGAATGGTAAGTATGGATAAGCCCTAAGTCTCTTCTTCTGTATTGATCACCCCACATCCCATTGGCATCAGAGGTGTGAAAGTGGAGGAAAAAACAAGCACACATCAGCTGGACTGAGTTGAACAAAACTCACTTTATGGCTCAAATCTCTGCAAGTGCTCAGATTTAGCCTTTAATGGCATTTCACAATATTTGGGAATCTTTTAAATGTCTTTCTGCTGTTTTATAGATGTTTCATTTCAGCTTTTATATGATGGCCTTAATTTCCTTATCTGCTGCTTTTATGATCTTGAATTATGTTTTTGGGCAGCTGTTTTGTTTTTTTGTCATATTTTAGCTTTATTGTAAGCCAACTTGGGGTCTTTGGCAAGAAGATGAGATATAAATACCACAACTCAAACAAACAAGCAAGAAATCTTCCTCAGAAAATATAATTTAGCCATTGCCCATCACTATTGCTGAAAACCATTTCTTCAAGTTTCCCATACATAGATACCTTCTTGTCCATGAACTGGAGTTTTAATTTACTTTAAAAGGGGGGGGGGGAATGGAACACAGTGCTTTTCTGCAAGCACACCTGGTTAAAAAAATATCTGATGCTGCATGCTGCATGTGGAAGTGGGGGTGATGGGAAACTTAAAACAAATTTCAGATATATTGTAGTCATCATATCTAAGGATTATGGTGCAGCCAGGCATGTATTTTTGTCTGCTATCAGACGAAAACTGTAAGATGAAAATTCACTGAGAATAATTGTATTTTAAAAGGAAAAAAAATTCCAACACTGAAGAAGATGGGGATAGAATAATGGCTGAAGAAGTTTGGTCCACATTGATCTTGTCAAAAGCTTATGCCTCTTTTTACTTGTTTTTTAAAAATACTAACAACAGCAGCAATAGCAGCAGCAGCAGCAACAACAACAACTGATACCTCTTTAATGAGGCAACTGCTGTTGTAAACAAACAGTGGAAGAACATAAGGTGTGGAGGGCTGAACCACCACCTCATGTGAGCATCAGCAGTAAAGGTAAAGGGACCCCTGACCGTTAAGTCCAGTCGTGGACGACTCTGGGGTTGTGGTGCTCATCTTGCTTTACTGGCCGAGGGAGCTGGCGTTTGTTCGCAGAAAGCTTCCGGGTCATGTGGCCAGCATGACTAAGCCACTTCTGGCGAACCAGAGCAGCACATGGAAATGCCTTTTACCTTCCCGTCAGAGCGGTACCTATTTATCTACTTGCACTTGACATGCTTTCGAACTGTTAGGTTGGCAGGAGCTGGGACCAAGCAATGGGAGCTCACCCTGTCGTGGGGATTCGAACCACTGACCTTCTGATCAGCAAGCCCTAGGCTCTGTGGTTTAGACAACATTTGGCGACCATACTGAACTTGGGGAGTCCCTCGCCTATCAGTTTGGAAGTGAAATAGGGCCACTCAAAAATAAAATAGTGGTTTCTTCATAGTCAGGAGGTGCCCCCCCCCAGCAGTGCTTCTGTGCCCACATCAAGCTCCTCGCCGCATCAACTTCCCCACTGCCTCCCCCTCTGTTACTGGCAGCTACCTCTGCATTGGAAAGCCACGTAAACAGCACCAACCAACACAGCTCTGCCCCACCAGCCGCTACAGATTACTTTGTAAATTAAAAGATTACTTTTACAAAAACTGAAAACAGCATTCCAATACAAGCTTATGTTCAGTGACTTCCAGGACTAACTGAATTTGAGCCATGAAATGTTAAGATATTCGTTGGAAAAAAAAGAGAAGAAATAAAGATGGGTGAAACTGGCCTTCTTGAGCCACTTATGTCTTTAGTTTAAATTAATTCTCATCCTCATGTTGTGCATAGAGACTTCAAGAGAGAGGAAAGGATAAAAGATGCCTCTTTTCCTTCACCCTCTCCACCCTCCAGGGCCCCCAAACAACAGCTCAAGGCTCCTGTTCTTTGCTTATTTGTTTTGTTTGTTTGTTTTGTATATTTCTTTCAGTTAAACACTGTCCAGGGTGGTTCACAATTAAATACAAAAAAATAAGGGAAGGGAAGTGAGGGAGGGTTTGTGAGGGATACACACCAGGGACACACTCAAAATGCAACATTTTGTTAAATTAGTACTTTTTAAAGTGTAAGAGTACTATTAAAATACCAACAGAGGCCACAAAATACCAACAGAGTCCAGCTCATCTAAGAGCTACATTATAGAGGTCATAGCATATAAAGTATATAGGAAACAACATAAACATTTCATAAATGATGTTATATTACATGTTAGGGGCAGATTAAACAATGGAGCATTTTCATGTATATCCCCATTTCTATTTACGTTGCAAACAAACTGGTTTAATAGTTTAACTGATCTGGTTTGGGCATATGTAAAGTAAACATTTCAGCCGACTTAATAGTTGGGGAACCCTGGGAACTGCATTTTAAGAGTCAAGGCAGGGATCTGTACAAGAGAATTCTCCGTATCCTCAGTAAAATACAACAGGAAGCCATGACAGAAAAACCTATATTGATTTTATATCAGTTCTGCCCTAAGTCACACTATGGCCTAAACACTTCTTGGTATTTGGAGGACAAGATATATTATTCACACACAATTCTAAATGGAAAACAAGTTTTTGCAGTTTTTAAAATATTGCCTCTGCAGCACCCCAGTATAAAGAATGAATGCTTTCAGTCAGCCTTACTCACTGTACTACTACCCTGCTAAAATGTCAACATTCTGGATGAAAGCCCCAAACAGTTTTCGCAGTCCTATGTAATGTTGGGCCTTGCTAAATTTAGAGACCTTAACTCACTTTCCTTACATTTCAGAAGCTTGCAAAGAGCTTCTTATTCCTGTTAGCCCTAGGAATTCCCAACCTGAATACACTGGAAAATTAAGACAAAGTTCCTGGAAACTGAACCACATGTGATTCAGAGTCAGGCTTCATAACTCACCTGTCCCTCAAGGGGCTCCTTAATTCAAGCGCTTTGATGTCCCTCGCCTCTCATAAACAAACCTTTTTACCTCTGCTTTTAGTTAGCATCATTACTTTTTTTCTTTTTTTGCCTAAAAGGCAAAAAGAAGTTACACCCCCCTCACATTAGTTTGCAAAGTCCACCGACAGTTTTCTACCTCAGCTGTTAAATCTAAGGACACCAGGAGCCTCAGGCTCACAAGCTTCTGAAGTCCTTTTGCCACATCAGAGGCCAACATTTTATGTATACTTCTTGCCAAGCACCACACATACAGCTAAGCATGTGAAATGTAAAATACTAAGCAACACACTAAAACCATTTTCACACAAAACACTTAAAAAGCACCTTTGAACCGCTCCCCAACTCGAGCAAAAGCTATTAATATGACACAGAAAAAGAGAAAAAAAATTCTAGGTCAATGTACATTCTCCCCAACTTAATTATGTTACAGGCCTGTTTCATACCCTCCAACATTCCTCTGATGAAAATAGGGACGTTCCATTCCACAATGATAATTATACTATCACACATCTTACTGGGTTGTCCCAGTATTCTGGGCAGCTTCTAACATATATGAAAACATAATAAAACATTAAACATTAAAAAAATCATTCCATATACAGGATTGCCTCAGCGATTGGATAACTCCACACCCTCCAACATTTTTCCAGTGAAAATAGGAACATTCTAAGGAAAAGCGGGACATTCTGGGATTCAGTTAGAAACTGGGACAGCTCTAAATCAGGGACGTCCCTGGAAAATAGGGACATTTGGAAGGTCTGCTATTTATGCATCACATACAATAGTATCATATTACAGCATGAGGTAAAAGAGGAGACCTCTGTCCTGTCCCCACAGCAAAGAAGCAAGGGCCAGCTTTGGTCTTTCAAATTTCAGTGGTGCCCTCTGTGATGAGAAAATTCAGTGCCCCCCCTGCCTTCTCCCCTCATGGCTGCTTCATTTCTGCTGGGTTTCCTCTCATCTTCTCCCCACCCACCACCCTGCTCTGCCTCCTCCTCTCGACACAGGCGGTGTGCCACTAAAACACATCACATTGGGTTTGGTCCTCAATCCAATAGCTGAGAGGTGGCCTGCCAACTGTTTGTTTCATTCAGCTTCCATGCCTGAAATCTTCAGAGCCCTTGACCCTTGGAGAATTGTCTACTTCATTCTGGTCAGCTATGGCTTTCATCAAACATTCAGGACTGAGTAGATTTTTTTTAAAGGGACAGGTGGGGGGGAAATGAGGGAGCTGTTCTCTAAGAAGTAAGTGTACAGTGTGCAGAGTTCCTGGCATAGGAAGGAATGCACCTGAGCAGGTGTGGATCATACACTTGGCTAATCCTTTAATCCCAGTGAACCTACTGCAAGATGTGTCTCATGAGCACCCTGAGACCAATAGCTGGAAACCACAGGAGGTTAGAGTGCTCTTGTGTTCAAATCCTGCTTGAGGGTTCCCACAGGCATCTGCTTGGCCAGTGTGAGAACTCAATGCTGGATTAGATTGGGCCATTGGCCTGATCCAGCAGGCTCTTCTTAAGTTGCTACAATAGGGTCAGACCTCCAAAGACGACAGCAATTCCTTCTGCCGTTTCCTCCACTGCTCTTCAATGTTCATATTTCACTCTCATCTCCTTACTCTCTTATGCCACCTGCAAAGAGTCTGTTGCAAACTAGACACCTGTTGACACCTGCCTTGACTGCTTTTGTACTCCTTTCCATTGACAAACTGCTTTATACAGGTTATTGGTCTTAAAACAATGCAAATAAGTATCTATCTATCTATCATCTATCTATCTATCATCTATCTATCTATCTATATCTATCTATCTATCATCTATCTATCTATCTATCATCTATCTATCTATATATACTGAATACACCACAACAAAAGGATTTTTTTTAAAAAGTAAGTTCATCTTGCACTATGTAATGACAGTGTACTGTGGCTCTTTCAGTCAGAATCTAAAAATATTTGCTATTAGGAAATCTCCAAAATGCTGACCAGAGTTGCTTGTAGACTGTCACAACACCAGCATTTTATCATTTTAACAAGCAAACATTAAAGGTTTTATGAGACACCACTGAGTACAGAATACATTTTCTGACCTGGACCGTAGGCCAAAAGATTATGAGATTACCAATTTAAGGGTCACCCTCCACTGTGGCTGTTCAATGTTTTACCCTGAAATCTCAGACCACTTAGCTCTCAAAATAGTCCATGTCAGGCCATCTTTGGCAGATTGCACAAGATTTCAGTTTGCCTTGAGAGAAAAAGAAAAACCTTTAAAAAGAGAGAGGTTTTCTTTGGAGGTTCAAAGGCACCTTTTTGCTCTGGCCTAACCTCTTGAAATGGGACGCGGGTAGCGCTGTAGGTTAAACCACAGGATGTGCCGATCAGAAGGTCGGCGGTTTGAATCCCCGTGCCGGGGTGAGCTCCCGTTGCTCAGTCCCTGCTCCTGCCAACCTAGCAGTTCAAAAGCACATCAAAGTGCAAGTAGATAAATAGGTACTGCTCTGGCGGGAAGGTAAACGGCATTTCCATGCGTTGCTCTGGTTCGCCAGAAGCGGCTTAGTCATGCTGGCCACATGACCCGGAAGCTGTACGCCAGCTCCCTCGGCCAATAAAGCAAGATGAGTGCCGCAACCCCAGAGTCAGCCACGACTGGAACTAATGGTCAGGGGTCCCTTTACCTTTACCTTAACCTCTTGAAAAGGCGTAAACATATCTGGTCAAATTAAGCCTTAGCTGTTTCTACGACCACAGGGACACACTGCAAATTCAACAAAGACCTCTTAGTTGGACCTAAATGAAATGAAGTTAAAATTCCACAATCAGCCCACCAGCTTTCAGCTGACACATATAGGCTAGAGTTTTCCATAAGGTTAAATCTGGATATGACTATGGATTGAAGTGAAGCTGAATTTGAGGTAGCTAACAGGGGCACTTAATGCTTATGTCACTATTTTGTGGTTGGGGTTCCATAGCATACTGGCAAATTCAGGTTGGGCAATTAAAGTGGATTTGGAGCCCTAGTGCAATAAACCTGTTTTCCCACCCACCCCAAAATTGACTTCTCCCATAAGGAATGTGACAGGGAAATGCATTGAAAAGTGCTTGATGCAACAAATCAAAATGAAGGCTCAATAAATAGCCAATGTCACATAACTTCCACGCAAGCTGTGCAAACAAATCAAGCTGAATGCTTAATAAAAGAGCTGTCACTGACCAAATCAGAATCCACAACATTATAAAGAAACTTTGTTTCTTCATAAATACATTATCTTGCCATCTACCCTCACTGGTTCTAACCATATCTGTGAGCTTCAATATGCATACTATGTCCGAAGATTTTAGTTATCCATTATTTCATGGACAGTGTTCATATTTTTTCATGAGAAATAATAATTCTGGCAGTGGTCAAGAGATGTTGTATTAATTCCATGTCCTGCATAAGTAAAGTTTCTTTAACATATCCACATAGTAAAATTGTAAGATTTATGGGTGAAGCATAGCCTGCTATCACTTCACTTTCCATTGCTTTATCTTCCTCAAATTTTAAAATTTATTTTAGGACACATCCAGAAAATATGCCATACCCCAGCTCTTGCAGCTTCATACCTCCAACAAGTTTCCCTTGCTGTTCTGCATACTTAAGATGCTGAGGTGTTAGGTACCAATGGAACATAATGACACCATTTCGTCCATCTGACTAAGCTCAGTATGGTCTACCATCACCACTGATCTTCAAATGATAGGTTGGATCAGCTGCTGGGTCACAGCCTAATTTAATGTGAGACACAACAGAAGCACTACTACAATACAAATATAAAGGAAGGAAGGAAGGAAGGAAGGAAGGAAGGAAGGAAGGAAGGAAGGAAGAAAAGAAAGAAAGAAAGAAAGAAAGAAGTTCCTAAATGCATGTTTGGGTTAAAGGTGAGTCCTGGATCTGAAAAGGTTTAAGACTATCAGTCTACATTGACAGGCAGCAGCTGTCTAGGTTTTATCTAATACATATATATCCCCACTTTCCTCCAAGAAGCTGAAGGCAGTTAATTATTAATATTATTAGCATTAGTATTAGTATTAGTATTATCCGACCTTCACCAGCAGGTCCCAGGGCAGGTTACAACAATTTAAAGTTCAGTATTAAAAACAGTTGAAGCAAATCACAACCATAGGGATAAGGTAGCTCCTAAAAACACATCCTAGGTGTCAAAGGCTGGTGTAAAGAGGTGCCTCTTCCTCATTTGCTGAAAACTAGACAGTGAAGATGCCAGGTGCGCCTCTCTGGGAGGGAATTCCACAACTTGGGGGCTGCCACAGAGACAGCTTCTCCCCCTTTCTAATTCTTCCCAAGAACACTGTGAGATGGGTTAGGCTGAGAAATACTGACTGGACCAAGGTTACCCAGTAGGCTTCATGCCTGAGCAGGAATTTGAACCCAGATACCCCAGGTCCTAGTCCAACACTCTAACCACTACACCACAACTCTCCCTGGAGATGCTGGGGGTGGAACCTATGGCCTTCTGCATGCAGAGCTGGTGCTGAACCACGACCCTCCCCCTAAGCAATTCTGGTCTCTTAACACATTTACTGGTAGGATTATATATGGTTGGATAAATCTACCCAGTGGCATGAGATGCTTCCCATTGGGGGTTGTGGGCCTGGTGCTTTTTGTGCACACCACCAGCTTTCAATATCTGAATGACCTGTTGCCAGTATTAAGTGCCCAGTCATGAAGAGGAAGTAACTTAGCTAATTCTACTCGAGATTATACACAGAGATGTCTGAAGACCATTGCCTCATAGAGCATTATGATCACCACTTAAATTTGGCAATTAAAGCCACCTTCCTAGAGGAAGTTAATTTTTTATAAGCTATTTTAGGGTTGACTTTAGATGCTCATAAAAATTCTATAAAGATGGTGTCTTTCTTGTCAAATTTTATTTCTTACTGGCAGCGTTCTTAAAAATATAAATAAACATGGGAATAGCATTCATTCTCTGATTCTGAAGCTGGTCTCATAAATTCATTGTTCAAGATCTCCATCAGTTCAAGTCGGTGGAATCTTTGGCAATGCAGCAAGCTAGATGATGCCTTACCATCTCCCTGATATCTCTAAGGGCTTGTTCACACTTTGTTTATTCTCTGCCTAGAAAGCATGGGTCCAAACAGTTTTGCATTTGCCCCACCACTTTCCCTGGGAAAACTTGCTTTTTACCACTGAATCAGAGCAAAATCAATCCATGGAAACGCCGAATAGCATTTGCTCCAATTCAGTAGTTAAGAGTGGGTTCCACACACGCACAAACTCTGGGGAAAGCTGCAGGGCAAGTGGAAATGTGGGTGAGTTCTAAGAATTCAAAGGTCCAGTACTTCATATGAAATGAGATTCATTTGCATTGCCAGGTATTAGGCGACTCAATGTCTTTGGCTTCTGGTTTTGTTCTAGTTAATGACTATTGCTCTATCCATTCCAAAAGGGTTGATTCTCACACCAGAATTCCAAAGTGCAGAGGACAGAGCACAATGTCCTCTGCAGATGAATTAAGACCTCCATATTGTCAAAGGACACAAATAATAAAGTGAATAAAGGGGCACCCTTTTCAACTCTGAAGAAATCTAAGGGAAGCCCGCTAACTGTTGCTCTCAGAGCCGTCTTTCCTATTGGGCTTACTGGCGTGTTGCGCCAGGGCACTGGCCTCTCAGGAGCGCCCCAGCGAGTGGGGGAGCTGCGTGGCTTTGCCGGAGATCTTCCCTTTCCCTGCACACCTGCCAGCTGTGCCCCGTCAACCGTATGGGCATGCAGCTTGCTTCCCAAGCCTCTGCAGGAGGAGAGCAATCCCTGCAGAGGCTTAGGATGGAAGCTGCGCCCCGCCAACTACAACGGTATCTCAGGTTACATACACTTCAGGTTACAGACTCTGCTAACCCAGCCTCGGGTTAAGAACTTTGCTTCAGGATGAGAACAGAAATCATGTGGCGGCGGTGCGGCAGCAGTGGGAGGCCCCATTAGCTAAAGTGGTGCTTCAGGTTAAGAACCGTTCCAGGTTAAGAACGGACCTCCGGAACGAATTAAGTACTTAGCCAGAGGTACCACTGTATATGGCTGGCAGGCATGCAGCTTCCTTCCCAAGCCTCTGTGGGAGGACAGCGATCCCCGCAGAAGCTTGGGAAAAGGTTGACAACTCTGGGAAATGGGGAAGGGGGCACCTTAGGGATCTTTGCACCAGATAGGCTTAAGACGGCCCTGATTGCTCTTAATCCAGGATCACACCTCTGATCCAATAAATAAACTCTACAAACAAATTGAACATAAATAATGTGCAAATTAGGAAATTCCAATTATTTCCCCTTCTCTGCCGCCCATGCTCTGTTCTAGGTGTTCTCCCAACTACCCTGGAGCTGATTGGAGTGGGGGAGAAGAGTGGGGGAAAGCCCTCCTGAGCTAGCGGAACTTGTGGCGCTGGCTCCTGCTAGTCCAGCTATTTAATTGAATCCAGTCCCCATCTGGTCTGAAGTGGACCTTTCTCTTTTGATAACGCATCTGCAATGAAGAGATCCTAAATCCAAGCTTTGTGTTCTATGGGAAGGACATGGACTTCCATGGAAAAACAGCCTTAAGAGTGCATCCATGCCACAAATATAGCTCAGGTACTTTCAAGTGCTCAGTTTTTCCTTTTATTCTTACCATATTTTGTGGCACACCACTGATAGAACTATGACTGTTTAGTAAAGTGTCGTGCCAAATTCAGAAATATCTAGTAAAATAAGATTTATTAACATCAAAAGTAAGAGAGCTAAAAGTAATATGTAATCACAAACCAATTCTACTCACTCCCCCAGGACTCCTCCCATTCCTTTATATAACAAGTCTCCATTCCCTCCCAAGTACCAGGTATATGTGTGAAAATGTAATGAACTGCCTTAAATCTGTGTAACCACATACTGTAGATGCTTCAAAGATCCCTAAGAGTCTGTGGGCATGTCAGGTCTAGGATTGGGTGCAGATTTTGGCTTCCAAAGAACCCCAGAGGTCATTGAATAACCCACCCTGAACTCCAGTAAAGAAAAATGGAAGTGACACCTGTGTGTAATTAGATCAGAAGTTTTTTTGGAAATTGATGTGGAAGTAAGGCCCCCCGGGAATATTTTGTATGAATTTGAAGAACTTTTAAAAACGAATATTTAAATGTTATTAAATTGCTAGAAGACTGAGCTGTATTTACCCTGGAGCTAATGATGCATGTTAGAGATTGCCCCCAAGTTTATATATTTTTTGGAATATGATTCTTGAAAACATAAGGGAAATTACAGGTTGTGGTTCCAGCTGACCCCCGGTGGTATTATTCTGTTACGTGTGAGTTTTATTAGAGTTATTAAATTTTTTATTAATTTTTTGATGGCAGCTAGGATGGCCATAAACTACAAAGGGAAACCAAGAAATGTACCCACTTTAATGGAATTGATTTTAAAAGTATAACTTGTGGTATACATCATTAAAATAATTAATATTATACACTTTCTCCTCCCTAAATCCAAAGATTCCCTATGCTTTGAAAATCTGATCAGGAGAGCTACATGGACCAGATTTAAGGAGGAGAAAGGGTGGGACAGCAGTAGTTGGAGAACACTGCATGGACGAGGGTGAAACTAAAGGAAACATGAGGGGTTCACAGTCCACATTAAGCAGAGGTATGGATGCCTGCTTATTGCTTAGTGTTGTGTACACATTATACATCTGAAGAACACTTAAAACACATTGTTTTGCTCAAAGAATCCTAGGAGATGTAATTTCCCAGTGCCCTTAACAATAATTCCCATGAATCTTTGGGGGAAGTCATAGGAGCCAACCCCCAGGAGCTGAAGAGTCTTCACCCCTGCCCAATAAAATATATGAGGGGGCTGTGGCCCCCCCAAAGTTGATGAGCATTGCTATTCAAATAGTGTGTGTTATGTACTGAAGTTCTCACCCTGGGCCAGCAGGGGGATACAGTAGATAGTTTTCATTCAGGTCCACATATGCAAATAGGGGATTGAAAGTGCCGTTCAGTGATTGGATAGTTACAGAAAATGGTTACAGTTGCGTTGCAATGGAGCTCTAGATAAGCAAGCTGGCTGAACCCTTCAGTTCAGTTCTGTTCTGTTCTGGCCTGTGAATAAACAAGAGCTGTTTGAAGAATCGCTGTGCGTCTGATATGTTCACCCACAACTTAACAGTGTGCGTGCAGTATGTCATGTGATCAGGGGAGCAGCTTACCTGGGCTCTCTCAATCTTTTATCCAAGTTGGCACCCCTGGGGGAAGTTATGTGCTATACATGTGTTTTAAATGTAAATTGTGTACGCACCCTCAGCCTGCGATCACCAGGAGCAGAGTATAAACCTCAGGCTTAAATATCTCTGTACACCCTGAACACCAACTTCTTCCATTTTTGTAAGTTGTAACGTACCAAGGCAGACAATGGCATTTCCCTCATTGTGACAGCAAAACCAGTTTACACCTGGCTCTTGTAGATAACTTTCCTCAACTATTCCGTTTCAAGGAGCTCAAGAGATTAGGCTCTCCCTTGCCTCCTTGATACTTTCTGAAACTCCTGATAGGTATACAAAAGCAAATGGCCCATTCCACAAAATTCTGGCAGCGCCTTACCTCTGATCTCTTGCCAACTGCTTCAAGGTAGATTGGCAGGGAGCGGTCTGGTGAAAACAGAAGCAACCACAGCAAACACTGCCAGAGCCCACAGTACTGGGCAGGAATGGCATGTTACACAAGCAGCTACCACTGACCTCAAGTTTCATGCCTTCAGTACTCCAAGTAGGGTGTAAGGTGGCTGAAGGAAACAGCTTTCCTGGTCAAAAAGACTGATAGTTCTCAGCAGGTGATGCTTGAGCCTATCAGGCTTTGCTAATGTCACACATGAACTGATTGAGTGGCCACAATACAACATGCCCCCAGAATCTTCTGCAATGTGTTAGGCTACCATGGCAGGCGTGCAGATGTTCCTTAGCCGATGAGTCAATGTAGAACATGTGATCTGAAGGCACGACTCTGAAAACCAGTGCCATAGGACATGCATTGCTGCAGGACATGCAATGTGGTTGCACAACTTCAGCTCCACTTTCCCAGGACGGATGATGCGTTTGAGCTTGGAAGGAAACTTAATGAAAATAGTAGCATGGCAGATTATTGGGGCTGTGTGATTGCATGCCACAAAGGATGCGTTGGAGCTGCATTTATTTTCTTTGTTGTTGTTGTTTAGTCGTGTCCAACTCTTCATGACCCCATGGACCAGAGCACGCCAGGCACTCCTGTCTTCCACTGCCTCCCGCAGTTTGGTCAGACTCATGCTGGTAGCTTCGAGAACACTATACAACCATCTCGTCCTCTGTCGTCACCTTCTTCTTGTGCCCTCCATCTTTCCCAACATCAGGGTCTTTTCCAGGGAGTCTTCTCTTCTTATGAGGTGGCCAAAGTATTGGAGCCTCAGCTTCAGGATCTGTCCTTCCAGTGAGGACTCAGGGCTGATTTCCTTCAGAATGGATAGGTTTGATCTTCTTGCAGTCCATGGGACTCTCAAGAGTCTCTGAGGCCAAAATTGCTGCATGTTCCATCTATTTTCTTCTTTCCCAATTTAGGGCTTGCTCATTGGCTGCTCCTGACATGGTCTGTAAGAGATGTCTTACCCTAAGCTGTTTGTGCTGATTAGTCAACATGGGGAGAGGTAGCCAAGTATTGCAAGAGGAAAAATGGCCAATGAACCAGACTTTAAACCAACAAATAAACTTTCAGGTGCATTATCTATTACCCTCTTCAAAATCTTTAGTCCTAGGAGTTTCTTTCTGGGTCCTAAATCTGCTCTAGAACATCCAGAGGCAATTTCAAAGCTTTTAGAAAAAAGCTTTGGTTTAATCAGGTCAGACTTTGGTTTTAAAAAATAGAATTTATTTATTTGTTAAATTTAAATGGTCTCCGTTCAACAAATATTTCTTGAGCAGCTTAAGAGTCAAGAGCAAAACAATATATATATATATATTAAAAATGAACAAACATGCAATACTTTAAAACAGAAAACAATAAAAAAACCTAGCATAATGTGTTTTAAAGTAATATTTGGGTAGGTGGAATTTTAGATTCACGTCACTCTTGTGACATACGACAGGTGGAGAAATAGAGACTCCCCAAGGCCACCAGTCAGCTAAATAGCTGAATGGCTTACAGTTGCCAGCTTTGGGCTCTTCTGCTCCGAGAAGGAAAGTGAAATTAACTGCATAGGAAATCTCCAGATTTAGATAGGAAAAGGCGTGGGAAAGCAGGAGGAGAATGCCAGATGGGGAGGAATTAAAGGAGACACAAGGAGTTCACAATCCACATTAAGCTGAGGGATAGACAGGCCTTTTGTTTCTGTTGGGACTCCTCTGCCTTTAATAGCTACAGGAATGATGCAGGCAAACCTTTTCATATCAATGTCCCTATTTTCCAGGGACAGGCTCAGATTTACAGAAGCCATCTTAGTTTCTGATTTGATCCTGGAATGTCCTTCTTTTCCTTAGGATATCCCTATTTTCAACAGAGAAATGTTAGACGGTATATGGTGTTATGTGACATTTAGACGGTATGGAGTTTAGAAGACATTCGAAGGCAGCCCTGTATAGGGACATTTTAAAATGTTTTATGTTTTTATATATGCTGGAAGTCACCCAGAGTGGCTGGGCGTAATAAACATTATTATTATGAAATAGGATGTTCCTATTTTCATTAGAGAAATGTTGGAGGGTATGCAGTTCACTCTATGCTATGTCAAGTTTCTTGGATAAAAGTTTAGAATACTGTACACATAAAAGTGGTATGGAGACCAATCCCTGGCAGGGAAAGATGAATGCTCTTATTTTCAGGGATTTAAATTAAATCCTATTTCCCAACAGATAGCCACAATACCATATTGCCATTGGCTTTGTGTGTGTCCTTTCCACTTCAGAAATATATTGATCCTGACTTGTATGCATAAAAATCTATATACCAGTTTTAAATATCTGCAAAACCTACAATGGTATTTTCAAATCATATTTAAAAAATGTTATACTACATTATTAAGCATTCAAGCATGAAGCATCGAGCAACTTTTAAAATAACAAGTGACTAGACTAGAAGGAAAACAACTTGTCCTGGATATCAAGATGAAAGTTCTATGTGTGTGTATCTGTCTGTCTATCTATCTATCTATCTATCTATCTATCTATCTATCTATCTATCATCTGTCTATCTCTCAGGTGGTTATGTGGAGAATCAAAGCCACAGTGTTACAAGAATATTAGAGTTGTCACTTTTTAATGCTAGGTCTACTACAGTGCAAGGCACACAGGCTAAAAAACAGATATTAAGCTGGTGGTTTGATCCATTACTAACTCTTATCCCACAAAAAATCTTACAACTGAATTTCTATGTATCACCCAGCCTGCTTGCTCATAGAACAGGAGCAGGAACAAGGTGGTAACTTTGATCCAACCTTACTTTGCAAATCATTTAATGAATTTCTTAGTTTGCCAAGATTCACTCCGTCAATGGATTTATGAACTGCCCTGAGATCTTCGGATGAAGGGTGGGATACAAATTTAATAAATGGTAATAATAAAACTCTGGATATTTTCAGAAGAGTTAAACTGATAACTACTGAGGGGAAAGAACATAATTTGTGAGACTGGTTTGTGGTTATTTGACTGCTGTTTATTTATCTGTTTTGAGAATGTGCTCTTTAATCAGACTTCACTCAGTTTGCTGCACAGAGCGTCCCTTCCAAGTTAAATTCAACAAGGGCCAAAATACGCATTTCAGAGGAGTTGATCCCAAGGAATGTTGCCTAAACCAGGGCTCTGCTTGCCATGTTTTGGGCTGACAAAGCTTTTAAGAGAATACATGGGGAATAAGCCATGGATTTCAAGGTGGAATTCATTTTATTTTTTAAAGACCAAGACTAGGTGCACACATTGAATGGATGGCTTGCACATTCTTTGCACCAGAAGTATATACTCTCATGTATATGTAAAATAGACATGGAATACATCATATACCTGACAGATCCCTTGCAAATGAAAGGCTGCACACAGTCTTCCACAGCATATAATAAAGGCTAAAGAAGAATGTTGCACACAGATGCATCATAATCCTAAATAATAATAAAAATTGAGGTTCAACTCTTTTGATTTCAGACTCTACTGTAATTAAACCCAAGGGTAGCAAGTCATGGACTGGCTGGATGCAGAGGAAGGTGGAAGCACCTTCCCAAGGGAAGAAGCGAGGGGACTGGTAGTGGGATGACGATGAGTGGTCAGAGGGAGAAGAGGGAGCAGGCTGGGGGGAGGAGGTGTTGGAAGTTGAAGAGGTTTAGTGGGCAGGAAGAGACTGTGGCAGAGAGCAGCTCAGAGGCAGAGGCAGCAGCAGAGGCTGGAGAGGAGGGGAAGCAAGAGAGAGATGAGGCAGGCTGTACCTCCCCCCTGCAGTGACCAGCTTCTCTCCCACCTGACATCCCCAAACCAGAAGAGGTATGAAGAGGCTGGAGCAAAGACAGGCAAGACAAAGGAGGGGTCTTGTCGTCTGGGCAGCCCAGGACCTCCATAAACTCTGCCCAGGCTTGTAACTTCGGTGGTGACTTCACCCCCGGAAGGTGTAACCGTCATAACAGTCACCGTCACCATAGTCATCATAGGCGAGATGTGTCTGGTCCTATACACCAGAGTCAGTATTGATTTATTTCTATGTAAGCTAAAGGTAAAGGGACCCCTGACCATTAGGTCCAGTCGTGACCGACTCTGGGGTTGCGGCGCTCATCTCGCTTTACTGGCCGAGGGAGCTGGCGTACAGCTTCCAGGTCATGTGGCCAGCATGACGAAGCCGCTTCTGGCGAACCAGAGCAGCACACGGAAACGCCGTTTACCTTCCCGCTGGAGCGGTACCTATTTATCTACTTGCACTTTGTCGTGCTTTCGAACTGCTAGGTTGGCAGGAGCAGGGACCGAGCAACAGGAGCTCACCCCATCACGGGGATTCAAACTGCCGACCTTCTGATCGGCAAGTCCTAGGCTCTGTGGTTTAACCCACAGCGCCACCCAAGTACTTATATACCATTTGTCTACCATAAGGTACCCAAGGTGGTTCACAAAAATAAGACCTCTCAACACAAACCATCATATAAAGGCTGTTATTAACACCATTAGAATAGAACATAAGAAGATTCTGCTGGATCAGGCCCATCTAGTCCAACATCCTGGTCTCATATTGGCCAATCAGATGCCTGTGAGAAAACCCGCAAGCAGGACCTGAACAGAAGAACACTCTCCCCTCCTGTTGTTTCCAACAATTGTTGTTCAGTAGCACTACCTTCTCCTACCATGGTGGTAGATCATAACCATCATGGCTAGGAGCCATTGATAGCCTTATCCTCCAGGAATTTGTCTAATTCTCTTTTAAAGCCATCCAATTATGAAACATTAAAAAAAACCAAACCAAACACTCAAAGCGAAAACTATTTAAATTGGCTCAACAAACACTCTGCTCATATCAAAGACCTATTGGGATGAAGAAGCTTAAGTATTTTTTTTTCTAAAACAGACCAGTCAAGACCGATTTTGCAAATTGCTGCAAAAAATGTCAGAAGACTGGGAAAATGAGAAACTGAAGTTGACAAATTCACACATCCCTTCTTATGGGTAGAACTGGATTGGGGCTGTGAATTTAAATATATATACACATTCTGCATTCCCACTGGTCCTTAAAATTATGATCTGGCACTAATTATAGTAAGTGGGGGAAGGGTTTATTTTCTGGGCTATCGTTGAGAAACACCAGGAACTGTGGAAGGTGTCCCCATGTAGCTGCTTGTCTTAAGTCAGAGCTCTTCTATTGTCTGATTTCAAAGGCTCTGCCCCTGACCGTCCTGTGCCAAGAACCCAGAAGCTCACTGCTCTTTGATGCCCAACTTTGCCATTTCTTCCGAGCTTGACTTGCGGCACTTTTGCAAAGCTTTGTTCCTCATTCCAATGAAGCAGAGCAGCACAGAGATTTCTCTGAGCGTTGCCAGATCAAAGCAGGGAAATGGACCCCTAAAATGGAGAAGGCTATATCCAGTGGTGCCAAGTGCAGAAGAAAGGGGGTGGGTGGGTGGGAGACAGGACAGGCTGACTGTAGAGAACAAGGCAGCCTAAAGTGCCTTGGCAAATGGTTTCCAGGCCATTCACTCTCTTTAGAAATAACGAGACATCTGCAGAGCAGTTGCCCTGAGAAGGGAAAACCATGTCATAATCTGACACCTGCTTAAAAAGCGAGACGGTGCTGCGCCTGGCCTTTTAAAAGCAGTCTTCTCCCAGACGCTGCATTCTCTGCCAAAATAAGTAAGAGAAGGAGCCCTCTCCGAGCTCTCCAGTACTGAAAACATACATAACCCATTCAAGGAGGAATAGAAGGCAATAATTCACTCAGAGGTGTGAACTAGTTTGCATGGATCTTAACACTCCAGAGTGATTTATATTGAGAAAAAGGCTTGGCAGGTATCTTTGTGGAACATGAAAATGGGATTTGCTTTTCTCTGTGTCCCAAAGTAGTCCTTAAACACCCTTGCTTCAAAGGCATATAAAAGAATCCCCAGTTGCCTCCATAGGAAGAACACACTGACGTTCTCTTGAATCTTATAACAGAAGGCAATAAATTCCAAGCAGGCACTCTTTTTTTGGTCTTGTGTCAGCTGGCTCCTGCCAGAGCTCAGGACCCCCCCCCCCCAAAAAAAGAGCATCCTAATTTTGATCAGTGGGATGTTGGAGACTATACAATTCCAACAGTCCCTTCTAGTTCATTGTTGTTTTTTCAAAATTAACCTATAGTTGCTACTCATTGGTCATGGGGAAGCTACACATCTTCTTAAAACGTAGCACTTCTGTTGCAAGGTTGCCAGATTTTCCCAGCATGTAAAACACAACATTTGGCACTTGTGGGAAATGCAACGCTTTGCTCAGAGAGAGGCAACTGCGTTTGTTGAATGGATAAGCATCGGGGGCACAAATGATAACTCTCCACCTATTGTGTGTGTGTGTGTGTGTGTGTGTGTGTGTGTGTGTGTGCCAGTATATATTTTCTATACAAAAGCATATTTAAAGGACTGCTGTTCTGTTCTGTGACTTAAATGCAGGAGTATTCATGTAGTCCTTAAACAAAATACAAACCCTAATAACAGCAATGTTCTCCTCTACTCCCATTATGACATACCATTTCATGATTATTTAACTTCCTTTTTCTTCTATTTGTTCACTCTTTGCAGGATGTGATCTTCTCTCTCCGGGGGCTCATGCCCATTTCCTCCCCATTTACAAAAGGGTGAACATGATACAGTACCTGGAACAAGGGTCTCCTTTACGCCCCCCCCCCCAACAAGGCTAGCCACTCCACTTCCATTATGTGAATATATATATATAGTGCTATTGTCTCTTTAAGGAGACAAACATTAATCCTAAAATCCGTTGAGGCTTGCTTTCTTTGATCCTGCAGAATGGCCCCAGTGCTTCTAAAAGATGCATCAATTATGTCAAAACAATGATGAGGTTTCAGCACCTAATAAGGCTCATTCTCTGCCTAGGTTAGAATATATATAAACTACCTATCAACCGAGGATGGATCTAAGGAAATCTTAGATTCAGAACATCACAGAAGGTCGGGTGCCTTTGTTTTGTTCTGTTGCCCCCTCCCCCTCCTCTTGCTCCTGTCCATAATAAACTGGAACCACCTCCCCCCCTTCTTTGCCTGTACTTGTTTTCATGGCTGTTGAAAAGTCAGGACAATGACGGCAGCTTCTAAAGCAATGAGCACATGCCCCTTGGGCCAACCCACCCACAGCAGCAAATCTTTTCGCCTTTCTTTTGCAGTCATCAGCGAGTCTGCCCATTGTCTGGCAACTCAGCTTCCTGCCCCGGCACAAATGGGAAAACAAACAGTGGGTTTGGGTGGCATCAGATGGACTGCAAGGAAGAGAGAATCAAAGGAGGCAAAGAGGGTGGGGAGACTTGACGGGAGAGTCAGTACATTTGTGGCTCTGTATCAACATCCGCCCCTCGTTTTAATCCTTGTTTACTCAGCTCAGGTAGCAGACAGGTTATCTGGGTCTTGTTGGCAACTGTCCTTCCTCATTTTTCTTCTTTATTTTTTTGTAAGAAAGGTGCATGCTGCATGCACAAACTTCCATACAAATCAGGATGAGCTGCCATTTCCCCCCACCCCCGCCCCCGCCAACATATGCACTAGCCAGCAAATCAAAAGATGGCTAAAAAGAAAAGAAACGAGCTGGTTTTGTAGATAAGCTGCCCCTTCCCACCTTGTTTCAGTTGGACTATTCACCCTCTTCTTATTTTGAAAGGGCTGCCTACATGTACAATTATTTGATTCAGTGTCCCTTTAAAGCACAGAAGCAGAATCGGTTTTGTTATAACACAGAAACTTTGGGGAGGAGGGGAGTTTGTGATGTCATCAGTTTCCAGCCAATCCTCACGGTGCACAGTCAGCTTTTGTTGTCAACACACTGATCCAGTTTCATTCGAACCTGATCCTGAAGATCATTTGTCTAAAACAAACCAGAGTAACTCCATAGAAGGATCACCACTTAAAAGATGGGCATTTGTAGGTATCTACAGTTGCTTATGGGACGCAGGTGGCGCTGTGGGTTAAACCACAGAGCCTAGGGCTTGCCGATCAGGTCGGCGGTTCGAATCCGCATGAAAGGGTGAGCTCCCGTTGCTCGGTCCCTGCTCCTGCCAACCTAGCAGTTCGAAAGCACATCAAAGTGCAAGTAGATAAATAGGTACCACTCCGGCGGGAAGGTAAACGGCATTTCCGTGTGCTGCTCTGGTTCGCCAGAAGCAGCTTAGTCCTGCTAGCCACATGACCCGGAAGCTGTACACCGGCTCCCTCGGCCAATAAAGCACGATGAGTGCCACAATTCCAGAGTCGTCCACGACTGGACCTAATGGTCAGGGGTCCCTTTACCTTTACAGTTGCTTATATGCTGAGTGGTAATAAGGAATGGTGCAGCAATGCTCTAAGAAAGCAATGTTTCCTAAATGCTCAGCCATTAACCTGATATGTTGAGAGCCAGCCATGAACGCGGAAAAGCAAATAACAGAGGGGAGTGCAATGGATGGAAGGTGGTGGACTCTCCTTCATTGGAGGTTCTTAAGGGGAGATTGGGTGGCCATCTGCCAGAGATGCCTTAGCTGAGATTTCTGGATTGCAGGGAGTTGGACTAGTGGATCTTCAGGGTCCCTTCCAATGCTACAATTCTATGATGCTATGAAATTGCACAGGGCTTTTAAAACGAATGAGAAGCATTCCTTTGCAGAATGAACGTTGTCCACAGAGGTCTGATTAATCTCAATAATTTCTAGGGTGGCTACTAAGGTGCAGCACAGATTTGCAAATAATTTACATGTCCTAATTTATGCATATAGATGCAAATATAGGAAAAAATACTAGAATTTAAATAGAAATACACCTCACCGCAGTGGGGAAGACTGTCTGCTCAGCCTCCTGTCCGGGTACTAACTATTGATGAACAACTTCAAGGCCCCTCCTTTTCTCCTTTCTGCCTGATGCAGGTGAAGGGCAACCAGTCTTTTGAGGAAGGCAGTGTAGAATAAATTCAGGACAACTGCCCTGGCAACCCTGCTGCAATATGGTGCTGTTTCTGTTCTTTTTGTTTAGGCATGCAGACTTGCAAGCAGGCAGGGTGGTGGGATAATACTTGCTTATACTATCCGAACCACCTTGCGCAGATCTGTCTGTTTTGACCCCCAGTGCAATAGCAGAACAACTCACTTTATTGTTAAAAACCTCACCATGAAGCTTCCGTGCAGTGGTTTAATTAGGTATCCTGCCCGCTTAAATTACAACATTCTTTCTGAGCAACAGCCACTGGGTAGCCTTTGGCTGTAACCATACCATGAAAAGAGCAGCCACTCTATTTCACGGTAGTGCCAAAGCCAATCTGAAACCACAATTATATGTGGCATTACGGTAATAAAGTGGAATGGACAATGGGTGATGTGCTGCTTATTAAGCCCATGAAGACACGTTTGCTTCAAGCAACAGCAACCAGGCTAGGAACTGTTTTCAAAAGGATCTCTAGCTACTGACTTTCCAGGAAGTCAAATGCACAAAATACGAAATCAATAATAAGTACATATTCAAACTAACACAGTACAGCCTGGTAGTCCATCTAATCTATAGTCTTGTTTGCACCAGTGACCCACGATATCATATACCCTCCAACATTTCTCTGATGAAATAGGGATGTCCTATTCCATTATCACTATCATTTATTTATTCCCCACCCACCTGACTGGGTTGCCCCAGTCACTCTGGGTGGCTTCCAACATATATAAAAACTATACAGGGCTGCCTTCAGTTGTCTTCGAAAGGCTGTATCTCCTTATCTCCTTGGTGGGGGAGGGTCACATAACTCCATACCCTCTAACATTTCTCTGATGAAAATAGGACGTCCTAAGGAAAAGCAGGACCTTCCAGAATCAAATCAGAAACCGGGACGGCTTCTGCAAATTCGGGATTGTCCCTGGAAAACAGGGACACTTGGAAGGTCTTCAATATGTCTTTGGGAAGCTCACAAGCAGGGCATGAAGGCAATAGCTCTCCCCTGCAGTTTGTTCTTCCCCAACACCTGTTATTCAGAGGCATGCTGCTTCTGACCTGGAGGTAGCATATAGTTGTCGCTGGCAGACTTATCTTCCATTAGTTTATGTACAGTGGTACCTTGGGTTAAGTACTTTATTCGTTCCGGAGGTCTGTTCTCATCCTGAAACTGTTCTTAACCTGAAGAACCACTTTATCTAAATGGGGCCTTCAGTTCCCACTGCAGCGCCAGAGCATGATTTCTGTTCTCATCCTGAAGCAAAGTTCTTAACATGAAGCACTATTTCTGGGTTAGCAGAGTCTGTAACCTGAAGCGTATGTAACCCGAGGTACCACTGTAATACTCTTTTAAAACTATCTAAACCTAGTGGCCATCACATCTTGTGACAGCAAATTCCACAAATTAATGTGTAGGAAGGACTGATCTTTCTTTCTACTGTTTTAATATTACACGGAAAATAGCATTCCTTCTCCCTAATGATACAATGTTGTATTCTCTGCTCAGCCAAGCCATAAATCTCACACTTTGTGCATCATTTCCTGTAGCTTGGATTTAGCAGTCATTTTAATTACTTTCAAGATTTAACCATTTTCATTAAAAAAAAAAAATATTATATGCATATTTCCGTTACATATCAAAACTGCCTGGGGTAGAAATTTGATTCAGTTCACATTTAAAGCCAAAGCTTCCTAATTTACACTTTCCAAACAATATGCAAACTGGAATACAGCCCTCCTTTGAAATTCACCAAAGTTTGCAATGCGGTTCTCCAGCCAAGTAGCATGCACAAAAATGCATTTGCCAGCGTGAAGTGTGCATAAAAATGCACAGAGTGAAAATAACATACAAAAATTCAATATTTTAAGGGAGACTGCTTTGCAGAAAAAGTATGTGTGTTTCAAAGAATCATAGAATTGTAGAGTTGAAAGGAAAGGCCCATACAGTGGTACCTCGAGTTAAGTACTTAATTTATTCCGGAGGTCCGTTGTTAACCTGAAACTGTTCTTAACCTGAAGCACCACTTTAGCTAATGGGGTCTTCAGTTCCCGCCATGCCACCGGAGCACGATTTCTGTTTTCAACCTGAAGCACTATTTCTGGGTTAGCGGAGTGTGTAACCTGAAGCGTATGTAACCTGAAGCATATGTAACCCGAGGTACCACTGTATATGGTTGCCTATCTGTCCATGTAGTCCAACACTCTGTACTCTGATTGAAGGAGGATCCCTGGGGTCTCTTCAAAAACTCTTGCTCATCACCTGCTACCGAAACCTATGAGTCAACCTGGGCTCTTCCATGTGTAATGAACACGCTCTGAAACTGTGTGTGCAGGATTGCACACTTGTACCAAAAAGACACAGGAGGGGAAAAGCAATTCCCCACTCACCATGCTTCCTGTGTCTCTGTTAACATGTGACTTCTGGGCTTGGGATCTCTGGACGGTGGGTTTCTGGCTCAGGTCCAGGTTAATGAATGCAAAGATTTTGTCTGAAACTGGCTTTCATCCTAGATCACTGGCTCTCCTGGGATGCTGCTGAGCTCCAAGATGCAGCTTGGCAGAGAAATGTTTTGGGTTGGTTTTTTTTTTTTTTAAAGACTCAGCTACAAAGACTCTACCCTCTGGGCTTGCCAGACACTTTCTATTCATTTTAATTTGTGTTTTCAAAGTAGCTTAAAAACCTCGGCAAACTATATCAATAGCCGCTCACAACAGGCAATAAATCCATCCGGAAAGAAGGGGAGAATAGGGTGAAAACAACAGATCCATCATCTTCAGAAAGAAAATTAAACTCACATTGTCATGAGGGAAGGCAGGAGGAAATAATAAGATGAAAGCAGCTGATGTCCTTACAGGAAGCTAAGCTTCACAAGCCACCTTTCCCTCCTAGTTGGTAGGATGACAGGCAGGGAGCGTCACACCCCCTCACTCCCCATTTCAGTGTGAGCTGGGAGAATGGTCCCATCTCTTTGCCACATGGCCCCACTCCTCAAACCACTAGCTAATAAGGTGGCCCCCTTTTTTATGAATACACAGCTGAAATTGTGTTTATTGAAACCTGGATACATAGAAAAATCTTTTATGCCACTAACACACAGGCACCACCAACTTCTTTGATTTTCTCTTGCCTTGAGCCTTGTCTGCTCACTAACAGTGTCCAGAGTTTATCCAGATTCACTGTAGGACAGAAGGGCTGGTTTTTCTTCAAGTGGTAACGTCTCATACCAACTTTCCCAAAATAAAGAGGATGATCTTTGTCAAAATTAATTGTGTGGTGGTGCAAAACCCCAGCATTACCACGGCCTCTGGGATGCTTCCTGTGTTTGCCGACACGGCCGTGGCCATGGCTAACACGACCCCTCGGTTTCTTGGTCTTCCTCATTCTGGAAGGCATCTTGCTGGGCCAGTGTCAAAGGGCATAAGGTGGCCCTTTTCACAGCAGGGAACCCAACACAACATGTGAGGTGGCCAGGCTGAGGGCAAACCTAGCCCAGCACCGCAGATCCAACACCCCTAATTCACACTCCAGAAGTCAATAGAAACTGAAGCCTGCAAGACTGTTATGAGGTAACACGATCTTCCCGGTTCTCTATCAGTTTTCCAGCACCAGAGGTTTAGCAAATATCTCAACAGGCTTTCAGAGCATGGAAAGTACAGCAGGAAACAGCCACTGCCCTCACTTCCTGTTTCTGGGCTTCCCAGAAGCATCTGGGAGGAAAAGGATGCTGGATTTGATAGGCCTTCACTTGGCTCATCTTGTGCCTACTCTACTCCTTGGCACAGTGCTTTTTTCTGACTCAGCTGACTCCCACAGAGCCAGTGTGGCGTAATGGTTAGAGTTCTGGACTAGGACCTGGGACAGCAGGGTTTGAATCCCCACTCAGTCACAAAGCTCACAGGGTGACGTTGGGCCAGTTACCATCTCATAAATGTAAATAAGTAAATAATATTTAGAAAAGCAATCCAGTATAACTCCCGACTGGCTACTTTCTTTCCAAGCCCAGCATAAAACTGTATGCATGACAAATATGTGTTTGCAAACCTGTTATTTATTCAGCTGAAAATGTTCTTTGTCACTTTTCTACTAAAATGGCTTGGAACAAGCATCAAGATGGTCGTAAAAGTCCAGACAAATAATCAGCAATAATAAAATGCAAACTAAGATTAAGTTATTAAAATTTGTTGAAGCAGAATTCAATAAGGACAGCATTAAAACCAACCACTAAAAGACTCAGAGAATCAAGAAATCTTGATTTTGGTTGAAAACTGGTGCATCCCCTCCCTTATCTGAGTAAGATGTTCTATAAATGGGACAGCACTGGTGAAAAGCCCCCCCCCCCCCCGGGAAATTGCTCAGTTCCTAAAGAAGCAAAGAAGTAAACATCTTTAAATATTACAAAATGGTACAAGTGCAAGAAGTTGTGTCCCTCATTGGCAGTGATGCACAGACACTGGCAAATAGGTGCCTGTGACATCTACCCTGACCCACCCCACAGAGCACCCAGTATGCTAACTCTGGCAAGAAACAGCATTTCCTAGCTGCATAGTAATGTGAGAAGAATGCTGGGAAATCTCATTTGCCTGCAACAGGCATGCTATCTGAGGTAAATACATTTTTTCCTCTGTGGAAAATAAGTATCAACCTCTTCTCATTTGTTTGTGTTTGGTGGAGATGTGCTTTTGTTGATGCTGTTATTAACAATTTGGTTCTGTTAGCTATGTTTCTGTTCTAGTTTTTATTATGTATTTTGTGTGCGTTTTTTTATCTTGTATTTTTATGTTGTGAACCACCCTGAGATCTACGGATGAAGGGCAATACGCAACATTAATTAATTAATTTCAAGCTGGTCTCTGACCGTAATAAATTTCATGTTTCAATTAATTAATAATTTTAAGAAGTGCTATTTTTCTAGAAATAGAGGTGCCGGAACACACCCCTGTTCTCTTATAATGGTAATGGCACCCACTTGAGAGGTGCCGGAACTGAGTTTCTGTGAGTTCCAGCTGGAAAAAAAGCCTGATAATAATATAAAGGTTGTTGCTTTTTTTAAAAGGTTAAAAGGCCCACTTGGCTAGATTTTAAAAATATCTTATGTTCCCTTCATTCACTAGACCTGCTTCAGCTTGCCATTCTAACCAATGAGATCCTAACTTGTGTGGAAAATAAATCTTAAATTGGAATCTCGAAGTCCATGCCACTAGAAACTGCCCCCCCCCCCCCATGAAACCATCACAATATAATAATACGTCTCTTGTTAAATTGTTATCTGGGCAGTGTTTCATATTTAACTTCCCACCAGAAACCACTAGGTGTCACCACTGTGCAATGCTGGCTTCTAGTGGTGGCACCTACAGAGCTCAAGGACTGAGAAAAGTGTTTCAACCCCATTATGGAAGTGATCAGAATGTTTCTGCATGTGTGGCTCCACATGGCTAGCAAATCGCTTACTGTGTGTGTTGTCCTCATTCCTTGGAGAGTGTCCACATTCATACCAGCAGCTGAAGTAGCGTAGAAGCCAAGCGTACGAGCCACGATGAGCTAGAAGTCTACTGATAATATCTCAGCCCTGCACTCACTGAGTGGCCTTGGGCAACTTACTTTTTAGCAGCCTTATAATGGACGACCAGTTATAGTTGTTCTAGGGATAATGTGTATGAAATGAAATGCACTATATAATTGCTAAATAATATTGTTCCTTGCCTCTCTCCCCCCACGCCCTGGGAAAGGTACATTCAATGAACCAATAAATAGACTAAAAAGTGCAGCCTCAAAGAATATAGAAGATGGAGCATTCCGTACAGGAGATGTGAAGGAGCTGGTAATATTTGGCAAAAATATTTGTTATTCTAAAGTTCCATCCCTCTCCTTCTCCACTAACCAGCATGGTAGCTAATTGGCTTCCTCCTAGCCTTTTACAGAGCTGTTAATATTTTTTATTAATTGCAGAGGTTTCCAGCTGGCCAGCTCGCTCATGTCTGGACTCACAAGAAAAATTAAGCTGCTGGTTAAACAGAGAGCTGACCCCTTTTGGCAAACTTTCTGAGAAACATTTTCAGAAAAGTTGAAAACGAGACATTTGAGACTTTAAATTCAAAGTTGGAGGGCACCTTTTGTTTATTGGAACTGACAAATAGATGGCAGATGATTGTAATAGTTTGAGGGCCAATCCCTGCATTCTAGGTTTTTTCATTGGTGGGTTCCTACCAAGTTATTCCTGTTATCTAATGCTTGTGGTTTATAAAGACTTAGGATTATTTTAAAGATTTAGACCCAAATCAAATAATTTCCTGGGTAGTTTTCAACAGACTCAATCAACAATGAAAAACAAAGGGCAAGCAATTAACAAAAAAATCTTCAGAAAACAGCAACCTGACTCATTGCCCAAAGTGATGCTGCAAAGGGATGACTTCCTTTAGGATCACTCCTTCTGCGCGGCTTAGAATTCTGAGAAAGAAAGGCATCCATTTGTGGCAACCTGCTTGTACAATAGACATTTGCATGAGCAAATGGTATTTACTCTTCCCCTTGTGCTCCCGAAATATGCTCCTGGGAGTTGGGGAACCCTCTGGACCAGGCTGAGGTTGTTGGGTTGCAGGTTGAGATTAGGAAGGGGAGTTCAATTGCATTGGCTGGCAAAGGCACTGGATCTTCTTCAAGGGCTGAGAAACCTATGGCGCCCCAAATGTTGTTGAACTACAGTTCCCATCACCCCAGACAACATGAACAATGGTCAGGGATGGTGGAAGCTGCAGCTGAATTCCTGGAGGGCGACAGGTGCCCCACCTCTAATATAAGCAAAGAACAGATCCATACGACAAGCTTTTATCAAATTTTATATTGTGGTAACTATCATAGCTCACCCAAAGAATTCTGGAAATTATATTTTGGTGGGTGGAGGGTGCTGTGAATTTTCTGTTAAGGTTCCTCCCATTCCTCACGGAACTTCAATTCCCATGATCAATTAGGAAGAGGAAATAATTACGAAACCAATTTAGTTTTCGGGTGTGGATGTGCCTGAGAATCATGGAACAGCTTGGCAGCACTTTCTCAGAACTACACCAATTTAACCCATTCCTGTGTCGCATTTTGAGATCTACATCTCAAACAGTAAGCTGAGTTTCAGGAATGGTAAAAGCGATTTACAAATAGAAAACAAAGACTTGTCTCAAATTTGAGAGGACCACATTTGAGACCAGGGATCTCGATTTTCCAGGGACAGTTCCGGAATTATGAAAGCTGTCTCATGATCTCAGAATGTCCCTATTTCCCCTGCCAGCGCCAGCGCTGAACTTGGAGAGGAAGATGAGCCGCCGCTTGTCCCAAATGATGGCAATGGCGGCATCGGCGGCTGTAAGGAAACATCCCATCCCTTCTTCATGGCTGCCACTGCTGGCCTTGTCCCTTGGGCACCTCGTAGCAGCTGCTGGAGAGAGGGCAAGGAGGAGGAAAGGCAGTCTCTGCCAAAGCCCAGCCCCACGTGAGGTGCTGGCTCTGAGGGGCAGGAAGACAGCAGGGCCACCCTGGTTGGGAAGAAAGTGGGAGTGGAGCAGAGTGCTAGCAGTCTTGGTTTGAATGCTTTGTGTGTCGCCCTCTAATCTAGCATTATGTGCTATGGAAGAGGGGGAGAAAATCTCTGCCCAGTCTTTTCTGTACCATTCATAATGTTATACAGCTCTGTCTACCCGTCATCTTTTTTTCTTCTTCATTCAGAAGGTACTACAAGCCCTTTGATCACATTGGCTGCACTCTACTGAAACAGGCAGATGGTGAGCCTAGTGGGCCCAAGGAGGAGACGTTGTTTTTCTTGCAGATATTCTGAGGGTTAGCAAAATGGACAAGCGAGGAGTCTTCTTGTAGGGAGTCTTCTTGTTCAGAGAAGGAGTTCTGTCCCCAAATACAATGGGCTCCACATTCCTGGTGGCTGTGAGAAAGCTCCCGGAAAGCTGGGCGTGCAACAGCTTCAGTAATTATGAATTATTCCATTGTGGCCATTAATGGGAAAGTTGTGTTGATTACATTTAGGACAGGGGTTTTTATGCCGGCCAGAGGCAAACCTGATCATGAGATGTTCAGGCTCCAGAAAGCCTTTCCAAATTGGGAAGCTGCAAGCAGAGTTTATACAAATATCTTCAGCTTGTCCTGTTCTCAATTATAAGAACACAACAACAAGAACAACAACCCTTCTAGGTTAGACCAATGGGCCATCTAGCCAAATATCCTATCTCTAATTACAGTGCACTGGGCCTTATCCCAAAACAAAACAAAACAAAACAAAACAAAACAAAACAAACCTCACTCAGCATTCACTTGGGACTATGCCTCACACAGCAGGGCTCTCGTGACATGCTAAGATTCAGGATGTCTCTAAGTGTCTTGGATTTCCCAGCCTGACGTCCACAGCTAAACAGATATTAATCAGCTCCGTTGATTATGCCTGCATAAATGCTTTTCCTGCCCGCTGGTTAATGTTGATGTTAGCTCTAAGGAGAGCACATCATTTGGCCTGACCCTGCCCTGCTGTACTGCAGTTTATCTGCAGATGCCTTGCTTGCTTTCATTCCTCATGAATGCAACCCACACCTCCTCTATCTCTAGAATGTGAAAATGTAGCCAAGCCTGCTGCCTCTTTGGGGAGGAGTCCCTCTATGCCTGGTGCTAGCTTACCCTTCTGAAATATACAGCCAACCTGCCCATCTTCTTTTGCCATCTCCTAGATGTTGATCACATGTATACCAGACATACCTAGCTAAGGCCTCTCAACCAGGCGGCATCTAAGTGCCAGTCTCTGTAGCTTTCTTAGAATTGTTGACCAGACCAAGAACATTGCTATGGACAGGTCCAAACAAGGTTTCATTTGCCGACCGAAGCCAACCTGCCTATTAAAGTCCCTGCCAGGAACACTTCGTTCTGTCAGGGTACCAGTTGCAGTAAATTCCAGACCCAAGAAGGATGCACCCTAACCAGTCAGATTCCATACTGGCTTTCCTACAAACCCACCAGAACGTAAGAAGAGCGCTGCTAGATCAGTCCAAAGATCCATCTAGCCCAGCATCTTGTTCCCATGGTGGCCAGCCATGGGGAAGCCCTTAAGTAGAACACAGAGTGAAACTGCACTCTCTGCACTTGCAGTTCCCAGCAATTCCCAGTACAGTGGTACCTCGGGTTACAGACACTTCAGGTTACATACACTTCAGGTTACAGACTCCACTAACCCAGAAATAGTACCTCGGGTTAAGAACTTTGCTTCAGGATGAGAAAAGAAATCGTGCAGTGGTGGAGCAGAAGCAGCGGGAGGCCCCCTTAGCTAAAGTGGTGCTTCAGGTTAAGAACAGTTTCAGGTTAACAACGGACCTCCGGAATGAATTAAGTACGTAACCAGAGGTACCACTGTATTCAGAAGCATACTGCTTCTGATAGCGGAGGGAGAACATAGCTATCATAGCTAGCTCCCTCTCCTCCTCCTCCTCTTCTTCTTCAGTATATTTATTAATATATCTCTCCCCAGTTGAGATTCAAGGCAGCTGACAACTTTTACAAACATTGCAAAACACAACGTAATCAAAACAAACTAGTTCAAAACAATAATTAAAGCACATCAAAGCACATTCAAAACCAGCAATTAAAAACAGTTTGCCCTGACAGCTGCTTACTGACCAGCATTGCTTGCACCTTAATTTTCAAAGGCTTGTCTGAATAAGAAGGTCTTTGCCTGTGAGCGGAAGGCTAACGAAGAGGAAGCCAGTCTAACCTCTCTTAAGAGGGAATCCCACAAAATGGCAGAAGCCACAATAGTTGCCTTTGAAAGCCTCATCCTCCACCCTCGGTTAGCCAAATCCTGCCCTGCCCCTGCCCAAGCTGGTTGCAACACCAGGAGTTACCCAGGGGCCTGGGATTTCTTAAATCAATAGTTGGCAACCCTATTACCTATAATTTAGCTAATATTTGGGCTTTACCAGTTTCCTGTTCATGAAGTCAAATGGGCCTTAGAAAGCACTGCAAATAACAAGGCCAGTGGAAGTGATGGTATTCCAGCTGAACTATATAAAATGTTAAAAGATGATGCTGTTAAGGTGCTACACACAATATGCCAGCAAGTTTGGAAAACTCAGCAGTGGCCAGAGAATTGGAGAAGATCAGTCTACATCCCAATCCCAAAGAAAGGCAGTGCCAAAGAATGCTCCAACTACCGCACAATTGCACTCATTTCACACGCTAGCAAGGTTATGCTTAAAATTCTACAAGGAAGGCTGAAGCAGTATGTGGACCGAGAACTCCCAGAAGTGCAGCTGGATTTAGAAGAGGCAGAGGAACCAGAGACCAAATTGCAAACATGCGCTTGATTATGGAGAAAGCTAGAGAGTTCCAGAAAGACATCTACTTCTGCTTCATTGACTATGCAAAAGCCTTTGACTGTGTTGACCACAGCAAACTATGGCAAGTTCTTAAAGAAATGGGAGTGCCTGATCACCTCATCTGTCTCCTGAGAAATCCCTATGTGGGACAAGAAGCTACAGTTAGAACTGGATATGGAACAACTGATTGGTTCAAAATTGGGAAAGGAGTACGACAAGGCTGTATATTGTCTCCCTGCTTATTTAACTTATATGCAGAATTCATCATGCGAAAGGCTGGGCTGGATGAATCCGAAGCCGGAATTAAGATTGCCGGAAGAAATATCAACAACCTCAGATATGCAGATGACACAACCTTGATGGCAGAAAGTGAGGAGGAATTAAAGAACCTTTTATTGAGGGTGGAAGAGGAGAGCGCAAAATATGGTCTGAAGCTCAACATCAAAAAAACGAAGATCATGGCCACTGGTCCCATCACCTCCTGGCAAATAGAAGGGGAAGAAATGGAGGCAGTAAGAGATTTTACTTTCTTGGGCTCCATGATCACTGCAGATGGTGACAGCAGTCACGAAATTAAAAGACGCTTGCTTCTTGGGAGAAAAGCAATGACAAGCCTAGACAGCATCTTAAAAAGTAGAGACATCACCTTGCCAACAAAGGTCCGTATAGTAAAAGCTATGGTTTTCTCAGTAGTGATGTATGGAAGTGAGAGCTGGACCATAAAGAAGGCTGATCGCCGAAGAATTGATGCTTTTGAATTATGGTGCTGGAGGAGACTCTTGAGAGTCCCATGGACTGCAAGAAGATCAAACGTATCCATTCTTAAGGAAATGAGCCCTGAGAGCTCACTGGAAGGACAGATCGTGAAGCTGAGGCTCCAATACTTTGGCCAGCTCATGAGAAGAGAAGACTCCCTGGAAAAAACCCTGATGTTGGGAAAGATGGAGGGCACAAGGAGAAGGGGACGACAGAGGATGAGATGGTTGGATGGTGTTCTTGAAGCTACCAGCCTGAGTTTGATCAAACTGCGGGAGGCAGTGGAGGACAGATGTGCCTGGTGTGCTCTGGTCCATGGGGTCACGAAGAGTTGGACATGACTAAACGACTAGGCAACAACAAAAAAGTTTTCCTGTTCAGGAGATTGGCTGATAGGGGTGCCATTAAGAAACACACAGAGAGAGAGAGCAGAATACTGGGCCATTAAGAGCAATTGACAGTGCAAAGACTGTCTTCATCATTCCCTGGCTCTTGAGTAGTGGACAGAGGAGAGAATTAGGAGGGAGGAAGTCACCAGGGTTACAGGAGGTGTGATGTCACTACAGAAAAAAGGACCCTTTGCAGGTGGTTTTTTGAAAAGAGTGAGGACAGCAATAGAAATGTTTTAATAAATAAAATGGAACATTGCTGGATCTAACAGCCGAACTATGCAGTGAATATCAGCCATGTCCCACCTTTCAATCTGGGATAGGGGATGTAGCACTGGGAGAGGGGGAATTAACTCTCCCCACCCACATGCCACTTTCCCATTGAAAAAGCTGCTATTTGTCCAGTGGGCATCTATATATTTTGGTCCTTACAGTAAACTGGCAACTTTGGACAGGAAAATAGTGCCTGGGGAAAGGATTATATCCTCCATTTCTCAGTACCATGGTCCTAATTCAAAGTAGCACACACACACCCAGCTGCTATATTAACACCACTTTTTTTTTTTTAAGGAACTCATATTCATGGGTCTCCTGCATTATGTCTAGTTTGGAACTTATTCACACATGACTGCTTGCACTTCTCCAAGCTCATCGTCCACATCTCTGCTCATGTCAACTGAAATGATCCAAAGTGCACAACTCTCAGACTCTTGTCCCATGAATTTTGCTATCAATTGGGTACCCCGAAGCTGAGCTCCATAGAAAAGATTTGTGCCTTCAATGTAGGTGGCAAATTCGTCACGGTGGGCAGGACATGACTCATTCTCTGGGAAAAGGCAGCTTATTTTTTTTTTTACCAGTCTGTTTACCATCTCTCTTGGATAGTGTTTGGCATGTGCTATGAATCTCATTTCCTACACAGATGCAAAAGCTGGTACACAACCCTTCTGCTCAATTCAATCTGGCACTTTCCTCTTGGAGCTATAAATATTGACCCCTGCTGAAATTATTACTCTGGGCAAGGTGAAATTTGACAAGGATCAGAAACTGAAATTGCACATGTTGAAAGTCTTTCCTACCCACCCAGCCTTCCCCAGCCACTAGCCAACAATAAGTGATCCAATGTAGTATAATTGATCGAGTGCTTGAAATGGGCTGCAGAGACCTGGGTTCAAATCCTCACTCAGCCTTTATAAACTTACTGGGTGATCTTGAATCAGTCATTCTCTCTCAGCCTAACCTACCTCATCAGTAGAGAAGTACGGTGGGATAACTCCACCCTGAGGTCCTCAGAGTGTGACAAAAATAATAATAATCATTCTGTCTTCACTTTTGTACATAAACTGCTGGAAGTGTTACACGAGGCCTATAATTAAAGTGAAGAGCTGGTCACCCCCAGCAACGTTTTCCTCAGATATAAAAGGGTCTAGGTCTGCTTTGCAGCCACTTTGACAGTGTAATTGCTATTCCCCTGTTTTTTTCTGGGAGCTAAACACAAAGGGGCCAAGTCCTGTCTCCTTTGTGTCTATGCATCTATTACAATAACAAATAAGAGCTGCCTTGTGGTTCTGTTTGTCTAAGAAGGTGGGGAAATGGATGGATCAAAAAGAGTTGGGTCACGCAGGGTGGTGCTTGTTACAGTCCGTTGGATTACTATAGGATGTGTGAGAGAGGACTAGGCAGCTGCTTCCAAGAGTCAGCACAACAAGTAATACAGAATATTATGTTCACAATATAATATATCAGGCAAGTTAAATCTGGGATTTAGAGATGTGAAAAGGGTCATTTGTTTGAACTCAGTTAATCTGTATAAAAGGCTCAAGGTTGCTGGTCCCAGGACCTCCCAGTGTCCCCTTCCTTTATAAAGGTTGTCTCTATCCCAGGATGTGGCAGCACTCTATAATGTATGTCTCCATTTTCACAGCATGGTGCAGCTCCACAGCACTGTACTGATGAGACATTAAGGTGAAGGTAAAGGACCCCTGACAGTTAAGTCCAGTTGCGAACGACTCTGGGGTTGTGGCGCTCATCTCGCTTTACTGGCCAAGGGAGCCGGCGTTTGTCCGCAGACAGTTTTTCCAGATCATGTGGCCAGCATGACTAAGTCGCTTCTGGCTAAACCAGAGCAGCGCACGGAAACACTGTTTACCTTCCCACCAGAGCGGTACCTATTTATCTACTTTGACATGCTTTTGAACTGCTAGGTTGGCAGGAGCTGGGACCGAGCAACGGGAGCTCACCCCGTCACGGGGATTCGAACTGCTGACCTTCTGATCGGCAAGCCCTAGGCTCGGTGGTTTAGACCACAGAGCCAACCACATCCCTAAAGAGACATTACAACTCCCTTAGTTCTTGCAAATTTACTTTTGGCAACTCTACCTGTCTTACCTGAATCCAATTTCTGTAAGGAGGTTAAGCAAGTTTTCTTAACTCAGTCTTGCTCTCCTTGTAACCATATGCATTTAACACAGCAGAGACTGTCCTCTCCCACCCAAAGGAAAGAAGAATCAGAAAATGCTCACAATGCTACAAGGCCTGTCAGTTTGCATGAAGGTTTGGCAGTGGTGGAGGCGGGCAGAAACATGAAAGGAATTTGCATGTCTAGGTGATAGGCTAGTACTCATTAGGGGATTTTTAATGCAACAATATTTTTGTTAGGTCACTTTGCATATTGGTTTTTTTTTTAAAAAAAACAAAACCAAAGCAATCAGAATCAAGGCTGTGTTCATACACATGCATAATCCACGTTAAGATTTTGCAGATAGTCATAAGAAATTCATGTTCTACTTTTCAAAAGCCAGTGAGATTCTTGGAAGATGGAGAACAGAATGTTCACCTTAGATTCATGTGACCAGTTAGACTCACAGCAGCCATAAACTGTGGGATCTAACAGAAAATCCTGGACTTCAGAGAAACAGTACAAAACCACAGCAAAAAGGGAAAGGAAAATCATCTATCCAGAAGTGGAGAGAATGGGTTTTTGATTTGCTATATTCAAAGCTTACCATGGCTTCATCATACCTTACACTTTGAGCGTGTATACCCAAGATTTTGCAAATGTGCATCTTAAAATGAAAACTGTGAATGTGACAAACAGGTGTTTGAAAACCTATATTCAATGCAGGTATATAATTGCTTTGGCTCTTTGTAGGGTGGCAAACCCAGTTTTGCTGCTATCTAATGTGTGTACTGGCCAAGATGGTTGTGAAAGGGAGAGAGGGTTAGATGTGGTAGTGGTCTAAACATAATGAGGTTTGGCCAGTACTGCATTAACCATCTTTCCCTTCCACAACACATTGCATAATCTTCCCCTCTATATTTATGTAAGCAAAGCAACAACAACACAGAGGGTGACAACAACCTTCAGGAATGTAGTCAATTGTTATAACCATTCAGCTGCTGCTCTTTGGGGTCATTCCTCATATCTTGTTTTCTAAGGCTGGTTCACACAATATAGCTTTTTTTGCATGCTACCATTTGGCTGCCCTACGGAAAACTAGTAGTTGTTTTTGAGTATAGGAGGCTGATACTCACGTAACATTCCTTTTTAAAAAAATGGATATACAAGTTATCTTACAGATGGGTATATTAAAAGTTACTGAAGATGCTCAACAAGTGATGGAAGCAAACAGAATTAACGAATTTTCACTTGTTTTCCCACTTTTGCAATGGCCAAAGCAGGTCAATCTATCTCCCCTTGCAGCATCAGCTAAAGTAGATGTTATACAACATCATCTCCCCTCAAGTACGAACTTGGCATATTAAGTATCTAAACCATTCACATTCTGTGAAAATGTCATCCTGCAGTAATGTACATCACTGGGGATTCAATGCCATGGATTCAAAACAGAGAATACAGTGGTACCTCAGGTTACATGAGCTTCAGGTTACATATGCTTCAGGTTACAGACTCCGCTAACCCAGAAATATTACCTCAGGTTAAGAATTTTGCTTCAGGATGAGAACAGAAATCGTGCTCCGGCGGCGTGGCAGGAGCAGGAGCAGGAGGCCCCATTAGCTAAAGTGGTGCTTCAGGTTAAGAACAGTTTCAGGTTAAGTATGGACCTCTGGAACGAATTAAGTACTTAACCCGAGGTACCACTGTACTGAATTCCAATGGTTTGTTACTGGCACCTAACAACACATACTGAAAAATATAGACATGCATATGTGTTTTATGGGTGGAAGTTGCTTTCATGTACGCAGGGAACAATATAGTTTAGACACAGCACACACATCAATTGATCAGTCCTAAGGGGGAAAACTACCCTCAACACACCCTTGCATGTAGCACGCATGTAGCATGTAGCACCTCAACCCTTTAAAAAATGAAAAGCAGCCTCAAGGTGGGCACTTACACATTGTCCAAAAAAAAGGCAAAAGAGAAGGGTGGTTTGTATAAATATGCATGTGTTGATTTATATGTGTAAATGCCATGTCATCGAAGCTTGAGTTGAGATTCCTGCATTGCAGAGGGTTGGACTAGATCGCCCTTGGGGTCTCTTCCAACTCTACAATTCTATTATTCTAAGTATGACAGCCTCCAACAAAGCATAGCAACCCTACTTAAGAATGATGGAGACAAATCTCTGTGCTCTGTTTGCCAATGTGACCAAAATCTAGGCAAGGCTTCCCTTCCTCAGTCTGCTGGCAAACCACCGATCTGGAACTTAGGATCTATTCTGACATCCAAAAAAGTTGCTGCGAAGGTTCGCACTCCTTTTGCCATGCTTCAGAGGCCGGTTATAAACATCCATCCAAAATGCTATCAGGGTTTCACACACCAGCCTAGGGAAAATGAAAGCAAATCTTGAAATCCAAACCATACTTGGAAGGACAGTCCAATCTGGGTGCTGAGGGAAACCTGAGCTTGGTCCCTGCAAGGTTTTGCAATGCCTGTGGAGTCTGACTCAGTCAACACTGGTGCTGTCATAACTGGGTCACAGCCATGCCTGGTGCCTGGTTTAACTTAAGTCTTCCAGTACTAATAGGATCTGAATGCAGAACAAGACGAAGGGAAATTCATTTAGACTGAGTGGCAAGGTCTTTGTAGTGCCACATGCCCCGTTGATTATCAGGAGAGAAAGCCAAAGTTAATTACCATCTTCTCAGCTCTCAGGATGCCTGGCTTCTGAGTTAAGAGGAGGATATGATCAGTGACACAAATTGAGGTGTCAGTTGTAATATCCTGGACCCACCCAAAGTTGGAAAATGGGAAATGGCAATTGGGAATGAAGAGGTAGGGATGGGGGAATCTGACCATTCTGATTTCTTGCCACTTTCTCATTTTCCAAATCTTAAGTTCTATTCTTCATGTTTCCACATCAGCTTGCAAAACGTAATAAAAAATTCCTCATGAAAATTCATCAGCATCTTAGTGAATATCTCCTAATATAAAAACTTTTGCAAAGCAATTGCACTTAACCTATTGCATTTATCTATGTTATTTTCACTAATACATGCATTCTTCTGCACACTTCATCCCAGTATATGCATTTTTGGACACATTAGGTGCAAAATTCAGAGAAAAGCACATTTTAAAGGATGGTCATGTTTTGGTTAATGTACTGTTTCAAATTTCTCCCCATCCCCTAGACCAGGCATGGCCAAACATGGCCCTCCAGCTGTTTTGGAACTACAATTCCCATCATCCCTGACCACTGGTCCTGTTAGCTAGGGATGATGGGAGTTGTAGTCCCAAAACAGCTGGAGGGCCAAGTTTGGCCATGCCTGCCCTAGACAGTACAGGGACCTGGCTTGAGAATCACTTACTAAATTTCTGTCAAGAGCCAAGTTAGTCTATAATTCTCCCCAGTTGCCTGTCCAATTCACCTAGTCTGCTCTACCACTTCTGAATGATCAATTCCTAGGTATTAAAATATAACGTTTTTCAACAGAGCTCAATCATTTACACAAAGGTAGATGAACATCTGGAATACCTTTAACGTTGATTCCCTTTTCGTGCCTCTAGTATTATTTGCAGCCTTTGACTGTCCACCTCAGTCACTATGGTTGGATCGTTTACCAGATCCTTATTTCTGTTTAATGTTCTATATTATTCAAATCCTAGGAACTGAGAGTCCTCTAGATCAGATTTTCAAGGGACAAATGGACTGCAAGATGAATGGGTAGGTTGCAAAACCTACCGATTCATCATCATCATCACTATTATTTCATTAATCATATTTTACATACTCCTCAAGGTCAATTACTAGGTAAAGGGACCCCTGACCATTAGGTCCAGTCGTGACTGACTCTGGGGTTGCAGCGCTCATATTGCTTTATTGGCCGAGGGAGCCCGCGTACAGCTTCCACGTCATGTGGCCAGCATGACTAAGCAGCTTCTGGCGAACCAGAGCAGCGCACGGAAACGCCGTTTACCTTCCCGCTGGAACGGTAAGGACAGCTTTTAAATTGAAAAATAAATACCAAAAAACTACCACCACCAAATGAACACCTAAGGCAGAGACATTTTCATCCAGTTAGAAAATATTTTTATCCCACTCCTCCATCCAATATGATGCTAGTATGTTTCACTGTGCAGAGTAAATAGCACCACCTGCTGATGAGGGGCAGATCAGGGAAAGGGCATGGCATGAGAGGGTTAACACCCTCCTACTCTCGCACTCTGATCCCAATCTGAATTAGGTTCCTCTGTGGCCACATTTACAATACTTTTAAAAAAGCAACCCAAAACCAGTCCAACAACTGCGAGAGTGCTAATCACAGATCTCTCAACATCACATGTGGTTTGGCCCCTGAGTCAAACATACCTGGCTGCTTCAACCTTTCTTGAAAGGATTTTCCTTTTATCACTCTCACAGCTATTCTCTGAATGTCAGCAAAACAATGTTGGGGTAAGCCCTATCTGGCCAGATCCAACATGAGAGGAAGTTAAGTGTTCCAAAGGAAGGAAGACAGAGGAGTTAATGAGCCTTCCTTTTCATTAAGAGAAAATTAGTAGTAAAAGTAAAAAGCTGTTATGTGACTCTCCTCATTTTTTTAAAAATGTCAAGACTGTTTACTTAAGGGAGCAGCAATTGCTTTTGAGTGGAAAACATGAAGTATATGCACACACACATTCCTTCTCTGTGTTCTCCGTACGAAGCTGGCCCATGAAAGAAGCTTTATAGCTTGCATTTATATGGTGCGGCTTCACTGTCAGTAGTTGTAAGAAGCTATGAGTCCTGAATTCTTATTGGCTTTGCAGCAGACAAGTTGGGTTATGATAGGAGTGAGACAAAATGCTGATTCCCATCCTAGGGCAGGCCTGAGTACAGGCTCCAATTGGCCATAGAAAGAGGAAGAAGTTAGGAAAGCAGTGTTGTATAGCAGTATATGCCACCCTGAGCCCCTTGAAGGAAAGGTGGGATATAAATGCAAGAATAAATATATATAAACTGTGGACTTTGCTTGTAACAAGGGCCACTTACAGTGGGAAGAGAGACCTCCAGGGGATTGGCCCATTCCATGTCCTGGGTAACAGGAGAACCTGAGAACATAGCGTCTGATGAGACGTGGACATAAAACAGCCGACTAACCTGTTTTAGTCATTTTTAACTTGGTGGAGAAGAAATTTCTGTGTCCAGCTGCCACAAGATATATGCCTTGCCTCATCCCATGCCATCCTTTTCATGGTTCACCACCGCTAGGAGGGCACCACTGCCTGCTGATGCCTTTTGAAGGTCCGTCCCTGGAAGCTTATTGGTATTTTGTAACATTTGCAGTATTTGCATTTATTTACAAATGCGCAGGTTGAGCATATATAGAGGCACATGCTTAAACACTCCCAACAGTCCACAGCTCCCACAACTGATCTCCAGGGACACAGGCAGCACCTCCACAATATTTATAGATTCCAAAAGATAGCTCCCTGCTTCTTCTTCTGTGCCTGGGGCAGTTTTTTCCACTGAGCATACTTGAGAATAATTCCCACTGAACTCAACAGGAACTTTATCCTAAGTAAACATATTTAGGACTTGGCTGCAATTCTTAATATCTATTTATTTCTTTTAAAGAAGCAAATTTGCTGTTGCTCCCCTTATGAAGGCTCTTTCCCCCCCCATACATATATTTTTTGGAAACAAGTGACAGAACTTATCACTTGGGCACAAAGCTTTGCCTTCGCATAACCTAAGGAGATGGTAGAAATAAAGCCAGTTAAAAATATCACATGCAAGCTTTTGAATGTACCAGAACTCTTCTCCAGGCTGGATGTTAAGCAATAAACAAATACATAAATGGGGAAGGTGGAAGGGAAAAGGTATTACTGGGAATGACAGAAGCTCGTGTTTGTAACACTCTCCAGATATAATGGAGGAGGCATTTTGCAAGCTTAATCAGGTTAGATAAGTCTGCAAAGCTCCTTCTCCCTTTGAACTGTTACGAAGTACAGACACAGGGTTCCAACAAGGCCAGCAACATCTTTCTATCTCCCTGTCTCTCTCACTTTTCTTTCTCTGTTTAACATCCAGCCTGAATAAGAGTTCTGGTAAACTCAAAAGTTTGCACTCCATGTTGTCATTTTGGGTCAGCCTCCTACACACACAATGCTTGACTTATGTATCTGCCTTGGTAGTTCAGTCAGTAGAGCATGAGATTCTTAATCTCAGGGTTGTGGGTTCTAGCCCCATGTTGGGCAAAAGATTCCTGCATTGCAGGGGGTTGGACTAGATGGCCCTTGTGGTCCCTTCCAGCTCTATGATTCTATGTATAGTGGTACCTCGGTCTACGAACAGCCCTGTTAAGGAATGATTCGGACCACAAACTCCGCAAAACAGCAAGTAGGTATTAGCGAACTTTGCCCCAGAAGACAAACGGAAGCTGAATGTTGGAAGGGCACCGGTGGCGGGAGGCCTCAGTAGAGAAGGCACGCCTCGGTTTAAGAGCGGACTTCCGGAACAGATTAAGTTCGTAAACCGAGGTACCACTGTATATTTTTTTTCTAATGAACCAGCTGCTTAGGCTTTTCGACTCTTTTTTCTTTGAAGGCACCAATCATTTGTTTTCTACACGCTATACATAAAGGTAAAGGGGCCCCTGACCATTAGGTCCAGTTGCAGACAACTCTGGGGTTGCGATGCTCATCTCGCTTTACTGGCCAAGGGAGCCGACGTTTGTCCACAGACAGTTTTTCTGGGTCATGTGGCCAGCATAACTAAGTCGCTTCTGGAAAATCAGAGCAGCACATGGAAACGCCGTTTACCTTCCCGCCGGAGCAGTGCTTTCGAACTGCTAGATTGGCAGGAGCAGGGGCTGAGCAACGGGAGCTCACCCCATCGCGGGGTTCGAACCGCAGACCTTCTGATTGACAACCCCTAGGCTGTGTGGTTTAACCCACAGCGCCACCCGCGTCCCTCATGCTATATGTAGAACAACCCAAAATATGGAGAATCCATCAATAGAATGGGCAGATGGCCGAACATGACATTGTGAAACCTAGATGGCGGTACTCAGGGCATGCAGAGTGCGCTGAACCAAACCGCCTTCCCTCTCTGGAAATGATCCTCCTCCTCTCTCTCCCTCACACAATCTCACAGACACACACACCTTTCCTTAGTCAACAGGAGGTATTTCCTTTCTATTTCACTCCCATGCAGATCCTTTTTTTTCTGAAGCAGGCCGGGTCCCGACAAGATGCTGCCGCGCCTGGGCCTCGCCTTCCCTTTGAACATGGGGGAATGTTATTAATTGCCCGCCCTGGGGGAACATTCTCGGCTGGAAACTATTCAGTCTCCCTGGGGTCCCTTTGTAGTGGGACCTGCGGCTGCTCCTGCCGGGAGCCAAGAGGTTCCAAGAACGGCTCCCACACGTACAGGTGTGCCTGACTCACTCCCCCCCACCCACCCATAGGGGCTCCTTTCATTTGAAAAATCCTCTCCCTTCAAGCAGGGTTTAGGCAGCTACAGAAAAGTTCTGGGATGAAGACGGGCAGAAGAGCCAGGCAATTTTAACCGAGGGGGGGGGAGGAAGGCTCTACATTTTCCTCAGAACCCATTGTTTTTTGTCTGGGCAATGGTCCCCTATTCCATGTCATTACAAGCCATGGAAATAATGTGGGGTGCTCTGATCCTGTAGCTAACTGTTATGTTTGAATGATGGGGGGGGGAGGGGAATCCTCTGAACAACCTTGTGAGGTAAGTTATTTATTTACTTAAACTCAGATGGGTGGGGTATAAGTAATTAAATTGTTATTAGTATTAGTATTATTCGCTCAAAGAGGCCTTGGAAAAGCAATATAGTAAAATCACAGAGAGACATAAAATATTATTATTAAAATGTATCTAATAATAATAATACATTGGAGGAGTCCATTTAGTCCGATGCATGACCCACAACAGGTTATACCATGAGGTTCTTGACTGGTTTTGCTGCAACAGAGAAATACCCACAGAGTGCTCCAACAATGAACATAAGAACTGCCTTGCTGGATCACATCAAGGTCCATTTAATCCAGCATTCTGTTTCAAACAGCAGCCAGGCAAATGTCTCTGGGCACCCACAAAAGGCAAGAAGAAGACGAAGAAGAAGAAGAAGAAGAAGAAGAAGAAGAAGAAGAAGAAGAAGAAGAAGAAGAAGAAGCAGCAGCAGCAGCAGCAGCAGCAGCAGCAGCGGAGTTTGGATTTGATATCCCGCTTTATCACTACCCGAAGGAGTCTCAAAGCGGCTAACATTCTCCTTTCCCTTCCTTCCCCACAACAAACACTCTGTGAGGTGAGTGAGGCTGAGAGACTTCAGAGAAGTGTGACCTGCTCAAGGTCACCCAGCAGCTGCATGTGGAGGAGTGGGGACGCGAACCCGGTTCACCAGATTACGAGTCCACCTCTCTTAACCACTGCACTACACTGGCTCTCACTGAAAGGGACAGCCTTGCTACCCTGCAGTTTGTACTACGAGTACCTCTGTACAAGGAAGTTCCAGTCAGCTACATTGGCCAACAATCATACCTGAGGATGTAATTCAATCTAATCATACCTGAGGATGTCATTTCAGTCTAATTCATGGATTGGAGCACTTCAGTTTTTGGACTTCTATGAATTTTGAAATGTAGTTACCTCAAACAGACCAAAAGTGTATCAGAAATACATGCTTTAGGGTAAAAATGCGTATTAGGATATATAAATGGAACAAATACAATAGAAAACAATGCAATTTTTCATTCCCCCCATTAATTACAGACAGATGTGGGAACAGCACAGAAATGTATTACGAATGAGCACAGGCCCAATAGACATGGATCAGAAACAGCAATCCATACATTCCAGTCAGGGGTACCAACTCATGGCAGCTGAGCCCTTTTGCCCCCCCCCCCCCGTGCCAAAAATCAGGGGGCGGAGGAGGCAGAGCGCAGAGCTGAGTGTGGCACAACTTCAGTGGCCGACTCCTTCTCCTCCTGCTGCTACTGCAGAGGGTTCAAGCACCCCCTGCAGATGGCGGCAACAGGAAGAGGAGGAGCTATCAGCCACTGAAGCTGCACTGCCACTGCATTCGGTTCTACCCCTGGCTCCACCCAATGTCTCAAAGTTGTGGTACACCACACACACAACATCGCCCTCCTCCAATTGCCTTCGCAAGCTGGCACCTCTGATTCCAATTAATAGGTGTTGACAGACCTATCTTTGATGAGTTTGCCTCATCCTTTCTAAAAGCATCTCAGCTTTTAAATATCATCACACTGTGTGGTAGTTAATTCCATAAATTGATCCTATATTACTGATGCATCTTTCAGCACTGTTTTAAGGACTGCAACAAGGCAGTGCACATGAAGCCCTTGGAACACTTGAAAGCTCTATACAAATGTTAAAGGCAATATCATTGTTATTTTGCATGGAAAAGAACTTCTTCGAACCTCTTCTGCCTTTCATTTCCATTGCGTTCTAGCCAAATTCTAGAATTATTAGGGAAAGAGGGAGGAAGAAAACTTACTGCACCTTCCTCCCCCCACACCATATAAAATTTTATGTCGTTCAATCATCCCCCCTGTCCCCTTTTCTTTACAACAACGAAGAGCTAAGCACTCAAGCTTCTCCTTATTTTACTTGTATTTATTTCACAAAAATTGTATGCCACTTAATTTTAAAGAAAACCTCTAAGTGGTTTCCTTGTAGGGAAGTGCTCACAACTTCTTGACCATTTTAATACTATATTCTATATCATCTGTTTTGAGACAACACAAGCAGAACTACGCGCAATATTCTAAGAGCACGATCCTATGAATGTTCAATCCTATGAATATTCAAGGAAAAGCAAGTCCTGAATATTCAAGGAAAAGCTTCTGGAACAATATCTATGTACCAGCTCTGTACCCTACCTGTTACTGGAAACTATGCCAGTCCTGACTATGTACTGTCCTGACTTTGTCTCTTGCCTGACGCTTTGTTGTGGGCTCTGCTTGCTTAGCCTCTGACATTGGACTGGCCCTTGATACTGTTTGGTGTTTGGTGTTGCCACTGGCAAGTCCCCTGTTTCCTCAGGAGCCCAGTGAGAACAGGATAGGTACTCACAGCCTGTTCACAGCATACCCCATAGATCTTATAGGCTGAAACCTGGCCAGTGCTTTCTCAAAAGTTCTAACTGTGACGTCTGTAAAGATGAAACTTTCCTTTCCCTCCAAACTCTCATCAACTGAGTTTCCCTCTAGGCTCATTAACGTGTTTTGACCATGGCAATATTTCCTTCTCCAGCCTTGACTAGGTAACATATCCAACACACACACAAACACACAGAAAAACATTCAACAAACATATTTCTCCACTGAGCAACCCTAGCCGGTCCCATCCCTGTTTACTTCCACGGGCTCTTACTTTCTCCAGTGAATCAAAAACATACCGTTCAAGTTCTCCTCAGAACTTTCATAATCTATCATGTCCTTGTTTACCATCTCTCCTACACTGGTGCCATGATGACGCCGCGGCCTGTGCCAAATATGACTACATCTTCTAGCAAGCCCTACATTTCCTGAAAATATCCTGAAAATTCTGTTGCCTACCAAAAACAATGGCTCACTAGTAGGGGTGCTTACATCATGGTTTAGCATGCTCTCATTGTTTCCTATGCTTCTTTGTTGGCATTTGTCCTTTGCGTTTTCCTAAGCTACAAGACACCTGGCTCGACAGTAGTACATGTGACAAGGATCTAGGGGCCTTAGTACACCATAAGCTTATCGTGAGTCAACAGCGTGATGCAGCAGCGGAAAAAAGCTAATGCTACTCTAGGCTGCACCAACAAAAGCATAGTGTCCAGATCATGGGAAGGCAAACTAAGGCCCGGATCTGGCCCAACTGCCTCCTAAATCAGGCCCAGGGATGGTCTGGGAAGCATGTTTTTACATGAGTAGAAAGTGTCCTTTTATTTAAAATGCATCTCTGGGTTATTTGTGGGGCATAGGAATTTGTTCATTCCCCACCTCCAAAGATAGTCTGGCCCCCCACAAGGTCTGAGGGACAGTGGACCGGCCCCCTGCTGAAAAAGTTCACTGACCCATGGTCCAGATCAAGAGAACCACTCTATTCTGCCTTGGTCAGCCCCCACCTGGAGTACTGTGTCCAATTCTGGGCACCACAATTTAAGGAGGATATTGACAAGCTGGAACATGTGCAGAGAAGGGTGACCAAGAGGATCAAGGGTCTGGAAACCGAGCCTTATGAGGAACGGTTGAAGAAGTTAGGTATGTTTAGGTTGCATAAGACTGAGAGGAGTTATGATAGCCATCTTCAAATAACTTCACATGGAAGAGGGAGCATGTTTTCTCCTGCTCTAGAGGCTAGGGTCTGAACCAATGAATTCAAGTTACAAGAAAGGAGATTCTGACTAAACATCAGGAAGAAATGTCTGACTGTAAGAGCTGTTCAACCGTGGAACAATCTTCCTCAGGTGGTGGTGGACTCTCTTTCCTTCGGGGGTTTTAAGCAGAGATTGGATGGCCATCTGCCATGGATGCTTGAGTTGAGATTTCTGCATTGCATGAGGTTAGACTAGATAACTCTTGAGATCCCTTCCAACTCTACAATTCTATGATTCTGCAACATTTGAATCAGAGACCTTGTAGCACATAGTACCACCCATGTTTGCTACAGAAGATACCATGTACAAATTATGAAAGTTGAGCACATTTGCATATCTTTTCTTACTTCTGATAATTTATTTCATTTCTACACACCATTTGACTGCTAAATACACTGGGCCATATCCAACGCTGTATTTCTGCCGATGCAACAAACATCTGGGCGTGCAGTGGAACTTCCTCTTCTGTCTCCTCCAGCTGACAAAGTCAGCTCAGGAGGGTTGGGACCCCCCTGGGCAGATTTTAGTGACAGGAGAGGAAATGGAAGCCCCATACTACCAGTGGAACTATGCGTGTGGACCATACAGCACATTCAACACTTAAGAGGGCCTCCATTAGGGTTTAAACTAGATTGGACAGTGGCAAGCCCATGCTTTAGCTCATTGCTCACCATCAAACATATACAGGCCTCCTTCAGATGATCAGTTTATTGAACGTTCATCCTGCTTACACGAAGCTTATGCATAGGTTATACTATGCAGAGTCTTTATTGAGCATTGGTTTTGCAGGGTAGCTATACGACAATGAGCACTCATCCTGATTTTCTTGCATAGTGTTTAGAGGCCTTCCCATTAATTAGCTGTTCATCCAGCACTTTCCAGTGCATTTTCCCATGCCTTTCCTAACTAAAAAGCCAGTTACATATATATATTTGTATTGTTGTGCTAGGGTGAAAGAGTGCTTTAATTGTGCAAACCTAATTTTCCAGTAAGCACTTGAATAAAACCCACAAATGAGTGACAAGCTGTGTGTGTGTGTGTGTGTGTGTGTGTGTGTGTGTGTGAGAGAGAGAGAGAGAGAGAGAGAGAGAGAGAGAGAGAGAGAGAGAGAGAGAGAGATTATATTTCATGGGGAAAGGAACAGGTGTGAGGGGGATGTTGTTTTTCTCCTGGCCAGATTCTGAGACCAGTGTAAGCTACACAGGGAGAAAAGCAACTACAGGCTGGTGGTGTATAGGAAAACATGCAGGCAGAGAAGGATTTGCCACTCCCTTCCCACGTACCAGCCTCCTGCACTTTTGTTTGCCACAAGCTGCATTCCAACATATGGACTCTGGTGTTCCATTCAAAACTGCAGCAACTGTGTATGTGAATATAATCCAATATTGGAAGTATGAAAAGCCATACTTACAGGGTGCATCATTGGACTGGTTGTCACCATAGCCATTCCTCAAAGAGAAAAACAAAGGGCTCAGAACTCTCTTGCATTCCACTGCTCCCTCCAACGTTCCCACTCATAAACCATAATTTATTTCATCTCAGGGCTGCTGCTCCAGATGTCTTTTTTATTATGCGTTCATGATTATTTGCGCTCATGAGGCTTTCGGGACAGTTACACACGATCCTGCTTTTACAGTACAGTGGTACCTCAGGTTACAGACGCTTCAGGTTACAGACTCCGCTAACCCAGAAATAGTACCTCGGGTTAAGAACTTTGCTTCAGGATGAGAACAGAAATTGTGCTCCGGCAGCGCGGCAGCAGTGGGAGGCCCCATTAACTAAAGTCGCACCTCAGGTTAAGAACAGTTTCAGGTTAAGAACGGACCTCCGGAACGAATTAAGTTCTTAACCTGAGGTACCACTGTACTGTTTGTCCTTCCTGTAAGTTTTCACACTGCAAATGTTCCAGGCTTCTTCTATTATTATTTTTTGTGTCCTGCTTTCATTGCATCACCGTGCAGAAGTCCTCCAGCAGAAACACAGTGACCCCGAGGAAGCATCGCAGAACAATTAAGAAAGCTGAACGCTGTGTGGACACTCCAGTGTAAATCTCCTGATAATACACTATCATTGTGACCATGTCATGTTGCAGAATACACCGGGGGGGGGGTTGGGAACCCATCCCGAGGGGCTCTGAGTGTGCCGATCTCTTGTTTACTACACTGGGAAAAAAGGACAGGGTGGAAACTCAGGCTAGTTTGGAAATGTGAAGCCTCTCTCTTTGCCTGCTGCTTCCTAAACGTGAGCAGGTGCAGCAGAAGTGTGAGGCATGGCATTATAGACTGCCCTGTGCCCCTCCTCATTCACCCTTCGGCATCCCAAGACCTGCCAGAATAAAAAAAAACTTTAAAAAAAATTCAAAGCCAGTCTTAAATTCCTATAATCGCTAGTTAGAGCTCCTCACGCGCAGATCTAAGGGCATGAGCTCAGTGCTTGCAGTGCCCTGGGCAGATTTATAAGTTGCTTCTTCAGAAAGGGGGGGCCGAGGTGGAGAAGGAGCTGCCAGACTAGGCTTGCTGTGTTCCACTGTCCTCCACAAAGCCAGGGGGTGGGAGCAGCTGCTTCGCTATGACCTGACCAAGCCAATAATTCTGCAGAGCTCCAGACCCTTTACAACCACCTCAGTTCTCAGCCCCAGCACTGGCCAACCGTAGCTTTCCCAGCCCGAGGCTCCGCCGCATTCTTCACCAGCACTGGGCTGCTCTGGGTTTTGCACCTAGATGCTCCCTCAGTGATTTGCTTCCTTCACAGAGACTGGATGCATTTTTTCCTTATGCTAGGAGCACTTCTTTCCCGTTGAGCCAAAAATTAAAAATGATGACATCTTGCTGACATGATGTCTTTCATCTACAGCGCCATGTGTGGCTAAGAAGATCCGCGAAAAGGCTTGTCTCCACAGAAATTTGAGCTGCTTAATTAACTTTGGTTTATAGTGAAACTCAGCATTTCTGTAGCACTTCTGAGAGTTTAAACCACTTTGTCTACATTCTATTGTAATCGTCACAACAACCCTGTAAGGTTAGAATCAACCCTATTCAGGTGTGTGTGTGTGTGTGTGTGTGTGTGTATGATGTCATATGGTTAATTATATTGGCCATATCATCATTCCCTGTCACTGGAAGCTCAGGTGGCCTCAGTGGCCAGGAGTACCTTTAGGAGAAATCCCAACAATGGAACCAGAACCCTTAGTCTAACCCGGGGATGAGAGGGAGCCTCTCCCCTTGGACATATGAAAATTTCAGGGTACCTCAGTAAATGGGTCTGGATTGAAGTTTCATCTGAAGGTCCAGATGGAGGCTGATGGGCCAAAGAACATTCATTTGGCAACCTGGGAGGGGTCACCTTAGTTGATCTGCATCTTGAAGGGACACTTAACCCTTGTGAGCTTGTCCAGCAGTTGGTTTGAATGATTCAGGACACATACCCAATGGCTATGCCAAAGCATACTGTCATTTGTAATCAATCAAGTTGTGGCCAAATTAATTCCAAGATCTTGTCATGTTACTTTAGTTGCTACTACGTTAGTGCCCCTTTCTGGTTCCCATGTGTCCACCATGGAACCGATTACCTAGAGGGGTGGTGGGCTGTCCCTAAGTAGAGATCTTTAGCAGAGGCTCGTTCCATCACTTGCCAGGGATGCTCTTAACTTTGGATATCCTGTGCTGAGCAAGGAGTTGAATTAGACCAGGCATGTCCAAAGTCCGCCGGTTGATCTAATCCGGCCCCTGTGGCAGTATATGTCCTGTGATAAAATCCTAAAAAAAGCTCAGCAACTTCAATCCCCAAAAACGTTCAACAACTTCATGCACGTTCACTTCATCTGGCCCTCTTTGAAAAAAGTTTGGGTACCCCTGGATTAGACAGTCTATTACAAGACTCCTTCTGACTCTATTGGTCTAAGATTCTGAATCCCATGATTTCAATAGGAGGTTTAAGGGCATGTGCCTAGTGCAGGAGATTGCAATCCGATGCATACCTTACTTCAGATGCATGTGGGAAACTCGCGAGCAGGACCCAAGCACAGGAGGACTCTCTCCCCATCCCACAGCTGCCAGCAACACCACATTCAATTGTGACTTTAAAAATGCATGTTGCACGGCCACTCCTTCCACCAACCCCCCCACAGTACCCTTCTGCAAACCAATGTGACTCCCCTTTCATCTTCCAGGGGATCAAGGGAACTCTCTGCTGCCAGAGACAAAATGCAAGGTGGCATTTGGTGTGGCGTGACCTGCATTATACCCTTTGTGTGCCTGTCTTTCCCTAAGATGCCTAACTGCCAGCTTTAGCATGATTAGGCTGAATTCCAATGGAACATCATGGAACATGTGATTTTCTTTCTACTCACATGATGGCTTGGGGGTCTGATTGAACAGTCTTAGATCTTTCTGAATGCTAATCATGCTGTGGCAAGGCTAGATGAATGCGTTCATGGGATCCTGCCTACACAAGTACTAAATATACAAACACACCATTTTAGCAATGGAATGGTATTACCTGATCTTGATTCTGCAAGGGATGAATGTGGGGAGAATGTCTAAACTCCTTGGCTAGGAGTCCTAACAGCAAAGCACTGGCACATGTACACAACCATAGAAAGTGCTAATACCACCCACTGTTCCAACACCACTCTCACAAAAAATAGCACAAAATCTGGATTCCTAATTAATGCAGGAAACAAAGTCTTATGCAGAGCAGCAGAGGCACTCTTATTGGTCCATTATGGCTTCAGGACCAAGATGCACATACCACTTGAGCACTTTTTTACAGCCTTTTCCAATTAAATTTGAGGTCAGCAATTGGGTTAGAATGGTTGGGCCACATGTCTAATCCTGGTTTTAGCCTATTTTAAATCTGTTTATTTGTATTATTGTAATCAGATGCAATAGTTTTATTATTGCATTTTAATAATTGTTGCTGATGTATTTTAGAAACTGTAAATCACTTTTTTGTGTATGAGCCTTTTAAACAAACAAACAATCCTAATATTTAAGGGGCAGACCTTTACAAACTCAGATGGCCATCTGATACCCTCTTTCCTTGGTGAGGTGCCACATGGAAAGGACACTTAAAACCCAGGCCATCACAGAAATATGCTTGGGTATTCCTCTGAATAACATGACTTATGTATGCACACTTACTCCCAAGAAAATGTGCATATTAGGATTGCAGCTGTAATGCAAGTTCTGGAAAGAACATTATTGCTAAAAGAGGAACGTTGAGCCACATTCCTGGAATAATATGTAAACTGACTGAAATGGAGAGCAATCAGAATTGGTAAGGCATGTTTCACAAGGGAGATACAGATACCCTAATTGTTTTGGTGTGCTAAACCCTAGTATGATGCCATCCATGGTCGATGGGCTAAAAGGCAACCGATGAAGACATTATCACTTGAGTGTAGTGAGAATATTTCTGCCCCACCCTATGAAGGAATGAACGCTGCTCAGTGCTATGCTGCGTCTACCCCATAACCAACACCGGGGTTAGAGATGACAGCTTCCTGGCAATTTCTTGTGCCAAATTCCTGTCATAGTATGGTCCCAATCTGTCCCTCAACTCCAGTGCTGGGCAACAGGAGGGGCAAGTGAAAAGGTCAGAGCAAGGCCAAGCCCAAACTAACAGGCTTGTCTTGGGTGGAAGGTGCAGGTCGGTGCTATTTGCATTAGTGATCCTCCATACTGGAAGCAGAAACAGTAGAGAGAAGGGTGGCACTTGGGTTTCAGATTTGCAGGTGGGCTGCGAAATTCCAGAGACCCACAAAGAATGTCAAAGCCCTTGGAAAGCGCGTTCTCAACTGAATTCCGCTTGGAATTGCAGCAGAGTGAAGAGCCCACCCTGTTTCAGATGGGCAAGAAAGCCGATTGGGTCCAATTTTCACCGCTGCCCAGAGGGAGGGAGAGCAGGCAAGGAGAGAAAGGCAACAGGGCAGGTGAGCGCGTAAGGAGGATCAATGATGCATTCAGTTCACTGGAACTTAATATAAAAAGAGCTGGTGGCATTCACAGTACTGTGAGTTTCCTATTTATATTAGGAACTTGCCCTATACCAAGGCAGACCATTGGCCCACCTAGTCCAGTACCGTCTACTCTGATTGGCCGCAGCACTCCAGGGTTTCATCCAATCAGGGGACATTCCTGGCCCTACCTGGAGTTGCCCGTAAGTAAACCTGGAACCTTTCACAAACAAAGCCTCAAAAGAAGATGCTCTGATCAAATGGCATCTGCCTTCTGTTTAATGGCCTTATTGTACCCAACATTACTGCCTGTGCTCTTTTTGCTCAACTACTGAGAAAGCTTATAATAATGACTTGGCATTTAGATGCTGGAAACCAGCAACTGTATAAATAAGACATTTATAAAGCAGTTTGTATAAATCTATAAGCCAGACAAATCCATAAACTAGTGTAACTATTCTTCATGAATTTTTGTTGATCTACTCCATCGGTAGGGGTTGCTCTGCTGATTCACACTGCAGAGTTCTAGTCCAAGGAGGTAAAACTTGAGCAACGAGATCCACATGTGTCTAATCACGTTTGAGATCCACATGTGTCTAATCACAATCAAGTTTAAACTGGGATGCCCCTGACAGCCTGAGGTGCAGGGCTTGGGAGGGAGGGAGGAATCTATAGCACCAAGAGACACTTGGTGCTGAGACAGACTCACACTTACAATTACCAGTTACACGCAACACCTCTGAGTTTGAAATATCCATGTACATGATGGGATCCATCCACTCTTTGGAAAATGCGACAAACTCTAAGTGCACAGGAGGACAGGGAAAAAGAGCAGACAGCGAACACCTGAAAAACCTTTCTATTTGAAGGATGGCCTTGGGAGAATCTATACTTTATAAGTGCAAGGATGCGTACCACAAAGAGCTGTCAATGGCGCCACCACATGCCCAAACTAGGCAAGTGCCTACAAGAGGGATATGTTGCAAAGTGATTACTTTGCGACCCATCCTGCTGAACTCTTGAAAAGTTTTGCTCAGAAATAGGGTTAGATCAGTGTAAAGCAACAAACATTTCCAGATGCAGCAAATTTTGATGTATCCTTCTGGGTCAGGGAAAAGGAGGCTGAAATATCCCTGGAAAAGGAAAATTCCTATACATATTTATATCCCAGATGTTGCAACCTTCATGAGTACTGTTCCTTTAGCTATTACGGCCAGGAATATGTTCTTTGTGATCTTGCAATCGTGCTAGAACTGTTACAAAACTCAGTAATAGCTAAGAGGCAAATTGTACATTAGTATGTGCAACAATGCCGCAACACATTTTAAAAACTAAACTTCTTTAGGATGGAATTTAGACCAAAAGAGAAGGAGGCCATGCTTAACTCTTTCCCCACTCACTCTTTGTTTACTCCAAATTTTCCCCAAAGGTTTTTGCCTCCCGTGATTTTGAATGCATGTTTACTATTCTCCCTTGCACAGTTTAGTTCTGAGTTTACGGATGTTGATGAGGCAAACTGGGCCCAGACACCTGATGCATCTTTTACATTCCTGTCCTTGTGTCTAGATTTTGTGGCTTCTCCTATACACAGTTTATGTGTGCATAATCTACCCTGGGTGTAGGAAGGTCATTGTGATGACCTGGTGACCAACAAATGGGGCAATTGTCACTGGTCTTAATTTATAGCTGTGTGATAGTCAAGCTCTACAGTAATGCAGTGGGACAACAATAGCAGCTGTTGCTGCTGCTGCGGTGCAAACAGCTTCAAGGCAACAGGACGGAAGGGTGAAAGTGAAGATCTGGTCAAATCTAGCGTTAAGAGATTTCTCCTGGGTTTTAAAGGCAGGATGTGTGAGGATGAATTTAAAAGGCAAATTGAGTCCCCTAACAGCACTTCTCAGATAGCATCCTAGGATCAATGACATGATGAGCTGCTCAAGCAGACTACTCTGACCTAGATTTAACATCTGATGAAGGCTGGGGGCACCATGTGTTGGAGTGTGCTGTGCAAAAACAACACGCTGGTCCAGAAAAAACTCTGGTGCATCTCAAAGAAGACTGTCTCCTGGTCAGGGGGATGCATGATATGGGGTAGCTTACATGGGCACATACACTTCAGATCTTTATTCAGGCTGTGTCAGATAGCCAACTAGGAACCAACTTTCCCCTCATTAATCCACTGATCAGTAAGCCTCCTTCTGAAGGATAGCTCATGAGACTCTTAATCTCAGGGTCGTGGGCTCAAGCACCACATTGGGCTGCACTGCGAGGGGTTGGGCTAGATGACCCTCATGGGCCTTCCCAACTCTGCAATTCTATGAATGTAAGATTTCAGGTGGCATTCAACTAAATTTTACCAGAGTAGACTCATTGAAATCAATGGACATGGCCAGGTTAGGTCCATTGATTTCACTGGCTCCACTGAGTCAAACTAAGTTGAATGCCACCCTTTAACTCCTGAGCTGCAGCTACAGATCCCTCCAAATCCATTTGCTGAGTGCCTCTGGATATGAAGTGCGACGCGAGGCCAAGATCCTAGAGGGTACCATATGTGTGCGCGGCAGGGCCGACTTCAGCAGATGCGGCACTGGGGTGCAAATATCTGCCCAGCGCCCCCAAATTACCATGGATAGTGTTGGGGTGGCCGTAGCTGCGCACTGCCAGTCATCGGGTGTGTGTGTGTGCAACTCTCCCCCATGCCGCTGTGGGAGAGTGATCCCCGCAGAGGCTTCAGAGGCTTGGGAGGGAAGCTGCGCGCCCGCCAGCCATATGGTTGGAGGCGCGCAGCTTCCATCCTAAGCTTCTGCGGGGATCGCTGTCCTCCCGAGGAGGCTTGGGAGTGAAGCTGCACACCTGCCAACCTTATGGTTGGCGGTGCACAGTTGGCAGGCATGCAGGGAAAGGGGAGGCCGCTGGCAAAGCCGCACAGCTCCCCCACTTGCTGGAGCATCCCTAAGAGGCCAGTACCCTGGCGCAACACCCCACTAAGCCCTATGGGAAAGATGGCTCTGGTGTGTGGTTTACTCCAGCAAGTTCCCTTGTGCATCACGCTTCCCAATTAGCTAGGATAGCATCCCTTTGAAATGGTGGTATCTTTCTTTCCCAACTGACTCATTCCAGGGGGTCCAACAGAGTATTGCTACTTATAGGCATCTCCCACTATCACTCCTGAGGCACTAGGAAAATGGACGTTAGAGCAGCATCTTGGCTGGGTCCAGGATTTTCCTTTATAGAAGTCCATGCACACTTTCCAAAGTGTTTAGGAGACATGCACAGCAGGTGAGTTATCGCACTCACGGAAGTCGGAAAACCAGAACTCAAAGTTGAGTCCTCTGCCAGATTCTCTGCTCTAAGCACTAGGAAATACTGCCCAATATAGCACTGCTTAGTGGGGATGAGCAAACGTCAGCCCGCTTTGCCTTGTATGCCGTGTAGTTCTTTTCAACAGCCAGGCAACCTCACAAACTTCCAACATTCTCTCCTTCTATAAAAAGCAAAGCCAGGTTCTCTGCATCCCATCCTTGCTTCCATCGTGCAGGACAGTTTTGCGCTCGTTAAATTTCTGTGCCCGAATAGACAAAGTGTCTTTCACGAGCAGTCTTCCAGCTCCTCTCGTTCAAAGCGAGAGCGCCCGTCCAGCCCTGAGAGGCAAGGAAAAGAGGCGTGCAGAAAGGCAACCCCCAGAATTTCCAAGCCATCCTCCAGTCACCGATCCATGAGCAAACAAACAACTCTCCCGAGAGAAGACGTGAAACTTCTCCAATGCTACTTGGAAGCCAATCAGCAAATCTCCTTTACCTTGACTCGTTCAGGTTCACCGTACCCGGCAGAGCTGGAAAATGTTTCCCAAAGCTCACTGAACTTCCCAATTCGCTGGGAACTTCAAGCCGGATCCTGACGGTTCCAGAGCCTAAGTCAGCGTTGCCTCTTGAAATGTTTGAAAGACGGATCCCATAGCAGTTTGCAGTAATTACTCAGTATAAATACTCCATTATGCTCCCAAACAATCAGAATCAGCCCAGCAAACAAGCTCTGTCTCCTCTGATCCGTAGCAATCAAGAAGTAAAGCATGCAGAACATCACAATATAAACAGGCTTTGCAGAGGACCACAAGGGGAGTGGGCAGCAGCAGGAGGAGGGGGTGCTAGAGAAAATCGGTTCTTGTCATAATAACTGCCTGCTTTTATTATTTTTAAAAAAGTTATCATTGGTTCCAATTTGCAAGTGGAAACTTTTATTTTCAGCAAAATGTGGCCTTGAAGACACCCAGCGGACAATTCGGTGCTCCCCTGCGCACTTTCTACCACCAAGGAGGGAGAGAAAACCTCAAGGTGTGACAGTTTTGTACTTACAGGTAGGCTGTGAAGGGACTCAAGCCCCCCGGCACGGAAGAGAGAGCCAGCTCCGAGCAGTCCACTGACAGCATGATGCCATCTTCCTCGCAGTGGCACAGCGGAGGGCATGAGGGGGGCGCAGCGCCTGGTTCCAGAGACGCGACCTGGAGAGCGCCTGGAAGAGACAGGAGAAGCCACACGCAGGGCGACAGCTGCTCCATCCTGACTCCCGCGGCAGCAAGCTGCTGCTTCTCCTCCTTCACCAACACTGCCTCTCTCTGCGCGTCTCTCTCTCTGAGCTCTGCTCTGCTCAGCGCGTGGAGGGAACCGACCCAACACCTCACAGGCAGGAGGAGCACCTTCTGAATCTCCTGCGCTCCTCCTTGGCGCAGCAAAGATGCAGGCAGAGAAGGGAAGGCATTGTTGAATGATCTCGGTTATTGGGTTTCACACGGGCTGGGCTGGGCTGGGCTGGGCTGGGCTGGGCAGGGAGCGAGAGGCTCACATGGGAGGAGTTAAAGGGGAACTTTCTCCGCACTCCCTCCTTCAGGGCTGGCAGGAATTTCATTCAAAAGGAAAGGGGAAAGACCTGTTAGCAGCTCAGGAATTTGTCTGGAAACGTGGTGGTTTTTTTTTAAAGAGAGAGAGAGAAGAAGAAGAAGAAGAGAGATACTGACAGAGCCTAAAACCTCATCAGACAGCAGATGCTGGGGGATAGAGGAGTTTTGCGCCCCCCAGGCCCCTAAGCTGGCCAAGGGCACTGGAGGACACTGTCCATTTGCCAGTGTTGAATTAAGATTCAGTCGCCAGTCCAGAAGAAGGGACTCTTCCTTCGTCTTAAGCTGCAAAATATAATCTTGCGTTGGTCCCTCACGGGGCAAAGTGAGTTCTAGCCCACAAGAGAATCTTTCCCTGTAAATGTATTCCTCTTTCAGGTGCCAAGAGACTCTTGATTGTTCTCCCTGTTATAGGGTCATGGTTCTCTGTTAAAGGTGAGTCAGCTGAATCACATCCTGCCGTTATAATGAGAAGTCAGGGTGGGAGGATTTTCTGGCTTAGAAAATGGGGCAACGAACTGATTTCAAACTTAACTGTGTAGAAGAGTTAAGTCTGAGAGTCATCATACCAAATTTGGGCATAGGAAACAAATTATTTTGAATTAAACAGAGGATAAGTGACTTTGTGAAGTTGATGGGTAGTGTTTTTTTTTCATCCATAGATCTGGCTAGAGTAATTATTAGGGAAATATCCATCCATTTATACTGCACTTTTTGGGAAATGTTTTTTTGAATTAGGTCAAGGTGAACACCTTGCACATGCCATTACCATTACCCACAAGTTTTGGGGGATGTTTGTAGTTTTGTTTTGGTTTTTTAATTAAAAGGGCATTTTGTAGCCAGTGTTATTCAATGGGAGTTCATAAGGATGCCCCCTGCACATGCTCAGTAGGAACCTGTTGTGAGAGAAGGTTGTAGATGTGATGTTGAATGGACTGTGAATGCAAAGAAGGCTGGCTGGAATATGGCCATCAGGCTCTGTACATGTTACTGGTTTGAGCACATCTAGGTCACTTTCACACCCCAATTTGGATCAAAACTGGTAAATGCAGTATTTCATAAGAAACATCAGGACAGATATGAATTGTGGCTACCCTGTGTACACCACCACTTGAACCAGTAGTGAGAGTGCCCTGGGTGCAGGGTAAATGGGAGAGTGTACACAAAGTTTGTGGCTGTATGACAGGCAGAAAAAGATGCAAGGGAAAGAGAGGAGAGAGATATGAAAGTACTCACAGACCCAAGGCTCACCATAAACAGTTCAGGTAAAGTAGGAGGTTAGAAGTTAAAGGAGACAGGGAGATGAAATCACAGGAGGTGAGTAAACATAGTTTGAGAGCAATGGGGGAGGTAGAAATATTTCAGAGGTACATTGTAGCTGGATTTCTGATAAGCACATGAGAGCCTTCAGGGGGAAAAGAGAGGAAGAAGATTTAGGGGACTTGTTTGTGCACTTTTTCCTTATGAATTTTCCCATTTTCTTTGGTGAACCTCAAGGCTAGGCTTGCCAATTGACCTAAAGAAAACACCATCCTGGCCTGCCCCTTTAACAGTACAATGAGCAAATATTAAGGGCATATTAAGCTAAATTAGCCACTTAGCTTGCATATAAATCTCTGCTCTTTCAAATGGTGTGTAATTTCTCATTAATGATACTATTTCTTTCTTTTTTGTTCATCCAAAAAGACTCCCCAGAGTGACTTACATGCAGTCATTTACAACAAGATAGTGCCTGCCTGCAGGCTTGCAATCTAAAAGGTACAACACACAAGGAAAAGAGGAGGGAAGAAGAACAAGCTAACACAGACACCAAGTCTTAAATAGTAGCTCTTATAAAGACCAGCTGGAAATAGTTTGGGGCATGAGATGATGGAGCTGATTTTTCAACAGAGCTGATAGTATGAGTCCTGCTTCTCATCTCTCCCACTAAGTTTTCCATCGAGTTTCTCATTTTCAATTTCAAATTTGCCTGCTGAGAGAGTTGCTAGCGTAGCCTTCTCTAAACATACTACAATTACATTTACAATTAACCAAAAACAAATGAACAAAGAAACAAAACAACCTTTCAGTTTGACCTGTTGTGTTACGGGGTTCTTATGTTCACTCAAGCTACAAAATGAAGGCAAATCACAGCTGTTAGGGCCATGCAATTAATAGACATCTTATTTAGGCAATATTGATATGATATGACATTATTTCCTGTTATTAATTCAAGCTTCAGTGCTCCCTAGGAGCTGGATGGCTGTAAGTGGCAGAGCTAAGTCACAGATTCCTCTGTTCAGCTAAAGCTACTGTCTGACAATACAACCATCCACATAGAGTGATAGATATCAGTATTGTCTAAATAAAGGTCACACCCTTAACAGAGGCAATAAGAGCTATAATTTCCTGGCATTCTTGGGGAAACATGGAAAGCACATTCACAATTAATTTGTTAACTAAGTAAAACATAGACTATAGCACTGGCACTTCAAATGTATCACATCTTTAGAGCTACAATGTCATATAAAGAGCCTGATGAAGTTCAACTAGATAGAAACATGGAATTATAGAGTTGGAAGGGACCTTAAGGGTCATCTAGTCCAACCTCCTACAATGCAGGAATCTCGACCATAGTCATCCTTGGGTGAGCTCGAACCACCAAGCTTCTGAACCATTGCGTCCATAAGTTTCCTTCACTCTGAATCCAGGCAAGAGAAAGTTTAAAGACGTGCTGCCATCTGCCTTATTGCAGGGCAGATTCGAGCGTAAACCATACGCAGAATGAGTCTGCCCCTGCGGCTTGATGGAGGTAGAAACTGTCTCTCATGCCTTGTTACGCTGCCATTTCTACAGGGATATTTATCACCCCTGCTATGCAAAAAACTCCAAATGAATCCGAACTTCAGTGTCTAAAATCCCTGGTAGAGGACAAGGATCCTGAGATCATGTTAAGGGTAGCCAAATTCTCTGTGATTGCCATAAAACTTAGGGGGAAAGCTGTGCTATCATAATGATTAAGGTCTTAAATGATAATTTTAGGTTATATGTTAGTGACTAAGTCTTAATTTATATATTTTTAAACTGTTGTTATGTCTGTAGTGTCCCTGTTATACCTAATTGCAAATTCAAATGTATCCCTGCCGTGTTTTATGACTTCCTTGATATTGTACGTGGGCTGGAACTGGTCTGTGACTGAAATAATCAATTCAATTCAAAAGACAGATAGACCTTGTTGGTTGTTGGCATCCATCTGCCTTGAGAGACAATGGAGAGCACCTCTGGGGGTGAAGTCAAACTGCTGCATTAGCAGCACTGAAGTGACCTTTCCAGGGTGCAAGCCTGAGCAATGTATATGGCGGTCCAAAGGAAAGCAGAGTAATACGTTTGGCACCAGCTTGGCTGCAAGAGTTGCTGGAAGGAGGCTATTCCTTAGCCTTTTATTATCCCAAAAATATCCCGCTGCGGTTTTCCTTCTCCTTGATGGGCTACCTTCCCAGGTGGACGAACCCCATCTGCCCCACACTTCTCTCTTACAGCACACGCAGAAACCGCCTTCATGACTGTTGGAGCCACTACTGGTCTCATCCACTTCAACCGCCAGAGCCTGTCTTCACACGCAGGGGAAGTCCCTAACTCACAGAGGGTTTGAGACCTTGATAATTTGATTTTCAAACTCTGGGGTGGATGGTAGAAAGGGATTCTAAGCATATAACCAGCATCAGACAACAGTTTATCTCTAAACAGTTGAGAAACTATGAATAAGAAGCAGCTTGAACAATCAGTTAATCAGAGAAGCTAACCTCGGAATCCTCCAGATCACCTTTCACCATAGGTAATGCAGGCTGTGGCTCCAAAAACTGGAGGACCACAGGATCCTCATCTGAGTTGATCAAATAACTCATCCTGAAAGCCAGAGATTTATTTTGTATATTTTACCAGAAGTAAATATACATTGGTGGTATCTGGAATAGCGATGATTGAAGAATCCATTCGTTCCCATTTTTCCCCAGCAGGCACTATTGTTGTTGTTGTTGTTGTTGTTATCATTATTATTATCATTAATTATACCCCACCCATCTGGCTGGGTTTCCCCAGCCACTCTGGGCAGCTCACATCATATATCAGTACATACTAAAACATCAAATATTACAATCTTCCCGATGCAGGGCTGCCTTAAGCCCTGTAAGGTAGTTTTTCAATTTTATCATGTTGATTTATTCTCTGTATAGTTTGGTTGTATGTTCATGACTCAGAAATGCTAATAATTAAGTAATATATAAACAGTGCTTTTTCTAGGGGGGGTGCAGGGGTACACATACCCCTAAACATTTTGTGAATCTTAAGTTTGGCCTCATTGAGGGGCAGCATTTCAATAAGAGTAGGAAAATGAGAGTACCCCTAAACATTTTTTAAAGAAAAAAGCACTGTGTATAAATGCTTTAAATAAATAAATCCAATACAAACTGGCATAATACACACCTCCTAGAATAATGTCCAGATTGGAAAGCAGCTAATTTTCAGATTTTCTTCATCTCCAAATGTTACAATGCTGTCCTCAGCTCAAAAATAAGTAACAACATGTTTTTAAAACTGCATATTTAGATATAAAATATGCTTAGAAACATTTGCTTAGGGGGGAGATGAATTTAGAATAGTGCATGTGGTAAGGAAATACATATTTAACTACTACCGTAATTTTCATACAGATTTTTAAAACTTTTTATTTATTTATGCCAGAAATGAGAGGGAACAAATTCATGAAAGAATGGATGTGATGTTGAGATGGGCTGGATGTAAACTGATCCATCCATCTCTATTCTGATAATCCAAGTCCCACTGGACTTGCTGTCAGATGTCAGATTTATATCAGTTCTGCACCACTTTAACTCTCATTAATAACTCTGGAATAACTCTACTATTCCAAAGACTCTTGGAATAGTGGTTTGGTGGGATGAAGTATGGAGAATTCTCCATAGTTCCCTAGTTAGCCTATCACAGAACAACAGAGTCCAGGGTTCCATTGAAGCCTATGTAAATGTCATGCGGATATATGCCCTGAAACGGAGGAGGAGTCCATTTTAAACAGATTTATACATGAAATATAGTGGCTTCAGTCACATCAAATGCCACTCATATAAGATCACCACTTGCATTGACAAACTGCTGATGTCTGAGCCACCAATGCATTGTATTTTTTAAAAAGACTAATTACATGCAAAATTATACCCCCAAATGTGTATATTATATGTAGAATATATGTAAAAGTATAATATATACTTTCATGTGGTACTATGCTTTATAATTATTATTACACAAGTATTTGTATACACTTACATTCACTGCTGTATGTATCTGGTTACTTTAGGAAACCTAAAGTATATGTGTAAGGATTGTTAATCTTTGGAAGAGCAACTGTAAACAAAGTGCTTGCTTCTCATTGAGACCAAAGGATGAGGCAGGAATTAGAAAAATATTCATGCAGATAACCGTGATAAGGAGATTCTCAACACAAAGAGGAATTAGCCACTAGCATAATGTAGTTAGGCAGGCATTTATTCATCTCTTTTATTTGTTTCACTTATTGCCCTGCTTTTTCACCTGACAAGACTAGTGGAGTGGCATATAAAAACACAATTAAAAAATACAATATACACTAAAATCACACACACACTTGTAGAGAGCATCTTCTTCATCACCCATAAGTTTATTGTACTATCCAAAGGCCATGACAATTTTTGTAAAAAGAAAATGAAGCACCTGTAAAGACAAAAGATCTAAAAGGCATGAGCAGATAATAAGGTCTTCTGCTGTAGACTTGGTGCCAGGCCAGCCTTCTTGGGGAGTTCCAAAGACAGTGTGCCACCAGAAAAAGGTTGTGTCAGGGGTGCCAACTTGAATAAAATATTGTGGGGGCCCAGGTAAGCCCGACCCCGCATAATCGATCACATGACACAGTGCAGACACACCATTTGAATGGGAATGCCCATCTACTTTGTGGGGGCCGAGGCCCCCATGGTCCCTAGAAGATGGCTCCTGTGGGCTGTGTCTCTGGTCACTGCCTACTCCATTTCTGATGGTGAAGAGACTTGAAGAAGGGCTTTTGAAATCATCTTAAAGTTCCTGTCAGGTTCACAGTTGTAGAATAAAGTAGCCCTGAAGGAAGCCAGGTTCTAAGCATTTAGGGTTTTACTCATTTTTTAAAAAATGAGCACTTTGAATTGTGTTGAGAAAACCACTGGCAATCGATACACCTGCATCAGCTTCACAATTTAACCCCTGTGTTTTGAACCAACTGCAGTTTCCAGATAGTATTTAGAACCAGTCCCACTTTGGGATGCATTATAAAGTTACCTGAGTGTGTGTGTGACTTTGGCCCGGCTCTCTTTCCGTCCAGTAGAGGGCAGCAGCTGGCATACGACATTGACTGGCGAAAGGTGCTTTTGTGCCACAGAGGCCGGCTAGGCCTTCAAAGATGAGACTGGATCTAATAGCACCCCCAGGTAGTGAATCTGATCTTTTTAGGCAGGGCTGGAGAACCTCAGGTCTGGGGGCCCATTATGAGCCTCAAGGCCTCTCCAGTCAAGCTTCGGGACTCACCTCAGAACTGCCGTGCCTGGCCTGGGATGTGCTGTGATCTTCTTCCATGGGCAGGGCTTAAGGTATCAGAGGTGTGAAATTCTGCACAGCCCACAGGTGTGAAACATGGCACAGGATTCTTGCTGCTGGCTGCGATCTTCTTAGGACCTGCTGCCGCCCTTACCTGCTTCATTCCATTACCCTTAGCCCTGGGCATTTTGGAAGCGTCTCCAGAGCACATACCGTGCGCTTGTTTGGAGTGTAGGTAGATTTAATGCTTTCCCTCCACCCACTCCGGTGGTGGGGTGGGCGTGTGGTGGTGTATTTTTCTGCTTCTGCTTTCTTCAGCGGGCACTTGTTGTGAATGTTGAGGCTCACATTCTTGCGGCTTGGCTGGAGGCTCTGTGTTTGCTGTATCCCAAACGCACTCAGCTTAGAAGCGCTCACTTTCCTTTGCTATTTTAGGGTATCTTGCCATCAGGTTCTACGGCACAGCTGTAGATAAGTGGCATGGATGGAGGGGAAAGGGAGCCAGATGCCTGGGGCTTTGTTTATGGACTTGCCCTCTATGTGGCTTGGAGAAGGCCACCGGGGAGCCATTTGCTGGAGTGAAGAGGGGTGGGCAGAGGTCCTGGCCTGCTGCTCCCAGCAGGGCCATCCAGGGTTTGAAATGCCACAGGCAGCCCCAGTCAATGACTCCTGGACGCGTTTCAAGATGTAAACACAAACTCAAGGCAGTGCAAACACACAGCCAGCCCTTAAATGGCCCCAAATGGTTTAGAAGGTCATAGGCCAATGGTGGCCTAAAATCACACACATTCCAGGTTTCTTCTTCTTCTTTTAAAAAAACAAACACTTGATTGTGTTCATCTCTGAATTTAAACTTATCCCCCTTGATCAGACTAATTTTGTTCCTAGGAGGATGACCAGTCTGTTGCATTTTCAGCATCATGCTTTCCCTATCCTACAACAAGTTATCCAAGGTTTGCAGGGGAAATGGTTCCAGAAAGATAGGTGTATTTGTGCGTGCACGTGCATCAGAAGATAGATCTTCCCAGTGGTTTTTTTCCTCCTAAAAAAAATGTTTAGGGGTAGTCTCATTTTCCTACTCATATTGAAATACTGCCCCTCAATGAGGCCAAACTTAGATTCACAAGATGTTTTTAGGGGTATGCGCCTCCCTGCGTCCCCCCAGAAAAAAAGCACCGGATCTTCCAACTGCTTAGCAGGTGCAACATTAATAAATCAGAAAATAGTGCAATAAATCCTGTTCCTTACTGGGCCTAGAAGAGGATACAGGCACACTCTTGCACTTAGGCAAGTTGCTCATGGGGATTCTTCTCTTGTTTCATCTATGTTGCTAACTAAATAGCATGTGCAAGTGTGCATGCATGCACCGCGCGTCACATCCACTGCCGAAGAAATGAGTGCCAAAGGATGACTATAGGTCCTGTGAGTCATTGTTTCCTTGCAGCAGACAGGGAATTAAACCAAAAAGACAGTGAGATTATTAGTTACAGTAACTTTCATCCGGCTACTATAGCTGTGCATTTAATTAACCTTTAACAACAGCTCAGTATGCACCCATTTGCATGCTGTGAAAAGTTTCATCTGCTGATTTCTGCAGATCAAGCTGTTTTTAAAGGTACAACAGCCATTTTTTCTCCATGTAGCTGATAACTCCGGTGAGACACAACTAAGTCCAAAACTTGTTGGAATAGTTTTGGTTTGCATTGGAGGAAATTTGGGGTTTTAACTCAGGGGATCTCCTGGCTTGCAGTCAAAATGATCCTTGCCTTCCCAGCAGACTTGCCTTTTTAAAAAAATATGACACCAACCTGTGTTTGGTCAAGCCCTATCTTCTTCTCTACATGCTTTAAGGCTGATTTTCCAACACTGAATATCCATGCCAGGAAAAGCATCCCCCATTGGCGTAGGCTGAGAGAGAGTAGCTTCACAGAGACTGTACTGGGAGGTTTGTGAATAACTCTGGCTTGAAGGCACATCCGTCTCCTACCTCCTTACCTAGTAGCCTGTGGACATCACTACATTGCAGAGTAAGTTCTCAATGTGTCCCAAAAAATCTGTGACCTGCTTTCAACTTTAGCAGACAGAGGGTGGAGCTTCATATTTATCAGTGTATGCATGAGTGCGTGTGTGCATGAGCATGTTTGCATGGCAGCTGTGTAAGTGCAAGGCTAAGTTTGTCTACAGGGGTGCATAAACAGTAGTGAAGTATAAAAATAGGTTCATGTGTGTGGACGCGAGAGAGAATAAATAGGAGCAAATAGACCTTTGCATGCTCCCTGGCAACTATTGGGAATATTAGCAATGATTTCTTTGTGCTTCAGTCTGCTTTTGCTTAGAAATGATAAAGGTGCATTAGGGCAGACAATGGCTGAGAAAATGTTTTCATCCAAATCTAACAGTGCTGTTTCCTTGAACTCAATACCCAAAATCAGTGAGGCAGCCCACAGGGTAAGCCAAAGACATTCTACAGCCAGAGGCAAAGGACAAGATGGTGCATGCAAATGGGCACTCGAATCTTCCTTCAACCTTGGCAATGAGACAATATCTTCAACTGCACAGAGGGGGCAGCAGGCTAGTTCAGGAGGTACAGGGCAGCTTGCTCAAACTCTGTTTGCTACATACACCTGACCAATGGCTATCTCTCTCTGTCTAATGGTAGAGCCGGTCTTGGCAACTCAGAACAAGGCAATTCATTCACCACATTTACAAATGAAAGTTCCCAGTTTTATTACTGATACTCTTCCTGTCCTTTTAACAACTATTCAATACGCATCAGTTAAGCAAGCGAAGCTTTCCCAAAAACTTTATCTCCGTGGCTGGAAAAAAACAAATCCTGCATGTCTGCATGTTGGGCTGCTGGTAGAGCATGAGAAGAGGGCCAGTAGTGATGCTACCTGCCACCATGATTGCTGTGCAAAGGCAGGACTGGTGCTGCAGGTGAGGGGAGAGAGAACGAGAGTGGTTGAGCTCTGGCCTGCTCCTGTGGGCTGTAACTCTGTCTCCCATTTCCTGGCGACACCCCCCAGCTCAGGTTGCTTATGCATTTCTCATTGTAGACTCCCAATTGCTTCTTTTCTTTCCTTCTCTTTAATTGTGATGCTCTCGGGAGCCAGACACTATCTGGGGCCTTTGTTCCTTGCTTAGAGCAATCTCCCTAGCTTTGATCTCCATTTCAGGGCCTCCTTTTCTTAAGGCCATTCTCCAGGAACAAAATCCAACAAAGCCAGAAATCTAAGACTCACTTTGAGCAGTGAGCCTTCCGCCCACCTGCTTTGTCTGTAAAGCATCCCCAGAAGCTAAGAGGTGCGTGTGGAGGGGGGAGGGAGGAAGTATGACTTGCGTTCTTGACAGATGTGTAGCTTCCATAGCATCTGGCCTGTGCCCTCAGCGCTGAGTTTCCTCCCTCCCTGGGATAAATTGCAAGGTGGCTTCCCAAGGAAAGGGTTCACCCAGCTTCACCTGCTTTCGGCTGTGAGTAAGAATGAGATGATATTTGAGCATTAGCCACAGAATCTCTATTTTCTGCTTTCATCACAAGCATTAGGGATTGGGTCAGGCTTCTGCCTGCTTTAAATGGGTGGATCCTAAAAACACAGGATTGGGAAGGGAGGGGATATCATGTTCAAATCCATGTTAATAGGGAGGACCATCGACTTGTATGGTCGTCACATTTTATGCCAAGCAACCAGCTTAAAGTATGACACAAGCGAAGCCCAGGTGTGCCACATAATGATGCTGGTGGTACAACAAGCAGCTCCAGGTGCATAAAGTAAGTGATCAGGTGCAGGAGCAACCAAGGCCTGAGTAAGACTGACAACCTATTTCTTGTCTCTGATGAGTAGAATTAATGTAGGACTACAGTAGTACCTTGGTTCTCGAATGCAATCCGTCCTGGAAGTCCGTTTGACTTCCAAAACGTTCGAAAACCAAGGCATGGTTTCTGATTGGTTGATGGGCCCCGGAAACAATGCCGACCGCCGAAATGGGCATTCAGCTTCCATAAAACATTCGCAAACCGGAACACTTACTTCTGGGCTTGCAGCATTTGGGAGGTGATTTGTTTGTCAGCTAAGCTGTTTGGGAATGAAGGTTCCACTGTTTAAACTCCCCAGCATCCCTAACCACTTGTCCATGTGGCTGGGCAAAATAGCACCGGCTAGAAAAATAGCAGGGACTGATGGGAGCTGAAGTCCAAAACATCTTGTTGCCCACAAATACCCCATCCCTGCTCCAGAGCAGGTGTGGGGAACCTTTGGTCCTTTATATGTTGCTGAACGACCACTCCCATCATCTTTAGTCATTGGCCATATTGGCTGTGGCTGATGGGAGTCACAGGCCAACAGCGTTTGGATGGCCAAGGGTTTCCTACACCACCCACCTTAGAGATTTGGAGAAGGTCATAATTCATACATAAAACTTTGGTTCACTTTGTGGAAGTCTGGCTAGTCATGGCTTGGCTAAGCTGGATTGTGGGTTAGCTTTACTGTTGCTGCAAATGTCCTGTCGGTCATCTTGGTTGACCTGTTCCAAGGCAACGTGTTCCCATGCTGCTATTGTTCGGA